>NC_072016.1:21075780-21746020 GCF_027791375.1 Indicator indicator | reverse complement strand
ATCATTGTAACAGCCTTTTTTCCCCCCTGAGCTCTTCAGCATTTCTGTTTTATTTCTAACAATCCAGTTCAAGCATTTTGCAGTTTGATTAGGTACTACTGTACATAGTATTCCAGTGATTTTGAGTACTTACTGCTACCCATTAAGGCAAAACAAAAATGGTATCATGCTGTTAATTGTGAAGAAAAGGTTTTCTTTAGTTCACATTGCAGAAGCTTTTAATTATTTTGACTGAAGCCCAGGATTCAGTTTCTTTCAATGTGGTGAAACCTGTCTTCAGTGCTAACTATTTGTGTAGGTAAGAACATAGTGCATAATTCTTCATTTTTGTGTGTATGTATGATAAATCCAGTTCCTAAATATGTGCTTTTAAACTTGAATTGATCTGAATAGCCTGTGCACATAGATCACAGTACTTTGCTGTAGCTGCTTATGTATTTCTGTGATTTATTTGCTCAGTTTGTCACAGAGCTCCTGTGATGTATAGAATATGAAGAAAAAAGATGCAAAGATTTTAATGGATAGAATAAAAAACCTGTGTTTCTTTTTTTTATTGGACAGTTTGTGATGGCTTGTAAAATCCTGTAAAAGGAACAGAATAGTACTAGACTCTCAGTGAACCATTAGAAAGAGGCATTATTCTTCCTGGATATGGATTTTCTTTTTTTTATAGTAAATTCATATGCTGCTTGACTTTATGATGTGGAAGTAAATAATCTTTATAGAAACCTTCAGAAGAACAAATATCATCTCATAGAAGTCATCTGAATGTAATATGGGATGTAGACCAGTGAATATAAAGTGTTCTCCAAACACTGTTGCTAAGTCACAGGGTTGTGAAAAATATGTCAGTACAGGATATCTTTTCCAGGACATAAATGGAAATGAGTCTATATTCAACTTAAACTACTGGATTGCGGAAGCAGGAGGGAGTCACTTGTTTCTGTCAATGCAAAATTTTAAACAAAGATGTGTGGGATTAGTTGCCTTTGAAAAGAAGTTCAAGGGTTGTGGTTGGTGGTTTTTTCTTTTTGTTCATTTGGTTGTTTTTTTTTTTTTTTAATGCAGCTGATGCATAGGCAGGTATGGCAGCACTGAAACAGTAATAAAATGCAGATGGGATAAATATAGCTCAGAACAGATTAGACAGTGTAATTATTAAAAAGATTTGATGTCATACATTTCTGTAATGAACTTCAACTGCAAAATTCATGATTTTTCAAGACAAAGTATGCTTAGATTCACTTCAAAGGTGGGACACAGATTGCTTACATGTCTGTGCTTCCAAGAAGATCTAAGTTTTAGAATTTTTGTGTCCTTCATTTTCTTAACTATGAATACATATCTGTATATGAGTATAGATTATATTTAAGATAAAATAAGCTACTTCCTGGAGTTCTAAAAATTTTGCATGTGAGATGTTAGGTGCAGGTACCTACTGTTTATTTCCTTAGATGATTTTTTTTGAACCTTTGGTGAATGTTACATTTGCTTTATTTTAAAACTGCAGTTTAATTTTGAAGTCCTGTTTACAGGTTACTGGCAAACAAATATATAGGACTTAGACTATACAGGGGTTTATTTAGCACATATGACTTCATGAATCAAATGCTTGTTTTTCTCCTAGTGTTGACATGCATGTCTATTTTTGTTGAGACATTTATATAGTGCTTGGGAGGACTGCAGACAATTTGATAAAAGCACTAGTAAATCATGTAAGGTAGATCAGAGATTCATTTTTCATAATCCTTATCAGAGCAGTTACAATTTCCTGTTTCTTCCCTTGAAAACTAAGAAGAAGTCTGGAAAAGGTGTGGGTTGGTTTGGTTGGTTGATTTTTAGTCTTTTTTTTTTTTTTTTTTTGCAGGGGGGAGGAGGAGGTGGTGGTGTTTGGTTGGGTTTTTGGTTGTTTTTGGGTTTGTTTTTTTGTATATAGGTGTTGAATGATATCCCTGGGTTTTGAGGTTTTTTATATTATTTTGGCTAGCTTTTTCAACAATTTAGTATTTTTTTTTTCTCGTTTGCCATTTAAAATCAGAGAACACTGGTGGTTAATCTCTGGATATTAATCTCTGAGTGTTCTTCTCTTCAGAAATAATACTAGAAATATTATTCCTATTCAAAACCAGTAAAAACTTTACTGTACTAGATTATTTGTGCAAAATGAATGACCCCCGGTGGTCGTGTTGTAGATTACCTGCTGACTTTTACCAGTTTGTTCCGTAACAGTGATAGAAATGGAAATGTTTTATGTGGGGCACCTTTCATACTGAGAAATTACTTTCAGTGTGATATTGCAACTGGTCTGTCCTGAAATGTATATTGAAACAGCTAAGCAGAGTGCTACATACAGAAGATAATTAGAAGACAACAAATATAGCTGGAGATTGTTCAGTTAAGATCCATATGTAGAAAACCAGGATAAAGCACTCAATTGTGTTTAGGCATGTCATAAATGTATTGTTTCTTTGTGGTTTTAGGAGAGATTAACTAAAGATCCTTTTAAAGCAAAATTAAATTGGACCAGGAAGACCTTATAGTAATAGGCAAATAATTTTGATGTCTGCTTATTATAATGCAGTGTTCTGGATTTTAAAATGTTATTCCCTTAATTAGTTATCTATATATTAATTGCAGACACAGAACCAAGCCTTCTCTATTCAAACACTTGCTCAAGTAATACAAAAGGAATATTTTATGGTTCTGATTTTATTCAGGTCAATAGGAAATGAACATTATTAGCATGTTAGTGGTTCAGATGCTGTACACTGCACATACAGATCTTTGCTTAGTAGAAACATTTTTTGCTATAGCATATAATAAGTCTGAAATATGATTATATAGGTTATGCTACCTGACATACTGCTGTCAAGTACAAAATACATATTAATGTTTCTGTTCTGTTTTACATTGGGGGTTTATAGTAAACTAAGCTTTATAGAATGTAATACATAGATATGTTCTTTTTTCTCTATTTCTATGTGTGTATGCATATATGTGTGTATATGCTTAAAACTTACACGTTCTGTAGGCAACCACCAAATGCAGGTAAAGCAAAGAAGATTTGCAGCCACTCAGTTCTAACAGATTCAGGCCTCAGTCAAAAATAGACAGAACAATAAAACTCTTTAGGCTGATATCCTGCCCTCATTTTCCACATATTAATGAACTCCATTTGTACTGAATTTCAGTTCACATCAGTCCTGGAAGCAGCAGTAAGAAAGAACTGCAGATTAGAAATATAATTTAAGTAGCAGGTCAGATTCTTTAGCAAACCCAGACTTAGTTTCTATACAAATGAAAGTGTCACTCATTGCTGCATTTTGCATAGTGTCCTTAGGCTGCTTACTCCCACTCATGCCAGCTGTCAGATCTTTTCCATCCCCCACTTGGCAGCTTTTACATCAAATGCTGACAGAATGCAATATACTTTATGTGGACTAGGGAGACCACCTGAGCGTGTGGAGTCTGAAATAAATCCCATACAAGAGGAAAGAATCATGATGTGATCATGGTATAATTCATAAGGGATTCTCTCACATAAATTCAGAGTCAGTTCAAAGAAACTAATGTATGAGCACATGACAGACAGAAATCTTTAAATCCTTGTGTCTGAAAAGGCATTATAGGGAATGAGGAAGGGAGGATGATGATATCATATGGTAGATGCAACAGAAACAAGTTAAGCCCTGACACATTCTGTATCAGACATACAAATCTGTCAGAAGCCAACATCAGTAGAGAGGAAAAAGAGAAATTCAGGCCACAGTATTCAGACAAATACACAGATCCACAATTTCACCAGGAAGTTATAGAGGAAAAGGCCTTTCAAAAAGGGGGTGCATATATAAAATATCAATCACACAATTTAAAAGGAGTAAGTGTTGATTGCATATTTACTTTTAAGTTATATGTTGCCAGTGGTGTGAGAAAAGAATCCTTTTACTTCTTTGCACTAGTCCAGAAAAGAATAGTAACTCCTCCAGACCCACTCTTAGTTTTTCCACTGGGTATTTGAATTGTACATATAAACAAAGAGGGCAACCTACAACTTTTTACTATGGCTGAGAAGGAAGTCAGAGTTACACTAATATAAAAAGTGAGTTCATTCTGTGTACTCCTTCCTGAAGAATTATTTCTGTGGTACAGTTTTAGTGTTTGTAGCATGCACAATACTCTAGAGAGTCATTTGACTTCAGGTCTCAGAGCCAGTGCTGATGTTAGAGTCATACAGGATTTGGTTCAATCTAACAACAAAGTACTTTTCATAAACTTTATGAAGAGAAAAAAAAGCTTTCAAAGGAGTTGGTTATGGTTTGCCCTTTTTAAAATGTGTTTTCTTAAAGTTACAGTGATTAAGTATGTAAACCAGCATGTTTAGTTATTTCCTATTTCCTTGACCTCTATATAAAGGCAATAGTCATACTGCTTATTTTCCTAACCCAAGTGACTTTAAACAGAGCTAAAAATAATAATTTTTAAAATGGAAATGATTTTGTATTATTCTTTGCAGTGTTACCCTCATTTTTAATAAACTGCTTTTACCGTGTAGCAAAACCACACAAAACTCATCTGTGTTACTTGTAGCATCAGAAGATAAAAATACTAGCCAGACCTGCCACATCTACATAAGCTTTGATAAGTAAGCTATGGCTTTTTTCTTTTACAGTCCAGAGTTATTACCATGTCCCTTGGGACAATTTAGTGTACCACATTTTGCTGCTGCTATAGAAATGCTATATTATGTACATATTTATAAATGTGTAATAATTAATTTGTCATCTTCATAGACCTCAATACATCAGCTTGATGTATATGGAGTATCCTGATCCAGAACTGTGATTGTGGCTTATCTTTATATATTGGAGTGCTCTAGCTGAACTGATGGGACCTGAGATCAGGCAGGATAGGATCCCTGGTGCCCAAGAGGAGATTGTCCCAGGAAGACATGAAAAGAAGGGAGGAACGTCTGATCTGCAGTCTTTATAAACTAGAATTTTTCAGACCCTAAAGATCTGGAGGTATTTTAGAGGAATATTTTGTTCCATGTTTAAAAAGGACTGTGTTGTCATGTTTTTTTTACTCAAAGTAATAGGTGATATAATTCAAAACCTGAATGATTTAATTAATTGATTCCTTTGTTTTTCACATTCCTTTGTTTTCAAAATCTTTGCACAAAAAGTTCTTGATTGATAGCTTCCTTAGTTGGTATCCTGCATTATGGTCAAAGACAAGTTGGGCGGGGCTTTGAGCAAACTGATCTAGTGGAAGATGTCCCTGCCCATGGCAGAGAGGTTAGAGCTAGGTGAATAATTTTAAGGTCCCTTCCAACCAAAACCATTCTATGACAGTACTTTTGATTTTCTTTGAGACTTTACATTAAAAAAAACAATTGAAGTTGTGTGGTAATTTTTTCCTAAAGCTGTTAAACTGTTAATGAGAATTTGCAGATTTTCATCTGTTCAGATTTTTGGATTATGCTGTCACATTTCAATAAATCTGACCTGTTTCTTCCATAAAGAAGATCCTCAATTCTTCTCTCTCTTTTTAATGTAGTAGGTCTTGTCACCTTCAAAAAACTATGCAAGTAATACATGATGCTCACTTACTTCAGTAGAACTATGAATGATTTGCAGTTGGGTTGTGAGTGAGGTGGGAAGGAGGGCTTTAATACAAATGCACTATTTTTCTTTTGCATGGTTTGTCTTTGAGTTGTATTCTTTTATCTAGAGCTGCATCTTTCCTCATGGGAAAAAGGAAAAATGGTAGAGAAATCAGATAAAATCCTTCTCCTTGCACCCAAAACAAAGTATGTTATAAGAGAAGGAAGCTGTAGTAGTCAAGGTTGGATGTCAAATGGCTGAAAATGTGCAGCATCTCCCAGTGTTTTACAATACAGGGTTCCCATTCCCAATTGTCTTTCCCATACCACTTTCCTTATGTCATGCTCTGACATTTCTTTTGATTTTCCCATCTGTTCCTAGTCTTAACCACTTCTCACCTGAAGGATAGTAATCCATTTCTCCCAGTTGAGTTGAAATTGAAGCTGTCTGGAGTTTTGTTAAGAAATGCTTGAAGCATTTGAAAGATATTTAACTGATTACAAGAATATATACATGCATTAGTAATCAAATTATTTCTGTAAAGGTTATTTTAATATTGACGAATATGAACCATATCAGAATATCAAAACCTGGTTGTAGACAAAAGCTTTGATGTGGTAACTTGCAAAATGGATGGGAACCATAAGTGCACTCTGGTACATGTGGTTATGGTTTCTGCTTTAAAGCAATTTAATAAAAACATAATTTTGACAGTTAATAATTTAAGTCGAGTCATGTGTAGCAATAATAGAAACTAAATTCTTGATGTAAGACCTTTATATTCATGCCAATACTTTCTTATCTGGTGGAAACATGAATCCCTTGAACTGCACATTAATGAGTCACATTTTTACATAGTAATTGTTTCCTTAGTCCTCTTATTTGAGTGTAATGCAGTATGTGCCATTTAAAATCATATCAACATCTATTGTTAAAGAATTCATAACAATATTCATCAGTCATGTCAAGACTGAAAACTCTTCACTTGAGTAATGAGGATGCTATTTAAGATTAGGACCATTCTTCAGTTTGTCAAAATTGTTTATTACCATTTAACAAATTACATCAGAGAATTGGCAAATAATTGACTGTGTATCACACTGTACACTAGAGTTCATTTGTGGACTGTTCCTTTTGGCTGATGTAATTGCTAAAATTTTAATCTTTTCATTGCAATGGAGATTGGAATCTTTGCAAACTAGGGAAACAGTGAGTCATTCTGCTTTGGTGGGATTACCTTTCTTTTGTGTGAATAGAATGTTTTCAGAGAACTGCTGCTCTGAGAAGAGAAGGAAAAAGAGCTGTGTTAAGTGGTTTAAATGCAGGTGGCTAGCTAGCTATGTACATTTCAAAACAATACTGGCTAAGATCTTTTATAATTTTTGTGGGGTTCAATGCATTAGCTTCCTGACTTGAGTGTCTCAGATTGTGATCACTTACGTTAATGTTTTGGTGATCCCTTGTGGTCTGGCATATATGCAACTGTAGTACTAACTATATTTGGAACATTATTAAATGGATTGGAAGTTATTAGTTCCGTTCATAGCAAGACTAGATGAACAAATTTGTTTAACTGAAACAGAGTTTTCATGCATTTGATAGACATATTGGGATCTGATCAATGTCTATAAATGTCTGAGAGGTGGCTGTCAAGTGGAGGGGGCTGGGCTCTTTTCGGTGGTTCACAGTGATAAGACAAGGAACAATGGGTTCAAACTAGAACATGGAACATTTCACCTCAAGATGAGGAGAAACTTCTTTACAGTGAGGGTGATGGAGCACTGGAATAGGCTCCCCAGGCAGGTTGTGGAGTCTTCTTCTCTGGAAACTTTCAAAACCCACCTGGATGCATTCCTGGCAGACTATCGTAAGTGATCCTGCTGTGGCAGGGGGATTGGACCTGATGATCTCTTGAGGTCCCTTCCAACTTCTGATATGTGAGATGGGTAGAGCACACAGATGTTTCTAATCTGAAAACAACCACTGTCTCAAGTTCAGTGTCTGTGGTCTGGAAATTATACTAGAATGTTTTCTTGTATTTGTGCAAGTGCTGTAGTGTGGCACATGGTGGATGGCTATAGTAGACCTGCCTGCATGATGTCCATGCTGTTTATCTTGGCAGGAAGTCTGTCAGCTATGGAACATGTGTTGCCTCTTACTGACACATTACACATAATGACATTTGTTGACTCTTCAAGTATTGTTAACAGCAGAGATCAGAAACATGTGGCATGTTAAGGTACTCGTGGCTGCCAGCAACTCAGACCATATTATATAGCAGGCTTGAAACCTCTGTTGGGTGTCAAACTATAGGTGACTTGAGAAGGCTAACTGAGGAGTTTCTGTGTAGAGAGCTGAAGGATTTCTCCCTGCTGAATTAAGATGTTTTACAGTGAGAACTTCAAAGTTACGGACTTAGAGCAAAACTGTCTGCTGTATTAAGGGTGATGCTCATTGTCAGGGAACCTCTCAGGCTTTCATTAGCTCACTGGCTGGCAGTGAGTTTTTTATCAAGAGAACTCAGTAATTCCATGACTCCAGTAAGCTGTCACTGTGATGGTGTATCACTCTTTAAGCTTGCAGGGAATCCTAATATGTAAAATGTTAGTAAGGGGAAAAGTTGACAAAAAAAAAGGCTAATCTCTTTGTAATTGATTTCTATTAACAGATGTTGATAATTATGTAAATATTTGTAAAATGTTAACATGTAAAATGTTAATAAGGGGAAAAGGTGACAAAAAAGGCTTATCTCTTTGTAACTGATTTCTATTAACATGTTGATAATTATGTGTTTGAAAGTAGGAGTACGATACTAAAAATTGATAGTTAAAAATTAGACTTCTTGGGGGGCTAAAAGCTATAGGCGGTTCAGGAAACATAGTCAAGGAGTTGGTTTCTGTAGGTTTTGTTTCAATGGTTTTCATTTAGAGGTTAAATCTATATAAGATTATATAAAGATTCATAAATGTTAAAAAATAATAGTAGAAATCTATATGTCCTTCAGTACTTATGTTAATATCAGTATTAAATTAAAATTTTCTTAAGTTTAGCATTTAAATCTATGTAGGAAACAGTGGACCTATGAACTTTTGTCATGTTTTCCAGGAAAACCATGATGTAATTTCTGCAGCCTAGTAGTTGTTCTAGAACTTTTGTGAACTGATTTCAGAATGTTTTATTCCTACATGTATTCATGTTGTTTTTCTTTGTTATCAAAGTACCATTTAGCATTTTACCTTGACTTTCTTTCACATTGCTGTTATCTTTTAATATTAGAATAACTTTTGTAATATTTATACAAATATGTTTTACAAAAATCTACTCACATCCAAACAATAGGAGAATTACATTTCTTTATTTATAGACTTCTTCTGAAACAATCAAGGTAGCCTTATATTATGTGATGAATCAGGAAAATGTGATCCCTATATTTTATTAATTTTTGTGTGATGAAACTACAGCTGCATGTTTGCCAGTGCCATCAGAAAGCATTGGCTACATAGGAATGACATTTTCTTAATTATGCACATCTTTGCAATTACTTTTTTTCCTTTAATGGAAAATAACACTAGGTAGTGATTACAAAATAAAATAATGCATATAAATGGTCATTTTGAGTTTGTTCCATCTCGTTTATGTGGGTATAAGAGCCGCAAAATGTTTTTTGTTGTCCTTTTCTTCACTGCTTAAAGACCTGTAAATTAATTCTTAGTGCAGAAGCCAATTTTGAGAGCACTTACTTGAGGAAGACAGATTAAGAAAGCAATATCACAAATAATACTTTGTAGCTTTTATTTTAAAGTAAAACCAGCAATTTATGATCTTGCAGCTCCTGGATAACCTTCTATACATAAGCCTGTGATAATATTTTAATCAAAAAACTCCTTTTCATCTCAACCATTAATATTTTCCACAGGATTGAATATTCCACTTTCTAGATTTGGGCCTAGAAAAAAAATTCATTTTGGCATCAACATGCCTTAATGAATGCCCTGACAGGCTGCCTAAGGATCTCTCACTGCACATCACCCAGGAGGCAAGTTATGCTCAGCCCAGGCCAGGCTGTAGAGGTGCTGCCCCAACCTGGTTTTCCAGCATTAGCTGGGATTTCTTAGAGTCCAGCAGACGACCTCCGTCTCTAGACCTGCTCTACATATCTGTAAAACTGAGAGAATGGCCACTGGACTTAATATATTAACAAAAATACTTTCAGTGTATCTTCCTTTATTCTACTTGGTTCTGAAAAATTCTCTCAGAAACTGTGAAGAAGGCTGAGAAGTCATTCTAACTAGGATGTTATCCATATAATGGTATATTAAGACATCTCTTTCCCCTTTTAGACTTTATATATTTTAATGGACTGGTTTTCTTCACTGATACATAGAGCTACATAAGTTTATTTTTCTACTTCCAGTCACAAGGGTTTATTCATATATCAATCTTGTTCAGAAGATGATGCCAACCCTGCCCTACCATTCCACCATTCCTGCCCCTCCTTCTTGCCCTCCCACCCCACCCACCACTAATGAAGCTGTTAGGATGAATTCTTGCTGTTGTCTTGAGAGTTAGGCAAAATTCCCTTTTAAGTATTACTTTTATAAAGTTGTTTGAATTTCTACCCTTCTAAATATTGTCTTAAATATTTGTCTAAAAATCAAGAGAAAATTTGTAAAACACAAAGTCAAGTCTGTAATGGTTGCTAGGAATTTGTCTGATTGATGGTCACTATTGGTATGGTAAACTGTATTGAAAGTATTGTTGAGATACTTGTTATTAATGTCCTTTGTAATAATAGTTAATGCAGCTGTCAGTGCAATAATTTTTGCACTGTTGGAAAAGTTGATACATGCGTGAGTTTTAAGAAAGAAGTTCTCAGACTCTGGTTGATATGGAGAGAGAAAGGTTTTTCATGTGGCTAACAACGAAAAGTAGTTCAGAATTCTTCTGTATGGATTAGGAGTGTCACTAACAGTTTTATCAGATTTGCAGAGATGAGAATGAACCTGCTTGTGTAGATTATTCAGTGGAATAACCTCTCAGACAGGAGGGAAATGAAAATAAATGGCTTGGCTGCATGAGAGCAAGGTCTCTTGAGAGTGGTCTAGCATTGTCTCTCATTCAAGGGGTAGTACCTGGTGAACATTTGGTGCTTTCTCCTTTTCTATATGCAAACAAGGAAAAACAAAACAAAAACACCAAAGTCTGAATGGCTCCAGGACTGTCAGAGAACAGGAAGAAGGGAACAGAAAATTAAATCTATAATTTTAGTAAACAAGCAGACAGGTGCAATTTAGTGGTAAAGGAGGACCACATGAAGGAATAGGAAAAAAGAAAGAAAGAGAAAAAGATAGCTTTTGTCAAGTTGACAATGTTTATTTCAAGACAGATTTTTCAGTCTCTGAATTTTAGATCTTAAAGTTGACAGGCATTACACTGAAGATTGCTTTTTCTCAATTTTTTTTTTTTTAAGCAGTCTTTGGAGTTACGTTCTTTTTGGCATTCACAGAGGGTAGCTGTTGTAGGTGATGAAGTTTGTAAAGTATATACAAATGCATTTTTTAAGCCAATCTTCCCTTTTTAAGAAAAGGTTCAAGGTGTGAAATTTGCCATGTTTCATTTTACATATGTACCTGGAAGCTTTTGGAAAAGGCTTGGGAACAAGTGATTTAAAATGTGTATGTGAGGATCTGCAACAGTGTTTTTTAATGTTTACTGCTTCCTAACCCATATGAGATGAGATGCACACTGTATAAAGCATGCCATCAATCTCAATGCTGCTAGCCATCTTGATAGCAGTTTTCCACTGGAAAAAGTAACTTTTATCAAAGAATTTTTGTAGAGCTTTGTAGGTTCTAAATACCCAAAGCTCTGTGAAGCTTGGTTTGTTATCTTTATTCTGTAGAATCATATATTGGAGATTGCAGATACTCACACTGTAGGGACACAAAAAGTGAATGGTGGGGAGCACAGGAAACTTGGCAGCTTTGGCTTATTGAGGATTGTATGATTTGGTTATATCTTTGTGGAAGATAGAAAAAGATTTAACAATAATCAGTATCAAGCTGATTCTGGACAAATTCAAATGGAAAATAAGGCATAAAATATCAATAGTGTGAGTGATTGCCCACTGAAATACTCTATGAGGATAAAATGAGGACTTTTCGATTATGTGTTTGTTCACATTAGGAATGATTGTGGTTTTTTTTTTTTCCTGAAAGATGCACTTTATCAAAACAAAAATTCGACTTCAGTTAAAATGCCAATGCTTTGCTCCTATCCGAATCAAGTTGATGTAGCTCAGTAGCTTGTGGTGTACAACACATTCAGCCACATTAAGAGCTTCCACTTAAGTGTTTATCTTGAAATCTTACTATATTTTCTTGATGTACCTGTATAAACAATTATGACAATCTGTATTTCATGGAAACATCTATGTGGAAATTGGTTATCCAAGATCCCTTCCTTTTCAAAACAGAGTATTTAAAGGCAGGAACTATACAGAAGTGAAGCTTGTGCCTTCTAAAGCGTTGTTGGTTGTTTGGTTTTTGTTTGTTTTGTTGCTGTTGGGTTTTTTGTGTGTGTGTTTCATTTGTTTGTTATGTTTGTGGGCTTTTTTGGGGGTTTTGTTTTGTTTTGTTTTGTTTGCTTTTACACTCCACTAGTAAAAATTGAAGTGGGAACATTTTATCTCCCAACCTGCCCCTACTCATTTGTTTATTTAGGGTAATCCAATAAGCGTAGAGCTAGGAGAAGAATAATGTTTTATTTCTTGATCTGATTGAGCTTCTAAACTGCTTTTCTTCCTTTTTAGTCTCTCAAGTGTCCATTGTCTAGCACTTACATATCATGCAAAGGTCATGCATGTAGTCAGGACTAAATCAGTAGTGTTCTAATGTAGCTTATGTTTATTTCAATACGTATTTCAGATAAATAGCATTTTTAATCATATGTATAATTTTTACTTTGCATGAGTGCCCTCAGATGCATGAAGTGTTTACTATTTATACAGTTCTGTTTTCACAAATACTACAATCCATATTTATGATGTTACTAACATGGGTAGAATTTCCATACAAGTCAACCTAGATGGAGTATACCCATCAACAAAAAACACAGCAGACTATCATGCTACCTCTTACACTTTCATCTGCCTCCTTGTGAATTAAAACAGATAGGAGGAAAAGTGAGTGTGTACCTTCAGCTCAACAGATTTGAGCATTGTCAAGTAAACTGAAAAAATTAATAAGAGAAATCCCTCACAAAAAATTCTGACCATCAAAGTTGTCAATCATCTTGACTAATAATCTCATAAGTTTATATTAATATAATACCAAAAAAGGTAGTCTGTTAGTACATCATTAACCTTTTGTCTACTTTCTTAAAATAAGTTGGAAGGCAATGCAGGACTTAGAGCATGGATGATGTGTATTTTTATAATGTAATTTATGGGAACATCATGAACTTGAAATGTATTTAATATTTAAAAAAAAAGTTTATATCTGCCTCTCTATACTTACAATATAAAAAAATATTACTTAGAAAAGGATTAGATTTTTAAAAATGCATGAACCTAAAGAGAGACCCTTTAACAGTGAAAAAATACGGAAATTTCTTTCTTATGGACTGTTTAGACTTTGCTGTTCATCCAAAATGAAAGTAGTGTAACACATTTATATGAAACCCAAAAACTATTTTGATACTTAATTTCTGTACATAGTACAGTTGAACGTAATACAGTTGAACATAACAAAATTGTTACACTTCTCATTATAACTGCTTATGTTACCAGTAAGATAAAAGCATAAGCCATGATGGCATATGTCCAGTCTATATCACAGCAAAATCATTGTCACTCTAGTAAAGAAAAAAATTTTCATACTTTTCTGGTACACAGATTATTTCAGCTGTGCATGTATTTGAGTATCTATCACTCTTCAGTTATGCATTTATATAGTATTAAATTCTTAGATATGTTTAACTGCAGTGTTCCTTGATGCACACACAGAATAGTAACGCTGGCATGACAACTTTCCTCAGTTTTTCTCAAAAATTTAACAGAGGAGGGAGTTTAAGATACTTTACCACTCGAATAGACTAATATAGCTTTTAAAAGTAAATGATACAGGAAACTTTAATACTTCTGGAAGCATAGTGATTGCTCTGTACGTATATGTTTGTTTACTGGTATTGAACTGAAGTCGTGTCACAATCAGTTGGGAATATACCTTTCAACTCCTTTTTTTTCCTAAGGCTCACCATCAGACAGTATGAGTGTAAAATCATGTCTGTCAGTGAAGCTGCAATAATTTGTAGCCTCCAAGATGTTACTGCCATTATGTATGATAAATATAGTCCATCCTAAGGCCTCAGGGATGCATGCAAACTGCTAGACAAGGTTGAGTGAATTACAGGATACTGGGTTTGATAGTCTGTTCCATCTAAACAAGCAGCAAGAAGGCATGGAAGAACCCTATGGGTTTATCAGGCCAGTCTAATTGCTTTTATTCAGCTAGTGCCAAGATTTACAGTACTAACGGGTTGATGGTTCTGTGAGTAATGAAGTTTGGAGATTATTTTCCTTGGTATTCAAAATGCTAATTCTTCTAGCTTTCCAGAGTGTCTCCTGTGAGATGTGCCAAAGAGGTAGTAAAGAGTACAGAGAATTAATAATAGAGTTATAAGTGAAAGAACTACCACGCCATGAATTAAATGTAGGTGGCATGCGTTCTGTTGTATCTGTGTTGTTACACAGATAGGACTTCAAGTACTGCAGCATTATATGAACATACAAAAAGCAAGCTTTGCATATTTTCTCCCAACTGAGGACTTTTTTATAGCTTGTGATGAAGCAATGAAATGATTCAAATGCTTGCATAATTTTCTATGGCAGTAGAAGTAAAAATCCCCTCAAACGATAATTCACAAATAATTGTTACCTATGGAAATTTTAAATGCTAAAACTTTATTCAGAAATGCTGCTGAATTCAGTGGGATATGAAGGTCTGGCCCACAAGTGATACTGCTTTGGAGTCAAATGCCTAAACTTCATGTGAGAGTTTTAGTTTTCAGATGTTCTTCTAAAAATAATTGTAAAATACTTTTAAATAATGAAATCTTATTAGAGGTTGTATTACATTTTTTTTCTTAATAAAACTATTGTGAAAATGTTTTTCAATTAGCTGCAACTCCTCCTCAGCTCTTAATCAACACAGAATTTTAGGTCTGTCAATGTGACACCTTTTTTATAAAACATGCTTAGGCAGTGTCATGAAGAAAATAGATCTACCCACACAAATTTTCATAAAGCTGCTAGGATTTTTGCAATAGTGATGAGATGGTGGGTGTTCTAAGATGCTAATCAATAATACTGAGCAAAAGTTTGTCATATGTGGTTTTTAACTTAAGTTTGTGATCAATATTTAAGGTTCTGAATGTTCCATAAGCAGAGTCTTGATAAATCTTCCATAATATTAGTCCCTTTGATGGCTAATGATCATTGCAGTACACTCTTTTAGATAAGCAGATATTGAATAAAAACATGTTCTTTAGAGCCATCATCAGAGATTGATTAGTAAGGGCATATTTTAGTCCTTACTACCTTGTCTACTACTATGCTATACTTGCTTTTCCCAGATATCCTAGGATGCTGCTCCTTCCTAGTTCTCCAACAATTTTGACTTAGTTTCTTCCTGTTTCTGTCTAGACATGCATTTGGGGATTTAATCTATTTTAGTATTCTAGTAATAGTCATTATGGTATTCCCAGACAATATGTTCTAACAGAAACTCCTGTTACTTCTGTGAAGAAGTTGTAGCATTCAGTTCTCATCTGTTCTTTTTCCTGAGCTTCCTTAAGTCCTTGAGTAGACAAGAATTTGTAAGCTGAGCCATTGGGTTCTGATGTCACTCCTGGTATCTCTAAGCTTCCAGTATATCAGTGCTCTACCTTGCCAAATGTATTTATGCAGATACACTCCTTTAGGAGGATGTGAAATTATTTTACTTATTTTAATTATTGTTTTTTTTTGTAATGTTGATTACTGAAAATAGTACATAGTCTATTTTGGCTGTACCATCTTTCATAAATTAAAAGTTCAACACCTGTGAAGTGGTTATGCATCTTGTCCCAAATGCACATGCTCAGAGCCAGAAGTTTTGTTGCCCTTGCTTTAACTTAACAGCTGGTAATATGGTAATATTTGCTGTGCTAATGCACTGACATGGAAACACTAATGCAAGTGTTACACATTGGGAATTAGGGTTATTTTCAAATTTTTAGTACAAAAGAAAACACACTGTATTTTTCACTCCTGTTTGATGTGGCAATGGGAATAGGAGGAGGCTAAATATTAAATGCAGGGGGAGAAAGAATTGTTCTGTAGGAGGCAGAAACTAACAGTCTATCCTTTCAACACAATGACCAATGAATGCTCTTGACCAGCTCATTTGAGTAGATTAGAGGCAGCTGCAGCTTTCTGGTCAGAAGATAGCTGGGTCATGCCTCCTCCTAATGTGTGTCTTTAATTAACCTTCTACAGCCTTGAGAAAAAACAGGCACTGTCAGAAATAATTACAAACAAATATACAAGTGTGTTACAGAGAAAATCCTGTGCACAGAGTGACAAACTGTAGTGTGGTCCATAAATGGTGTTTATAGAAAGAATCAGAGAGTTAACAGGATAGTTAAAAATTATTTTTAAAATAGTTTTTCCCCTTTCTGTGTGAGAGAGGCTGGGAAGAGAGTGAGTCTTGGAAGGGAAATGTAATGGGCTTGATGGAGTTGGGGGAAAGAGGTGAGCTATAGCAAGCAGAGCAAGCCAGTTGTGTTCTATCCTTGTATGTGAAAGGATGACTGCTAAGTGCACTCCCTGAGAACTGTTTTAGCACGATATCTTAAGGCATATCTCAAGGCACTGTCAGTTCATGGAAAAGAAGGCTTTTTCTCTAGACCAGCTCTCTGTCATAAACACGTCTGATGAGAATTGAATAACCTTAGCCGCCTAGGGAAAATCTGAAACTCCAATGCTAAAATGCAGTGGTGATGTAATTGTTCAAATCAGCATGGATTAATGGATATGAATCCAGTCACTCTGTAGTTCTTGTGACTTGTTTACGGCCATCTTCAGTCAAGTAATTTAGAAGTGTTATTCAAACTTACCAACTAAGCCACCTGGTTAAATGAAACCAAGTTGAAAGACTTAAAGGGGTCATACAGATAGTAACAGTTATGTTAGCATACGGCTTTGCAGAATATTTTTTCATACTGCTTTTATTTACTAATTTGACCACTGTATCTCTTTTTGAACCTGATCTCTCAAGACTAGCTATTTTTATAGCAAGACAGGACAATAAACTGTTGTGAAGATGTATGTTAAAATGTAATTTAACATGATCTTCAGAGGTCCTTATGTGTATTATTCTCTATTGCAGTAATAGCAGATGCCAAGGACATGACTCTTCTCATTTTTGTTTTTACATTGTTATGGTCAGACTTAGAGTGATGAAATTGTAGGACTAAGGACAGCTCTGTGTTCTGTCTGTGTCTTGAGGGCTTTCCATTGTAGTTAGATGAAAAATTACCTGTTGATTATTTTCATCAAGAATAAATATTAAGGATTGTTGATTGGTTAAGGGTGGGTAATTGGTTGGACTGGATGATCTTGGAGGTCTCTTCCAACCTGGTTGATTCTATGATTCTATGATTCTATGATTGCTTTTCATCTTTTGCTAAGTCAATGTTTGTCAAGTGAGACAAAATAGATTATTTTATTTCCACAAAAATAGGGAAAGTATACACACATAATATGTTATGTTGTGATACATACATATATGTTATAGAATTTACTGTGATGCTGTAATTCCTATTACTGACTGTATTCTACCTATTTGGATGGTACACCTTTACAAGCTCAGTTTCTACATTTTTGGGCTCCTCATCTGCTTGCCTTAATTTACTAGGTTACTACTAGGTGTGTCAGTGGTGCTTAAATCTATCTTGACTCAGTAACCTTTTTCCTAGTTGATAACATTTGCATGCACAGTGCAACAGTTTGTAAGTGCATACCTGTATATCCAAGAAAAAGTTCACATCTTTCATTTACAATAAATAAAACATTCTACTAGCCTTGTTAAACAGCACATAGTGGCCAAAAGAGGTATGAGTCATGACTGCAAGTTCTGTCCTGTGAAAAGGATGGAAGTGTGTGGCTGGAAAAAGAATATGTATTTCACTATTTAAGAATAGTACAACTGGAGGATTTAATAGCTGGGATGTGTAGTATTTCTTTATCTGTCAAATTAAAAGATGCTGAAAAGTTCTTCAAATTTTCTAAGCAGTTTCAAGATTCCAGAAAATAATTTTACTTTCAATCAATAAATTTCTCTAGCAATTTGCTAAATAAAAAGTTTTTAAAAAGTAATCAGTGTATAAAAACAGATACCAAAACCAGTTGTTCTGCAAATGGAATAACAATGAATTCTATTTAAATATAAATATACAGTAAGTGAAATTCTAGTTTTCTTGATAAAATTATTTTTATTGTGTCTTGAATTGTTGCCCTGCATAATTAGTTGATGTATTTAGGAAATGTGATAAAAATAGTAGCTACCTACAAAAAAGGCTAATTAAGTGAAATTGTTTGGAAATAGAATACATATTGAAAAACATGGTACACACATAATATGTTACAGTGTTACAGTATCATACTTTTTACATCACAGGGTAGGTTTTCTTATGTAAATGTTGCATTAAAATAAATTACTTGGTCAACTATTTCTTTCTTAGCTTACTGGAATCATGGTATGAAGTGCTGGGCCTAATGTACATGCCTTTAAAACAGGCTAGGTGAACTCCCTGTTGTTCAGGTCACATTTTTACATAGAGAACAGCTATGAAGGTGAGTAAGGTAAAGGCGATTCAGAATAACAATAATTTTTGCAAAAAACCCTGCTTTATTCAGCAGAAAGATGTCTTTTGCATAGAGAAACAGCAGAAGGTGGCTGAATAAATCACTCATATCAATGCATTCCTTATATTACCCATATTCATTCAGTGCAATACATTATGCATTCAAGTCAGTGGAAGCTATGTGTTTTAGATCTTGTGCACTGCTCTGAAAAATGCACTTCTGCGTATCTGTGTGTTTATTATCTTCAGTTATTCATGAGTTACTGAGCACTGTGGACATTTTAGTTACCCTGTATCTCATTATGTCATCCATTGGGTTTTTTTTGCAAAATGCACTGAAAATTGAGGTTTACTTTCAAAACTCAAATGAGATTATTTTAAATTAAATAACAGAATGCTTTTTAAAAAGGACCAATTGGATTTCAGACTTGTTAATGTAATTTATAATTCCTCCTTTCCCTTCTCTTTCTCATCCTTTTTGTCCTCTCTACAAGCATCTTTTTCCCCTCACAGTAATACTGGTGCTATGTACAGTATTTTGTTTACAGTAATATAAACATTTTCAGCCTGTGACTTCATTGCTGAAATAACTCACCTTTTTCATATCAACTCTTACCTAGGAGCCGTACAGCAGACTCATTGATGTAGGTTTTTTTCTGCATGGCAGCCCAGGCCAAACTGTGGTTTCATTGCATGATGCAACTTCACCTTTTTCGGTTGTCTATGGGATTAATTATAATTTATTCTTGTATTGCTTGTGCATGCCAATGTGCTTCCCATAATGGTGTATACACTGAATGCAGTCTACAGCATTAAGTGCATGAATTGGAATTAAAAATAATCCATAAAATTAGAAAGCTTGAGCAAACTTAAATTATGCTTATTAATATCTCTAGTTAAGCTTTTCTAGAATGAATAGGGTATAATATGTATCAGATCTATATACTTAAAATTTCCTGTATATTAGAGTGTTTTATTGATGAGATAGATAATTGCAGTGTGATCAAAATGTGGGAAAGAAGAAGTGTTAATAACTGTTCTCTTCTAACAATGACTGAACGATGCCAGTTGTGTTCAAAAAGATAAACCTTTCCCTGCTGTCAACTTTAGCAGCAGGTGACAGAGAAAAGAGGTAAGATTATAAATAATAAGTTCTCAAAAGTCAGAATTTGTGAAGAATTTTGAAACACAATGGGATTTTATAATATTAAATAGCCTGCAGAATAATTCAAAATGTATTGATTTACAAAACACCATTGAAATAAAGTTTTTTTTATGAAGAATTGTACTGCTGCTTTCTGTTCATTTACAAATGACTTTGTGACCATCCTAAGCAACCTGTATTTCATATGTTCTTAAATGTATTCAAATAAATCTTTCAGAAGAAGATACAATTTAATGCTGAACCTGTCCTGATAAAATGACAAAACAGCACTTTGGAAAGTGACTTGAAACATTGTGTCTGAACACAAGTTACAATTTGTGCTTTTGGGGCATTCAAACTCGATGAATAAACTTTATTCCATACATTTAACTTCAATATAAAATGCTATGATTTTTGAAAAATTATAATTGTGAATGGATGGATATATATAAATATCTCTTAGTGTAAACTTCTAAGCAGGTAACTGAAAAAGTGCATTATTTTCAAAACAATAAACAATATTGCCCTGAGAGTGCTTATTATTTAAGATTACTTAGGTTGTGCATTTTATTTTTTTAATGTTATTCCTATATTCCACATAATGGCAGTTACTTTGTTTATTTGTTTGTTTGTTTTTCCTTATAATGAAGGAAAAGTCTTTTAAGACTGTAAAATTGATCAGGCATAGATACATGCCAACATGGAGTTCTTTCTCTTGAAATAATTGCAAAATGGATTATTACACCAGGCCTTTTGATTTTTCTAGTGGCTCAGTATATAAGCCTAGCTACACATCCCACGCACAGAAGCCAGGATGATACAGGTGCAAACCAGCAAAGGTGGATGTGATACAGTGCAAACCATTTCAAAATAATATTGGAAAAAAAGGGGGCCAATATATATTAAATTTTAACGTTATTATAATCCTCCTCTTACACTGATGTAAAGTAACTGTGTATCAGGCTTGTGATAATTGATCTGAGCAACTGCTACAGGTGTCAGCAATACCTTATTCCATTTGTTAATGGAAATAAGTGACAGCAAAGACAGACAGACATTGTGTCATTAATCTGCCTAAAAGGGGCATTGCCTGTCCTGCTTAGAAAAGCCACTGTGATTGTGACTGTCACTCAGGGTCCAGGCTAGTTTTCTTGTCTGGAAAGTTAAACTAGGAATGAGCTGACGGTTTGGGGTTTTTTGTTTGTTTGGTTTGGTTTTGGTTTGTTTTGTTTTTTTTCCATTTTTTTACTGTTATGCTTTCAACTGTTTCTATTCTTTGGCAATGTAAATGTGGCTATTCAGCAAGTCTTTCATAGAGTCAGCATTTTTTTGTGTAAGAATATGGTAATTTGCTCTTAAGCCAGTTCTGGTAAATAACTGGGTCCCACAGCTGGAACAGCTGCAACATGAAAATTTCTAAGGACAATTTGCTAGATTGAAGGTTTATGCATGTGGAAAGTAAGCCACAGCAGAGGAGCATATGGATAAACTGTGTATGTGTGTTTTAACTTAAAAAGGTATGTGTGATAATACTCCACGAGTTCAGGGAAATGAAAAGAGATAGGATGGACTGTCATAAGTGTTCATACCTGTTGAGAATGAATAGTACCTGGGTTATCCCAGCAGTTGGTATAACACAAAGGAATTTAAACAAAGGTACTATGATGCTAAGAATGTATTTAGAGATATAAGATGGTTACTCTTCGTAGCTGAAAGGTTTTTTTCCTTTGACTCACCTCTTCACTACTCTTACTAAACTGGAACAAGTATTAAAATACCAACTTCTTCATGATAATTTACAAAGATACTAGATGTATTATAGTTTGTATTGGAACTAGTAGAGTTCCATGACCTATGGCACCCTAAATGTATCTCAGGTATTAAATGACTAGGGTGCTTAACAAAACCTCTTAAGATGATGAGGCTAAAAGACCCTCATGAGGAATGAAAGCGAATCTGAAATAAAAAAAAAATGTTTGTGACTATATTTTCTGGTTTTATGCAGATTATTCGAAGGAATGTACATGGTTGATGTTTACAGTTACGTCTGTTTGAAATGTGAGACAGTATTTCCTGCTTGGTGTAACTGTTTATTAGGACTGAATTAGAATTACCACTAACATAATATGGGTAGCTTTTTATCAATAACAATAGATTGGGTGCATGCACTAAAAAGCCTGACAAATAGCCTGATCCAATAATGTAATGTCAGTTTTATACCACTTGCAGTACTTCTGGCTTTGAGTGCTTAATTACATTATTCACTGACATTTAGGTAAAATAATACAACTTAGGTTCAAGTTTACTACTACTCAGTAAAAACTAGATAGTAGCAAGATAATTCCATTAAAGTATTGCAGAAAGAAATTTCAGAAAAGACAGATGAATTAATCTGGTACTCTTTTAATTTTCAGTCAGGATAGTTCCATTTAGACTAAATTTCATAGGACAAGATTATCTTTTCAAAATTACAGTCTGTAAAGAAGTGAGAATTATATGAAAAGAATACTCAATCATCTGGAGTAATCTATTATGCATATCAAGCATAAAATTAGAGCTCAGCTTTATGGTGATGCACAAAAGGAAAAATACTAATCTTAATTTAGGATCTAATAGGATAGGTATGTATTTTTGAAGATTATACGTGTTTTTTCAGAGTGCACTCAGATGATGGACAATTTTTAAACTTAGGCAAAGGTTTAACTACATTTGTTAATCAGAACAGTTTTTTTGCTTCTGATACGCTTCTCTTAAACTTGATCCATTTCCATTTGTTCAATTCAGTGTCAACGTGGAAAAGGGATTAGTATTCTTTTTGCAGCATCATATGATGTGTTTGCATTTTCATGTCACCAATTATTTTCTGTTCCCTGGAGAGAAAACAGATACAACAACTTATTACTCCTTGATAAAGAATATTAAAGAACACATTAAATAGTAAGAAATTAGAATTAATAGAAAGAGGTCTCATTATGAAGTGGAATCATGGAAGATGGTCAACTTTAGTAAATACAGTACACAATTTGACAGAATCTGTAATGCAGTCAGCATATTGGGTGTGTTTTATTAAGTGTTTGCAGTTTATTAAAATGTTTATTGAATGAAGTGGTTTATTAAGTGTTGTCAAAAAAGGTAATAATATAACTCCATTTGAAGCAGAATACTGGTGTCTTTTTTCTTTAATATGTTAGTAGTCTCACCCAAAAGCCTTTGATTAAAAAGGTGATCCCTGGCATTGTTTCTCTGTTGCTCTCTTAAAACTGGCTTGTCTTCAAAGAGATTCTGTCAAGGTAATGTAGTACTTTTTATAAGTTGTTGGTGTTTTCAGCTTATAGTAAGCAATTAAAATACCTAATGCTAAGTAAAATAATATATTCTTCCTACTTACCTGTGTGGTTCTCAGCAAACCTTATGAAATGCAGTTACCTTAAGCCAAATGAAGATCTTAATGGTGTGTTTTGCAAAAAAGCACATGCTCTGTGTTCTGTCCACAACTGAAAGAATCCCATTTTTATACTCCATCCTTTTGCCATGTGGTCCAGAAGAATGAAAGAACTGTAAGGAAAAACAATATCTTTGTCTCCGTTTCTTAGGAATATCTTTACTAAATGATGCTGTTGTATCGGTGTGTGACTGATGAATCTGGTTTTGTCATTGCTTTTTTCTTCTCTCAGTGGGTTTTTTTTATTTTACACCAGATGTGTCTAAAAGCTTGTGTGCTTGGGAGAGAATATAGAAGTACTTAGTTGTAGAAGGCATCTGCAGAACAAATGAGTCATGATGCATTCTTTAATTAGGCGAGAAATAGAAGGGTATTTTTCTAATGCCAGTTTGTGGTCTGTCAGACTTTAAAAAGAATGACAGAATATGTTGTGGTAGGAATTAGGAAAGGGAAGGTAAGGACAGGCATTTGTACTGTTCCTGCCTTTTTTTTTTTTTTTTTCCTGTAGAGCAGTTCCCTTGTGGTGCTTTCAATTGATAATATGTAGATTAAACAATAGTCTAAGAAATCTTAGAAGATAGCTTTATTTCACATTATGTGTTAATTAATATTTTGTTTTGATCAGATGGATATTTTTCTTGTTTTCTTTAAAATTGAATAAAGAGGATACAGATTGTTGATATAACTCAGAGGTGACTTAGTATGTGTGAGCTTGAAGTCAGCAATGTATTTTCAAAAGGAATGTGAAAGAGAAAGATGCCTTTCAAAGTAAGGCATCCACCTGTAGACAAGGCAGGAATAGATTTGGAAACAAGACAGTAAGACAGAATAATCCAAAGTGAATTCATCACATGATGAAGTCAAGGAGTTTTTGTGTCTAGAAAGAGAAATACGGCTTAATTCATTAAACAAAGACAGAGAAAATTAAAGAAAGGTACTTCGCAAAGACCCACAAAGTTATGCAGGAATATTTCTATGAAGCTTTTTTGAAGAAGAGAAGGACAAAGTAATAGGCAATATGTAGTCCAGATAGAAGGAAGGTACAAGGAAAAAAGGTGAGAGAGACCACCAAGTATGATCAGCATCTTGGCTATAACTATAAGAGAAGCTTCAGGATTTGACACTGAAATGTGTTGGAAACAAAAAGTTCTCTTTTTCCTATGCACACACATGTACACTGCCACAGTTAGCTAGGGATTTAAATATAAGAGGTTGAGTGGCCAAAAATTATTTAAATAAATCTTTATCAGTGACAAGAAGATTCAGGAAATAGTCACAGCATCGTCTTTAGCTATTAAGTCATAACCGTCTGCGGTCTATCCAGTGAGAAAGGGATTGTTCCTGCTTCACTCACTAGCTCCAGGTATGCAGAATGTCTTAGAAAATATCTGTAGCTAGGGATTCTGAGGAGTTTTATGCATTGTAAGATGCAGGGATGTGAAGGCAGATTACACTGAAATTCTCTTATAGGCTCTTCCCCTTGCCTTCACTGTGATCCAATTGGATGTTACTGCTTTTGGGGGAAGGAACCAACTTAAGTCTTCCTGCATATCCTGCAGTTCTAACTGAAAATGCTAGTAGGAAAAGTTCCCTGGTTCATGTCAAGGGAAAGTGAAGTAAATTAGAAGACATTTGCCATCAAAAAATTAATTAGCTTATTGATGTTATGACTCAAAGAGTCAACTCTAAATTCAGTCACTTTTCAAGGCATCTTCTGTTTAGAAGATAAATATACTGCAATAAAATATTTATTTCCCCCCCCCCCCACAATGTGGGGCAATCCTGGTTAATAAATGAAAGCCATTTGGCCTAAGAAAAATACTATCACTCTGAGATGCCTGAAACCTTTGATTCTCATTTATTCTTCCTGATTTATTTCAATTATGATATTTGTTTTATTAGGCTGACATTTGATCTGCAGCCATGTTTATAATTTTGGTCTGTGTTCATGCTTACTCCCTTCTGAGCTGTCCAACTAAACCATGGTCAAAGGTCCAGGAAGTATTCTGCACCAAATAAACATTGCTTTTACCAAAAGATACATCTGGCTTTTTCTTTAGTTTTACTTCAGTGCTATGTCACTGAAATACAGTTAAAAAGCCTAACCATGAGCCCCCTTATTTTTTCTTTCACTCTACTGTTATAAATATGTATGAAAGGAGTAAAAATAGACACTATCATGTGCAATTTGCACAAAACTTTTTTTACACTAAACTTTGTAAAATTTGGATTTGCATATAAATAAATTTGAGGGACATCAGTATTACGGTGGAGCTTTGAGTAAAACAAAATAGTTTTTTAAACAAAAAAAGACCACTGTAGACAGTTTTATCAACAAAGAAAATTTACATTACCAAATTAATAGATATTAGTTGCATTCAAATATAATTTGAAAGTTTGAAGTGGTGAATAGAATGTCTCTAAATTATGAGATACTAAAGAGTTTCTAAATATTGAGTGGTTTCTCTCAATTATTTTTTTCATTTTGTGTTGATTATGTTTTAGCCATCTGTGTTGCTGTTTTTGTGCGTAGTTACAATTCTATTTTAAAATTCACTCTCATCAGTGGACATTCCTTCTGACAGAAACCACACATTTTACTGTTTTTTTCATATAATGCATTATTCTGCAATCTAAAAACAGCCATGAGCAAAGGAAATAAAAAGCTCCCTAATTGTTCATATTGTCAGGTAGTTGTCTTTCTCATGCACCTTAAGTTTGTAGCAATTTTTTTCTTCCAAATTTTTTCAATTTTACATCGTATATAATATTAAGAATTTAAATTTATTTTATCTAATTTCAGTAATGGATTTAGCATTTGTACCACCCCTCAGAAGATAACCTTGCTTCCAAAAATTAAAATTGTAAATTGGGACAATTCTCTGATTTTTTTTTTTTTTTCAGTAGCATCTTAAAGTTCCAGAGGTGTAGCAGCTATAGTATGATACTAACATGAGTTCCTGAAGATTTCTTGTGGTGTTTTTTATGGGGTTTTTTGGGGTTTTTTTTTGTTTGTTTTGTTTTGTTTTGTTTTTCTTTTCTTTTTATCTTTGAAACACTTGGCAAAATTGTGTTTTGATATAGAATTACACATAGATATAAATTTGCATCCGTCTTAGTCTTTGCAGGCCTTGTTATTAAAAAACGGCAAAAAACATAAGGAGCAGACTGATGTGACGTGTCAAAAATTCAAGAGTTCACTTCCTTAGGAAGAACAGGGAACTTTAAGTTCTATTTGGATGCAAATTCTGTGTTTCAGATGCCAAACTGGGTGTCTACAACCTTTCTTATTATTGTGGGGTATTTGTTGTATAAAATAATTCAGATAGATGTCATGATGATTGCAAAGCTGGCCTAAAGTTTGAATGAATCGCATTTCTTTCCCTCACTTCTGTGTGGTCATAATGGCACTGATTATACTGTTGCATTGATAAGTCATGTCAAGGCTTTGATCTGGCTTTACAGCTCCTGTCAAGAGGTCAAATGATATGAGAGAAAACACTCAAGATACTTTCAACTCTGTTGCAATTGCAGAATCCTGGAAGTACTCTATGAAGACTGCTTATGTGTGAAGTTTCATATTAATGTACTCACAGAAACAAAGTATTAAAATGTGTGCTATTTTTTGCCCTCTCCCACTCGTTCTATGGCTATTCAAAGAGTAATCCTAGTAGAACCATTTCAAATGCATTAGAAGAATTTCAAATGAAGCAGAAACAACTGAGAATAATAAATACATGAAATAAACTTGTGACATTTTTAAACAGCACTGATTTCTTTTGAAGAGAGAAAGGGTTTTCTCATTTTTTCAGCTGTGATAAAAGTGTCATGTAAAGTGTTGCTTCAATGTTGGTTGTGAAAAGTGTTTAAAGATGCTGGGAACACCTTGTCAAAATTTTGCTCCATCTGTGCAAAGTTTAACTGGAGTAATTTTATTACTTCTCTTGTAATCACTCTTGCTCACTGGACTGCATGATACCTGTATAACTGGGCTTTATAACTACTAGTATTACTGTAAAAGTACTGTAATAATGAACAGGAAAAGTAGATAGATGTAATGTGAATCTGAAATGAATAGCAGTGTTTAAAAAGCAGGAGAAGAAGGAAAAAATCAACAGTGTACTCTGTGCCTGAAGAATCAAATAAGGCTTTGTCTGATTAGGCAAACTAAGTCCACTGTTATTTCTCTAGATGCAATTTTTATATTGAATTGTAGGACAGAGAACACAGTTTCAGCAAACGATGACTTGGTATAAATGTTGACCTGAACAAAACTGTTAGTCTCAAGTCTTGCTTGTGTCACCCAGGCATGATTGCAGCATTTACTTTATTTACATGAAAAGATGGCAGGGCAAAGGAGAACTAGACTCCTTGATAGAATATCAGCAGGATACCCCTATGCTAGGTTAAATAAAATTAGTGCTATGAGTTTTTATTTTCAAAACAGAAGTAGTCATGGCTAGAGCAAGTATGTTTTTTTGGGGGGTTGGTTGTTTGTTTTTTCTTTCCAAGTTTTGTGTAGCGAATTAATGAGGCTCTTTCAAAGCATCGTACATGCATATATGACACATATGTATTGCATTTAGAGTTACCTGGATGCATTCCTCCCTACCCTACGTGATCCTGCTTTTGTCAGGGGGGTTGGACTTGATCTCCAGAGGTCCCTTCCAACTTCTAACATTCTGTGATTCTGCAATTTATATCTAGTTATGTTAAATCTTTCCAATCATTGATATTATAATGTTATTCCATTGATTTCAGTGTATTTTATTCTGGGTTTTAGCAATATAAATGCATGAAACCACACTTAAAACGAAGCATGCTTATATGGAAGAGTAATAAAAGCGTTTCTAACAGTCTGTTACTTCCTTCAAAAGTGAAAACTTTGCTGATCTAAAGGGCTGAAATTACATAGGACAAGTGGATTTTACTTTAAACCAGATAATACATTATTGATCATGGAGATCTCAGCACACTGTCTGGAACTCTTAAGAACTAGAGCCCTTTTCGTTTTGGGAAATTCAGTGTAAAGAGGAGGTTCAAGTTTGCTTCCTTTCTGCAGCAGACTCAATGGTGCAATGAAAAACACTAGTGGCCATATTTTTCTCTTGGCTTGTTTGTTTGCTACTGGTGAAAACAAAAATTTCAAACTGAAGAATATTACGAAAATTTAAATTGGAGGAATTTCAATCTTGTGTAATGCATCCTGCGAGTATAAATAATACTTTCTTTAGCCTCAGTGGCATGTCTTTCTGACAAAATAATCATTAAAAAACAACAACAAAAAAAAAACCCAAAACCCCAAAAACAAAGGACATTTTGCTTGCCTTTGAAGTGGACATGAAGGATGCTTTAGGCATATGACAAGCAGAGGAAGCTGCTCTGGTATTAGCTAAACCAAAGTCAGAAATCAGGATTGTGGTCTACTGTGCTAAGTGGTTTGCAAACAAGATGAAGATGTGTTATGGTTTAGCTAATTTCAGATCTTGTAGGTTTTTGTAAAAGAATGGTACAAAAGTATAGTCATTAGCTGCAACATTAGCTGACCTTATCTAACAATCATGACAAGTACTAAATAACTGTGGAAAGGAAGATAATGAAGCTCTCTCTATCCTGGTTATAAATCTATGGAATACCATTAGCTTCAGTAGATTTCTGCATCTTTTACAGGAACCTAACATGGAATTAAGTGTTCAAGCCTCTGGGTTGGTGCAGGGCTGTTCATTCTGTTTCTCCTGTGTTTCCTGTGATTTCTGTTGGCAGGGTGCATAGTGGCTCAGTGGGTAGCCTACCTTATTTTGACAAAATCCTTTGTTCTCAGTAATGGCATACAGAAAATGATCCTGTTGGGTTCTCAAATTACATCCACTTTATTTGTAAAGTATGAGGTGTTGTCTTCTGTCCTGTATGTTAACGTTTCACTTCTCTTCCCTTCTGCCTGCTTTTGTAAATCAATTTTGTTTGAACTATAACAGAAATGTTTCATAACTTTGATAACTTTGCAGATAGCTTAAACATTTATTTTAATGTAATTTCCTATAGCACTGAAGCTTCATAAAATATAAAGCTATTGTACATCAAGGAGAATTTTGCTGTATACATTCATGCATCTAAAGAGAGGAAAGGGCATGCTGTACTTAACTTGTTTGACCTGTAATGTATACAAGGAATGGAAAATTTGGCTGCATGCGTAATGGCCTGGTAGCCCAGGTAGTTTCCTTTATGCCTTCAATTAGGTAACTTACATTCATAACGCATAGACTCTTGCTTGTTGAGCAGTCTAGCATTATATTTGCAGAGCTACTGCTATACTAACTGGTATTATGTTCACATTCAGTGATTTATTTGACCTGGGAAGCCAAAGAATTTCTTCTTTCCTAAAAGAATGTTTTCCAGGGCTCCAAATGATCAAATTTTCTATGTCCTATTTTTCCACTTTATTACACTTGTGATGAATACATGATCATTTGCAATATATGTGTGTATATATATGTATATATGGTGGGACATTATGTATATATAGTATATACATCAGCATATATTGGGACGACTTTCAGTTTCGTCTGTGACTTCAATATTGTTCTGTGGCTTCACCAACCTATTTTAGAAACCTCACAAATAAATCACTAACCATACTTTTGGAAATTATCTTCTTCCTTAGATAAAAGTATTAAGTACCAGTTTGTATAGAGTAGGCTTTGGACTTGTCTCACTGTTAAATAAAGCACAATATAATAAGCTAGAATTTGCAATGGCTGCTTGACACACACAAAGGTATTTAAATTAACCTGCATGCAGAAATTAACCCTTAGAGTACTGCTTCAAATTCCTCAATTTATTTTGTTATTTAATTTTACCAGTGGGCTACGCTGCTTTTCTACTCGGTTCATAGTACTGTACATAAAGTACATTAAATAGCTATACACAAAAAAGAAGTGAGAAAATGGAGAAAAAAACAAGCCGAAACCAACTTCTTATAAACAAGGGATTCTACAAGACTAAGTCTCCTAGGTTGCTAATGGGTAATATATTCCTAAGCAACTACTTTTCTTTTAAGGTTTCATATAATGACATCAATTAAGGACATGTTATGTTTCACTGTGACTTTGTGCTTGTTAGGCTTGCTGCTAAAGTATCATAGGTATGTCTCCTATAGAAAGAAGTCAGTTCTTTAAGGGTTAATATGGGGCTAAGGAATCCTCAGGTATTCTCCTGCTTGTCCCTTCTTAAAGGTACCTGCATGTTAATTCTCACATATTACCTGAACAGGTGAATATAAAGACTGTATGAATGACTAACTGAATGAATTAATTTGAAATGCTTGCTTGTATCTTGTAAACAACTGGAAAACAGAGCTATGATTTCTGAATCAAGGTCTTTAATGAAATGCATAAAAAATTCAGTGCGGTAGAAACTAGTATACTGACAATTCACTCTGATTTCTTTTTCTTTCAAATAGCCCAATAGAATCTTGCCAGAATTTCTACAAAGATTTCACATTACAGATCGACATGGCTTTCAATGTGTTCTTCCTACTCTACTTCGGCCTGCGTGTAAGTAGTGCATCTTTGATAGCATCAGAAGAGAAGGAGTATAGCTAGTTAGAGAGTCTTTGAGTATGGGCTGACTTTACAGTGGCTGGACAAAATTATTTTCTAAATTGCATGAGCAAAGCATTTAATTGAGAACATTAGGTAAGCAACAAAACTAAGCATCTAATATCACCAAGGAGACCAATAGTTTATAAGCTAAGCTGTCTGTTGCAGAATGTTCTTGTGCTGGTCAGTGATGCTAAATCTAGTTTGTATTCTCCATGGAGTGATAGCTACCTCAGCCAGGCCAGTGAATACTGGATCCCTTCCTCTGCAGCCAGATATGTCTTTGGCAGTTGAAGGTTGAGATAAAAGCTGATAGAGCTGCTATATACAGTTTTATGTACATCCAGTTACCCAGACTACTGAGGAATGCTTTGAAGAAGCATTTATTTTCTTTGCAGAAGTAAATACTAGTTAACATACTGAAATGTGTATCCTTGGAATATACTTGCCACTTTCTGAAAATGCAGTAGTGCTGTGTCAGGATCTAAAATCCTGGACATCTGAAACAGTCACCTGAGAAAGTTTGGGCCAGTAATGCTCTCCGTTCAAGATGTTGGGGTGTTCTGGGGTCGTTTTTTTTTGTTGTTGCTTGTTGGGCTTTGTTGTTTTTTTTTTTTTTTTCTTTTTAAAATATATTTTGAAAACTACCTTTGCTTATTGTTAGTTGGAAAATCAAGGAAAAATACCTCAAACACAATAGAACCACAAGAAAAACCTCATGTGAGCAGAAAGCCTGACACATTGATCTTTAAATTTGATGCAAGTATGGCCTCATGATCTTTCTTTGTCCAGAGAGTACTGTGGAGTATACTCTGATCCTGGAGACTGAGCTCACTTTAGCAGTTACAGTATGTGAGACGAACTGCTAGAGTACCTTCTTCACTTTTAGTTTCAAACAAAAGGAGCCTTTGTTAGCCAAAACTGAAGTATGATAAGTGGGGCTGATATGGATTCACCTGAGATTGGTAATCCTTATCTAAGTTAAAATACTGAAGTATAACTTCAGTTCTCCAAGAAGTCCTGCTGAACTAAACAGGAGTTCCCGAGGAAGGGATAATATGCTGATGCTTGGGTGTGTGGGTGAGTTTTCTGGTTATGTAATGAGCATCTCATACCTTTAGCTATTTTAATTGTTATTTGTTGGTTTTTTTTCTTCTGAAAAATACCTGCTGTGAGATCTCACCAGTAAATTAAAGAGAAGAAATATTTTACAATCCCATCCTTCTCTGTCTCTTCTCCCTGAAATTATATAAATATTACCTTATTTTCATTTCTAGAAAATATTTGTGTTTGAACACACACACACACACACACATTTTAAAATCTTTGTTGGCTAGCATCCAGTTATGTGAGGACTCAGAAGTGAAGTCTGCAAACTGCTGCTGAAGTTAAAATTGCATAGGTCGGCACATAAGCAAGTGGTAGAGTCTGGCAGAGATACACCAGATATGGAAGTAATTCTTCTTTGGCAGTGATGGAATTATGCTAATGCTCCTAGAAGAACATGATGGTCAAGTATAATAGCATTGCTTCTGTAATGAAATTGGCTTTTCTTAGTTCCTAGTTTCCTTAGAAAAATATGATCAGCCTTTGCATTCAGATGACTTTAATTGTTAGGTAGCACCCTTTAACCTGTTTGAAAGCCTAAAGGTTGTGTGCTGTGGAAAGGTAAATGCTGATTAGAACATAGGTTATGAAAATATTGGTTTGATATCTTAAAGAGCTTATACTTCCAAATATTTTGACTACTTTTAAATTCAACTCAAGTGAATAGAAAGCTTCTGCTGAAACTGGATATTTTGTGTGCTTTTCATGCTGCAGCATTGATATTCAGTAAATACAGGCTAACAAAATGTCAGCTTATTTTGGGGGTTTACTCTTTTCCAAGGCAAATGCTGCTCATGTTGTCTGTCTTCTTCATAAGTATAATTTCAGCATTCTTGATATCAGTAGAGTCCTCTTTCTATTACTGTATCTGGGATTCCAGCAAAGTTTGTATGCACCATAAAATTTTTCTGTTAAGATTTTAAAGTAATTCTAAAGCCAAATAGAATGCCAGTATTTTCTTTGAAAAAGAGGCAATGCATGTTGTCAGTCAGTAATTAAAGCAAAAACAAGCACAGTTTTGAATTATCTTAGTCTGTGTTTTAAGATGAACATGAGTAAAATTATCTGTTAAATATCTGTGATGCAATAATTCTTTTATTTGTGCTTTTATATTTCATATGTATATAAAAGCATGTGTTTTAATTATTACTTGAATGTGAATCTAATCTTGTCATCTAAGTTTGCCAGTATTCCCTACACTGATTTTGTGGTCAGGAAAGAGAAATGACTTAGGCCTGAGTTATGCCTTGTAGAAGTCATCTGGTGGTTACCTCTGGGGAGGATGATAATGGGACTCTTTGTAAACTATTGTGTATTTAGAAAGTTAAGAACAGGAAATACACAATAAGACTGCTACCAGCATATTTGATACACTACAGCAAAGGTGATATATCTATACTTTTGTAATATTATTGATATGTTGTTAAAATGTAGAGAAAACGTGTTTTAGTACAGATACTACAACTCTTCATATAAATGATCTGTTACCAAGCAATGCACAAGGAAGACTTTGTGGTGACACATGTTGTTTTGTCTGAGCTGACCTAAGGCATCAGTTACTTCCTCACTATCTTTGGAGTTTAATATTTTAGAATGGAAAACATTGCACATATTTGACACCAGCATCAGCATAATCTGATTCTTTCATCCCATCATCTGTTGTTTTTTCTTTTTCAGTTCATAGCAGCCAATGACAAGCTATGGTTTTGGCTAGAAGTTAATTCAGTAGTAGATTTCTTCACGGTTCCTCCAGTGTTTGTGTCAGTATATTTAAACAGAAGTTGGCTTGGTAAGTAAAACAATATTTCCTTTTAATTTCTGTTACAAAAATACTTAAACTTTGAACATTTTAATGGAGAACTTCTTCATCTTGTGGCATTATGTATGGCAGAATGTTACCAAGGTTGGCTTTGCAGTAAATTTGCCATGTCAGCAGACAGGTGGGTTTATGTCAGAAGCAGCACTTCAGTCCACTTTATTCTTCATTCATTAATATAATCTCCCACTCTAAGTGGTGGTGAGCTCCAATTTGAAATTACTGTGTAACATGAGTCTGGTTTTGATAGAACTGTGAATTTTATGTAGTTGTCTCAGCTTACAACCTGAACAAGTATGCACTGCACTGGTTTGCCATGAATTGCTGTACACAATAAAATAATTTTTTTTCACGTTTTGAGCCAATGTAGGGAAATTTTAAAAGCACTGATACAATATATTTGGAAAATTTGTTTAGGTACCTACTGGGCTTAGCTATCATGTATTTAGAAACTTGTAAGTAGCAAATACATAAGACTTCTACCAACATGTTTAATGTGCTACAGCAAAGGTGATATCCCTATACACTGTAGAAACACATTAGAAAAGAATATGCTATATGTAAAAGAGAACACAAAATGAAGCTATGCAGACACATTAATTCAAGAATATCCATAATGCAGCATATTGTTTCTTGTAGATATTGCATAATCTCTCTAGTTAAGTAAAATGAAGGTAAAACCTACAAATGGCATGCTTTGTAGATGCTATGTCTTTAGACAACAGATGAAGCATCACAATTTGACAGTGCGTTTCTCCAGAAATACAGGCAATTATTCCTGAGAACTAAAGAAGGCAGTTTGTGTTTCACATGGAAAGGAAAATATGGCAGCTATTTTTATAGTGCTATATTTTCAACTTGATATGGAACTGTAAAGATGCAAAAATTATTCATGAATTACTGTTGGAAAAAACCCCAGATTAATAAATGTATAATGCATTAGAGTTCAGTGGTTATTAGTATGCCAAAGAAGAAAGTGATAAAACAGCCAGAAAAGTTCACTGCAGATTCTCATGTGATTATCACCTTCATCACATACTTCTGCTGAATACATAAAACAACGTAATGCTTTCTGAAGGAGAAAATCTCATACAGTTCCATATTATGATAGGAAATAAAATGGAGGTATGTAAATATAAAACAAGCTTGTGCTTAAAAGAAAATTGCTGGTTTCACTAGCTGTAGTTTAATCCCAGATTCTTTGAATTATTTTAAAGAGATATATTTTCATACTTGATTGTGATTTAACATTTTCCTAGAACTTTGATGTTAAAATCTTTGGAGGTAAAAACAATCTAAGATCAGAAACTATAATCACAGAATCTATAGAAGAGTAATATGAAATGAAAAAATAGGAAACCCGCAAAATTTGGGAAATGGGGCAAAGAGATAATTATGTGAGACAAATAACCCTTTGTCAAAGTGACTGACTGCATAATCGACTGACTCATGGTGACACAGCAATCTAATTAACAGTGCCAGCAGAAATAATGAATTTACCCATTTAGCAGTTTCTGCTGGATAGTTTTTATAAGATTGATGTAGTTTTGCCAGCAGAGTTAAACATTGTACTTATTCATAGAATTGAAAGGATTTCTTGTTTATAAAATCACTTTACCTGTTTTCTCATGGAATCCTTCTGAGAGATTTATCACTGGCTGAGGCACAGATTTTTTTTTTATTTATTTATTTTAAAAATGTAATCATTTTCAGAGCGACGTATTTACAATGTTTGAGCTTTGCACCTGCTTCCACTAGGTTTATTCTAAAGGGGTTTTCACTTTAAGGAAAATCATGCTTAGTGAAATAAATAACTAGTTCAAGATTTATTGGCATTCCTGTAATCTAGATCAGCAAGTTATTATTTGGAGATGCTGTGAAAGAGTTGAGATGCTGAAGTGTACTAGTGAAGTTTTTCTATTCCTTGACACCTTTTAAAGAAATGGCAAAATTTACTCTGCCTCTGGAGCTCAAATACTTTGGATGTAGTTGTGGATAATACAATGGCAGGACTGGATGTGTGAGTGGAAGGGAAGGGAGGATGTTTGAATGATATTACAGTTTCAGGTTAGATGCCTGTTTTCCCTATTATATAGTTTTTGTAATTGAAAGAGATATCCTTCAGAGTAAGTAAGTTCTGGTTTCTCCATCATGTGTCTCTGTGGAAATAGGGTTTGCACAGAGGGTAACCTTTTAGAGAGGTGAGTAAATAGAGTACTTGATCTTAGGCAATGTGAAAATCATTTAACAGGTCAGGCTTCAGTGTATCCCAATAATCCTTTGCATGTTTTAAGAATTTGTTATTGATTAAGCAGAATTCCTTTATATGCCTTAATTTCAAGATAATTTAGGAGCCCAAATAAATACATTGTTGGTATATATTAAGCATCAGGGTCTTTCCAAGTTTATTTCAGTATTGGTTGGTATCAGTAATTTGTGATGAGTTCATCTGAGTACTAGACAGAATTAAAGTCACCAGAATGTGGCTTTCTGAATTCCTGATTTCACAGGAACTGTCCTGGTTTAGCTTACTGATAATAAACTATGAGCACACAGTTTAAAAAGTATTTTTAAAAAATCAAACCATCCTAAATGAAAAATAAACTTTGCCTTTGGAGCATTAAATGCTCATTGAAAGATGTGAAGCAAAGGATATGTGGTCTGAATGTATAATCTTTTAATGTACTATAGTGGAAAGCCATTGGATTTTTTTCCTTACACTAGTTCAAAAATGCCACCATTCAGTTATATGTAACTCTTAGCATGTGAAGCCTTCCACCTTTCCTGCTACTTTTTTTTGCTTTCAGTTGTTCATAAATATATTTTAGTATCTCAAAATGCTGATTCTGAATAATTTTTTTTAAATCAGTATTCGGATTCAAATCTAATCCTTCACCTAGATTCCACTATGCAAACAAAATTGAACATGCAAGAAAGATAAGATGTTGCTTTTCCATCAAGAAGTTTCTGGGATTGGTTGGGTGATCACTGTCTAAAATACAGTGGTGGGCACAACATCGCTTTAAACCTTCAAAATATGAAATTTTTAGATTTGGTAAATCCATTAGAATTTATGAGGTATCATTTTTGCTAGAATAGGGTACTATAAGAAAAGAAAGTACATGAGCAAAATACAGTTGGCATGTGGAATGATCTATATGTTATTGAAATAATAGGTGGAGAGTAAGAAGAACAAAGTAACCTGTAATTCAATATATACATTGCTTTGACATTTGGTATAAAAAAGTTTTATACTCTGACTTAAAACTCCGCGGATATGAATGTCAATGTGTTTTCTGATGTTTTTCCAACACTCTTCTTCAAACAGTAACATTTGTGTAGATATTGACGCGTAAACTAAAGCTATGCTTTATAATATGGTAGATACTTTTTTGCACCACACAGTACAAGAAACTTTTTGATAGTGACAGAAGTATAATTCTCCACTTCAAGTGCAGGATTCTGTGGAGTGGAGAGAATCTTCCCAAGGGAAGAATGGTAACAGAAAGGGTGGAGTTACTGGCTCTTGAGATTTTACAGGTCATTTTGAGAGTTAATTTCAAGTGAATGGTGCATTGCTGAGTCTGGATACTGTCTTTATATTCTGAGTGAAGGTAAGCTAAGAAAGTTGTTGGGTGAAAACAAAAAAATTACAATGGGAGAAACAATGCTGTGGTAAAAGTCTGTGACAGGAAAACGTTTGTTTCCTGAATAACCAGTCTGTAACCATATTTGAATCTGCAGAACTTGATTCCTTTTAGAAAACATATATGTTTTAATGGAACTTAGAGCACTACCTTATTTATACTTATGCAAAGAAGTGCTCTGGTAATTAAATTGTAGGGACACCAGTGTGAGAGAGGAATTGTGAGCTCCAAAACTTTATAAATGCATCCAGAGTTCTCAAAAGTATCCCTTTCTTAGCACCTTAGGTTTGTTATCATTAGCAAAGATTTTGTTGGTTAAATATTGTGTATTTCTGCCATCTATTGGTAAAAACTTTGAATGTGCATCCAAATTCTGTATTTCTTACAAAGCTAGTGTATTTTTTTTAGCTTTAAAACATTTGGACTAATTTACCAGAATTTATATGTTATTTTTACATAATGGAAGCTAAATGCTGTAAAATTTCCTAGAATTGTTTTTTATGTATATATGCATAGGCACTACTTTTCTTTACAGTAGCATTTCTTTGTATGCCTTCAAGCATATATCAGAAGGAATTTAGTGAAAATAGTTCTGAATACTCAATCTGCTTGGTGACTTGTTAATATGTCACTGAATGGACTATATGACATTTGTATTGTATTGAAGACAGCATTTTTTTTGCTTTCTTCTAGGTACTTTAATCAGTTCAGTTTTCACAGAGCAGGCACATTTTGATAGGGTACCAGTTAAAGTGATACTCACAACAAGCATTTAAGTTGTCACAATATTAATAGCAAAAGATAACCTTGTGACAAATATGTATTTGTCATAACATTCAGGAAGTATTCTTAGGAATATTGTGGCACACAATTATGATAACATGCTGCTGCTTCTCTCCCCTCCATTGATGAGAAGTTAAGCAAGTTAGGCAAAAGGCACTAGGGCAGAGAGGACAGTACTGATCTCAATTGTCATTGCTTCCTGTTGCCCCCATGGGTAGGGGGCATACCTTGATTTTTCCTGAGTGAGCGAGTGATAGGCTTAGCCCAAATGTAGTCATACTCTGAATGCTGAGATGTTACATGTTCCTGTGCCATGGTATGGGTAAGATCCCAATGCCTGCTTGTCTTGGATCCCCAGGACTCTTACTGAGACTGGCAAAATTAATGTTTGCCTTTTTGTCCCTGCCTCAATAAGGACTTGCATGGAAATGAGTTCAGAAAGTTAAAGTAATATATAGGTTTAATTTATTCAAGTGACATATATAACAGATTCAGGATTGCTGGTGATAAACACACTAACTGCAAATGTCTGAGCTTGAGTTAATAAATCCTGGGTAACATCCAATAAAGCTGGGGATACAAGCCTGTGCAGTAATGCTAATATATAACAAAAATGCTAGCAAAAGTTAAGCTGTGTAACGAATACAAAATTCTTACCAAAAAGGTGTCCCTGTTTTGGTGAAGAAAATGGAGCACAGCCTATGAACTCCTCTCCTAAATTCAGTCTTTTACTCCCTGAGAGGTATTCCCGTCGTGCTTCTTTTATCTTAGCCCTACCTGTCTCTCATTTAGCATAATCTGGATGGAGAGATGAATAATGTAGCCGTGTTTAGCATGTACCGAGGGATGTCAACTTCAGTATTAAAATTGCTGTTAATTAGGAAAAGGTCTTTGCTTGGGCACTGTAGGCTTGAAAACCTGTTTTGAAGCTGCATCTTTTTGTTGTTTTAGCCTTACTTTGTTAGTTTTAGCTGAAACAGGGCTGTCTTCACAAGACTCTTTCAGCCACTTGGCAGGCCAGTTTCATGGGTCTTCATTCCCCCAAGCAACTGTTACCAGTTATATTGTTTAAATAAAAGTGCTTCCTAGTTTATCTGTCTGTCTGTACTACTTTGATTTCTTGCATCTTCTGTGTCCTGGGAGGAAAAACTTGATGGAGCAAGAATGCATCTTTAGTGAGGGGGGGAAAAAAAAAAAAATCTAAAGTTTCATGTTACTTATAAACAAATGCATATAGTTTGTTGCTATCCTGCTTTACACTAGCTTGTTATCTTCATTATCAAGCATCAGGTCCTCTAGTATTATTGATTTACTTTATTAGTTTTCCTCCAGAATATTAGTAGAAGTATTAAATAATCTAAGGTCAAGAACACATCCCTGACAAGTTTCCCAGATTCATTTCAAGACTTAATGGTTCTTGGTCCATTTAATTACTGCAATGGCAATGCTGAGTAAATTGCATTAGTATTTATAGCTTTATCACTCAAACATAACATTTAATGGAAAAGCTGATGGGATTGGATGTTTTTCTAAAATGTATACATAAATATAGTTCTCTATCTTGACCACTTAATTTTTTGTTAGTAGAATTCTTTATTTTGTGTAAGGTGTATTAATAGGTCCATGGTTTTTTTTTTTAAACATAGGGAAATAACATTAACTTTCTTAAACATTTCTGGAACTTCTATAAACCAGATATGCCAGGCTCACTGGAATCCAACATAAAGCAGTCCACATAATTTGGTTTTAAAGCTATTGGATGTAAGTTACCCAGACGTGATGACTTCAAAATGTCCATCTGACACAGGTGTGTTTATTAGCTTTCTGAGTCACGTTAGGCAGGAAAGTCATCATTACATAATTGGAATTTTCTCAGTTATAAAATAAAACATATAAGACACTTTCAACTTTTCTCCATTATTATTGAAATGCCTGTCTTGCTGATAGTAAACAGCCTAAATATGAATTCCATAATGAGTTTTTCCTTTCTTGCCAAGATAAAGTCACATAGACAACCCTCCTTTCAATGAAACACAGCATTCTTTCACAGTTGTAATATTTAGAACTCCTAAAGCTATATTAATACTCTTCAGCATAAGTTATTTTAATAGACATTTCCATGGTGTAAGCTAAAGTGATATACCCAAATTATCTTTTGTCATCATCAGTTAATACTCTATTTCATTTATTGCATTTAATCTATTCATTATACATTATCCAGTAGTTTTTCCCCTTGATATCTTCTTCAATTGATTTCTTGGTAACTGCTGTGAGTTTGGTTTTTTTGTTTTTTTTTTTTTTTAAGTACATTGAATTCGAGTAATGTTACTGGAGAGTGTGATATTCTCAACTTTGACATTTCAGTGCTTGTTGCTTACACTATTTTATACTTAGTAAGTAGTGTAATTAATATCTGCATATCACCCAAAATATCAGTGCCTATAACTAGATGAGAGTTTATATTCTGGTAATTAATTAATATAACTTAAGTTTTGTAATTTCTGATGACCATTTCTGAGCTTTAGTCAATTTTGTATTTCTAGGCATATAACTTCTATAACACAGTTTAAAGGATCTCATTTATCTTTAGGAACCGGACTAAATCTAGTGAGATGCCTGTGTAGCTCTCATTAATTCAACACCAGTTGTCTACTGTGCTCTGTGATGCGTGAGGCTTCACTTATGTGAAATTAAGGAGAGATGCATTATGCAGTTTAAGTAAATTAAAAAGAAACTAGTTAGCCATTTTCCTCCTGACCTTTTTGCAAGATCAAATTGGTCATAAGCAAATCCTGTTGAGACTGAAATTGATATAAACTGATAGAGATAGATGCGATCTTACTAGAAAGATTAGAAGTTAGGAGTTCTGTATGAAACTTCAGAAAGTTCATAAAGTGGTTGTTCTTCGTAAGTATAGGAGAGCTCTGGGTGAATTTATGTACTCAATGGATGCAAAATACTGACTTTACTGCTTATGTGACATTCCAGAACTGATCCTGGATGGATAACTGTTTGTAATCTATTCCTTGATCCACTCTTCAATTTTTACGATTACTGAAATTTACAACACCGAGTCAGGTGACATGTAAAGAAGGAAAATGTGGGATGTAATGTGTTCTTCCAGCAAAAGTATTTAAGGAGCCTTCCCTCCCCCCTCCCCCCCCCCCCAGTTTTTGTATTGCAGGATACTTATACTGTCTGGCAGAGTTTCATACAATATTGACTTAAATCATGAAGACAGTATCTTTCATAGTTTACCGCTTTTTGCCACTTGTTTCACAACAATTTCTTAGTGCTTAAGATTCTCTGGTACTTCTGTATTTATAATGTTCATGCTTATATTACAGTGGCTTATTCTTGATTCACTGTTGACCTTGTTATCACCTTCCACAGTGTTCAGTGTCATGCCATCTCAAATTATAAAGAATAAAATAAAACCAGAAATACAGCAGAGTAAATCCAGTCCATAAACAGGACTTTTCTCTGCATCACAAAAGTGCTGTGGAAGTTACTGACTCCTCCATATCTGCTTGCATTAGAGTACTATACCGGACAGATTGCCAGAAAATCTTGGCTAATAATGATCCTCAGAGAGCAGTATTTATTTGTTCTTAAGTGCATGCTTTTGGATCTTTGTGCTTCTTTTCCCAGTATCTTCTCTTCAGGGAACTCTGTAGTACAGAGTGGTGTTAAAGAAGCAGCTACTGTTCTTTGGAGTGCACTTCTTTAATTCGAGCTTTTTAAGTTTTAGTTATTTTTGAAAAAAAGCAGTACATTGTGCTTGCAAAATTCATGTAGGCTTATATTAGTTGTGAAACATTTTGCTCTATATCTATCTATTTCTCTGATTTGATATGTATGAAGCCAAATGAAGCCAAACAATTTGAATTTTCTTGGTATTTTAGGTTCCAACTATCTAAGCTTATCTTGTCTTCAGAACTTCACAGGCATTTGGTGGAAGAAGCTTTTCTTATGAAATCTCCTAAACTGCCACTTCAGGTCAAAAGTTGAAATATTGGAAAAGCAGCCTAATTGACTTTACCGTCTCTTTTGTTTGTTGCTAGTAAAAATATAGCAGATCATAGGTAAAGATAAAAAACAGAATAATGCATCTTTTAATTCAAGAATAGCATTTAGACTTAGAAAAATGTGGGGGTTTTCTACGTAAGTAAAACTTCTACTATATACATTATTTTTTTCTTCTAAAGCCATTTTCATGTTTCAGGGTTAGGCGATTTAGATGGGGAAAATATTTTACCTTCTTTTTACGTCAGCTTCTATAAAGTAAGGCAGATGGAAGCTTGTTGTACAGGGTCAAGTCTAGTACACATAATTTTGTTCATGATTCTTCTGCAAAGAATGCTGTTTTAATTAAAGATAATAATATTATAGCATCACTGTGGATGTTTAGCAGGAAAGAATCAGCTAAGTGCCAAGTTCAGTTTCAAGAGATTTGTATTCAAGTCAGGATATCTGAAGACAATAATTTGCATAATGAAAAGCAAAATGTTGTAGTCCTTTATAAGCAAATTGACTGAGAGCAAAATGGTTTAGTCTACTGCATTATGAAATTCCCAAAGTAGTAAAAACTCTCCAGTGGTTCTTTCTCCTTTATCATCTCTGTATACGTGGTAGCAGTTACTCTCTGAATCAGTATACGTTATCTATAAGCTTTGTTGTCTTCCTAGTTGCTGGTTACTTTTCCTTTGATCAGCCCCTTACTCTGTGGAGCATTTCCCTTCAGAGCTGTCAAAGGTTTTGTACTTATTCTGCAGTACAGTTACACTGGTTCCTTTCCAGCCACTGTGCATCCAGCAGTGAATGCCAATCTCATTCATCCACACTGCAGCCCCTTGGCTGTTCAAAGTGTCATGTGCTTGAAGATGTAGAATAATATCTGTTGATGTTAGACTTGGGGAGTGTAGATGCATACCTCCATAGCCTAACAGAGAGCAGTCTTTTATTGCTCTGAGCTAGCTGTAAAATTAGTGTCCAAGTATGACGTTGGCACTGTGTGCTGATTTAATACTATTTTCACACTGTATGGGTTTGATCACTTTTACTTATTTCTGCTCTGGGATGCTTTTCTCTGAGGTAAGTCAAGTGAGTCCATGAAGTTCAGGGATGTAATGACTCTTCAGCCTTGTGACAGAGGAAGAACTAATCACATTGGGGTAAATATAAAGTCCTAATATGATTTGAATACCTTCCACAACCTTCATATTTATATTTTTAAATTTTCAAACTTTGTGACCCTATTCCTATTCAACATCCATAGAGATTATGGAAATTCTGAATGGGTTCTTACCAATGTTCTGTTACATAAAGGCTGCTGTATGTAAAAGTTCACTTTTTAATTATGAACTTAGGTGATTATGTATGTTATAATATTAAGATAATCTTTATTAAAATATGTACTGTAGATACTGAATTTTTATATTTTTATATAATTATATGAAGTTTAGTTACTTATGATGAAAGTATCATTAATGAAATGATTAGTAATGGCTAGATATGTAGTTAGGACAAGGCAATAACTCATAGGTTATTTTTATAGTGGTAGCAGGCAGTAGTTGTCATGATGATGTAGCCATCAATGAACATCTGAGTCTCTAAATGTCAAATACTGTAAATATAAATTGAAATGAGTTAGGATAATCTATAAAGAAAATACTGCAATCCCAGATTATGTTTTCTGTTAAATCCATGTTAAGACTGAATTTGGATTCTGTTTTAATGTTTCACTTTCCTTCCCATTGTGGGTAAAATGTAGTTATCGGCACTATTGTTACACTTATAAAAGCAAAGAAATATAGAAAATAAAACCAAACCAAGATAGGTTCCTCTGAATTCTCTTGTGCTTACTCTCTATCTCGGAAATTCATCTAAAGAAAATGATACGCAATTGCAGGCAGGGCAAATCATATAAGAAATATGTTGCATTCTGAGTAAAATAGCAAATGATACCCAGATGAGGAAGAACAGCATCTTCTAGGAAACATGAGACATCTGCTTTTCTAGGCACTGGTTCTAATGTACTCTGATGGTGCATAGAAATTTTGCCTAGCTGTTCTCTGTGATTTGGTAACTGGCCAATTAGTGCAAGCATTTGTATGCGCTTGAGGCTGAGAATTTGCTTCTTGGTTGGTAGATCACAGATTTTCTGCCTGACATGAATTTGAAGAGAGAACTTTTTAATGCTACTCTCTTTACTGGATTTCTTCTTGATTCAGAGTTAGTGCTGAACTGACTTGCAGTTCTTAGAATTTGTGTTTAAACAGGATACAGTACTGAGCAAGTGAAAGCTAGGGGTGAAACAAGGGACACTGCTAGATGATGTATGGATTTATATAGCAGCTGTATTTCCAAAAAACAGTTAAAAACACTGTAGTCTTTGATTTCTATGAAATTTTCTGCCTAAATTCCTAATATGATGGGTGGTACAGTGTTCTGTTCCTTGTTATCAGAATATTAATTTATAGCACATGCAAGGAATTGTTCTGTACATTCAGTAAAAGGGCATCCCTTCTCTTAGGCATAAATATTTTATGAAGCTTGGATCTGGTCAGAAAACAGAATTTTTTTTTTTCACTTGGTTCATAAACATATATAGAATTTCATGGCATGGCATTTTTATAACCAGTTTTTCATAATTAATACCTGCATGTATCTGCTCATATTTGTCCTTTATATATTTTCTTCTTAAAATTCAATGCCTAAAGCAGTTTCAAAGGCTGGGATCCATTGTATCATAATAATTGATTAGAACTGATATATTGGACTCCTTTTCCAGTCTTATTTCATAGTATGCTCATTGTTTCTTTGGCAGTTATGGCCTGTGCCTTCTGAATCACAGAAGCAAGGACATGCAGAATTGCACGTCTTTTTTTAAAACCAATGTTCTGCAGCATGAGTCAGGCTTTAGATCTGGCCTTTGTCCTTCCTTTGCCTTTGTTCTTCTCATTTGTCCTGCCCCATGGTTACAACCTCTGAGAATAGCATATTCCTGTGCAGTTTGTTCCTGGTGAATGCAAGGGAAAATTTTACAAGATGATAGTTTGTAATTCTTTAGGAAGTAAAATTACTTTTTATTGAGTTGTAATGGGCACTTAAAAAAACAAACCCTAAGCTTCCAACCTGCAGTGCCTCCTTTCTGCAAGGATAACTTGCAGAGGTGTAACCTCTTATTTCAAGGGTTGTCTTGATTTTAGTAGCATCATCAGTAAAGTAGCCACTTCTCAAAACACTTCAGTATGTGGAAAGGATTACTATAGCATTAAAAAAGCAAACCCCAGAAAAACAAAAGGTGAATAAATTTCTTTTCTCCCTAGCTCTTCTTTTTTCCCAAGAGGTAAGCATGAATGTTTTTTATCCCCCCCTTCATGCATTCAGTCATTTGTTAAAAATGGCACCACCATAAATTTGGTGGGCTAATGCTTCCTTTATAAAATACAGTGCTTACAAGATAATACACTCTGATTTTATGTGAAGACCTGCTATTCATTCACTACTGGAATATGACATAGTCATTGCCTAAAGTGGTATAAAGCAGCAAAATTAATGTTTTCATATCTAGTGACTGTTTTTGTTATCACTAGTGCCAAGATTTCTCTTGTCAAAGTCTTTAGACTTCAAGACTGGGAGACTTAAAAAAAAATAGATACAATGACATGCATTTCTTCATGAACTCAAGTTTGGATTATGAATTTACCTTTTAAATAATTACATTAGATTAATAAGTAAATGCTTTGTGTAATGAACATTAGATTGTTCTGTTTCTGTCATAATCCACAGACAGTGCTACAAAGCTGTACCAAAAGGTAGTTTTTGTGACCAAACACACAACCATTTTTAGGGTGTTGTTTTGTTGTCAGGTTTTTTTTTGGTTGCTTGTTTGTTGTTGGTTTTCTGGGTTAGTGGATTTGCTTGTTTGTTTCCTATGAATAATACTTCTAAATGTTTTGAAATAGGACCATTGCAAATTTTACAGGCCAAGCACCTAGTTCCTGCGTAGCCAAAGCTGGAGCTCAGCTGCTGAGAAGGCTTGCTTTCTTCCCCTGCATACGTGATTAATAGTTTCACATATGAATGGACTTTGAAAACGAGTTTTTATCTAATTGTAGCAAATCTTCCATAAGTATATCAATTCATTTGTATGGCAAGTTCAGGAAGGGTCATGGAGGGATATGCTCCAAGTGTAAACTTCTGTTAAAAATATGGAAAAGTTCACTTGTGACATGGTTTAAATAGCTTGGCTTCTCTGAAGTTACAACAAATCTTAACAAGGTATCCTAGAACTTGCTAGAACAGAATGAATGTTCTTGGAGTAAATGTTTTAGAGCAGACTGCACACATCTCCGTTGTTTCTGACAACACAGAGTTTAGAACTTTTTAAGTCTACCTCAGACCCGGAGACTGTCTACTGCATCCTTCACAGAGGTAGGCAAAAGTACAGAAATACTGGAAACAACACTGTTTTTGTAATGACACACTTTATCATCTTTGTTAGGACTTCAGGTTTTCACTCATGCTAATCTGAGCTAGATGATGGGCTATCTAAAAGGCAGTTTTCTCAACAACTGAAGAAAAAATAGTTTCGTCTACAGAGAACCACTTTCTGTAATCTTATTTTACATCTAATAAGAAAAATTTGGTCAAGTAATGGGTAATATAGGTGGCAGAGAACTGTACTCTCACTGAAAACAATAAGTTGTTTGGTGTAACTGGGTTGCAGAACAAAATGCTAAAAAAAAATGTTCCATTGGAAAGCAGAAACATCTGCACAGGAAGGTAATGCAAACAACTCTGTGAGGCTCTGTGATTCTGAATACTTCTCAGCACAATATATCATCATCCTACTGCTGCTACAATTTAGATTTTTTTTTTTTTAACCTGTGGAACAGGTTTCTTTTAGATTTATTTCCAGGTTTTGTCATTTAATTTGTGTTTTCAGATTTTGATGTATGCAACAGATTTATCAATGCACTGCAAGGAAAAGGGAGAAAATTTGTAAAAAAATTGGTCTGTCAGAAAGCTGAGAGAATTAAAGGAATACTGTCAAATTACTAAAACTAAAATACAGATTATGTAAACTAAACTGCTTGGCTCTTGTTATTTATTACTTGGGTACTTTTTTTCTTTAGAGATGTTCCAGGCTCACAAGGTAAACGGATTCTACACCCAAACGGTTTTATCCATAAAATTGTATAATAATAAGATTGTAGTACTATTCACGATAAAATATAGTAAGAAAGAAAAATCATATCCCTTATATAGTAAAAACAAAGTAGGACATTATTTCAGTTTGAGCTGTGGAAGATGTGATTAGTAGCACAGATAAGTATTGCCTTGCTCAGGCTTTCCTATTTGACAGGAATGATTCCAGTGTTTACAGATTTATTATATATATATCTGCATGCACATGTAAAGAATCAAAACCAATACATACTAGTCTAAGTGGAGTTTTACTATTGTGACCACTGGCAATATGACTGAGTTAGTTGTAAGAACATAGTGTGAAGGTTACAATGCAAAGGAGTCACGGAAGTGGTTTGCATTTGATTACTTGAAATCTGAAATTTGTTGGTACTGTGCTCCCCATTTCTATATTTGTCATTGTCACCCTTTAGTAACATTTCCAAAATGTTTTGAGATCCTGAATATTTCCTATAAGCACATGAAACAGTCTATTTTTGTGTCTGCTTTGCATTGTACTCCAGATGGCATTGATATATTTTTAGCATATACAGGTTTGTGGCTCCTCTGGGGACAAAAAGTAGCAATGGTAAAGCACATTCCTTGAAATGAAGGCAGCTTTTTCAAGATGAAATTTGTATGTTAAGCTCAAGCCAGAACATTGATTAAGCAAGCATATTATATATTGTGGAAGGTAATATCCCACATTTACACATTTTTTAAAGAGCTTTTTCTAACTGAATGATGGGAGATGACTGAACAAAAATCCAGTCGCTATTCACTGTGCTCTTGCTTGCTCTGGCTAAGTTGTTGATGTTTTTTCCTTTAGTAATACGGCTGTCATTAACTGGGATTAGATGAAGGGTTGTGTTTATTTGTGTTGTTTTTTAATTTCATCTGGGATAAATCCTGTAAGAGTTGGCTGATTATGTGACCTCCGCCTTCTGAATACTGGCTTTAACTGAAAGGCAGATATGTAAAATTGCCAAAGAAAATAATACACAGTAAACAATTCCATTTATGTACATAAATTACAGGAACTATATGCTTTGTTGAGAGTACCTGCTCATCCAAAGTGAACAGCATCACCTTTGTGGGGTTTGGATCAATGCGTGTGGTTGTTTGGTGTATCTGAAAGCAGCTTATGTGGTAATATCCGGATAGAAGATGCCTTTTAAGCTCTAATACATCACAGATCAGAGGAGCATCTGCACTGCCTTCCTGCTTCTGTGATTTGTTTTGTCCAGCCAGTTCGTCATACTCTTAGTCTGTTTTGTGAGGCTGAATTTTGGATGTGAATCAATTCTGTTTGTTTTGTGCTAACACAAATGGACTAGTTTATCCTGAATTATCTTTTGGTGACAACATGTGAAGGTGAATTTTTCAATAGCCTGTGTACAGTTGAATAAATCTGCTTCCAAAGAGAAGTTCTGTTAAAGAAGGAACTCTGAGCTGTCTCTGCATGTTGATATTAGCAAAAAGAAGGGTAAATATATGACTATCTTCGCTGTTAGTGGATGCTGTGACAGAAGACTGGACCACAATACTTAGGTGCAGTGCTCCTGAAGCTGAAGACCCATAGTCATGATTCCCAGCAAGATTTTAGTCTACCACAACACTTCTGGGGGCACACGTACAGAGACTTACAAAACTACTAGAAGGCGTAAGAAATCTCCTGGAGAATTGTTCCAAAATGGATATCGTATCAAAGCTGGACATAATGTCCCTGAAAAGGAAGAACAGCAAACTTTTCGAAACTCCTTGGTGTCCTGTTATAGGGTCGGCTCATACTGGGGTAAGGTCCAGCTGTAAACTATTTCTTCAGAACTGTAGTTTGCGAGTCTGTCTCTAGTGCTAGTATTCTTTTCTATTAAAAACATATTTAATTTTTCAGCTTCAAAATAATGCTACAGTATTTCAGTTGCTTTATAGGAAAAATTCCTTCCCAAACTCACAGGCTGTGATGTGCTCATATCTCCCTTGTCAGTGGAATTTTGTGTTGACCTAGAATCAAGTAATCCAGTCTTTATTGAAGGATAGATATAATATTCTGCAATGCTGGCATTCTGAAGAAATAATTTTTATAATGGTTGTTGCTATTATAAAAATTGTACAATTTAAAGACATGAAGCAGAGAGATTTATTAATAAGTCTTTGATCCAGCACTGTTTGAAAGCAATTAGTATACAATCTATGTAGATTATGAACTTGATGCAACTTTACTGTCCTGGTTCACAGAGTATTGTTGTTTGTTTTTTTTTTTCATATTGTGGACCGTTTTCCCTGCTTGTACACTTGCATAACAAAAGCAGACAGATGTATCAAAATATTTTGGCTGTGTTGCTTGCAAGTAATTGCAGATTCTTTTCCTCCCTTGCTACTTCTTCTTGTCTTGTTCTTTGAGCTTTCAATTTCAAACCTATCTAAAGGAAGTGAAATCTCAGGTTGCCCTGTTACACTATGTGAAGGCATTCAGAATAGGATTATTTTGCTTCTTAAAAATTAGCTCTTTATTACATGTGTCTCAGAAAAGGTTCTGATTTCCTAAATATGGATTTCAGACTTAAGTAAACCATATGGTGTTAATGAGGTACAGGGTAGAAGTAGATATTGAAAGCTTTGGTGACAATCTCATTCTGATGAATGGGTGAATGGTTTGTCAGGAATGGTATTTGTAGTCTCTGTTTATTTAATCCTTACACCAGTATTTTGGACATGCTGTTGTCAGTAAGCAAGAAAACACAACATAGAGCAGTAAGAAAGGGATTATATATCTTATTGATGATAAATAATGTAATGCTTGAATCTGTTCTGGTAGATTGACCTCTCATGTTGTTTGAAGAAATATTTCAGTTCCTGTTTCTGTTTTTTAGAATCTTGCTAAAGACAAATAAATTTGTTGTGATTTCCTCCTTTTACCCTTCATAGATATAAAATGTTAATTTTCCTTTTGTTCGGGGGTTTCTAATTTATGGATAATCCTGCTTGCATCTGTATATGAAGTGGAAAGCATCAGTCAGTAGACAGACTGAAAAACTGTCAGACAGGAAAATACCGCATTTCAGTACCTTTTAAGACTGTAAAGTCAGTTAAAGCTTAAGATAATGTTGTCTGTTCTGTTGTAAACTTTGCAGAAAAATTAATTAATTACATTGCTTCTGGCAGATAGTTTATTGGTCATGTTTAGGTTGCTATTCTGGTCTAAAGCACCCATTTTACTAAGTCCTTAGTAAAGAGTCAGAAAGCAATAGCACCTGACTGTACAGAACTGAACAAATACGTAGTGAAATGAATAAAAATACTCCTGCTATATTCTAGATCGAGCTCAGTATCTTGTTTCTTATTGCAAAAATCACTGATTTTTGTAATATTTAAGAAAGATTTCATGTTTTGGTCAGTATTTGGCGTCTCTTAATGACCCTAGTGTGAGTGTGGATGTGTCAGATTTTCACATCTAAATTTAATGTACAGCATATCAGGAGGTAGGTGTTCTCTGGGAGTCATGTAGGGCTCATGAGGGCTTTTTGTTGTTATTGCTGTTTGTTATTTTTAAAGATTCCAGGTTGAACACACAGAATCTGAGGTAAAATTACACCATATATGTTATCCAGGAATTTACATAATAAACATGATAGAATGCATTGCACACATGTTAAGTTTTCAGTGTACTTTGGGAATGCTCCCTTAGTTGTACAGGCAACACAACTATCTAAACAAATACTTTCACAATAAGAAAATAATCCTGTGGTATATGTGGAATTTCATACCTGCAACTCCATTTATTGCAGTTGACATGGAAACTATTGAATAAAATTACTTGTCTCATATTGATAAATCAATCTGGCTTGATAATCACAAATTTTTTTTACTGGTATAGAAATCTGTGAATCTCTTAGCTTTGTTCAGGGCATTGCAGCTGAAATAAACTCTCCTCAGAAGCATACTGTAGTCATCAATTTAGAATCAGAAGACTGACAAACTGAAGGGGCCTTTCATTTTATCTGTGTATTTTCCCGCTGTTAGAAGTCTTTTCTAGGTAAATAAAAGTATTTTTATATTTTTCATATAAATTATAGTACAGAACATTGTATCCTATTCCAGTCAGATCCCATAAGAAAGTTTTGATAGAAAAACATTTGCCAAGAAAAAGATGAGTGACATGATAGTGACAAACCAAGTATTTCCTGAGAATTCCATCCAGCAGTTTGCAGTTAACTTTATGAGGCAGGATTCTGTGAAATGTGCAAAATTCGAATAGACCTTACTGTAATACATAAAAAAGTTATCCTATCTCAACTACCGAATGTATCATTTAAATGTAGAACAGTTTTGGAGTTATTTCATATTAAAGAATTCTTCCCCCCATGTATAAAATACATTCTCGAATACTGCTAAGGAAAGAGAGATGTAGGCATTTGTATATCTCGCTGAAACAGCTATGGGAAAATGGGAATTCTTGTTAGTGCTCCTATTATGGAATTTTGCTTACTGTTCTAAATGCACTGATAAACATAAAAAAAATTCTATTCTTGCTGAGTTGGTAGTCCTGAAAGACAAAACATATTTTTTTCAGTCATGAGTCAGATTTCATTTGAAAACAGAAAGAGAGTGTAGCGTGGGAGATTGTGTTATTGATTAAATGAGATTAGTTTTCAGAGACAGGTTATTTTTAAAGGCGTTTTGTCAATAATTACTCTTCAGTTAGACCCATCAAAATCTTTCCTATTTTACTTGTTTTGATTTTATGTGCATTTATAGGAAGCTACCTACTGAATAATTTATGTTGACTACTGTTTCATTGTGACAAGGTTATTGCTGTGAGGTTTACGGTGTGATCAGTTTATAGATGCATGTATGATTGCAAGCACACTTTCATGTTTCACTGATATCAGCATCAGAATATATTGTTTGTGGACTTTTCTTTTAGGAATCATTCAGTTAATTCATCATCCCTTTGCTGAGTTCAAGGTTATACAAGTAGTCATACTTTTAGGGGCAGAATAATTTCATCTGAGTTCTAAGCTTAGTTTATTCTTAGCAGCAGTTTTTTGTAGTCTGTTTGAAGAATAAGGATGAAACCTCTGAATTAGCTTCAGTCTTTCAAAATGCATGTAATTTGTTAAAGGGTCAAGCAATCAATGTGATGGAATATTTAATAGTACCAAACAGATTCATTGAAATACAGCACCTCTTACCTCTTTCACAGTCAAGCTTTAGAAGTAACTACTCAAGAATAAGAATTCCTTTCTCCCTTGTTTTGGTTCAGCCAGTATTGCTGGATATTGCCAATAGACCACACAAGGTTTCCACGTGTATAACCTGCTATTACAGGAGATGTGCACTCTGGTGCGTTGTATAGCAGAATTTGTCTCTACTATGTAGAGTTGTTTTCACTGACTGACTCTTGGTGATAATAGTGCTAAGGAGGGTAAACACTGCAGGCATGGTGGGTTTTGCTTGCAAACGCTGTACTGATGCTTGTATGTTCAGTCCTTTAAAACAAGACACTGAGCACCTGTAAACAAAGTTACTCAAACCTGCTGTTGCAGAGGCACCCACAAAACAGACAGCAGCAGCCACCTGAAAACTGTGGATTTATTGCAATTAATCTGCTCTCCTGAAAGAATAAAACTATGGATTTGGATATTAGTTGGGAATATATTGCTGCACAACTAGTTAAACTATTTCGAGAGAAAAGGAGAATCTCCCACGGGTAGCCAGGATATTTACATACACACTCACCAAGCTGGGCTGAGGACTCCTTAGACAAGATCCTGTTCTAAGGAGCGAGGATCTGGCTGCCAGGCTGCTTCAGTGTTGAGAGAACTCAACTCTCCATAGCAGGACTCCGTTTACATCCTGTCTGAGTGTGGCCTGGGTCAATTTCTTACTCAGTTGGAGGGCTGAGTCCTCCAAGCAACAAAAGGGTTTCTGAGTCCTGAGTCACCAGCTAATGTCTGGGGGCCTTGAGCTGGTCTTTATCGGCTCCTAGCAAGCTTCAGCCCTGGGTGCTTGTTGGGGGTGGGGGGTGCAGTTGTACCCGCCACACCTGCCCTCTGCAGCTCTGATGTCGTCCAGTTCTTTTGTCCGGTTCTATATGTTTTGTTCAGATGACTTTTCAGAGTTGTTTTTTATACTGTCTGGAGTATCTGTCTGGTGGCAGTCAGGTGAAGTCGCTGGTGACTGGTAAATAATAAACATTACACCCATTTTAAGAAAGGGTACAAAGAAGGACTCTAGAACTACCAGCCTGTCACTCTCACCTTTGTGTCTCGGAAGATCATGGAACAGATCCTCCTAGAAGCTGTTCTAAGCACACAGGGAGCAGGGAGATGATTACAGATAGCCAGCATGGTTGTCTGCAGAACTTAATCTATGATGATTTTCTTCTCTCACAAAAATTACATTGACGCAACATAGTCGTCTTGTTCTATCGTTTGATGTCTCAGCAACTACAGTCTCTTTTATGCATTTTAAGAGTTTGGATATTTGCAAATAGATATGAAGTTTATGTTTATTAAACATAATTTTGTTACTTTTTGTGTAGATCCCTAAATCCAATTTTCAAGTTGTGATTGATCTTCAGAGGTCGCATAGTAATTAAAAAGAAACATTAGATTCATGTAATTGGAGTGATATTTTTTCTACTTTAATGCTACTTATGAATCTTAGCAAGAGTAAAAATTTGATACAACTTTCCAAGAAATGTGGAAATAAAGCCTTGATTTAAATGCATCTCAACATACGCATCTTTACTCTTGAGGGAAACCTCTTAACTCCACTGAGATGATGAAAGTTGTGACCCGGCTTATATGCTTGACAGAACCTTTCCTTAGGTTTCTAGACATAAAAGGGGTTTATAGGGCTGGAATTGGTTAAAATAGAGTATGTGTTAGAAGAAGCTGTCTTGGGCCTAACTGTGTCAGTCACAATACCCTGTTACACAATTTTTATATAACTCCTGGCTGTACTGTCTAACAAAAATTATTCTCAAAGCCTTATTTTATAAGCTGTGCATGTGTATGATACACAATGTACTTTTATTCATATGCCAAAGATCTGCAGGCAAATTATTTACTATCAGCATAAGTCTCTTTTAATAATTTAAGCCCTTAATCTTCCATAGTATTTTCTCTTGCACACTCTCTCTGTGTATGTCACGCTGGCTTTGTACGGCTGTTCACACAACCTGATTTCAACACCAAAATGCTGTTTCTTTGTAAAAATAGTTACTTCTTTAATAGCCAAAGTGTCACCTATTCCTGTCGTCAGTGTCTGATGGAAAGAGTTATTGCAGATTTGCTGTTTTAAAGAGAGAATGGTTCATTTCTCTGTTCTGCTTGAGATTTTTTAAATTCCTGTGGAGATAGGGAGTATTATTACAATAAAAGATTTTACGTCATTAAGATTTACCAATTTAATCAGGCATATATCCAGGTTATCAGATCTCTTGCCCATAATCTCTTAGTTTTCACTAAGCAATGCAGGAGCCTGGAGAATTAAGGCGGTTCATATCTGTATGTGTCATTGACAGCCTAGAAGAGAAGGACATGTGCAATAGATCTGCCAATAGAACCTCAGTGATATTTTTTCCCTGTAGCTTTTAGCCTGTATGCTAAATCTCATCCCATGGCTGCCTACATAAACTAAAGCTTTCTGGTAGGATACTTCAGCTATTAAGGAAATAATTTTAAAACAATTTGCAAGAGACCTGGTAAGGATTTTGGAAACATTAAATATGGAAGAACATTTCAAAGGTATGCTACTTATTTTGATTTAATTGATCACTGTCATTGTAAGTGAAATGTTACTGTAATTTGAATTATTCTTTACTAGATTTATTTTCTTCTTCTTTATTGCAGGTTTAAGATTTTTAAGAGCCCTTAGACTGATACAATTTTCAGAAATTTTGCAGTTTCTGAATATTCTTAAAACAAGGTAAGACATTTTCTTATGTACTGAATTAGTTGCATTGGTGACAACATAAATGACTTAGGTTGTTGGTTACTTGAAATACTTATGTGCTGATAAATTAAAAGCAGAATGAATTACAGAGCCCTGCACTGATTAAATATTGCTTCTTTCCATGTAATCAGTCCAGAATACAGTTAGAAAGCATTTTGAGAAATAATCACTGTGGCTTTATTTTTTTTTTTTTTAATGATCACCCTTCTTCACATCAAAAACATATTAACAATTAATTTCACGCTAAACAGTCTTTAGATTGTGATTATTGTCATTAGCATTTCTTTCATTTATGTACTCCAAGTAATATTCTGGCTTTCATGGATTCTTTGGGCTATTAATACACAACAGTTGTGCAGAAGCAGTACAGTTGTGAAAAAATACGTAACTTTGAAGAAAACAAATGGGAACTGTCCCATGCTTTGCAGCTGAGGACACATTGCCTTTTGAATCCAACTTCCAATAATTACTGTAAATTCAGTTGCATGCTGAAATCCTATGCTCTCTTCACCAGTTGATGGTGCATGTATAAGGGTTTTATATGCAAGTAACTCCATTTACTTGCTGTATTAATTGTCAGTGATGGGGAAGTAGATCCTTGAGATTTGTAAGCCTCATGTTTACCTCATGATAAATAGCTGTTTCTTCAACACTTGAAACTAAACTCTCATACTATCTGTTGTCAGCTCTGTGACTATAAGGAATCCAGTTCTTGTCAAATAAAACAATTAAAAAAATGTACAGAGAAAAAGTAGACCAGTAGCTAAGAATACTACCGGTATGTTAAAAGAGAGTAATTTGTGCAGAAGCTTAGAATATTCGGTGAGTTTGCCTTTAACACACAGAACCACCTCACCAGAAGAAGTGACAATCAATGGAGAGCTCCCATAAACGGAAGGGATTTTGGATAAAGGCTAAAATCCCCCTCAGGAGTGGTGGATTTGTAAACTTCATAATGGAACTTTGCATTAATCACATTCAATGTATTTAGAGCTAGCTTCATCAATACTGACCTGTTCAAATTTAATTTCTCCTTGTTTAGAAATTTACTCCTTGCTTAGAAATCATCATCTCTGTGATTACTTATGTGAATGTCCAAATATCTGTAAACTTCAAATGTTGATATCAGAAAGCCTGTAAAGTTTTCTTACATGACTGTAAAGCTGACTCTGTCAATTTACTGAATTTACTCGACCCCAGCAGATCGTCACTAACACCATTTATTTGACTTAAATCTTGTCAGTGCCTTAAAAGATATCTTTATGTCTCTCCCTGTTCCTGATTTTGAAACAGAGATGTGTTGGCTCTATTTTGCATCTGAATTAACTTGAAATTAATTTAATAATTTGGTATACTGTCAATGTTCACAGAATGTCCTTTTTTTTTCAAATGGATGAGTCAAATTAACACATATTAACATAATATGTATTTTAGAAGAATTTAGATACACAAAACTAATTTGACCATCTGAGTGCCTTGGGTTTTTTATTATCTTGCAATAAAGAAAATTTAAAAGCAAAAAAATTAAAAACTCATTTATTACCTCAATGAGAAATTACCATATTTTCAGCATGCTCTTAAGTATCATCACAAAAAAGAACTATGGCTCTTGTGGTGGGTGTGCTTTTTCTGTTACAGTACTGAAATATGTTTTAATTGAGAGTTTCTCAATTAAAGAATGCTGATGACTTGTTAATGAAGAATCTTTAGTAAAATTTTGCAAGAATTAGAACGGTTAAACTACTAATCTCAGTTAATTTATTTTTAATTAAATAAAAACTGCTTTCCTAAATTTAAGCAGTGATTTCAGTTACATACAGTGGTCTTAAACTGTTATTATTACTATAAACTCCAACACTGTATTGTATGGTTTTGACTAGCTACTGCAACATTGTTTGGCTCAGGGGTGGGTTAAAAAACATAGAATAAAGATATTTTAGCATTTCTTCCAAGCTGCTTTTAAGAATGTAACAACATTTTCAATGTAATATTTTGTTTGTGAGCATGAAGACAAAAGGTTAATGTTAAGGCTTGAACTATTGAACTGAGATAGCAAATTCAGTATATTGTTATTATCTGAAATAATAGTAGAGGAAAAAAATACACTTTTTGTTATTTAAAAATTTTGGCAAAAGATTATGTTTATATGAAAAAATAGGAACTAAATCAACTAGAGGCATTTCAGGGTGCATGGCATTAATGACAAGTAACGACTGAGGAGAAACTGATAGGCTATAAATGGCACTACTGTGTTTTTAATATTTAGTGTAATCAGAGAAGAAATTATGTCCTCCTTTTCCTCTCACCCAGTAAAGAAAAGATTTTATTCTAACCTATACATTAGAATTACTCCTGGAATTAGTGACTGAGATATGAGGATTAATGGAGCATATATTTTTTATACAATGGGTAGAAAGGCCATTCCAAACACTGGAATCCAAAGGAAGAGGCAAAACAATGCAAAAATAGAGGCAGTGAGGAGACTAGCAAAGTAATGTGGGAAAATTAATGTAATTATTAAAATATCTGAAAAAGTCTTAATTATGTTTGAAAACAATCAATAAGACAAAACTTTACAATGTCATATTAAAAGACTGTACCCTGCCAATTTGAAATTAAATGTATTTTTGTCAGTGTTAGGTTTTTTTTTGTTCCTGTGTTTGGTGAAAGAAAAGAAATTGTGTGGTGTTCAGTCAAAAATTTCCTTCACTGTTCTCTGATATTTCAACAAAGCTATCAACAAAACTACAGAGGCTTAAGCAGGGCTCACAGTAAGGGATTTTGTACAGATGTTGGAAAGAGCTTAAAGAGGAGGAAAAATTTTGGAGCTAATCCTTCATCTATATTTAGACTCTGATGGAAACAGAGTATTTCATAGAGGAGAGAGAAGATACAATGTTTAATAGATCTGCAAAAACTGTGCAAAACATATCATGTAAATACTTATTCTTAACGGCTGTATTGCAGTAATATGTGGAGACTGACACGTTCTTGTAACAGGAGCCTCTCCTGTTCTAAGATCAGGTGGATGATGCTTAGCCTTTCATAATGGAACTTTGCATCAGCATGACTTCTGTGATTTCGTTTACTATACGAACCTATTGGTTAGGGTCCTTTGCTGTCATTGAATGTTATCATCAACAAAATATGAACCTTAATCAACCAAACATTAAGAAAGAGAGAAATAGAGAAGATGTGTTGATGTAGGTGAATGTTAATTATTTGCAAAACTACTGGTATATTATCTTATTTTTGAGTGCAGTATTCATTATAGTATCTGTCATATTACCCAATCATATTTCTCTTGTAAGACCCACAGATGCCCACTTTGCTAACTGTAACTCTTAAAAATATTTTTAATGGATCTGGTCTTATTAATTTTTCAGGCTATTTTTTTTCTCAACTTTATTTAGAAAAAATGCATTTTTATTCCTCCTTAAAGTAAATGTAAGCAGAAATATTAATTAATTCTACTGCAAAAATACTACTGCTCACAGTGATAGTGATAGCACCACATCCAGGTATCTTTTGAATACCTCCGGTGATGGTAACTCCACCCCTGCCCTGGGCAGCCTGTTCCAATGCTTGATAACCACTTCTATGAAAAATGTTTTGCTAATACCGAGCCTGAACCTCTCTTGTCACAACTTGAGGCTATTTACTCTTGCTGTGTCATGTGTTGCATTATGGGAAGAGACCAACCTCCACCTCATACCAATGTGATTTGAAGTAGTTGTAGAGGGTGATGAGGTCTCCTGTCACCCTTCTCTTCTGAAAACTAGGCAACCTCATTCCTTCACCCACTCCTCTATTCAAGATGTCTTTTCAAGACCCTTCGCCAACTTAGTTGCTCTTCTTAGGGCACACTCCAGCATCTCAATGTCCTGTTTGTTGTGAAGGGCCCAAAACTGAACACAGCACACCGTTTGGACTAAACAAGAGTTTGCAAAATTTGGCTAGTGGGTATATATATACATATTTAAAAATATGAAATGTATTTAAAAATTGAATGCAAAGTATTAAATACTCTGTCTTCATAGGAATTTCCACTAAGAAGTCCATAGGACTTCATGTGCACAGAATAACACAGAAATTACTTAGGACTTTACACAAGAACTGTAAAATGTCTAAGTTATTTAATTTGGGAATTTTTTTTTTCCATAAAAGCAGTATGGCTTTTACAGTATGGTTTTTACACACTATGGCTGTGATAATTCAGTAATTGTTTGCAGTAGCTGTAGGAAAATAGTCTTGCCATGTGGTCATACCTGCAACTGTTAATATGTAGCGAGTATGCAACAAGAACAACTTCTTGTGATTAATTTTTAAAGCCTCCGCAGGTTTGAGGTCAAAGCACAATGAATATAGAAGAATCATAAAAAAATGAAACAATCTTTTAAAATTAGTGGGTTTTGTGTTCAGCAGCCATTGGTAATTGGCATTGCTCGGTTTAATTCATTGGACCTGCAAGTATGTATGCTAGAATATTTACATGTTACTAATTGCTGAAGTGTATAGTAATAAAAAATACTGAGAGATTATTTGTGAAAAGCATTATTTATTTCTATTTATTTGTGAGCATAGGTGTAGCTAAGGTTTCTATTTCTCTTACTGCTCTCAAATGCATTGGGATTATCCTTTCAAGCTATGTATGAAATGCAATCTCTGCCAAGACAAAACAATACATATTTTGCATAGGCTTTTGATTAATTTTTGTTTTTAGGGAGCCTGCTTCTCTTCATAAATTGTCATCAAACTCTTTCACTCTGAAGTATGCATTCGTATTCAGCTACATAATAAAAATGTGTGATGAATTCCAGTCTTAAGTTCTTGTTGCCAGAAATTAACCTGGGTTTTGTTTGCTTTCAGTAATTCCATCAAGCTAGTGAATCTGTGCTCTATATTTATCAGCACATGGCTGACAGCAGCTGGGTTCATACATTTGGTAAGTATATTTGAAAATACTTCATTGACTTTTCCTTATGGAACATCTGTTCTCTGAACTACTTTATTACCTGAAAATGCCATGCTCTGGATAATCCCATTACACAGGGTGCAATAAAAAAGACATCACATCTTCCCAAATTTTAGGCTTCTATTCAAAACTAATTCTGAATAGTAAGTAATACATCATTAACCTCAGTAATAAAATATGAACCCTTGGAACTATTGGAACTTCCAGACGGATTACAATGTACCAGTAGATGGCAATGTTTCCTAAACAACTGCCTGGAGTACTTCCTGGAAGGGGATGGCGGAGCCAAAGTTATACTGAGGTTCTGGGTAATCAATGGTTGTGCCAGAGGAAAGCAGTTCTGTTGTATTACCATGAGAAGTAACGGGGTTACTAACACTGTAGGTAAAAATTTTGTAGAGATTATTTCCTTCTTTTTTTTTTTTTTTTGGTGTGGGTTTCAGTTCACTAATAACATATTTTTATACTAGATTTTTATTCTGCACTTAACAATACCTAAAAAAAAAAACCAAACCCTAAGTTAGATAGTGTAAAAGTCCATATCAATTCATAAATGTGAATACACATATGTATGATAGGCATATGTCAGTTGTGTAGTTTTTACTGATTTATTTGGTAAATATGTTTGTTTTCCTTTAAGTACATTTTATGATCAACTTAGACTCAGGAAAATGTCACTCTGCTAGCAGTGATAACTTATTTAGGGATGATTTTGGACTGGTGGTGTAATTTAATGTTATTGATGTTAGTCCTGAGCAATTTCGTAGACTTTAGTTGAATTACCTTGTGCTGCATTCAGACATAAAAGATTACAATCAGAATGTTTATCTTCTTGTTATACCAGTCACTTGATTTTTCACTCCTATAAAGATGCATTGAAATTTTTTGTTTAATTTATGAAATACTTCTCCTTCATAGATAACCACATTTTTACAGTCCATTTGACAAATATCTCTTTCTCTATTTTTAAACAACAACAACAAAAAAGACATGCTAATTTTATTTTCTAAGGCTTGGATTGTGGTGGGTTTGGGTTGGTTGGTTTTGTTTGTTTTGTTTCGTTTTTCTTTTGGTGGTTGGTATCTTGCTTTTGTGGTGGTTTGACCCTGGCCTAGAGGCCAGATGCCCACCAAAGCCACTCTATCATTCTCCTTCTTAAATGGACAGGAGAGAGGGGGAAAATATAACAAAAGCCAGTAATAAGATAGAAGCAATTTAATAACAATAATAAGCAAAACCAATAGGCCACAGGGAAGCAAAAGCAGAGAGAGAGATGTTAGTCTCTACTGCCCATCAGCAGGATGATGGTCTGTCTTGGGAAGCAGGGCTCCCTAAGCTTGGTGGTTCCTTAGGAGGACAGATGCCATGGGTACATCCCCCACTTCCTTCTTTCACTTCGTTCTTATATCTGAGCTGACATCATATGGCATGGAGCACCCCTTTGGGCAGTCTGGGTCAGCTGGCTCAGCCATGTCCCTTCCCAAGATCTTGCCTGCCTCTCAGCGTGCTCTTGGGGCAGGGAAGTGTTGAAAAGACACAGCCTGGATACTTATCCAACAGTAGCCAAACCAGTGCTGTGTTACCAGTTACTGCTGCAAAACACAGCACTAGAAAGATGCCGTGAGGAGAATTAACTCCAGCTCAGCCAAACTCAATAGAGGATTTTTTTGTTGTTGTTGTTAGGTTTGGGATTTATTTTTTTTTTTAAATTAAACTTCTCTGTTCTTGCATAAGTTTCTGTATCTACTGTAGGAATCCTCAGCTTCAAACTTTCTACTGTGGAATAAATTTTAGAGGGTGTGCTCTTTTCCCACTGATAAATTTATAACTTTGTCACATACAGTAGCTGGCTTCTTGAAAAAGAAATAGTTATCACTGAATTTAGTGTGTCACTTATAGCTTTAATAACTACATAGTGCTTTAAGATAGAAGCAGTAATTATATTACAGCTAAGATTCACTCTTTAAAAGTTCCAAACAAGTTATAAAATGAATTTACCTAGCTGCATTAATAAGTTGTATTATTCAGTGGTGAATGGAAAAGATAATTCCCATAAATATTAAGAGTGGCAAGGCTATGTATTTTGGCAAAAGAACTGTAGTTCTATAATTGGGACAGGGTTAGATACTGTATTTGTTCAAAATAAATCATAGGAAAGTGTCCAGAGATTATGTTATATGCCAGATTTTTTAAATACATGCATATGCACAAACACATACATGAATAGAAAGAATTTGTGGTACAAGTCTACTAAGTAATCATATATTTTCTTGTATAATTTAGGTGGAGAACTCAGGGGATCCATGGGAAAATTTCCAAAATAATCAACCTCTGACATATTGGGAATGTGTTTATTTACTGATGGTTACAATGTCCACTGTTGGCTATGGAGATGTTTATGCAAAAACAACCCTTGGGCGCCTTTTCATGGTCTTCTTCATCCTTGGGGGATTGGTAAAAACTTTTTCATTATTATTAATAATAATTATTATTATTCCAGTTACCTTCATACTTGATTCTATGTAGCTCAATGCTGTAATTAAAAAATAGTATCTGGATTCATGAATTAAAATTAATTATAAAATATTTATATGTGTTTAATGCACCTTAGTTGATTTGTTGTTATCTTGCCTAGATAAATATTTTGGCAGAGCTTGTGAAATTAGTCCGATTTAGTCAAGTCAGAATTATTCTAATCCATTTAAATGAGTAATGCATGTGAATACATCAAGTGCTTTAATACTTCAACATATAACGTTATTTGTAATGTCGTACATTTAGTGACTGACTGTAGTGCATTTTATGGAGGCTGCTATTGATACTTAAAGGCACTTTGCGGTTTCAGATGTCCTACCCATCCTTCTGTGTTCCTTCCCAGAATTCCAACAAACACTGTGGCTTTGGACTGCCTTAAAGAGCAGCTTGCCTGATCAAAATGATGGCAAACTGCATTCTTTTTAATTTCAAACATCCTTTCATGTCATGTAGGCATGATTTCAACTCACAATTTATCATGTGGCCATAACCAGTGTCCTTTTCTGTCACCAAATTCTAGTGTCCTTTGTCATTTCTACCTAGCACAAAAGTTACTAATTGCTTTATGTCAACTTTTGTATTATTTATCGGTGTTTGTAACGTTGTAGGACCTGTGGTAATGTTAGTCTCTAAACCAGCAGGGTTTATTTTAATACTTACACTGTGCAAGGTAAGTGCTTTATAGATGACTGCCGGTATATATCAAGCTCATACATATGTATAGTGTTACTTCACTCTCATATATTGATTTCCCGTATACATACATCTTCCAGAGGTGGTATGTATATCATTAATGTTATGAATGCTATATTTGAGGCACATGGAGATGCATATATATGACTGTATATATATGAGCATAAATATATGCATTCTCATATATGTTTATTTACATATGAAGACTAAGACAATGTCAACTGGCAGTAGCTCTTTGATGTATCCAGCCACAAGGAAGATGTTTGTTGGACAAAACATGGCAGAATATTTTTTATTTTCTCCTCAAAACCTTTTTTTTTTTTTTTTCCTATTGCATGTTGTTCTAGTCCTTTTAAAAACAGAAACTTTTGGAAAAAATATTTTTTGGGGTGGGGGAGGTGACTATTTTTGTTTCTTTACTGGGGGTATAACCCCCTGATTCCATCTTGTTTTTGTCTTATTTTGAATCCTAGTAAAGTGTGGGGGGGATGACTCTGTCTTTTAAAACACAAATGCAACAGTAATGATAACATCTGTGTTTGTTTTTTATAGTTTGGATAGGTTTTTTACCCTCCCCTCTATAAGAAGAATTAGACTTTATTTTATGATTAGATACCAGTTTGAATTATTTTTGTTCTTGTTTTGTTTGCCTATTTTTCCTTTTTGACCATTTTCTTAATTTATAAGGTGTGTACCTTCTCCAAGATGAACTTTTCCATTGACGTCTCTTGTTTTGGTTGATAACAACTTTTACATTTTTAAAATTTTCTTTTTAAACAACTTCATGGATCTAAATCTTTTGAATTTTCAGATCTTAAAGATACGTATCTTCTGAAAATATTCATCATCCCCCTTTCTTTGGCCTCTCTTTTTAGTCTTTTCTTCTGTCTCCTATCTTCTTCTTAGGCCATGTTTGCCAGCTACGTCCCTGAAATCATAGAGTTAATAGGAAACCGCAAGAAATATGGTGGTTCCTATAGTGCGGTTAGTGGAAGAAAGTAAGTATCCCAAGAGGCTCTGCTGCCTCTGCTGCAGTAGAACACTCTCTGCATGCCATTTTCTTTTTTTTTTTTTTTTTTTTTTTTGTGTTTTTGTTCCATGCATGTAGGCAATGTTTGCTCGCTACGTGCCAGAAATTGCTGCTCTCATCCTTAATCGGAAGAAATACGGCGGGACTTTTAACTCAACCCGAGGCAGAAAGTAAGTCAAAAAAGACCAGGTGTGGTTGTGTGACTTTGAAGAGTCCCTGCAGGTGGTAACAGCTGACTCACAGCTTTATAAGACTGTATTCCTTGACTTCAGATGTTACCACTGAAAAATTGTCACACTATAATTAGAGACCTGGGCTATGCTATGGTACAAGTCACAACATTTTGTCCCTACTTCAGGAGAACTTGGCTACCACTAACACAACACTGATATGTCTTGTAGAAAATGCTGCTATTGAGTATGCAGTTAGCTTCTGGAACAAGGATGACTTACTGCTTCATAGTTTGGGGCATCAGACTATCATGTGGTCATCTCTTAGTTAAATGACAATGATCATTCAAATGATTTTCAAAGAACTCAGTTCAGAAAACTTGGGTTTACTGGAGTGCAAAATACGAGATTTATGTTGGTCAGGTTATTCTGTTAGAGTGACTATGTCAGAATTCTGCTTCTTCTCATTGTTCAAACAGCAGATACACATCTCATACAGCTCCTTTTGACTTCATAGAAATGCTGCAAATACTTGTTATTTTATAGTCGTTGACCAGGGATTTTAAAGTTATTCTCTTCCACACACGATGGAAAACTCATCCTAAGAAGGGGAAGTAGTAGCCTTAGTATCGATACAGTAAGGGAAAAAGACTATTGTGAAAAACACTGGTTTTACCTGGTAGGAAGAGTTCAATTTTATTGAACCATATTAGCTCATTACGTTTCTGTTGAAAGCGTGCTTGGTTTTTTGAGCAAGCTTAAACCAGCTCTTTCTGGCATTCTCATTATCTAGACCTGCAGGGATACATCCTTTAATAAACTACTTGATGATATAGCAATTTCTCCTCTATATCACCTTTAGCCTTGCCATCTTTTGTTTCATTACATATCATTGTGACATTCACTGGCAGAGATATATTTGCCCTAAAAGACTGGTCATATAGAATCCTTTACATATAACATAAAGATGCTACTTCAAGGAACACATCTAATTAATTATCCCTCTCCTGACTTTACAAATACATGATTTTACTTTATTGATTTTAAGTCATTACCTGTGAATCATTTTATAAATGTGGGTTATGGCTTTATCAAGTCTGGGGAGCAGAACGACTATAAATGTCCCACAGAGCTATAATTCTGGAGTACCATTTTACATCACTGGGTAGACAAATAAAAGTTTTTTCTGTAGATACAACATATTATATTGTATGTGCAGTAATATTCCAGCAATTAGATGACACAATTGAAAACGTCAATACTTTCCTTTTTTTGAGATATTCTTAAATACCTACATTTTTTCTGTAAACACTAATATTGGAAACTTGCATCATAATTCACTTCCCTAGATTTTTAAAAAGCCTTAATATATTTCTCAGACGGAGTAGTATTATTAATTCCCCTAAATGTTTATTTGTGACAGAGGCCTACTCAGTTTCGTATTGTATATATACTTGATTTCTGAAAAACAAACCCTTTTCAAACAGAACATACACCTCTGTTTTTCAGGCTCCAAAGGAGTTATAGCAGAGGGAAATAGAGAGAAAAACTGTTTTACATACACAGTTGTAGTTTCCTCCCTTCTCCATTGTCACTAGTACCCAGCATTGCTCAGTCATCTCTGAATTTGGACCTGATCTTTAGTCAGAACCTCACACCCTGAAAAGCTCAATTCCAGATCAGAGGCTTCTGCTAGCTTCGGGGCTTGCTTCATTTTATTTTTTTTACCTTTTGTTTTCATCTTTATTTATACCTGCTATCTGTTTGGTTTTAGCTCACTGTTGTCAGGGCTTTCTCTGCTCATCTCTACTTGCCCATTTAACTTGTCATTTGAAACTCATCTCTCTCATCAGCATAGAAGCTGTTTGAGTTATTTTATGTATTGTTTTCTGCTTCAGTTATTCATTGCTAAGTAGTTTAAAGATGTCCTTTACTCATGTGGGTCTAAGCTTGGGAACTGCACAGTGAAAAAATATTAGCACCCCATGTTTGATGTTGCTTTTGCAGTCAGTAGAACAAGATTAATGAGATGTTATGTTTGGCCAAATTTTTTTTTTTTTCATTCATAATTCCATGTTTAGATAATGAATTGTCAGAACCAATGTTTTCCTTTACTTGGGATATGGACATGTGGTAGTAATTAGTAATATAAGGTCTTTAGTTGAGCAACTAAGCATAGATTCTGGCAGCAAATGTAATGAGAAATTACAGTTGTTCTATTCCTAACATCACAAAGTTCCCAGATAAAATTAAATACATGTACAAATTAAAACAACGAAATTGAAAGAATTGTTGAAAGATGTAGTTTCATTTTTTAAAATAACAAATGTGTACAGTTTTTAACTTTTTCCAGAATAGATAAATATATGGAATATGCTTTGTAGCATTTATATATAGATGTGTTTATGCATGTTGCCTCATGAACTATGTCTGTGGAATTACATGCTTCTGTATGATGATCAAACATTTAGGTGGGAAGTTAAAATTAACGTGATTATCTTTTAAGAATTACACTACAGCAGTACTAAGTCTTTGTATAGAATTTTAACTTCTGAAATATCTGGAATTCATAAGAATTATTTCTACAAACTACTTACTAAAGAAGATATAACCAACATGCCATCAAATTCAGTCTTGCATTTCATTTTGCTTTCCAGCCAACGGAGTCCTTAAAGAGCTCATAAACTTTAGAGGAAACATTTTGCACAATAAGGAAGCTTACTTCTCTCATAGAAGAGACATACAGATTCAGAATTTGGAATAGAAGTAGTTTATAGGTGGAATTGCCAATGGTTAGATTTACTAGATACTAGGTAGTATTGTTACAAAAGTAATGGGGAATTTTTAATTTCAGATGTAATCTATGGTCTCTGCTTTGCAACATATTCCTGTAATGAGATTTCTAAACTCTTACAGAATGCAAAACAGGAATTTGATTTTATAGGATTTTTTAATTAAGTTTCACCAAATGACTATATTCATGTTTATATATGTATACACCAAAATACATACAAATAAACCTATACAAAATGTGAATGAGACCAAACACACACATTAAATGATCAGCAGGGCAATGACTTTGGCACAATCACAACCTAGTGCAAAAAAAAAAAAAGTTACAAAAATGTAACAATCTTCTTCTTGAATTTCAAATGTATAAGCAATAAAATCTGCTCTATAGGTAATGAAAGTAGTGCTAAACAACTTTTGCTGCTGTTACAAATCACCTTATCAGAAGCCTAATGATTTTTACTATGTGCCTTGATACATTAGAGTCAGATGGTCAGTAAACAACAAAAAATGGCTTTCTTACATTAGTTATGCACAGAACAAAACCCAATTGCTTCTTGCAATGCAAATGATAAAGCCATAAAAAAATTTTCCTGAAGAAAACAGAAACTGAAAATGAAATTTTCATCAACAGCTAAATTTAATTGTGCAAAGTGCACCTTCAGTTTTTCTAAAAATCAGGATATAATAATTCTGTTTAAATGTGTAACGTAGTTGAATGGAGAAAGAAAAACCCATACCTTTTATTACAGTATTATAAAAATTCTATACACTTCGATTTAGAAAATAATATATAATTATATATATAATCAGAGGAATTGTGATGCTTTTTTGTTTGCTTGAGCTTTTTCATCAGTTAAGAGCTGAAATGGTATGTACCTTGAGTATTAATGACATTTTCTCTTAGGCATTAGCTAGTTCCCTACACCCTATCTATGTTTAGCTCATTTCTTCTTTAAACTTTCAATTTGACTTCCTCTGTTTGGGCTCTTCCTGTAACCCATCTGTAGAACCTATCTATAGTGTTAATATTCAAGGGATCATTTTAAAGTGGTATTTTTAACTTGAAGTAACACAGGAGGATGAAAAGTTATCTGCCACTGTTACCACCATAGCTTGTAGACTATCGTTTATTTTAGGATATAGCAGTAAACCTACAGATTATTTCATGCATGTGTACCTCTGGAAGGCTGGCAGAGGCAGTGACCACTTTGGGTTTGGATGATTTTCTGAATCACTCCAACTAACCTCTTAACTATGAAATTCAGGCAATAAGTCTTATGAGACAGGATTTTTCTTCCAGAAATTTTTCGGTTTGAATGCATAGAATTCTGCTGTTGTACACTTTTTGTGATATTTGCAAGTTACACATTCAGTCTTAGACAAAACAGGGCTTAGAATGTCATCTATGTTATAACTTTCTTTAAGCAAAAAATCCCCCAACAACAACCAGGGTTTGTTTTGTTTATAAAGTTTACACAGGTCAGATCTGAGATTTAGTTAAATATCTGGATTTGTTTTACCTATTTTAATTTATAATTAACTTTTATTCTGTGTTTACTAATTGAGAATCGTTCTTGCTTGGTTGTTTCATTTCTGTATTCACATGTTCATGTGATCAGACTGGATTTTAATTCTGTTGAAATTTCCAATTGAAAACATTAGCTTACTGTAAATCAGCCTGCACAAAGCTTTGCAAAACATATGGGAAGAACAATTGTAAACTGCTGGCCTGAAAGAGGGATTGTATAACTTAATGATTTTTTTCAGTATTTACATTGAATTATTGACTCTAAATTCCATGTGTTGTTATTTTTCCCCTTTGTGCAAACTCCTATCAAATCCAATGGAAATTCTTCGGGAGCAGCAAGCAGAACACAGCTTTACATTAATAGATATTGGCAGAAGGAGAGATGATTTATTATTTTATATACATGTATGTGTATATACAAACTACTTATACTATACTAAACTGTTAAATTTTTAAAATGTTTGCTCAACACAATCCAGAGGCATTACTGTAGCTAATGTATAGGATTCAAAACTGTGTTTTAATTAAATCACATTTCTTTACACTAAAAGCTATTAAAAACTCTTGTTTCTCTTCTGTCATGATCTGCTCTGCTTCCCAGAGATTTCTTCATATTTCTTATATTTACAAGCCATAAATTAGCAAATCATCAACATATCATCAGAAACAATCATCTGGTAGAGATTCCTTCCAGAAGGAAACATGGGATTCAGTAACTAGACTTCACAGGGAAAAATAAAAACTGTGGACAGATAGATATGATAAACAGAAAGACAAACAGATAATTTAAGTTGACAGGCCATCTTGGACTCATTAGATGTTTGAAGTTGATTAAAATTAGAAGAAAAAAAAATTAAGACTTATCCAACTAGTTTGGCAAAGGTCCATTTGCTGCAGTAATGAGAGGCATAGCTCCAGTGACAGTGACATATATTATTATATTAAATAATTCAATACAATATATGAGATTATTTTCCAGTGGGATGAGAATGTAGTAAGAGAATGTGACATGGATTGCATTATGGTTCCCGAGGTGTCTCTATTTCTCATCTGCTAACCATTCTCCAAATGAAGTCTCACTTAATGATAAAGAAAATCTGAAGAGTGTTAGACTGACAGAGCTGATAGGACAACTTTTTTTACCTTTTTTTTTTTTTAATTTTGCATTCACATTAAACTATATCCATTCTTATGAAAACAAGAAAGGAAATGTGGGAGGTGACATATTATGACTTAAAAAGAAAAGTGTATTCCATGTCTCAAATTACATTCCATTCGTACAACAACACATTTCTACAACACCACAATACATTTCTAATTTAAATTATAAGAATTTCAATTCTTCACTCTGAAGAATTTTTCTTCACTCTGCCTAAGCTTTAAAGAAACTTTTTTTTGGCATCAAAAGAGCAGTTGTTGCTGTCCAAATTTTGACCCAGGAAATATTGAATCTGCTTTATAAATCTGCTGATCTAAAGTATTCTGCAAAAATATATAGGCTATGACTTTAAGTGGGGACATTCCAGGCAGTGCATTATGAGAAGGCAGAACTGGTGAATGGATCAGTAAGTTTTAGTAAATTATCATAGAATCACAGAATCTTAGAGGCTGGAATGGACCTCAAAAGATCATCTAGTCCAACCCTCCTGCCAGAGCAGGATCACCTATACCAGGTCACACAGGAACGCATCCAACTACACAACTCCCCTGGGCAGCCTGTTACAGTGAAAAAAAATTTCCTCATGTTTACATGGAACTTCCTATGCCTCAACTTCCACCTGTTGCCCCTTGTTCTGTCATCAGGCATCACTGAGAAGAGCCTGACTCCATCCTTCCTTGAGGAGAACAAGTTGAACGTTACAAGAACCTGCTTACTTCAGCCATTGCAGTCTGCTACTGGCAAAACATTTAGATAGTCAATAGATGAAGGCACGATCAGAACATTAAGCAAAAAGACCATAAAGAGATTTGTGCATATGTATTTGATATAAATATTATAGTTTTATACAGACATCTGGTTCAATATGCATCACACTTCATTTATTTACTTGACAAGTGAACACCATGTATTCAACAGCATGCTGCAGAGAATTTTGTGTTTATTACCTTTGATTTATTATGACACACTAGTTAGAGTGAGTTTTTTCAAGTTCTTTATACTCATTCCAATAAAATGGATATAATTTCTTTCCAAATAAACAGATATGCCTTTCGTATTGCGTCCTCTGAAGGAAGAACCATGCAAAGATAACTTTTTGAAGAATTCTATTCACAATGAATCTGTTTTCATTTACATGGATTAAGTGTATGTTATAACATGTCAGAATTCTAGATGTTTTAGTTTTTGCTTATTTCATCTTTTTTTCTTTGTGAAACTGTTTGCATCTGTGGTAGCTTTGGACCATTTGTCACCATTTTTGTTGACTTTATAAGAAGCTAGTGTATTTGTAGCAAATATATCATTATGCCAATACTTGAATGGGAAAAATAATAGGTGCTATAGGGAAAAATAATAGGTGCTATAGAGAATTTCAGTTGTGCAGCTTCACAGGTAAAATCAACTGTGTAGAACTGAATTGGTTTTTCATCTTTGGTCACTAATTTTGAGAATGATAAGTAGGAATGTGAGAGAATGAATTAGTCTGGCTTTATTGGTTGATAGAATATGGGTCTGGATAAGCTTTTGATTCAGTAAAGGAATTTTGTTTTTGCAGCATCACTATCATATAATTGGGATTTCCATTGGTACATTAAACCTGTTTCACCTCTGATACATGATACCAATGACACCTAACGGCGACCTTAATTCTACTGAATACTTGTCAGCAAGAAAAATGTCTTAATTCCTGAATTGTGGTTTTTAATATTGTAAAGGAATTTCTAAATTCTTTTATAAAGAATGAAAACAATCAAAAAACTAAACAAACCAACAAACCATAAAAAACCCCAAAAAACTAATCATAATAATTTTACTTTTTGAGATTTTTAATAAACAAAAGCTTTGTGCAGATTGTTGACCCAAAAGTATTAATACAATATTTTCCTACCAACCAACTCTAGCTCAAAGCTAAAGATACCCAATCTGGTGATTTTACTTCTCAGTACATGGAAAAAAATGGATTGTATGTGGGAAGGGATTGGTTATTAGAACAAACAGAGGAAGTTATAAATCTTCAAATCATATACAGGGCAAATTGGAACAATATAAACTCTCCAGATTTTCTTAAGCAATGTACCTAATAACTCTCTCTGGGCAAGTAGGAAATCTGTTTGCAATTTCTTCTGCTTCTGAGCAAAAATATAATGTATATTAAAAGAAGATTTTTTTTTTTTTTGAGGGGGGAGTGGTAGTTTTCAACCAAAAATTAATGCAAGTATCTTATAAAAAAATTACTGTTTGAAAATCAGGAGTTTTTATTGCAGTCACTGGTCCAGACACTGTTTTGTACTATTTAAGAACAGCAAAGAGAACTGATCAGATCAGATCAGAGAACAGTCCCAGATCAGAGTGCTAAAATGAAAATATGGCACAGATGCCTTGTGGCACTTTCAAAAGAATCAGTCCTGATGCAAGAGTATGTGACAGCCAAATGGTTTATTTTCACTGGAGCAGGTTGCTGTGAAACCCTACTGAATGAAAATCATAATAGGACTGAATACCAAAGGCATCTACTTCTACTGGGATTTTTTTGCAGTAGATAATCTGTGGAGATCTTTTCCTACCTTAATTACCTTGTAATCTTTTTTTCCTATGACAATTTCTTCTGCAGCACAGTAATTTGGGTTGCAGACTCTCTCTGGCTTGTAGTTTTCTCTTCAGTTTATCCATACTTTTAAAATGTTGACTCTAATTAATGACAAAAAACCCATATGAAGTGAAATCTCCTAGCAATGAAGTAAATTGTCAGCACAGGAATCCAGTGTAGCATTCAAGAAGAGATTGTGCTAAAGCCAACAGTCAGGATCTGTACAAGAAGAAATTATTTCTATTATTAAAATTAATTAAAAATCATTCACATCATCTGAGCAAATTGAAAAGTTTAATTTCTTAATTGGTAATAGATGGAAGCATTTGATGAAAATACTACCCATAGTTTCAAATTGCTCTTCTTAGAAAGGAATACAAAAGAGTATTTTTAGTTGTTATTTACAATTTTCTTGAGCTTCTGTGGGTTTTGGTGCTGGATGGCTTTACACTCAGGAAGAGTGCTGAATACCACTGAACAGCTAGAACGTCCTAATATATTACTCTAACATAGTCTACCAAACGCAGCGTCTTCAGAATTTAGATCTAGTAAAGCACAAAGTTTTAAAAATCCCTTTAGAATCTGAACTACCTTAGATTTTTTTTCATTTACATTGATCTGTTGTGTGGTGAATCATCCTTTTGGTGAGGAGTGTGTCTCAGTGCTTGAAATCGTATCTTACCCTTTTCTGTCGAAGGTTATTTTCTTGACCTATCTGTGAGTGTAATAACGCATAGGAACCCAGTGTTGGCAGCTCAGGAAATTGACTGCTAGTGAAACTGAGCAAGAGAGCTTCAGAAGGGGGTAGAACAGACATGATTTTATCCAGTACAGAGGTTACTCCAGACTCTGTCAAGCTGCAAATATCCTTGGGGCAACCTCTTAACGACCTCTTACACCAAAAAAGAAGGAACTAACATGTTTCATATTTTGTTTTCTGACATTTATACTGACCACCTCATAAACCAGGAAATCTTTAACTTGGGGATTTTTGTATTTTTAAGTGTTTACAGTCCCAAGAACTCATTGCTCTATACACTTACTATGCAAATCTAAAATCTCACTAAAGCCAAAGCAGACACTCTGGATAGCTACTTTAGTAATGAATGTTCATACTATTGACTCCTATGTCTGTAAAATCCAGCATGCTCAGAGTCTCATATAAACATATTCTCTGTCTGTTAAAACGAATTAAACTGCTGATATTTTTGATTGCTGTTATTTCTAAAATTACACCTGAGTCCCAGTGATGTCAGCAAGAACTCTGTCAAAAAGAGTTGTGTGAGTTTATCGTATCTCAGAATAAAGCTTTGAAACTCTGTGCTATGCTATTTAAAAAGTGGTAATAGTAAACCAATGTCATAAGGTATGCTGGACTGGTACAATATTTTATTGTGATCTGCTTTTCTAGTCCTCATCTGAACCACTGCAAAATTAACTGTACATGGTGGTGATATTATTCACTGCATAATGCATATTATTGATTTATTATTTGTTCTGCATAATTATCCCTTTTCCAATGAATTCTGTGCACTTTTCAAATGCATTTCATCAAGCATCAAATTATGAAATAAGAACAGACTCTTATAATAGCCCATTACATAAGTAATCATTGCTACCACCTATTATTTGTTTCCAGCCAATGAAATTTCTGTTATTCAGTTTTCATAGAACAATTATCAAGTAGGTGAAACATGGATGGTCTACTTCTTGGAATAACTGTACTTCACATTTGGCCATTTGAGTGCCAAATAAATTTGTGAAATTGTGTATTTGTAGCGTTTGTGCATAGATTATATGACAAATTAAATTTACTTGCTGTTAGAGCTGGATGTGTCTCCATCTCCTCTTTCTGACTTCTAAGAGCAATGTGGTTATTGGTTAATGGTTATCAAAAATGGTTATCAAAATCATCATCTATCTTAAACTCTTGACAGTAGTGAAAGCTGGGGTTGAGTTTATACCATGAAGACAGTTATGAGACAATGTAGAATATTCTAATCACAAAATTTTGGACTTTGCTTTACAATAATAAAGGAGGCAAGACCCCTTAAGGCAGGAAGGGTGCAATATCCTAGGCCTTCTCTTCAGCCTTTCAGAGTTTAAGATGTAGAATTGACAAATGTGTGCCTAGGCATATACTGTGCTTCCATCTTACACGGTCAGATACATCTGGTAATAGAAATGTAGAGCAATAAAAACAATAACGATGTCATAGGCTATGCAGACTTTGATTATTTATTTTTTTTAATCAGTCTGTTGCATGATGCAATAGTGATTTTTTAATTGTAAAGTTCTCTCATTGTAGGAGTTATGATAGGAAAAAGATTTCTTTTTTTGCAGATTTTGGCCTTGATTGGCAAGCTTTCTACTGTCTTTGTTGGCATAAGTGACTAGTTCGAACCATGATAAGATATGGAATCATATTAGGGAGATTTGCTGTCTTATTATGTCATAACTCAAGAATTTAAACAGTAAATTCCAGTAGAGGAGGAAAGATGTGAAGAAAGATGTGTAAAATAAAGAAACATGACTTGGAAAGAGTCTGGTTAATAGTGTATAAACATAGATATATATAAATTATGCTACTTATTGTTAAATGTGTGATATAACTTGGCCAAATGTTTTGTTAATCGTAGCAGTCTTTGCAGGTGTGTATGTATTTGCAGTTGCAAAGCACCCATTGGAACTGATGTTTTCACTCTCTGACTTCATGGAATAGGATCTAGACAAGACTAATGCTCTTTTTTGGCCAATAAATTACTATTTCCTTCTCTGCTCTCTTGCTTGCTTATTTTACCCTTTTTTGCGAGATTAACTCTTATTTTTCTGTAACAGGCACATAGTTGTCTGTGGTCATATAACACTTGAAAGTGTGTCCAACTTCCTGAAGGACTTTCTGCACAAGGATAGGGATGATGTCAACGTAGAAATCGTCTTTCTGCATAAGTGAGTAATCTTTCAAGATTAGTTTTATATAAAACTCATTAAATGAAGCTGTATCTTTTTTGAGAAGACAGAGGATCTTTCAAGGTCCAAATAACTGAAAAATTAATTACTTTGTTAACAATGTGTTTTGAGAAAACAGTTGTTTTCTGCAATTTTTTTATAAACCATTGCTAAGTACAGGTGTTTAAAGCAGAGTTCAGACCCAAATGTCACAGTTGTGAGGTAGATACCTAAACACGGAGTTGAAATGGAAATAGAATGATGAAATGAATAATATTAATAAATATATGTGATAGTTTTCTCTAATGGCAAATATTTCTAGTGACATTTTCTACCGAAAATTTTGAAATCATTAAATTTATTGGAAAATGCTGTGTCCTATGAATGCATGCTATCTGAAAATACATTTTGACCTTTGATTCATTAGGAGAAATTACTTTTTTCATATTGTAAGATATTTATCTAAAGAAAAAAATTAGGTGCAGAATTTGTTTTAATATAGAGGAGACACATCACAGGTATTGTGAAGGTATAGTGTTGCAATAATTAGTACTAAGGATCAGTAGCACTTACACAATGATTTTATTTAGTCCTTTCAAACTGAACTACAGATAATATTTTCAAGGAACTTGCATGCTTTCTTCGTTTCTCTAAGAAACAGCAAGAACTGACTGTGAGAGGAAAGTGGAGATCTACATTTCCAGAGTGGAAATACATGGTGATAGTAATCAGGAAAGTGCATATGTACATGAAGGGAGTTTAGCAGCTGGCTCCTTGTTTGTGCCTGCTTTCTTTGGTACCTTCATAGACAAATGTTTGTGTGCATCTCTCCTTTTCTTATTAAATTTAGCGTTTAATATCTTTTTATTTCTAGCAAAATGAAATGAGGCAGAAAGTCATAGCATAATTGTTTAATTGTAGCTCATATAGGCCCTAGAGTCCATATAGGGTTTGTTTTCTGGCTTTTAGTTAGTTTGCATTGATCTCTCTTATTTGAAGCAATCAACTGCCTTGAGAATGGTGGGGACATGCAGAGGATGACTGTCTTACTAGACAATTTATGTGAAGAATGCTGTGTAAGGATATTTTCAGATATTTGCAACAATTGTTCTGGGTTCAATTCTGTGAGAAACTGACACATGATGAGTGTGCAGTGGCAAAATGAAGTGAGTTAGGAGCCCTCTAGACAGAAGTAAGGAAGTGAAAGCAGTATAGTATTTGTATTTTAAGCACTGAAGGCTGTTTTCACACCACAATAAAAGCACCGGCAGAAATCTGAACACCTAAAATCTCTCAATTAAGGAAATGGGGCAGATATGGAAACTGACTTCTTATTTGCTCTTGTGTCTACAGTATCTCCCCTAACCTTGAGCTGGAAGCTCTTTTTAAACGACACTTCACTCAGGTGGAATTTTATCAGGGTTCAGTCCTTAATCCCCATGACCTGGCGAGAGTGAAGGTAACAGCTATATTATTCTGTTGTCCTGTTAATTGAGTTTTGGTTTTTTTTTTTAAAGTATTCATTGCATTATTTTGAAAAAAAAAAAAAAAACTAGTAAAGCTTTTCTTCATGTAACCCCAAAAGATTTTTTTCTATCTCTTAGCTTGCCTAATAAATAATATCTTTTTTTATAAACTCTTTTTAATAGAATCATAGAATTGTTAGGGTTGGAAGGGACCTCAAGGATCATCCAGTTCCACCCCCCCTGCCATGGGCAGGGACACCTCACACTTGATCAGGTTGCCCAGAGCCACATCCAGCCTGGCCTTAAAAACCTCCAGGGGTGGGGCCTCAACCACCTCCCTGGGCAACCTGTTCCAATGTCTCACCACCGTCATGATGTAAAACTTCTATCATCCAATCTGAATCTACCCATTTCTAGTTTTGCTCCATCCCCCCAAGTCCTATCACTACCTGAGACCCTAAAAAGTCCCTCACCAGCTTTCTTGTTGGCCCCCTTAAGATACTGGAAGGCCACAATAAGGTCTCCTCAGAGCCTTTTCTTCTCCAGACTAAACAGCCCCAACTCTTTCAGCCTGTCCTCACAGGAGAGGTGCTCCAGCCCTCTGATCATCCTCGTGGCCCTTTGGACACATTCCAGCACCTCCACATCCTTTTTCTAATAGGGGCTCCAGAACTGGATGCAGTACTTCAGGTGGGGTCTTACCACAGTGGAGTAGTGGGAGAGAATCACCTCCCTTGACCTGCTGGCTATGCTTATCTTGGTGCAGCCCAGGATGTGATTGACTTTCTGGTCTGCAGGTGCCCACTGGAGGCTCATGTTGAGCTTCTTGTCCACCAGCACCCCCAAGTCCCTTTCTTCAGGGCTGTTCTCAAGCCAGTCACTGCCCAGCCTATATCAGTGCTTGGGATTGCCTCAACCCAGATGCAGGACCCTGCATTTGGTCTTGTTGAACCTCATGAGGTTGGCTTGTGCCCACCTCTGCAGCCTGTTCAGGTCCCTCTGGATGGCATCCCTTCCCTCCAGCATGTCTACTGCACCACACAGCTTGGTGTCGTCAGCAAACCTGCTGAGGGTGCACTCAATGCCACTGGCCATGTCACCAACAAAGATGTTCAACAAGACTGGTCCCAGGGCTGAGCCCTGAGGGACTCCGCTTATCACTGGCCTCCACTGGGATGTGGAGCCATTGACAGCCACTCTTTGGGTGCAGCCATCAAGCCAGTTCTTTATCCACTGAATGATCCATCCATCAAACCTAGACTTTACCACCTTGGAGACCAGGATGTGGTGCGGGACAATGTCGAAGGCTTTGCTCAGGTTGAGGTAAATGATGTCAATTGCTTGGCCTTCATCTATTAGTGTTGTGACCTTGTCATAGAAGGCCACCAGGTTTGTCAGGCAGGATTTGCCCTTGGTGAAGCTGTGCTGATTGTCCCCAGTCACCTCTTCATTATTCTTCTGTCTCAGGAGTGCCTCCAGGAAGATCTGCTCCATGATTTTACCAGGCATAGAGGTGAGACTGACTGGCCTGTAGTTGCCTGGGTCATCCTTCTTTCCCTTTTTGAAAATGGGAGTAATGTTTCCTTTTTTCCAGTCAGTGGGGACCTCCCTGGACTGCCATGACTTTTGGAATATAATAGAGAGGGGTTTAGCAACCTCATCTACCAGTTCTCAGTACCCATGGGTGTATCCCTTCAGGTCCCATGGACTTGAACACTTTCAGGTTCTTCAGATGGTCACGAACCTGATCTTCACTCACAATGGGCAGTTCCTTCTTCCAGTCCCTGCCATTATCTTCCGTGATCCCGGGAGTGTGGTTGGAGCCCTTGCCAGCGAAGACTGAGATAAAGAAGTCATCGAGAACCTCAGCCTTCTCCCTGTCATTTGTCACCAGCTCCCCTGTTTCCTTTCTGAGGGGGCCCACGCCTTCCCTAGTCTTCTTTTCACCATTAATATGCCTATAGAAATTTTTACTGTTCCCCTGGCTGGATGTAATTCTAACTGAGCTTTAGCTTTCCTAACCAAGTTTCTTGCTGCTCAGACAGCTTCCTTATACGCCCCCCATTCTAGCTGTCCTTTCTTCCACTCCTTGTAGAGTTTCTTTTTGTGTGATAGCGTGTCCAGGAGCTCCTTGCTCATCCAGGCAGGTCTTCTAGCATTCTTTCCCGCTTTCCTCTTCGTGGGGATACTTTGCTCCTGGGCACAGAAAAGATGATCCTTGAATACTGACCAGCTGTCCCAGGCCCCTCTTCCCTCTAGGGCTTTGTCCCACAGTACTTTGGCCAGCAGATCCCAGAAGGGATCAAAGTGTTTTCCCTTGTATCTTTATATCTTCTATTTGTAGATCTCAAAAGTTACAGTAACAGTGTGACTTAAGATACGTTGTCTGCCATGCCATTGAACTCTGTAAACTTTTCATTGGGGATTAGTTCAGGAGTCTACTTTAACTTAATATATTGATGTAATAGAGCACTGTCTTACAGTAATTGCTTAAAATACCTTCATCAGCAAGATTAGAAAATATTTTTTCACCTGTTAGACCCTTTTTCTATTGTCTAGAATCCTGTAAAAAAAATAAATACAATTTAAGATTCTTTGCTAGCTAAAATGAGATTATTTTGTTGTCTAAAATTCTCTGTGGTAAATTATTTTGTATGCTTGAAGCAAAGCATGAACCTTAAATAAAAAATAATAACAAAAAAAAGATAGCAAAATGTCAGTTACAGCATTAACTCTTTTATGTTCCTTTTTTTTTTTTTTCCAATGGGATATAAAGCAGCTGCGTAAGACAAGAATATTTTAGTGCAATATTAACACTTTCTGGAGCACTAATCATGTCTTTTGTCAGTTTTGGCTAGGGAAATTATTTCCGTTCATCAGAAGAAAATGTTCTAATTATGACCACATAATTCTATGTTGGTATTTTGTGTTTTGTATTACTGCACTCTTCTTTGTGTTGGTATTGGTGGTATACACTGAAAAATGCTTTTGTCATCTGCTTTGAGTTAAATAGAAATAAGGTTATTGAAAGCATAGAGATCCCATGAGCAGGTCAGTTCTCCTCGTGCTTTCTGAAATTGGTGCTCAGATTCTAAATCGTCAGTTCAGCACCTCATCCTATCTAATAGGAGGGTATGTAAGTTCCCAATCAAAACTGCAGGACTTGTGGGAGCACTGTACTGATATTTAGAAACTTCCTATGGATTTACGGGTATAAATTTTAGCATTTTGTTACAAATGATGCATCCATTAACACCTTTATACCTCAGCTGACTTAATAATTGAGCTACTTTCTTGCTCAGAGCCGCATCTAACATGACCTTAAATGTTTCCAGGGATGATGTATACACCGCCTCTCTGAGCAACCTATTCCAGTGTTTCACCACTCTCCTTGTAAAAAAAATTTCGTTAGATCTAGTCCAGGTTTTCTCTCTTTTCATTTAAAACTGTTACCCGATGTCACAACAGGCCTTTCCTCATCTTTCGTACAGGCTCCATATAAGCCCTGAAAGGCTGCTCTAAAATCTCTCCAGAGCCCTCTCTTGTCCAGGCCGAACAATTCCATCTCTTTCAGCCTTCCCCCATAGCAGAGGTGCTTCATCCCTTTGATCATTTTTGTGGCCCTCATCTGGATCACATGGGTCCATGTCCTTCTTGTGCTCCAGAGGGCTCCAGAGCTGGACACAGTACTCCAGGTGAGATTTCACTGGAGTGGGGCATCAGAATCGCCTCCCACAACGTGCTAGCCAAGCTTCTTTTGATGTAGCCAGGACAGGGTTGACCTTCTGGGCTGTGAGTGCACATTGCCAGCTCATGTCCAGCTTCTCACCCGCCAGTTCTGTTAGAGTCCTGCTCAGAAGGGCTGCTCTCGATTCCTTTATACTGATACCAAGAACTGCCTGAACCTGGGGGCAGGACCTTGTACTTGGCCTTGTCGAATCTCATGTGGTTCACACAGGCCCACTTCTCAAGCATGTCCAGGTCCCTCTGGACAGCATCATAAACAATTTTCAGGAAATTGCAACGTGTACATGAGAGCTGCTCTAATCACTCACATTAACTCAGGTTAGCCAGTGAACAGTTTTTATTAGCAGTATTAAGAACTGACATTCACACTTGCAGTGTTAAATTCTCTAATACTTTATGGTGAAAGAAGAGCTGGAAAGAGATGTTGCTGTTTATGTTTGCTTTTTTCTTTGGTGTCTCAGATAGAGTCAGCAGATGCGTGCCTAATCCTTGCCAATAAATACTGCGCTGACCCAGATGCTGAAGATGCCTCCAATATTATGAGGTAAACTCCCAAGTTTTCAATTTTGTTTTTTGTTTTTTAACTCTGATTAGGTAATTTCTGGTGTCCAGATAGGTGATAGCCACACATGGCTTTAATGCTCATCTGTTGCACTCGAAGAACATTGCAGAATTAGTTCTGGCAGACAAATTATCTCAAAAGCTCAGAGATGAGGGTACCTTAAATTCTTAACCTAAACTGTTTTAATTAACTGCCTTAGAAAGAGTGTTTCAGAAGGGTAGCTTGGAGCACAAGTTTTGGTTCTCTTACTCATTTTGCAGGAACTAAGGTTTAAGGTATGTAGTTGAACACAGTCCCAACAGGGATCAAGGCAAAGGGAATGGAGTCAATTTTTTACAATAGTTTATGTGAGTGCATGTACTCCATGGGCTTCTGTCAATGATGGGACAGAAGGACCCTTACTTGCTTTATACCTCATTGCCTCTTGGTGTATCTACTCCTGCAAGTAATGCACTGCAGTTACAGGGCATAGCGAGGTATACACTTCATGATAGTAATGATACAGTGGTCTCCTAGCTCATCCTTAATTTTTACACTGAAGATCAAAAGTTGCTTATTTTGATGAACAAGGCATTTACCACATTAGGGATCACCAGATCTTGCTCTGCTTCTTTCCTTATAATTTCTAATGAAAGGAGATGAAAAAGTCATTCAGGAGACGACAGCCAGACTTATAACAAACTGAAGCCATTCTTATTTTCGTGGTTTGTTACATAACTCAAGTTTTAATGATCTCTCCTTTTTAAAATAAAACGTCAATGAGTTGCCACAAATTATCTAACATAGAATTGGCTAGTGTTAGGAACCAGTTTTACTGGCCTGTCAGATGTTTGCAAGCTGTGAATATAAAGAAGAACATTAAAAAAAATAATGAAATTACTCCTCTGGAAAAAGTTCACTGTGCAAAATTGATCTAGTTATCTGTGGAAGGTGCATGACTTAAATATGCCTAATTTAATTTCCCAGATGTGCTTTTGAGTTGCAATGTGAATAACTTTATTTTGACACTAATTACATAAATACATTAAAATATTTCAGTTGCAGATTAGTGCCTTCTTAACAGATTTAATAAATCCAATGTAATAAAATGCCGAAGTGCAATTTTGAGAGTGGAATTCTCTTGTGTTTTCTCACATGTATATGAACTTAATTAAACAAAATTGGATGTTTAATTAAGTAATTCAGCAAGAAGTGAAAAATTAGAAGGAAGACTTGCTTTCTCCATCCAAAAGATAACATAAATTAAAATCACACACACAACTTTTTGTTGTTTCATACTCTAACTTTGATATGCTTCAAAGTACAACCCACACTAGGAGTTTACAAGATACTGCAAAACACCAATGTAAAGATGGAATTCAGTCTTCTGAGACTGATGATTCCATAATAAATCAGGTTTTGTTTGTGTTGATTCTTGTTTTCCTACCATTAGTTTGTATATACAGAACAGAGTTTTTTTGGCCTTTTTCTTTATTTTTCTCAATACTTTTTTTTAATTTTAAAATGGTATATTTCTCTTCTTTTAACATATCATGAATCCACTCATTCTCAAACATTTTTTCTTTCCAGCAACTGTTAATCTGTAAACAGTTGAATGTATATTAAAATCATTAAATAATTAAGTCTGCAGGCAAGCTGCAGATTATGGAAGTAGCTCCATAATTTATGATGAGTTTTGGAATAATCCATTAAAATTAAGATGAAATTGCATTTGAATTTTTTCAAGGTATTTAAACATGATGAATATCTAGGAACTATATATAATATGTGGTGGGGCAGAAAAGAGATTTTATTCAGATACTTATAATTTTAAAACTTGATCAGTTATGTTGATTTGAAGATGAATATAATTGCAAATGTATTATTTGACTAACAGAATGAGTATAGTATTTGAACACAGCTGCCCAGACAAGTCTCTTTTTCTGCAAATTCCATTAAAGCAAACCATTCAATTGAATAATTTTTGAAATTTGATATTCTCTAGTATTAGCCGATAATTATTAACTGAATTTGATTAGGTGTGAGTATTGCATAGGTTTGACTTCAAGCAATATCCTTTACAATCAGATGGATTGTGCAATTTTAATTATGACACTTGACAACACAGTAAAGTAGAGGTACTGGAAAACATTATCTAAATACTCACAATCTAGAAGTTATTTTAATTGTTTTTTCCTTTATTTTTAGAGTTATTTCAATAAAGAATTATCATCCGAAGATAAGAATTATCACTCAGATGCTGCAGTATCACAATAAGGTAATGTGATGACCAAAAAGTGTCTCTTCCCAGACATGTTTTTGGCTGCATGACAGTCACTCATGCAAATTTTTTCTAGGTCCTCTAATAGTGTTTTTCTTTCCAAACAAAAGCATACTAATAAGCCTTATGTAATCCAGTAACAAGGTGATTCAGTTTTCTTATGAGCAAGAGACCTTATCAAAATCCAGGAGATAAATCATCTAGGATTTAATTGCCAAAGCTACGGTGTCCATGATGATTATTAATTTCAGGTCACCTTTTAACCAATCAACTTCTATAAGTTTTGCTCATCTTATTACACTAGGGCTACCCAAGATGAATTGGTGGCCTCTAGGCTAGTCATCTGAAGTCAGTTCTATGTGGATAGTAAAAAAAAAATGCATAGAATTATTGTCTTATTGTGATTTTTTTATTATTTTTTGCATGAAGATATAGACCTGAAGTTACCAAGTAGCAGGTACAAAATAAGGGAAATTAAGTGTTTTTTCATATAAAACATTATTTAGTTGTGGAATTTGTGCTAAAAATACTGTGGAGATCAAAATGATAAGTCCACTTCAGAAAGAAATTTTCTAAGTTTTTGATGGTATATTTGTGGCCTTTAAGCACAACAAAGTTGATTCACTCAGTCCTGAGATGTGAAAGATCATAAACTGCTGATTAACAGAGCTACAAAGAATGTGTCAGAAGACTACTCATATGTGTCCTACTTTTAAAATTATTTCTAAAATCATCAACTACTGGCCAGTGTTGGAGAAGCTTGGCTGAGTAGACCTTCATTCAATGAAATACACAATAATCCTGGTACCTGGAAAATTTGACTGTTAACAGCTCCTTATACCTATAAACTTGAATTAGAACAAAACCAATTACTTTTTGCTTGTGGTGTGCTCTTCCTGTATGTGAATGGAAGGAGCCTGTTGTTCTGTAGAATAAAAACAAGGTGTTTTTCTACTTTATATGGGTTCAGAGGGGAAGATCTTTAAAATGCTGCATTTTCTCTTTTTATTTCCAATGAACACATCTTGATTTCAGAAAGGCATTTGACATTGTCTCCCACAGAATCCTTGCAGCTAAGCTGAGGCAGTGTGGTCTGGATGATCAGGTAGTGAGGTGGATTGAGAACTGGTTGAAGGGAAGAAGTCAGAAAGTTGCGGTCAATGGGACAGAGTCTAGTTGGAGGCCTGTATCTAGTGGAGTCCCCCAGGGGTCAGTACTGGGACCAGTGCTGTTCAATATATTCATCAATGACCTGGGTGAGGGCACCGAGTGCACTGTCAGCAGGATTGCTGATGACACCGAACTGTGTGGAGTGGCTGACACACCAGAGGGTTGCTGCCATTCAGTGGGTCTTGACAGGCTGGAGAGTTGGGCAGGGAGAAATTTAATGAAGTTCAACAAGGGCAAGTGTGGAGTCTTGCACCTGGGAAAGAGCAACCCCATGTACCAGTATAGGTTGGGGACTGACCTGCTGGAGAGCAGTGAAGGGGAAAGGACCTGGGGGTCCTAGTGGATAGAAGATTGACCATGAGCCAGCAATGTGCTCTTGTGGCCAAGAAGGCCAATGGTATCCTGGGTTGTATTAGAAGGGGTCAGTAGGTCAAGAGAGGTTCTTCTCCCTCTCTACTCAGCCCTGGTGAGGCCACATCTGGAATATGGTGTCCAGTTCTGCGCCCCTCAGTTCAACAAGGTCAGGGAACTGCTTGAGGGAGTCCAGTGCAGAGCCACAAAAATGATTAAGGGAGTGGAAGATCTTCCTTACAATGACAGACTGAGGGAGCTGGAGCTCTTCAGCTTGGAGAAGAGGAGGCTAGGGGGTGACTAGGGGAGACTAAGGGTAATGCTTATAAATACATAAAGGGTGAGTGTCAAGAGGATGGAGCCAGGCTCTTCTCAGTGATGCCCAATGACAGGACAAGGGTCAGTGGGTGAAAGTTGAGGTGTAGGAAGTTCCATGGAAACAGGAGGGAGAATTATTTTTCTGTGAGAGTGACAGAACACCGGAACAGGCTGCCCAGGAGGGTTGTGGAATCTCCCTCTCTGGAGCTATTCAAGACCCACCTGGATGCGTTTCTGTGCGATCTGGTATAGATGATCCGGGGGTTGGACTAGATGATCTCTTGACGTCCCTTCCAGTCCCTAACATTCTGTGATCTTCCGGAATAGCTGTTACCAAAGCACTGAACTGTGATACTAAGTTTCAAAGGGAAACAAGCAGGAAGGGCCTCTGTGTTTCCTTGTGTCCATGCAAATGTACAAGGTAGATGGAAGAGAAAATCGGTAGAATTATGTCAATAACTGAAAAATATCCATACCTAACTGACCAATGTCAATACTAGAGGTCTGTCTGGGTCAGCTATTTTCTTTGTTCTTGTAAGTACTGTAAGACTGCTTGTAAGTAGCACTCTTAGGAAGAAGTTTGGATTTTCACTATGTGCTGTTCTTCAGGACAGAAGGAATAAAATTGAAAAGACAGATGATGTTGTATAGTTTATTAAATGACAATGTCATACAACAGTTGCAGCATCACATGAGCTGTAATCTAAGTTATACTGGATTCCTGTATATTATGTATGTGCCTTATTGGTCAGAGAGTAGCTCAAAGTGCTGTAAAACAGTCTGTGGTTTGTTCAGGTGTGAGGATGGACCTGGCAGAGTGTCACGTCCAGAATATGGCTTGAGAAATGTATGGTTTTGTGTATAATAGGTAAGATTGAAACATTTCTTACCAGGTAAGTTAACTCTCAAATATTTGGAGTGCTTCTGCCTACTCAGAAAAAGTCAAGCCAGTAATAGAGAAATAATTCACTGCTCTCTCCTTCTGTATTGTACTGTTTTCCAAGAAGCATATCTGGTTCTTCATGTATGGGATATTTTTGTTTGTTTCTTTCTTTCTTTTGCAGGCCCATCTGCTAAATATCCCAACATTGTTTGTTTTACAGGCCCATCTGCTGAATATCCCAAGCTGGAACTGGAAAGAAGGGGATGATGCAATCTGTCTTGCTGAGCTCAAACTGGGTTTCATAGCCCAAAGCTGCCTGGCACCAGGCCTTTCAACAATGCTGGCCAACCTCTTCTCTATGAGATCATTCATAAAGGTAATGTCTTGTTTCATTAGAATGTATTAGTCTGGAATTCAGTTTGTCAGAGAGTTGAGTAGAGAGCATGACTCCAATGTGAAACAGATAGGAATACATTAACAGATTTTGTAAGACAAAAAAACCCCCAACAAACTAATGCACACTTCCATACAAAAGTTTTCTGCTGCAAATTGGGCTATGAGCCATGTTCTGTCAAGTTATAAGTTTTATTTAGCAAGTGTTCAGCCTTTAAATGATTTTTCACAGTGTCATCCATTTCCAGGGAGATATTTCTGGTGGTTTGTGTTTTAAACAAGCCACATATTTGTTTATGAGAAAAGCCCCTGCTGCTAAACCAGAAATATAATTTATATATGTCCCATACAGCAAAAGTGTGCCCAGAAAAAAAGAACTTATCAGCTTAGTCTTTCATATCACGTAAGCAGTGGATTTCTGATTGTGAGAGTAAATAAGGAACATGTGTTGTAACTAAAGCCTGAACCTCCTTTTGTATATTTGTATATATCTTTTGTATATTTGTTTCTCCTCGCTCAAAAGTGCTCTTCTGGATTTACATGACACAATATAAACCAAATTATTCCCAGACTTATATGGTAGCTCTGCTCATTCACTGGACCAAAGCCTTAATTGCAGCAATCAGTGCAACCTTCCTCATCCCTTTTTGGGACACTGATTCCAAACATAAATGGTGGTCAGTTTCCAGTCCCATGAGTGTTATTGATGGGATGGGAAACACTGCAGTACAAGGTAGGCCATGGTCCACTTCAAGTCATTTGTGCAATGTCTGGAAAAAAAATAGCCATATGTCTTCAGATGAGAAAGGCAGGACTGTTTTCATTGAAGTGCACATCAGTGCAGGACAGTGATTCTTTATTTACTTATTACAAAGTTCTTATTACAAAGTTCTTAGTACTTATTACAAAATTTTAAGGTATCCTCTGGAGACAGCAAACTCCTGTGTGTCAAAGATTTTCCAAACTATTACATACAGTCACAAAAATGACAGTTTTCATTATAGAAACAAGCCTGGGCTCTGCACTTTACACTAATGACAAACTTAGGAACTGTCTGTGTCTATGTACTAGACACACGCATTTTTGGCCTCCATTTGTAGTTAAGGTGTTTAAATAAGTCAAAAACTGCAAACATAAAGGCAACATCTTTCTAGAGAATGTGTCTAACCACTTACGTCATTATCTCACTCACCTTCAATCCTGTATTTTCTTATTTTATAAGATATTCTTCTAACTTCTAGTTTAAGTACAATGACAAGATTGGATTGTCTCACTGATGAGCAGTTACAAGCTGAAGGTTCAGCTTTGCAAGGCATTGCAGTGCTTGGATTATATCTTAGTACTTCTTTATACAGAGAGTAAGCATAAAATTAGCGATGGTTTTGGAAGGAACTATTAATATCAGTTTTTCTCTTGTATCTGTGATTATATACAGTTATAAACAGAGTCATGTGCAGACATACCTCAACTTGTGTTCAGATGTCATCTTCAGATGACACTGAAAGAAAAAATGCCATAGATTAGTGCATTGGGAGAATGCAAGACTCTCTTAGTACTGGTCAAAAAATGTCTGCCAGTTAACGAAGCATGAATTTTCCAAGTAAGTAAAATGCATGTCATCATTTCTGAAGATCTCTGAGTGTGTTGAATTCTAAAGCAAAATAAACATACAAGAACTGAGACATTTTTTCATGAAAATCCTACTTGGTTGGTGACAACAATTTTTTTCTTTATCTGGTTGAAATACTAAATGGTGGCTGTGAATCAACAGTGGAGGGCAGCTACGTTGATTAGAATTGTTAAAAGGGGACTCTGTTTGAAAAGATGTTCACTCCCTAAAAGAACTAACACCCCTTTTCATTTAGAGCACTGAATTTAAGTACTGTCAGACCTTCATAAATTCCTCAGGTTATTAGTGGAGTCTCCCGCAAGTTAGAAAACCTCAAAATATTATACTTGTTCCTACTATTTTCCTTTTGGTTTTAGCAATGTGATCTCATGGAATCTTTTATGTTCTCTTTGGCACTACATTGAGCAAAGAGGAAATCAGCTCAGAAAGATTCAGGTTCTGTAAAAGCTCAAAGGAAGAAAGGTCGATTGCACAACAAATGATATATTAAGAAAAAAAGCAAACTTTACACCCGTAAACTGTTTCTATTTTCCAGACGACCTGCTGTCATTCTATTAATAAAGGAATTGCCGCTCTTGATTTCTTCCAAATGTTAGTGTAGCCTGTTACCAAGGACATCATCCTCTAAGAGATCTGCCTGAGTGTAATTTTAATCATTGAGTCTGGAGATTAAAAACTGTTGTGGTTGAAAACCTGTTTGCTATTTGCAAATAGTATTGGTGCTTGTGGTAATAAGATGTTTGTTGTGAGAACTGAAGTCTACCATGGAATGAATTTTTCAGTCACCCATTTGAATAGATCAACACCAATGTATCTTTTGCATTATGATAGGATAGAAATGCTGCCCTGTTTTGTAAATGCTGGAAGTATTAAAAGTAGAGCCTGTATGCCTTTGAATCAAACTCCTCAAAGCCAACATCTTAAGTAGAATTAGTTGTCATGGTATTGCAAGAATATGCATCTTCTTTGACCTGATACAAGACTTATTTGATGTTTTATAAAGCATACTCTTTTAATACCAGTTTTAAAAAAACATTCTTGCATGCAGAAAGAACTGTGGGAATAGTTGCTGAGGCTGTAAATTTTTTATACTGCTAAGGATATGTGTTAGCTTTAAGCAAACAATGGAATTGAGTAAAGAGGTAGTTGATAATTTTTAATACTTAAGGAAATTCAATTATGACACTGTAAATTTAAGAAGCATCACTCTTTGCTAGGAATGTATGAATTGCTTTCAGACAATTACTTATCTGTCAAATTTTGGTATCCATATCTAAAGGTATCTTAAAACCAGACATTCGAATAAGCAGTTTGGGTGGACTGGAAGGGTATGATAGGGGAACATGAGGAAATATTTAAAACACATTCCTTTCTTGTACAACTTCTTTTCAACTATGAATCAAGAATTGATTCTGAGGCTCTGGCCAGCCTGATCTAGTGTGAGGTGTCCCTGCCCATGGCAGGGGAGTTGGAACTAGATGACCCTTGTGGTCCGTTCCAACCCTGACTGATTTTATGATTCTATGATTCTAATAATATGTGTGTGCTTTCTTTTTATTCTCATCTGTGTTATTAGTAAAACACCTACAATGCTGTGGAGAAGAGCATTATAAAAGTATATGTCAGGAAGCTCTGGAAACCTGAGGCTAGGGGGAGGTGGGAGTCCCTGTGTTAGATACAAAGAGATGAAAACAGCTTGGTAAAGGCTCAAAAATATTGCTCTGGTGAAGATGTTATTTTCTAGCATTTTTTGTAAACCATTTCTCTCTATGATCTTCTGGGCATCTTTCAAGTGACAATTTTATATAGAAATAGGTAGCAACTTTCATTTTGTTTACATAACACCTTATTTATTTTTTTGACACAGACTTTATAATTTTGGGAAGACAGTTCAGAATTTCTGAATTGCATGCATGTAGACAAAATACTGCATAGTGGGACACATGCAGTGAACAAAAAAAAATTAGACCATAACGCAAGATCACTTTAAGAAGGTAACTAAAATACTCAGGTGCTATTCTACAGAGATAGTGAATAGAATTAACTCAGTAATTTGTTGCACTTTTTGTGAGCATTTATCAAATAAAACCATGTCTAAAATATCAAATGGATAATCTTTTTCCAAACAGCTGAAATTATTCTCAAAGGCATTGTACTGTCTCGTGCTCTTTCTGTGGTGATGATGAGCTGCACATACTCAAGCGCTAGCAATTTTACAGCTGCTTTCATTGTGCTATAAAGGAATTTTCATTATATTACTTCCTTTCACCATCCTTCCTCTGTTTTTCCTTGAAAAATTTAAAAGAAAAATTCTGAGTCACTAGTGTTAGATCTCTGTCTTGATAGTGAGACTTAAATCTAGACTGAAAAGATTATATATCATTATCAGGTTCAGATATACTCAATCTCTTTCGTGTAGCTATTTGCATCATTACACTGAGAAGGACATACTATGAACAAGATTGATAGGTTTGGGCTACAGACCTCCTGATAATTTAACTTCCAGGGGGTAGACCTGGGTCTCTTAAGTTTAGGGTTTGTTCCTGATAGCACTAATGGTTGTGCTTGCAAGATGTACATTGCTTTTTCATATCTTTGTCACCATGTCTGACTAGGAAATTACTTAGGCTCTAACTAGGAGTGACTTAGGAAATAATCCATTAAAATTATTTTTTTTTCTCTTCACTATATTGTTTTCCAGCTATTCTTCATATAGGCTACTAAATCAGTGGACAATTTGTATTTTGACTATCCAGGAGAGAGAATTATGGTGTAACACAGGGAAAGACAAACATGTGCTTAGAGTGCTAGAGAGCAACTTGGAAAATATAGCTTCAAGTCACTGTGGTGGTATGTCTCATTCTGTGTGAGGTCCAAGTTACTTACTCTTTAGCTTTCTTCCTAGGAATAACTTAAATTTTTGTTGCTATTTGTTAAAATTTCCTCTTGGGTTTATAAGGTCTCTGAAAAAAATTACTTCTTACTGTTTATACCAACCAACACAGCATCCTGCTATGATTTCATGTCAAAGTCAAAAGAAAATGCTGTGTACTTAATAATTTGTAATATGGTCATCAGTAAAAGGTAGTGCATAATTCCTTGTTGCTGCATCAAACACCAATTGCAATGTCTTGTCTTTTTAAAGTATTGCATTTACTCATATTAGCTGGAAGTATGCTAGTTACTTAACTTGAGTGATAAAAACAACAGAATAACGTGCAAAATTTTCTCCTTTGGATCACGCAGAGGAAAGTTTTTCATAAATACAGATGCTGATTTTAAGTAAAGAAAGGCATGTGGAAATGCCTTTTCTCACTGCCTGGTGATGTGCTTGAGGTGTACAATATTTAATGAGTAAAGGAGGTACAAATTTAAAAAAGGGAATAGAATTGAGTAATTAGTATGTTCTTATTTGGGAATAGAATTGTCCTTGATTACTTATCGTGTTCTTATTCAACATTTATACCTTCATGAATGTTGATCTCCTCAAACATAGGAGTGTTCTGCAAAGGGATCTAGAGAGGCTGGATCCATGAGCTGAGGTCAGTTGCATGAAGTTTAGCAAGGCCAAGTGTCAGGTTCTGTACATCGGTCACAACAACCCCATGCAACACTACTGGTCTAGGGAAAAGTGGCTGGAAAGGTGTCCAGCAGAAAAGGACCTGGGGGTGCTGGTTGACAGCTGGCTAAACATGAACCCGCAGTGTGCTCTGGTGGCCGAGAAGACCAACAGTATCCTGGCTTCTATAAGGAGTAGTCTGGCCAGCAGGAGGAGGGAAGTGATAGTGCCCCTGTACTCAGCTCTGGTTCGGTTTTGGGTCTCTCACTACAAGGAAGACATTGAGACATAAGATCTAACAGAACGTACCTGAAACTTTCCAGGCTCTACATGAAGGTTAATTTAACACTAAACAGTATCTATGAAGCTCGATCATTACTTTGTGGATGAGTTTGTTTTTTTCCAGTCCTTTCTCGGTCCTTGACTAGGAACTAGCACTTTAGGTCTAATCTGCAATTCTTTCCTCCAAAACCATCTGCCTAAAACCAAGAAAGCAAGGGAAGAAAGTAGAAAGGAAAAGCACACAAGGTATTTGTATTTTTTTGTTCCAACTCCATGTGGCATTAATCCAAGAATCCACAAAGTAGATGAGAGATTACAAACATGGTCCTGCTATATCATTACCCTTACTTTTTACCAAGCCTGCAATTTGGTTTTTGTGTATAAAGAGTTGCTGATCAGCAACATTTGCAAGCCTCATGTAAAAAAAAAAAAGGGTTATAAAAAATGTGTTGTAACTTCTCTGTGGTGGAGAATAACACAATGAAAATCCCTTTTAGCATCCTACATGGTCTCTGAATGGTGAAACAATTTCTATGGAAGAAGTTTCTCTTGATTGTTTGCAGCCCACTTGTCAGGGAATGTATGATTTGGAACATCTCCATACTGCAATTTATTCTTGCAGTTGTTTACTTCTCAAGGACTAAAGTATCTGGTTACTTGGTGGCCTATCAACAGGAGAAGAAAATTCAAAATAAATAAATAAATAAATTTATATTTCACTGGTTTCTTCAAAAGTTTCCAGTTTTCTGTTTATTAGAACATGCACAGTGTCACAGAATCACAGAATGTTAGGGGTTGGAAGGAACTCAAAAGATCATCCAATCCAACCCCCCTGCCTGAGCAGGATCACCTAGAGGATGTCACACCAGAATGCACCCACGCGGGTTTTGAATGTCTCCAGAGAAGACTCTACAGCCTCTGTGGGCAGCTTATTCCAGTGTTCTGTCACCAGCACAGAGAAAGAGTTTTTCCTTGTGTTTACATGGAACCTCCTATGCTCCAGCTTGCACCCGTTGTGCCTTGTCCTATCATTGGTCATCACAGAGACATGCCAGGCTCTGTCCTCCTGACACCCATCCTGCAAATACATTAATGAGGTCACCCCTCAGTCTCCTCCAAGCTAAGGAGACTCCTGAGGCAGATGTTCCACTTCCTTCATCATCTTTGTGGCTCTGTGCTGAGCTCTTTCAAGCAGTTCCCTGAGGTCCTTCTTGAACTGAAGGGCCCAGAATTGGACACAATATTCCAGATGCAGCCCCACCAGGGCAGAGTAGAGTGGGAGGAGAACCTCTCTTGACATTCTTTTGTAAGAGTGCTTTTTTGGCTAGTTGAACATGGGAAAAAGATAGGTGAATTCCAAATTGGTACTCAGCCTTCAGGATAAAAATGTAGCCACGTGAAATACTATACAAATTGTGTCAAAATAGCTGTGAAATTCGGATTTTTTTAATATTGGGAAATTGTTTGTCCAAGTTCTGAGGAAAGTTATATTATACTGTAAAATAATATATAAAAGTAATAGTAATATTAATAGTGTAACATAACAATATAATAAATTCTGTTTAGCATAATAACAAAATTATCTGAATTTTATTTTTATTATTTTAACTTAAATCATTATGTCAAAACACACTATTGTTGCTCTCAGCTTTGTGCTGTTCAGACATGCTTAAGTATGTCACAATCAGTAGAGAAGGTCGGAGTGCTATAAGTGAGTTGTAGATCAGGCTGCTACAGGGGAGAGGTGCTTTTAAGTTGTAAAAGAATTTGGTAAGCTCAGCATTGAGTATAGCATTTCAATACAAGCTATGTGTGGAAATTGTATGAAGTTGATTCTTTTAAGTTATACAATAAGCAGAGCTGTAGCTCATGTTTATTTCTTGAATACTGCAACCATAGATGTTCAGCTATTGGTGCCTTTCTGAATCCTTTTATTGTGGCTGTTACTTTATTTCCTGGTAATGAGTGACGTAATCCTGGTTTTACTCACTAACCTTAGTATGCGTGACAGTACTGTGTTATTTTTCTTCTCCCCCTGATATGTCAGAAGTTCCCCCCAGAAGTTCTTTTTGCTGTGTTGTAGAATCCCCAGCATTACAGAGTCTCAGAGTCCCACTTAACAGAAGTAGTCCAGGATCCCTTAACAGACTAAGCAGCTGACAGAAGTCCTGAGCATATCCCTAGCAGCATCCCTACACCGAAGCCCTAGCCAAAGTAGCAAACAGCAGCAGAAGTCCCTAGCAGCCCTAACTCCACAATCTACCTTATAGCTCAGAGTAGCTGTTTTTATATTCTTTGTCAATCCTTAACCAGTAAAACCCAACCACATATATAAATAAGCTAAAATCTTTTCCCAATAAGAGGTGCCAGCATGTCAACGAGGTGGCTTCTGCAGCACGTTCCAATCACAGGGTGCCAACGTGAGGATATTGGTTTTGGCACACATGGAATGTTATTGTTTTGCTTTTTGCAGTGTGCAACTGGTCAGCTAAGGAATCCTGCACTCTGCATGTGTCCAGCAGCTGCCCTCAGAACAGTGGCTGCACCAGTACTGCATCCCTCACTTTTTTGGTACTGGTTATCCATAAGATGTTAGTTGACATGGAATTGGTCTTACTGTCTCTCAAAGCTTTTAAAGATGAAATAATTTTTTGACCATGGTTTAGATATTTTTTCACAGATTATACTGATTAGTGGGAAGACAAGAATTCGTTCTCATTCAAGCACAGAATAAGTGAATGTATTGACACAGGCAAAGAAAATAACCTTGTTATGAGCCTAAAAGAGGAGTCTGAAAGAGGAAGTGGGAACACCACTGAAAGGGACGTAAGATAAAGAAGTCTCAGTGAAAGCACTGTTGGTTGGTGTCTCTACATTGACTAGTACATGTCCATTAGGTATGCCTACATTTCCATTTGGATAAAGGAATTAAGAGGAAACTAGAAGGCAAGATTTACAGAAAGTTAGCCTAGAAGAACAATTTTCTTGGCATTGTGGGTGAGGTTAGGTAATGATATGGCAGAGAAATGAAACAAAGAGGCAGAGTTAAGGACAAACTTATGGACCTACAGACAGGGAAACAAGGTTGAAGACAGCTCTCCAAAAGAGCAAAAAAGGGAACAGAAAGAGAAAAATCACTGTATTTCTGTAGAATTCTTATTTTTATAGGGTTTTGTAAGCTTCATGATTTGAAACTGGACTAAGAGTATGAAATACAGAGCTATAGCTTAAAACATTTAGAAAATACTAATTATTTAATAAAAAACTTCAATCAGGAACAACAAAAGTACGTTCTAAACTCTTGGGGAAGGAGTAAGACTCCATAACCATTATAACTTTTGTTTTAAAAATGCAGTTTACTTGAACAATTTGTGTTCATATAATTTTATTTCCTAAAGCATATAACTTAGAATTTTAAAATATCAGTTACTTAGCTTAAAAGTTCTGTTAAACGTTTAAAACACTTCATCTTATTATACCTTGTTTAGAAGATAATTTAGAATAGAATAATAATTACAACTAATGAAAGAAAAATATAAAAAAAGCAGTTAAAAGAAAAACAGAAATAATATCCAGGAAAATAAAGAAGTCTTGAATGATAGCTGTTTAGGCATGAGTTCATTTTTAAAGCATCAGAATGCCAGTTGCTGGATACATTCTAGATGCATAGACTATGTTGTTGGTCACAGAACTGAACTATCTGGTGATCAGAGTATATGCTTTTTTAGTATATGTTTTCCCATCTTAAATGTTTGTCCTTTTTTGAATTTGCATGGTAGTATTTTCTTTAAGTTCTGTGTGCTATACAAGAACTTTTCGTGTTAATGCTGTTTTAAAACAGCTGTAGTTTGACACAACAAACCCAAATTTTTTACTTAAAGATGGTTTTATCCATTTCATTTATTGCTGAATAGCTAAAAATTTAATTCAGACACCTTTACCCAAGTCACTTGCATCCCACGTGTTACCCTTTTTCTTGAATACTGACAGACATGTACTTTTATAGTCATTTCTAATTTATGTTCATAACAGCCCTCATACTCCTCCTGCCATACTGTGATGCTTTTACCAACACATAAGCCTACGTTTTGCTGCTATATGGCATTTTATACCATCGAATCAATGGCTGGTTATTATTCAAGGCAGTAGCAAGTTGTTTATATTTTTGGACTGAATTAATTGTTAAGAACTTCTGAAATGCTGAGAGTTCTCTATGTAATGGGAAAAAAAATCTGTCTCATAAACAGCTAGTTTCCATTACACTCTGCGACTTCAGACAAGCAAGAACAGCGGTATAGATTAAAGCTCTTGAGTCTTACCTGCACTGATGTATGAAGCATACCTTTTTTCTCTTTCATTGGTTCTGTTACAGCTCTGTTTCCTGCAGGATTAGTATTGTCCTCTCTTTTCACAAGACAGGGTCAGCTTTGTGAAAATCTGGAGGTATGAGAAAAAGACAAATTGTGAAATGCTTAGGAGATCTATAGTTATCCAACTCTTTCTCTAAATCCCTTGGTATTTGGTACTTCAATGTTTTGGGTAGCTTTGCAAATCTCAACCAGTAGTTTTGTTAAAACTACTTTTTTCATTATGTTAGATTTTTTGGCTATCACATCTAACTTAATTCTGTCTGACTTTCTTCTCTGTAAAATGTATAATGGGCCTACCTAAGCACCGGAATTAAGAGATCCTTTATATTTTTGCAAAGAATAAAATATAGCTGTTATATGTGAACTAAATTGCAAGATAAATATTTCCATGATCTTAAAAACCATGTGCCTTTTTAAAGAAAATGCAAATCTCTCATCTCTCAATCTCTTTTTTTATTGTTTGTTTTTGTTTCGTTTTTAGCATTTAATCAGATAGACTCTGATTAATGAAAATGTGATAAGGCAAATTGCAAAAAAAAAAAGAAATATATCCATTGTTTTTCCTAGTGTGGTATATTTTTCTATAACTTTACACAAGCTGAATTATTATACATATATTTTTGGTGCTGTGCATAATTCTTGCAAATATGAAGTTCTCTGTTCCTGCTATCTAGCACAGTAAGTGAATAAAGCCAAAGAGGTCCTATTGCGGTTGAAATTTTTGCTTTGTTTTAATGTGATGTAATAAATAGGGAAGCAACTGTTTAATGTGAAGCCTTAGATATTTCAGGCTGTGTGTGTGTGGTAGTTTGCCTAAAAGAGTCTCATTGGTGATCAAAGCAAGACCTCAGGCAAACTTCACATGAGGTCACCAATAGCAATGTAGAGAGCTGGGATTTCAACAGCGAACAGCTTCAACATATGCCACATTCGCCATATCATCTAGCTTTTGTATTTGCTATTCTGAATTATACTGCTATTCCCACTGTTAGATACTAAGGGACTTGATCCAGTTGCCTTAATATATGTGTTTGATGCTAATTGAAAGACATTATAAAATATCTCAGACGAAGGCTTTTTAGAGATGCCATGGCATCCACAGACCCAGGAGAGCAGCTGGATTCCATGCAGATCTCAAATATCACCTGAAACTTCTACATAGAAAATATATTGAGCTTTTGATGGTAGTTCTGCAACATTCCTGCCTTACTGTCCTTCATATTTTCAACATTAAAATTGAATTTAGCAGTAAAGGTTTTCTCCAGTTGACCCAAAACACTGGTGACCATCAAAGAAACTGGTTTAATTAATTTCTCAAATTTTCTTGTTAGTTATAGATGCTGAGGAGAAAAAAAGAATTCTAATTTTAAACAAAGAATTTTGACTGCTGATCAGCATCTAAACAAGGTGAAAATGTTTAACTCAAGAGACTCACTTAACAATATAATGCAACGATTTAACTGGAGAATTTTCAGGAAGATGAAACTGAGAAACTTTTTTCCCTCGAGAGCTCTACAACCTTACTTCACCTCATGCTGAATATGGTTGCCAAGCTTTAAGTGTATCATTTTTACTTAGGATATGTGATTTTTGGACTACATAGACTCTTTAACAATACTGAAAATCCTGTAAAAATAAGCACTATTAATTGGTGTGGCAGTCTGCTGACTTATTTGTTAAAATCTGATTCATGTTTAAGCAGTTGTTTGTAAATATTAAAGAAAGCTTTTCGTTTTACTCAGAACTGTGCATCTGTGTTTCTGTGTTTTAGATTGAGGAGGATACGTGGCAGAAATACTACTTGGAAGGAGTTGCCAATGAAATGTATACAGAATATCTGTCTAGTGCCTTTGTGGGTTTGTCCTTCCCTGCAGTTTGTGAGTAAGTAGAAATACATATAAATGCACATAAGTTTTTACGTTCTCTCAAAGTGAAATCTAAGGTTTCTGTACAAGACTTTTTCACTCTGCTGCAGTCCTAGTGTTGCTACATTAGATGGGATCCAACAAAATAAACATGGAAGTATTCCAAACACTGTAATGACTGTTTCCAGAAGAGATTTGGAATTAAGTGATTGTAAATGAAAGCATAAATGTTTCCAATGTTGAACAAATTCATTAGAAATCCATTTCAACTGATTTATTTACTCATGAGTGCTGTCCTATTGTTTCTTATAATAGTTCCCATTCTTTGAATACTGATTGTTAGTGTCACTGTCTTGGCTTATGTTTCATCTTTGGAACTGGTTGCAAACCACTTCTAAATATTGTGTGTGTCAGAAAAAATATGTCTGTTCTGAAATGATAAAAGTTTACTTGAAGCATAAAGTATATAACCATAGCATAAGCCAGTCTTGAGACTGAAAATCCTTATATTTGTCTTCGAATGATTTCCTTGTGAATGAGCGGTTTTCATGCACACATTTTCTGTGATAAGTACTGTGGCTGCAAACATAGGGTAGTTTAGGATAGTCATATTTCCTCTTCTCCTGGCAGTGTTCAAACACTTAGAAAGAAACACATTCTGCTCTGAAGAGCTTGATGTCTGACTAGATTATCACAGAAAATCTGCAGATTCTGTTCTTAGAAGAGGAAAGAGAAGTAACAAGATACTATCTGTTCTATAAAGGAAAATGATGTTGCTTGAACTCCTCTCATTTCTCCTAACTTTTCTGATTTTGCAGTAGCACAAACGTGTTATGGCATAAAAATGAGGAAGAAATGACAAATGTTACCTGTTTATAAATCTGTCTTTTTCTGGGATGTAGCTTTTCTATTTCCAGTGTGATGAACTACCCACAAAATACATAGGGTTTGAGAATAGCTTTTGTATTTTAGCTTTTAGAATTCATGCTGTAAATGACATTTTAAACCTCTGAAACTAATGAAGATGTGCTGCTTTCTCAGGTTATTGATCTTAATTCTACTCTAGGAATGTAATTCTTCGGTAAATAAGCTGCCATGCAGTTTGTATAACAAACACAGAGTCCAGAAACATCTCTTTCTGTGGGGATGGTACACTCATTATTGTTAAAGTATTCCAAACTTTGGATGTCAACATCAGGGTAAAGAATGACATGGAAAAGGAAGTTAATATCAGTCTGCAAGTTTTATTTATAACTATGTGTGTGCATTGTGTGAACATATTCCCACCAATATATTTTCAATATATGAATGTCATTTATATTATTCTGTTCACTAGCAATATGTTAAACTAGGTGTGGATGATGCTTATTGAAGAGTAAACTAGATCTTACATTCTCTCTCTGCTCCACGGAGAACAGATTATTTATCTTCTGAATATATTCTGTAGTAGCACTTCCTAACCTGAGAGTGACTCCAAATTAAACCAGTCTTTCACACAGTAAGGACAGCCTGGATAAACTGTAACGGTCAGGTTCTTGCTTCTATGTTTGGATCATTCTCTCCAATTAGATTTCTGACTTGTCTTACAGGGTGAAGTAAATCTTAGGCACTTTTCGACTCTGGAGACTTAAACTACACATAATGTGATCAGTAGAGTTTTTCTGCCTCTCTGAAGGAGTGAAGCTGGAGCAGTCCTGTTAAATTAAGAACTTTTTCCTAAGCCTAGGATATTATTCAACATTGCAGATATGTGTCAAATTTTAGATTCGACAAACCTAATCTCTGCTCAGGTAATGGCCAAGTTGTAAGACAGCCTCTAGATTGTCATGACTCTGATATGCCAAAAACATCTATATTTTACACTTTCCTCCAAGTGCTCTCAAAAACTTTCCTCTGGGTCTCTCCAGCAAAAGATTGGCCACCCCTACAGCCTGCAAATGTATGCTAAGTGATCTCTTCAGGCACACCTGAGAGATAGCAAGAGCTAACACATGAAAGCAGATGTTGTAAGGTCTAAGTGTGCCTAATTTCATCTCAGTGGACACTAGCCTTTTCACAAATACAAAAAGGCTGCTTCAGAGAAAACTATCCATAGATCTGCAGAGAGGCCTTACAGCTTCCCACAGTTCTTTCTTTAATGCATTTTAAGTATGGAAATGAGTTGCTATGACCAGTGCTTACACTGTGGTTTTGGATAATCTGTTTTTTACTACTCTTGGCACAAGCTATAATTACTGGGTTAGTAACTACTTGACAAATTTTGGTTTATTCTTTCAAGACTATGTGGCAGATGTGTTTTCTGTCTATACCTAGAATAATAACATTATCCACTTTTATAAAGCAAGCTTGGTTTCTTTGTGCTTAAAATTGTGGTGGGTTGAAATACCACCCCCCGCCCCCCAAAATAAAGTTGCCAGACCAGCTCAGTTGGAAGCAAATGAAGCTATAGTTACAAGTACAACTGCAATCTAGAAATATGAAATGAAATGAATATGTACAAAATATACAATATTTACATGTATTTGCAAATTATAAAGAACACAGGAACACCTCCTGGACAAAACCAGGGGGCTACCAATAGCTTCCCCCTCTCCTTCCCGCCAGACGACAGAAAAAGAAAGGGGAGAAAAGCAGAGAGTAGCTTCCTAGTACTTAACCACAACAAAGAAACGCAGCCAAGGTCAGCAAGCCAGCAGAAGCAACCAGATAGTATCTGCTAGAGCAAAGAGCTGAGAAAGTTGTATAAACTAACTTTTTTCTCTAACTTTATGTTAATTATCAGATCAACGGGGTTATTTAGACCTTGTAATTATTTTCCCTTTGTATCCAATGGTAATTTATTTACATTCTATCTCTTTCTGCTCAATCTGTGGAAAATCTCTTAGGCATCAGCCTAAAACTGCCACAAAAATCTTTAATAGAGCTCTTTTAGGAACTATGTCATTACTTAGTTTTCTTATTCCAACATGATGACCTTTAATGGGAGCCAGAAAAAACAGTGGAACAATAGTTTTGTATAGTAGAAGAGTACACAAAAATAAATATGTATGAAAATCCCTAGCCGAGTGTGGGTTGGAGTAGGATCTATTCCTACTTCACAACACTTCAATTACAATTTCAAATGAGGAACCAAGATAATATTTGATATGGGAAATACAGAAGAAAATAAATCAGTGTAGAGTTCTATATTGACATTTCTCATAGTCGCTGTTTTCATAACATATTGACAGGTCAGCAGCCAAAAACTGTTAAATACTCAGCTCACGTTCTTGCTGCCATCCTAGTAATGGTAGTGGTATCCACTACTGTGACTAGCAAATAGGCTTGCTCACCTGCTTTTGGTATTGTTAGCAGCCACTAACTGAAACTGGTACATAATATTAATTTGTGTGAAGTGCTTCTATGTGTATATATGTGTATATACAGAGAATAATGGATGTTATTGTGGGTGATATATGTCATGTTACTGTGAGAGACAAAAGTCACATAAGTGAACCTTACTATAGAAATGGAGTATTATCAGCTCAGCAGTTTCTCATTTTCTGCTAAGTATATGACTGACACAAAATACGCAGAATATTGCTTAATTTGCTTGAAGAAAATTAATACTATTGTAATTTTTTCAAAGATGCTAATAACACTTAAGTAAGGAAGTTCGTAGAGAAGCACTGAGCACTGGAAAAGTTAGTGTATGACACAGAAGACAGCAGCCATCTAATGGAAAGGGGAGCCCTAGAATAATTGGTGATAAATTCATAGAACAGGAACTAGCATTTAGTTTGCATACACTTCAGTCACAAAATTGGAAAGTGGTTTTGATTTTTTTTTTTTAAATGGTTAGTTTATTCTCACAGACCTATTAACTTGAAATGGTGGTGTGCTGTCACAGTTCTGCAAGTCTATGAACATCATCCTTGAGGTTTTTCTTGTAAATAGATGCTTGTACAGACTTTTACTGAAAAAAATAAATAAACCTATATTACAGTATTGGAATGTACTTCCTATATATTGGTCAGATATTACTTCCAGTCATGTTCCTCTGTGACTAGCTGACATTAATAGCATACTCTCATTTTAGTTCAGTACCTACACATTTCCTAAGGAGTGAACATTGCAATCAAGATGTCACTGAATTCCAGCAAAGATTTGAAAACTTACTTTAAGACATCCGTAACTATAGACAAATGCAATTTGTGTTTTGTATTATGAGCTTTGCTTTTAAGACATAGTATGTTGATGATTGTGCTACTGTTCCAAATTTGGCAGTTTTTATTTTTAGGAAAATATGTGTCCATTATCTTCAGAATGGAAAGACCTTAATATATGTTCTGTGGAAAGACCTTGATATATGTTGTGTGTATATCAAACTGAAAAAATGGGAAACAATACTGCTTTAAGTCCTCTAAGAAAATACATAACCCTGCACCCATTTATATCCAAGTGATGTTGATAGTGAAAAAGGACTGATTCTTGGTCTCTTCTTTTCTTTCAGACTGGTGTTTGCGAAACTAAAGCTCTTAATGATAGCCATAGAATACAAGTCGGAAAAACGAGAAAGCAGGTATGTCCTATGCCTACAAATTCTGACATTCTGGAATGCACTGTTAAGAATTTTGCCTCCCTTTTTTACCTTTCCCCCCACCTCAGAATGAACATAACTATTCTTATACCTTTGAAACATTTCAGAGTATAATTAGCATGCCATCACATTACATCATTTCATATAGCGCTAAAAGGCCTTTATTTCTGCCCTGCTCTTCTCCCCTAAAATTAATTCCAGTTAGAACACTTAGTGGAAGGTTGAGGGACAGTGATACATATGTCCCATGCCCAGAAGTGCATTCATTTTTACTTTAAAATTTAGAATGTTTTTGTTCATAATCCATCAGTTTGAACGTGTTTTACTGAAAAATGGAAAAGCAGACAACAGATGTGTTATTAAAACTCATAGTAACTATGTCTATTCTCAAAGTAATAATAATTTCATTTAAATGAGTTTGGAAGAACCGGTCCAGATAGGATACAAGACAAACAAATATAGGATAAATGTAGTATTTGTATGGTATCCATCTGATGAAACTTGCTTATATATGAATAGCTTTATGAAACTGGAAAAGATTAATTTAGCCTTGAAATTACCAACTGGATGACTCCTTTCCACAAACAAAAAGAAAAATATTGTTAAAAGTATAGATTCATAGATAGGAAAAGTGTTTTATGTGGGTTATTTTACAAAAGTCCATAAAAATCCAAGGGTACGTTGATCTTATCAGCTTGACCATCAGGGCTTTACAATACATTAATTTCTGTATAACAAAAATGTTATAAATGTGCTCTGCAACAGGTGGAGGTGCTTATAATAAAAATATGACAATGATGTCTCTGAGCTGAATTTTATTTACCACTGTCAGAAACTGTATTCTGTACTGCAGTAGTAAAGCTGAAATGCTGATGGAAGTTCATCTTACCTTTGCCCACAAATTACTGAAACTTTAGAGGGCAATTGTTTTTCCTCACAGGAGAACCAATTATGTCATTGGAGATCATGTCACAATTTCTGAGGTTTAGGAGTTTTATTTTCATTATGATTATTAAATATTGTAGTGTTTACTTATTAATACCTATAAAACATGGAGCATTTGACATGGAAAAATTCAGTGTTGCAACCATATATGAGTATTTCTATGCCAAATAGTTGGTTTTGCTTAATTCTTCTATATATTATAAAATAATAGGTGGTGTATGCGCTATTCGATATTATTTTCATCCACAATATGCTGATTAAGAAATCCTTTCTTCTGAAATGTCAGTTTTGCAATGTTTCCAATTTTCATAGACTCTTAGAATACTTTCCCACTGAATGAACTTATTCCACATTTGCTAATGTAAAACAAATGATTTGTTATTCTTTAGTCTCTGAACAGTTTAATGTCTTCTAAGAAAAAAAGAAAATTACGACAGTAACACCAGTGGAAGTACTTTCCAGATTTTGTATTTCCACTGTTAGAAACTATTAGGTTTCTGTTGATTCTCCTGAGAATTATTGCCCAACTTCAGGTTGTCATTACTTCAGTTATCTTTTACTTACATAAATGCTAATACTGCAGTCTTTTTTTTCAGTAATAACAGCTAATTCAAGGCTTCTATATCATTGTTTGCACTAACTTCAGTGGGAGTTGGATTGAGTTCTTAATCATAAGGTGATGCAGAGGATCTCACAAAAAAAGTAACAGAGTGTGATACAATCACATATGCCTTCTTACTTAAAGTCATGCAGGTAACAGTTCGTAATTAATTGATATGGTAGGAAAAAAGGGCCTAAAAATTCAGGAAGCTATGCTAGCGAAGGGATGTTAACAGCTGGATTTTGTGAATGTGTTTTTAACGACAACATGTAAGCTAGATATTCACATTTTCTTATAAGTCTGATCCACAGTTATATTTGCGGTCTTTATTAGTAAGTGACAATTTTATGGTCACTGTTTGGTGAGTCACATAGCTACCTGCATAATATCTTTCCTGTGCTCTTCATCCCAAATATGTTAAGTACATATTTGTGGGTTTTTTGAGCTGGAGCCTAACCAGAGTCTAACCAGAAAGGTAATGGAACAAAACTTCGGTTCCTCACTTCTTGGGTCTACTTGCATTACCTTATTTCATAATAAATGAAAAGATGGAGAATTAAGATAAAAAATAGAATGACATGGTTTGCAAATGGAAGGTGTCTTTGCACAAGATCAATTTCTTATTTGCCAATTATCTTTATTGATGTTGACTTGGGAAATACTTTATTTGATTTTATAACAGAATCATAGAAACATAGAAATGTAAGTTCTTCATTGGCATTTCTTCATAAGGGTGAAAGAGAAACTGATTATGGTTCACTTTTAAAACTTCTAGTGTTCACATTTTATGAGAGTGACCAAAAGTAGATATATGCTGATTTATGTTATGATTATAGTTTAGATTCATATTCTATAAAATATCAAGGGATTTTACATATGTTGCAATTTAGAGCAACAATGATAAATATAATTAAAATTTTAGATTATTTCAAGCTAGTGTTCCCTGACAAAGATGAAACAGGTCTAGGACCAATGTATTCAGGAGCAGAGGAAGTTTTCAAATCATTCTTTCTGCCTAAAGGATAAAAGACCTTAACCCCACCAGTTAATTTTTGTTAACTAGTAATAATAGAATATCTCTATAAGTAAATTGTGTGCCTAATTTTTTTTTTTTTACATTGGGAATTTCCTTTTAAGATTAGTTTCATCTGCTTCACACTCATATCTGCTTCCCATTACACTCAGAGCTAAAGCAGCACAAAATTAATTCAGAAGCATCTGAAGCTTTCAAAAGTGGCATGAGGCCATTCTCAATTTCCTAATCCTCATTTTAAATTTTTACTTCATTTTTACTGATAAATTCTTGTACTATTTTAAGTCATGGGCAGAATTTTAATTCACTTTGTTAATGTCCTTATTACATTTAGAATGGCGTATGCACATTTTTTTTTTTTTTAATTTCCAGGCAGTCTTCTAGATGACAGATTTCTAAAGCTTTCTGATTTACAGACAAATTCTGTTATCTCTACCATGGGAGATTTGAGATCAATAGCAATTAGAAATCATCAAAACCCTACTCAAGCTAATGCTGATGAACAAGTTAGCAGTAGTTGAACTTCCTGCTTGCAGTTGGGTTTCTCCTTTTTTCCTGACTCTGAATAAAGCTGTACAACACAGTAAGCACACCTTGATAACAAGTTTTGACAGTATTAGATTGTGAATTGTAAGCAGAATTAAAAAATTTTCTAGGCTAAATGTAGGAAACGTAGTCACAGATATGATAAATACAAACTTTTTTTGAAATAATGGGTAAAGATTTTGTACCTGGGCAACTGTTTTTCATCAAGGTATCTTGAAGATTAATTAAAACTGATTAGATTATTTAAAAAAAATATATATATTTAACTTTTGTGTGTTTAATAATGTTTAAATTGCTATTCAGTTATCAAAGAAACCACTGAGGTTACAAAAATGTAACTGAATTTAGAGGATTTCTAACCAGTTACTATTTTCAGTAGTTGCAGGTGATAGCGTATTAGCCATTCCTTCATCTTCAGTTCGTATCCGGGAATATTATTAATCAGTTGTTAAGAGCAGAGCACACTTCTTAAATAAGATTTTGTGTCTCTGATACAAACCAAATACTTCAGCTTTAAAAGTGCTCTTTCTTAGCTCATTTGTAGAGGGGTTTTGGTTCTTTGTCTGTAGAAAAATGTTAAAAGAACATGGAGAACATCAATCTGAAAATGTCTCAGCAGAGCTTGCTGAATACTTCAAAATACAGACTTTCAAAATCCTTACTTGAAGTCTCTTTCAGAGATATTTTTGCCTTTCTTTTTCTCCTATTTTTTTGGGTTTTTTTTGTTTTGTTTTTCTTTTCACATTAGTAAGCAAGAAGGAAAACCTAACCAGAATTCTTCCCTCCTGCAACCTTCACTTACTCCTCTTGTTAACTTTTCTCTTTGTCTGTCCATTTGTTCTCATTCTCAGCAGAAAAACCTTTGAGCCTTGATGACTTCTAAATAAAGGTTTTTTTTGCTTTTGCTTTGGTGTCAGTACATTTCTTATCAAAGTGTTTGATTTGCAATTTTTTTCTTGTCGTTTGCAGAAGCCGAAAGCGGTATGCCCTCTTCGTTACCTTTCCTTCCAACCTCAATCCTACCTCCACTCCTTCTAACTTCAGGACTAATTCCTTGCCAAGAACACAGGAAGATAACATCTTTGTCTATCTTTCTCTGTATACACACACACATATATACATATATATATATATTTATCTGTCTATGTGTGTGTGTGTATATATATATCTATATCTGTGTGTATATTTATATATAAGCCCCCAATCTCAAAAAGGAGAGAAAATAGCATTTTATCTCTCCATTGGTTCTTGTGACTCATGCACTAACTTCTTTGCAGGAAGTACAAAATAAAACAGTATTAAGTTTTTTTAGGCTTTTTTCTTTCCCCTTGTGGAGCCATTGGTGTATCAGACTGTTATATTTGAAAAGCAGACTTTACAGATCTCCCCTCCTCTTTTTTCATTTGTTCTGTATCATGACGATGTGTATTTTGTCTTCGACAGCCCTTGTGCGGCCACATTGTCTCCATATTCACACCGTCACTGATGTCCTTCTTTCCCCAGAATCCTTCTCTGAAACATGTCTTAAAATACAGTGGTTTGTGTTCTCTGGTAGTCTCACCTTCCATTAACAACAACAAAATAGCTTTTTCTTTGCGTTGTTGGTCCTGTTTTGAGCCCAGTACTTCATAATACAGTATTCATTACAACTGTTGTACTGTTGCAGTGAAAGTGTCATGGATAGTTTGTACTATATGTCACATTCATTTTAATGAGGGTTATTAAGCTCGTTTATGAAGATGTTACCAAATGTATTTGTTTTATCAATTTTTATTTGAGATGGCATGTTCTGCATTTTCTTCTTGTATCCCATCCTGTGAACCCTTCCCTTGTCTACAATCTGTCTTGCTGCTATTGGTTTCGCTGAAGTAAACAAGGTGTGCTCTTTTATGTCCTCTCCTCTTTTCTCTTCTCAGCTTTATCTTCATGGTTGCTTATACAAGTCTGTCTGACTGTCAGTGTTTCTCTTTGGAGACACATTCTCATTGTCCAGACATTTCAGTTTCCTTCTTTGACATACTCTATAAACTGTACTTTCCATATCTGTTCCCTTGTGTGTGTTGTATATGTTTTTTTTGTGGTTTTGTGGTTTCTTTTTTTTTTTCCTCCTGTGGTTTCTGGGTAGATGTGTGAAAAGAGAGGTGGCTTCCTGTCAGCTTGGCATTACTGATATCCAACTGCAGAGAAGTTACTGCAACACTTAACATCTTCAAGGATCTGTAGTTGTTGCACATCTACTTTGCTTCTTGCTTTTAAGTATATATTATCTTGTGGTGAAGGCATGTTAATGCGGCATGATGAGCAATATGAGGAAGTGTTGTACCAAGTGAAGTTGCTTGCTCCCAGAATAAAATACATTGTGCTGCTTCATTGTACTTCTGGAACCAGAAGGAATAATTTCATTGTTTCAAAGTGTATTAATTTGCCAGCACAGTTGAACTAGTTTGGACTATGCCCCAGTAAAATACCTCACATACATCCTGTAGATCATGACTTTTTAGTTGATGTTGTAGAGAACTTAACTCCTGGGAGCAACCTTTTATATGCTTATAGGAATTAAGCTTTAATATACTGTAGCATGTAATGTGCACTGTGTCTTTTGCCTTGTACTCTTTTAATTGTCTTACTGGATTTTTGTGTGTAGAGCAATGTGGATCTGAATTAATGCCAATGATAGAGCCCAGAAGAAAGAAGCAATACTTTAGAGTTACGATCAGTGTGAAGCTGGTGTGTACACAACTCCCATTGTGGGATTTGTGCACCTACCTTCACACTCCATGTCAAAACATACCCTGAAGCAAAAAATTCTGTCTCAAGCTAATTTTGTGATTCTAATTCTCTGGTTGTATGAAGGACATGGTACATTTTAAGTGGCAATTATGCTAATAGTAGTGCATTTCATCTGGGCGTGGCAGAAAACAATCAAGAATAATAGTTGGTTTTATTTTAAAATGTGGTAGCTATAGTCAGTACTACCACACAGTCCTGTTTTCCATAATATATTAATAGCAATTAAACAATATTATATCTTCCTTATTACTAGATGATATTGCTACTGTTTAAGTCACACGGGGAATGGTACAGCACATCTACCACAAGGTTTAAAGCAGAGTTATTGCAGCTTGTGTCATTTGTTTAGTCAAAATTTTCCCATTTGTCTTACATTTAATTCAACAATTGATCTTTTTTTTTTTTTTTTTTTAGACAAGGATGATGGCAGTTACAAGGGTAGCCATAAATCTGAAAAATAAATAAAAGTGGAGGGAGTTTTACTGAATCAGAAAAGTTTCTTTGATGCAGGGATGTTAAGTTGGTCACTGATAATGGGATTCATCTCACCTAACTATCAATCTCAACATTAGATGTCTAATCTCCTTTCAGTTATCCAAGCTTAGTCCATGATTGCAAGGGAAGAGAGAAATTTCTTGAAAACTCCTTCCATTCTGAGAGAGATGAGCTGAATCCCACCTTTAGTGCTTTGTAAAATGTAACTTTCAAAGTAAGAACAAACAAAAATAATACAAAAATGAGCCTGTTGACAAAGAAAATTCTTTAAAGGATTCTTTGAGTGTCTCTACAGATTGACCTTAACTTTATTTTCCATTTTTCAGTCTTCCTATAGTGCTGTTAAAATATTGTTACCATTGCTTATTTTCTGTGCTATACTAGCTGGGCATCTCCACATGCCTTTGTCAGCAGTTTTAAGACCTTCACTGCACCACTACCATCTTAATAAGAACCCTATTTTTCTCTCAAAGACTGACAGTTACACAAACCCTATAGTCATCCACTGTATAAATGCTGTGTCTAGATTAAGAGTTCAGCAGTAATGGAAGCCTACTCACTTTCAAGCTGTGCAAAGCAAATTGCAGTGCCAGATCGCTTAGCAAGTGGCTGACCACTACACACATACAGTGTAATGGTGATTCAGGCGCTAAAGCTGATTGTTGTGTCTGCAATATTGACTCACACAGAAGATAGCTCAGTATTATAGGAAGATATACAATTTTTTTATATACTTAAAAATTATTAAAAATTGTGATTTATGTATTCTAATAGCATGAAAAAGATATTAGCCTTCAAAGCTTCTAATGCTGTTTCAGCCCAAGAAAAATATTTTGAGTCCAGCATGTACGATATTTGAAAGCAGGAGACAAATACAAAACACCCAATAGCAGAAATTAGTAGAAAATAAATAGTTGGAGGGAATTAGTCCTGCCCCATGAATTGTTCTACAGTGCAAACCTCCAGCTGTAAGGTTCTCCATCAAATGCCTTCAAGTTCATCAAAACATAGAAGACCTGCAATTAGTAATCAAAAACTTAGCTTACTTTTAATGCTTTAAAGGAAGACATAATATGGTATTTATCTAAGTCATGATATTGTTGTATTATGCAGCCAATCAGCTAGCCTTACACTACCAAAAAGGTATTTAGCATACCTAGGCTAGTTTCAGGTAAAAAAAATAATTGCTTAACAGGTATTTATATGTATGTCTATTTTACTGACTGTAGTGTGTATACTTAAAACATCAGAAATATATAATCCATCCAGTGACTAAACAAAATTAACACTCTGTCAGAGATGCTAACTGATCTCTATCCTCCACTGACATAATGTCCTATCTTAAATTTGCACTGGACAATGAAAGAGATCTTTAAACGCTTGTCTAGAATTTTCATGATTGCATTTGAATTTTTTTTTTCTTTTGCCCTTTTTTTTTTAACTGTATATGTCAAATACACATCAATTCCCATTTGTCCTCCTCCTGCTAGTATATCATGGTCTGGGAATTCAGTTTCAGCTGTATAGATACTGTTGTTCCTGAGTATTTCCTGAACTTTAAGAGTTCAAGATTGGGTTGGATGTAGCTTTGAGCAATCTGTTCTGCTGTAAAATATTCCTGTCTAGGTTGGAACTAGATGATCTTCAAAGGTCCCTTCCAACCCAAAACATTCTGTGATTTATTCATTGATGCCTGAGAGTAGAACTAAATTCAAGGGTGATTTCTAATTTTTTTGATGTGTGACATTTTCATTATTCTTAGATGTGTGATCTTGCTTGTAGTCACCATGTGAATCTTGTTTAGCCAATAGACTAACTTTTGCTAGATGGCATGTAAGTGTAAAGTGGAGATTTCCAAACTTCATATTCTGTTCAGAATTGGCTTGCACATTGTCATAGTATGATAGACTAATGGAACTGGCTTCTCTTAAGTTGATGCTGGTGAAGTACATTAAATTCCTCTTAAACACATTATTTATATGGCTGTAATCGCCACGTATTCTAAATGTTCATGCGTGAAGAAGCAAGAGAGAGTGATTTGTTTGCAGTGACATGTGACCTCTGTCATGAAAAGCTTTGTTCTGAGGAATATTTTTCTGAAACTGGAATTGTTAAGGAAATTATGACTAAAAGTTTTTGAGCTTGCTATTACTGTTAGTTTCTGAGGTAACCTAAACTAGAAATGTGAAAAAATGATACATTTTTATCAGAAATCTTAGAAGGTTTGAAAATATTTGATTTTCCTTGCTTAATTTCATGAGCTGATTTAGGAGACTTAAAAATCAAATTATATTTTATGATGAAAACATGTTTGGAAAAGTCAGGGATGTCACTTTGAACAGCATTTTTTCCAAATGTGTGGCACAGGGTGCATAAGGATTAGCTATATGTATATAGTTATTAAACATAATGAGTCCTTGTTTCCCTTTTCCTACAAGTTCCTATATCTGCAAAACTCCTCAGCCTTGGAGATGCATAAAAATGAGACATTAGCTGAACCTTTCTCTCTTAAAACTCTGATTTATTTGCCTTGTACTTATCTTCTCAACTGTGGGGATATATATATATATGTTCATATTTTCATGACCTGCTTAAATGGATACATGTGTATCTAAGTAACTGATGAATGCACTCTTCATGGTATGCTCATAAGCCCATTTTATTTTTCTCTGTCCTCTTTTGTTCTCAGTATTCAATTCTTTTAATTTGAAACATTTCCCTTGCTGTACATATTAGAGTGAGTGCTTATCAAAGCATAACTTTAGATAATGACACTGCAGGTCTCATAAGAAATAATTCAATGGCTGCTTTAATAAGCAGCATATTTAATAAATCCATATAGACTCAGTAGTAATTACTCATGCTTTTGTTCTAGTTAAGTATCAGTGTGTATATAAACCCAAAGCTTTATGAGCCTTTGCTGTAACTCTGCCAGTAGCAGTGATGGGGCAAATTAATTTCTGTTCCCAACAGAAGATTTTGCTGCTTAGGTCATACTGTGACCACATCCATATTTTGTGGCAATAAGTACTATGTATTTGTGAAAATAAGCCTATGTGAACGAAGTATAAAATCTGACAAAAAATAAAGTCTCTACACTGACCCATCTGAATTAATTTCATGTGTCTCAGAAAGCCTTGAGATACAAAATCATGCTCACAATATATTACATCTTAAATGAAACCATTTACTTCTGATTTAAGATTATGTTCACTGCCTCTTAAAAGAACTGCTTCAGTTGCTTATTTCTTTGTAAAATTTCAAGTTCTGTGAGGGGGAGTGAACATTCACATATCCAGTGGTTACCTCAGGTTGTGGAGTTTAAGTGCTTTTAGTGGGATTTTTGACTGTTTACATATGTCAAGAAGGGCAGGAGGGAGGCATGTGGGAAAGGTGAGTCTGATTAAAGAAAAGTGTTCATCCATTTTCACTGAAAAGCTGTAGTACTTCTGTGATTAAGGACAAATAATGAAATAAGGGCAGTAGCCATTTGTACCTAAGAAAAACACCCAACCCAAACTATAGTACAAGTCTGTGAGTATTTTAGAAAGACCAGCACAGTAGAAATAAATGAGATTAGCATCTGTAGAATATTTTTGAGTTTAACAAATAAATTTTCAGTATAATAGGAGATTAAGTAGTAGCAGACAGGGAAGAGGAAAGTCTCCACGTTTTTAGTGGAGACGGAAACGTGGAGCAGTTGCAGACATGATAAAAGGTTTGGACACTAAGACTCTCTGAATCTGTTTGAGTGCTATAATGATGAATACTGAATAAAAACACAGAAGAAAAATTTGACACTGATTTTAAAAAAAGACAGACTACAAGAAGCCATACTTTGAATAGTGACAATAAAATACCACTTTATGAAGTTGCAGACTGTGAGAAAAAAAGTAGTTTGTGGATATTGAATTAGGAAATATGTCATAGCATCTACTTAATGGGGGCTAAATTATGGCTGCATGACCATAATTCTTAACTCAGGAGCACTTTATTTTTAAGCCTGCATATTCTTTCCATAGCGCCTTATGGGTGTGTGTAATCACACAAAACAATGTGCTCATAAAGCTTTCAGGTAGATTTTTTTTTTTGGTCACACTAATTTATTAATAACATATAAATGATAAATGACACCTTGGATGAGATATATGCCGAGAACTATTATTTTCCCTCCTAACAATAACATGAAAGACTTTTGGCTTTCAAATTTTAATATCATACATTTGTTCAGAAGTGTGCTTTATTTTTGTATAAGCCAATTTGTGCTAAATCCACAAGCACTTAAATTGCTGGTACTCTTTATTTACTGTAAATTGCATATGTGTCTGATTACTACATTCAGACTTACAAAGGCTGAGCTTTCATAAAAGATTAAAACCAGAGAACTTTTGACAAGCATTGTTAAGTTTTAACAAGTCAAAAACTTAATTGAATTACACATTAATAAAATTTATTACATATTAATCAAATCTATTACACATTAATAAAATCTATTGGTGAATATATTTACATCTATCTGTATATTCATATTTAACTTGGTACTTTTCCAAGTGCCTCACCTAAAATATATTTTTACATTTTTGTGAAAACAACAATCATACTTCATAGAGAGACATGGACTACCTCAGTTTTTGATAGTAGTTTATGATTTCCTTCATCAAATTTAGATGAGGCTATTCTGTCAGTGTGGTTGGGTTATTTTTGTTCTTTGATGGCTGCATAGCAGTGTTTTAAAAATTTTCTATTCATGTTTATGTTTTTTCAGCTGTCGTGACTGGTTGTCTTGTACCATTCCCCTTCAGTGTATGTGTGCATTTATTATTTTAAACAATAACATTATATGTTCAGATAGGGGTCCCATTAACATTATATTTCACTAGAAATTGGCAAAAATTTGCATCAAAGGGTTTAGTCTCATAGATTATTTTTTATTGTTATTAAATGGTGGTTGCTTATTCTTCCCTTTCCACCGTGCTGTGCATTTCTCACCACTTTGTATGACAGAGCAAGAACGCTGAAATACTCAGGTTCACACACCATGTTTTAGAGATTCTTTGTTATTTTGTATAGTCTATATTTAATGTAAAAACATAAGAAAACAGATGTAAATACTTAAATGATGTGATTATAGGCAGAGGCATGTGAGTGTCTCAGATAAAGTTTTTGTAAAAAGGATGTAAACCTGCTATTCAATTAGAAATTTCAAGGAAGAATGGTTTGAAATTTCTTTGCAGCCTTTCCTAACTAGTGGGTCCCCTATAACAGATTCAAATAAGATATTTTTGAACATTCAGTTTAAAATAACTTAAGCTCATGGTCTGTTGTTTTTGTTCTTGTTTCACTGAGCAGTATATTAATCAATCCTGGAAACCATGTCAAGATTCAAGAAGGTACTTTAGGATTCTTCATTGCAAGTGATGCCAAAGAAGTAAAAAGGTAAAACATATATTATCTTTAAATTTAAACATAGTGTATTTAATTTCTGCTTTTCCTTAAGTTGTAAACACATCACCTAATTTTCATTATTTTTCTTTAAAGATTCTTAGGGGAAATTTAGTTGATACTCTACTGAACCAACTGTATGTGCACACTGTTTTTTAACTACAGTCCCAAATATCAAGGAAACAAAATAATTTTATAGCAAATGTGAAGAGAAATGAATGTATTTTTTTCGTGAATCCTACTAGAAAATGTATACCAATTTGTCTATAATTAAGTTGTCTCAATGGAATTACTTGGAGAGAGGACAGAGATGCCGTTTTGTCTGAGTTTCAGATTTGGACTGTAGCAAATATTTGATGTGAGCAAGCTACTGTAGTCATTCCATAACTGCGTTAGCAGAATAATAATTCTTGTAATTTTTCCTTATTGGAACTACATACTCTATGGCTTCATAGTAAAAAATATTGAGCTACAGCAATCCCAACCATTGTGGACAACTTCAGGGGTTCTTTCAGTTGGTTGTATTAGATTTGGGTTAAATGAAAAGGGGATTTGTGGTATTGTGTTTAGGACCAAACTTGTATACACTTGTTAGGATTTTAATATGCTTAGAAGCAATAAAAGAGCAATGTGAGAAAATAATTCTAAAAAGAAATAATTATTCAATGTGGGTAAGATTCATTTAAAAAAGAAAAGAAGGAATGTTTGCAGCTGAGTGCTTCCTTGTGGATTTGTGTTTTTATTGTAAGGCATACTACCAAGAATCTGATTTTTACTTAATATTTTCCTTGATTTAGCTAAATCCTATTCTTAGAATAAAATATTCAAATTTTAACTTAATTTTTTAATCATTAAATTACAGTGAAAGTAGTATGTAAGCAAAGCATATTTGCTACAAATATTTAAAGGAAGTCAAAATGTCAAAACAGTGAAATCACTGAAAATTTGACTTCTATTTTCATTAAAGAACTGAGATAATTTTTGGATAAGACAAGCATAGTGACCAGCACAGCAATGCTCCTGTCCTCTCATATTTCTAACATCATCTTTGGAGTATTTGCATCCAGCACTGCCTCAGGTATGCTGCTTTTCAGCATATAGTTCTTTCTGATGAGAGGATGCACAACTCCATGTGAATACAGAACAGTCTTCACATTCTTTTACTGAGATGCTAGGGTTTTTATATTATTATTTATAAGATTTTTATACTCTCCTATGAAATAATTTCATGCTGTAAGTAAAAATTACCTGACATATTTTTAACAAGGACAAATTTTCTATTATTAATGTAATTCAGAGAAATTTTACACACCATCCATCTAGCATGTTTTACCTAATAGTAAGCTGAAACAAAATTCCTAATTCACTTTGGTTTCTGCAGAAGGGTTTTTTTAGAAACATGCTCCCCTCCTTTACCACATTTCTTAGCTGTTCTGGTCAAAGCAAATGATTATCATGTGTGTTTCAACTAACAAAGCCAATTATGTAAAGTCTTGATTTCACCCTTTTGAATTATGAATTAGAGTTAGAAAAATACTCTAAAATTGAGGTATTTTGGAGTGGGGAAAAAAAAGGGTTTTTAATCAAGTAAAATATATCAAATTCAACCAAACTCAAATGTAATTATTATGGGTTTGTGTTACACCCTAATGGAGGGAATTCTTCTATTCATATTTATCAAATATATATTCCAGAATGAAATATAACATGCAATGCTTAATTGATCTTTTTGCTAGAATTATTTTTACATTTTTAGAACAATAGAAAGAATTGTACCTAGAAATAATTATGCCTAGCTAAATAGCTTCATGTAAAATGTTGAGTGTTTAAATAGAATACAAGCTGTAGGAATGGCATCTTTATTATTCTTTCTTTGTTTAAATGTTAGTAATAACATCAGAAATCCATATGCTTCAGATTCATTTAATTCAACCCAGTCATATAGAAGGATAATTATATTACAGTAATCACTGCTTCTGACTTTGCACATCTTTAGGCCATTTGCCCTGCTGTGGACTTCAGAAACATGATCTGTAGAAATTGTCTGTATCCAATTCATGTCATGAAGTTTGAGGGAATGTTAGTGATAGTGGATTCTTACTCAATAGAAGGGCTTACAGCTGGACTGGGAAGAAGTCGTAATAGTTGGAGATAGTTTTCTCCTCCTTGCCTTATGTCTTGATGACAACTCATGGTTTGTAAAAAAATAAATTATTCTCATTTCCTTGGAGAAGATTTGCTTTCTTTTTAGTGGAAGGAGATTTTGAAGACGACCATCTCCCTACATTGTCTACGACTACCTGAAAGGAGGTTGTAGTGAAGTGAATGTCTGTCTCTTCTCCCTAGTAACAAGGATGAGAGGAAATGGCCTCAAGTTGCACCAGGGGAGGTCTAGGTTGGATACTAGAAGTAACTTCACTGAAAGGGTTCTCAAACACTGCAATAGACTCCTCAGGGAGGTGGTTGAATCCCCATCCCTGGAGATGCTGAGAAGACGCACATGTGGTGCTAAAGGACATGGTTTACCACCACATGTGGTAGAGTCTGATAATGGTTGGACTTGGTGATCAAAGGTCTTCTCCAAACAAAACCATTCTATGATTCCAAGTCCAGAATGTTTTTAACAGAAAAGTATGCAAATAGCTCAGAGAAGGCTCTCTCACTTTACATTCTGCTTCCTTGAAATAGTAAGACAGTTTCACAGTCTGAAACAGTAATCTTCCTCAAAGCTTATTAGCAAAATTAAGTTTGTTACAATTAGGATTTACATCTTCTGCTAGTAGCTAGCATAACATTTTGATTTTAGAAATGTTAATAACATTCAATGAGGTCTTACTGCAAATTTAAATTTGTATTCTCTGGTGCATATCTCATACGCTAGACTCTCCTGATGGGCCACTTAATTACCAGGGTTGTTATTCAGATGTAAAAATAATTTAGATAACTATTTGAATTAGGTATCTAGTTTGTGTTTCTGAACATTACTTTTAATATAGTTACACCTGGGATGGACATTAATTAGTCTAAAAAGAATTGGTAGCAATCATTCTAGCTGAACTACCAAAGGTTGTGTTTATTCAGAGGCTGTGTATTATTATTATTTTTCTTTTTTATATTTTGGACTACAGATTGTTCTGTTCCAAGGATCTCCCCACTGTTGCAATCCAACCATCCAGTACTGTCGCCAAAATCCATGGGTGGTTGCATAGCAGCAATTTTGGTTCTTACTGCCAATTTATATTGAGAAGCGTGCAATGGGAGAGGGTTGGGAAGATAGGCATTGAGCTGCCATATCTTGAATATGGATAAGCACAGGGAAATTTCAGCAGGTTAAAAAGTGTGTATAATTTGTTACACCAGCAAGAATCCTAGTAAACTAGCTGTCCAGCTAGAGGCTAGCTTGGTGATCCTCATGAAATCTGTCACAGCAGCCTTACATGACTTGATATCTTGACAGGCATGATTAACCTTTCCTGTGGGCAGTCCAATGGCTCTTTATTACATTGGAATTCTGTTTTAATTATATATTAAAATCAAATGTTTGCCCTTTTTTACTTCCTTAGTTCTCCTGGTGCTTCACCTAGTGGCAAGCCATTTGATAACAGGAGTAGAAACCTAAATGGTACACCTTGCTAATTATGTGATTTTGTTTGAAATCTTGGCTGTCACTCCAAACCCAAAAGGATTCTGCTTTATTCAGATATGAAGGACAAAAAAATAGTCTGAATCAAGATTATTTTGGTTCTTTCATTTATTTATTCCTTTAGGAAATTATTTTGAGTAGATTTTTCCCTTCCTGGTTTTGTGTAGATAGCATATCTATTGTTACTGTCACATTGCAATCTCTCATTTTATTCATAATGAAGTCCTGCTTGTGACCAGGATGAAAAATTGGCCCAGGGTGCTAGACAGTCTTTGAAAAAAAATAAAAATATGATATGTCTAATAAGAACAAATATATATTGGCAACAAAATTCATTGGATGCTCTTTTTTTCTAAGATAAAAGACAAATTAACTGATACGCTGTGTCATAATTATCATCCTTTCTCCTAATTACCTTTTAAATAGAAGTATATTAAAAGAAACACTAATTTGGAGTCTTACATTTGAAATTAATGTTCTTGCAGCAAATATTTTGTACTTTCGATGTTTAAGTGTTTTTTGAGATGAAAGGAAATTAATGCTGGCATGTTTCATTAATTTGGCACTGCAACAAGAGGAAATGTGGGACTGATTTCATTTATATGTATTAAGAAATGTGTCAGTTTTTCCATTCTGTCTCTCTAGGGCATTTTTTTACTGCAAGGCCTGTCATGATGACATCACTGATCCCAAAAGGATAAAAAAATGTGGCTGCAAACGGCGTAAGTAATATTTCTATCACTCCTTCTCCTTTTCATGTAGTGTTCATTTTAAAGAGTATCTGTACATATGTTTACACATTTTACATGGTGGTAAGAAAAGCTAAGAAATAAATACACAGTAACATAGCAAGTACCATTTGTATTTCTGAAGTCCTTATACTTTTATTACATTTCACACCACTCACACCTGTTTCTTCATTAAAAGGTTCATTATGATCCAAAGCTACCAAAATATGAAGAATTAAATCTAGTTACATCTAATTGTGGAGGTTTCTGAGTTAAGACTGAGGTAACAATGAAGTTCTGCTCTCATTCATACCATGCAGAAGTCCATCAACTGCAATAGTTTTCTGTAAAGAACTTTTGCGCATCTTGTTCAACACTATACTGTGAAAGAACCCCCCCACCAAACAATAATATTGCATCATATAACTATTGAAGTAAATTACTATTGAAATAAAGACAACAAATTTTACTGGAAGGAGGGATTATCTGGAAGAAATTAAATATTAGTGCTTCATACATATATTCTTTTAGAATATTCAATAGCTGTGATGCTGTGGTTAGTTTAGTTAAAGTCTACTCTAAATTGTTTGGAACATTTGCATGAAGAAATAGTTGAGTTATGGAATTGTCATTAGACTTTGTATTTTTATAAATACAGAGGGATTACCATTGTATCTATATATACTTTGAAAGGACTTTTTTCAGGAAATGTCAAAACCACATTTAGCCAAAGATGTGTTTGACTCGAGTATTTGTAAAACTGATCTCAAAAGGACTTAGGGATTCATCTCTCAATGAGCATCGGAATATTTATGTACATTTCATAATACTCTGTCATGAAAAAGATCATTCAGTTCAAAAGTGCTGATAAGGCAAACTGAAAGATTTCAGAAGAGTTTGATCATGTCTATTTTACCTTTATTTTTAAAAGGGAAAAACTTCTTTATAGGTTCAGTCATAGTCTTATCACTGTACTGTCTTAGAGGATGGAAGAAAGCCTGAACTGCACATTCTCTGCCTTTAAGAGGTGTCTGAAATTGAAGACTTCATGAAGATGATTTTAGAAATAAAAAATACATCGCTGGAGTTTTTAAAGAAACTCCTTTCCCACCTCTCTCCTTTTGTGCAACAAAGTATTAGACTTGAGAGAAAGCAGCTGAAGCACTATGTTTATTCTCCAAGTAGCCATGAGGAGAGGAAAGCACATGGAAGGCATGCCTGATGAGGAAGGCATGTATACATTGTCTAAAATACTGGAAAAAAAATTTGTCCAAGAGCAGTTCATCCATGTGAGAATGTGACCCATGAACTGCTGCCAAAGCCAGTGAGGCTGCTGAGTAAAACCAGTTACAGATGCCTCAAATCTTTGCTCAACGGTTAAAGAGAAATATGTTACCTGTTAAATAATTCAAACAAACATTTTATTTGTATGTTCTTCTCTATTCCTCCTTCATATAGTGCATGCTTTTTACATGTGCTGTATGAAAACAGTTCCCAAAGACTTCTAATCTTCATTCATAGTATAAAAGGCAAGAAACTTTTATCATGCATCAGTGAGAATCAATGTTACCTCCTCAGTACTAGAAAACCAGGGAGAAAATAGTATCCTTTGAGACATCAGCAGTAGGGCCATGGAGGGGTGAGAGAGACAGCTTCTATGTGTAGCACAAGGAAATGTCCCAGATGGCATGGTCGCATGTATCAGTCCAGTAAATTAAAGGGTGTTGGAAAAACAAATCAAAAAAATGGAGTTAGTGAGGCAGCAGAAGAAAGAAGCTCTCAGAGCTGCTGCAGTGGGCAGTGAAGGAGGGCACTCCTCATTAAGGAGAGAATCCTCTGAGTCAGCTGAAAAAGAAAAAATTGGTCAGTGAGAGTAAAATCTTAAATTTTCCCTTTATTGTCTTCCCTCTCCTCCCACCTACCCATTCCCCTCTGCTTTCCTACACACACAAGGGTCACAGTGCCATCATAGCTGGCAACTCTCAGTACCACTGAGAACATCTTCCACTTAGGAGCATGCTCACAGCTATTAGGAATAATACAATTGCATTGTTTTTAAAGTTTGGTCAGTGGGCAAAAAATGTAAATGAAAAATTTCAACACTAATAAGTGAGGTTTTATCTCTCAAATTTTGGTGCCAGCCTTGAGATCTCTTTCACGGGACCTGATTTTGATGCAGTCTACTAATCACATAAAATGTCTCAGTTTTAGCTTTCAAACCACTAATCACTTTTAAAAAATCTTTACTGTCTTATCCATCTGTAAGCTATGCAAATCATGGGGCTTAAAGATGCAGTCTAACCAACACAAAGCATAAATTAAGAAAACTCCTTCCCTGTTGAATTAGGAAACTGTCAACTGATCTGTCAACAGCTAGTATTTCAATTTGATTTTCAAAGACACTGCAAATAGTTACACATGTGTATATGTACACCTATATGATAGATATCTTTTAATTACCAAGTAACACAGTAATTAGAGGCAGCTGAATGTGGAAAATGTGTAAGATGAACTGAAAGGTTGGTATGTAAACATATTGACACATTCAGGTGAATTAAATGTGAAAGAACATCTTTACATGGAAAACTTAATTATGGTGGCATTAATTAATGCATCTTCCTGTGACACTTGAAAACTGCATTCTTTAATAATGCATCTGAGGTTGCACATCAATTTAGAGAGTGTCTGAAGACTATCTTGTGGTTATGTTGGGGTCTAAACGTGAGTATGACCTACATAGCCATTTGTCCAAACCTGTTAGGCCTAATATTAATAATTCAGGGCAGATCAGTACTTTTCCATGAGGATAGAGATAATTGTAACCTTGATTTCCTTTTGCAGTTTCTTTGCCATCCCTTTCTCCTTATCCATCATACTCCCTGAATAACCTGTGAATGCTGATGTCACGTTGTCTGGGGAAATGCTTATGTGGAAATTTTATTTACAGATTGTTAATATTTTTAAAAATGTTTCCAGTCTCTTTCTTATTCCATTTAACTACAGTTTTTGCAACAAGGAGCCAAATACATACATATATATATATATATACATTTATATAAAACTGCAGCCATGTTGGGATGAAATCTCTAAACTGGATGACCTCCTACTCCTGTTTCTTTCATTTTGTGCAACAGCTGTGGTCTAATTCTCTCTATATTTTTTCCAGTGACAGTGCTTGCTGTGAGCGGTGGGGGTTGAACCCCAGAGGGGACATATCATATGTACATTGATTTGTTTGAAGGAATTTCTTGTAATCTATGACAATTGACAAACTTTTGATTTATTTTTCCTCTTGCTGCCTTGGAACACGGCCCCTACTATATTTTAACTGCACACTGATAGTGATCTATTGTGAGTAAAAATGGGTTCCCTGTAGCCCAGAGTGCGGTCCAACCTGTCTTTCTCTAGCAGAGAGTATTTTTGTTCAGTATTTTGGTTCTTTTCTTTATTTATGTTGCATGTAGCAGTGACGTCATACCCACAAGTTTCTCATCGTTTACACCCATGGACATTAGGGTGACGTTGAAGAAAATACAGCAGTTTTCCCCTCTTACACCTTTTTGCCCCCTTTTTTCTACAACCTTATTTTTAAATCCCTATTTCAAAGTGATATCTTGGCAATATTTAAATTATTTCCTTTAAATTATTCTAGAGATATCTCAAGAATTTTTAGGAGTATCAGTTAGGCTGGGACAAATACCAGGTTAAGTGCAATTCATTATCCGATCTGTGTTCAGTTTTTTTGTAGTTTCTCTTCCATTGCATAGCTGACACAGAGCGCAACACAACAGTCTCTTACGGTCCTCCTCTAACTCCTTTCTCCTCATTGGCAAATAAGGAGATTAGAGGAAAGCCAGACAGAATTAAACTTGTGACTAACTTTCAATGTATAAACCTACAGGTATTTTCGACATGAAACAAGCTGCAGTGATTATTTTCCTCAGCTTGCTCGCTTTGAAATTTATTAGATCAGTAGAGCCACACTGACTTTTCAGTACCTAAACTGTAACATTTTACATTATTAGTATTATTATGTATAGAATATAAACTTTATAGACCACTTCATATCAATCTGAGTCATACCACTTCTAAATATACAGAATCTATGAAGGCTCTTGTCAGACATTTAGTGTGTACAGTCATGTTAATTTAAATTGAAACAGCATTTGAGACATGGAAAGTATTTTCTGCTTAGAAATACAAGCACTGCAAAGAAATGTACTGGATATAAGGCAGTGTTGGTATTACATGGGTTTGTTCTTTCAAACAACAAGAGGGATCAAATATTTCGTAGCTACAGTGAGGCATTACTGTACCAGACTGAGACTACTAACCATACCATACATCTGCAGCTATTCTAACTAAGTGAAACAATGAGACTTTTTCACTATTACACCAAATACTCTCAGTTTATGATTTGTTATCATTATTCACTATTTAACTTACTGTGGTGTCAGCAAGCTACCCTAAAAGAGTGAGATGCTCTTGTGGCAGAAAGGATACAAAGAATGAAGAGGAATGTGTCCAAAGATCTGTTTTCAGACGATAGAATGACATGGCAGAAACACAGGGCAGCACAGAAGACTGTGAAACAAGTCAATATGATAAGAATCAATACCGAATAATACACCAGAAAGAAACTAATTTCTATAGATAAATGATGAATTCCATTGCTTTGAAGCAAAATACTAGAAGAAATTTGGATTTATTTGAAGCAATGTTTTGCTTTAAAATATGTTTCTATACTGAGGTCTTTCTGGTCCAGAGAAATTCGTTTAAACAGTAATATATAAACAAATAAGCTCTTCATTCTAAGAGAGTATTAGAAAACAAAAGGCCATATAGTTTGACTTAGATTTTTTTTTTTCCCCCCCCATTTCCCAAATAGCTTCAGTTTGTTCAGAAGTACAGTTAGTTTTGATGGCTGGGAGTCTTCTTTAAGGGCATAATCAGATTTGAAATTTAAAATGAATTGGTCTATAAATTTGCCATTGCTTCAAAACTTGCGAGTCATTCTTATAGCTACTAAAATAGGGCAAAATGTCCACTCAGGTCACCTGCTGGTTCTACAGTTTTGACAAAGAACTGTATGAATTACAGCAAAAAGACAAAGTAATGAATTGCCTTTGCAAAAATTGCAAGGTAGTGAACAAACTGTCTTTATGGTCTTGAAGTCAATTTGTAAAAATTAAATAATGGTGAGATAGCTTTGCCAGTTGGGTTAAGAGAAAATAAATTCTCACAAATGGTTTAAGATACGCTGCTGTATTTTTCAGGAAACTGAAGTTGTGCTGGGGAAAGTCCTTTCAATATTTCAGTCTCATGATGCAAACCAGCATTGCTAAAAGGCGATCAGATCAGTCTCGTCGTCCTTTAATGCTGCTGTTTTACTTACAGTGTGAATCATGAGAACCTGACGAATTGAAATGACACTGTAGGCATTTCAATTCTGAAGTGTGGTGGGACCTTTTTCTGCGTTATGCTGGTGTAGAAACCTTAGTTCGTATTTTTCACCAGCTGTTATCTTATAGAGACCCACTAGATGTCCTCGTAGATCTACTTTTTGTTAGTGTTATGGTCAGAAGAACTGCTATGGAGCTGAGTGGAATACGAGGATTGGGTAGACTGGTCTAACTTTTTTTTTAAACCCACAACAACAGCAAAACAAACAAACAGATAAGGAGAAGGCATACTTCATTCTGATTGCCTTTTTTTTTTTTTAAAAAGTAGCTGTTCCTTGACATCTTAGGTAGTTTCCTTTGCTTTGTTTCCTTTGCTTATTTTTGCAGCTGGAAATATTTCCCATTATGTTTGTGAATTCTAAGTAACACCTCAGATCCAGACAATCTAGAAATTTTTACTGAAATTTTTGAGGTTTTGATATAAAAAAGCAAAGTTTTTCCAGCTTAGACATCTAAAGCACATTCCTTCCTTATTAGAATAACGGAGGGCCTGAGAAAACTTTCAGAAAAAAATACTTTGTTTTGTCAGTAAATTAAGTAGTCTGATTTCCTTGTCCATGATAATTTCCCATTATATTTTTACTAATTCATATTATAAATGCTGTGGGATTGTCATTATACCAAATAGAAGGGTCTGTTCTTCACGTCCATTTATTATTCAGTTCAAAATAGGGAAGTAATTTCCTTTATGTCCCAACTTGCATTTTCACTAGTTGCAAATAACAGTTCTATTCAAAACCTGTAACATTTCTACGAACAGAAATGAGTTGATTCTTAGGTGCTACAGGTGTCAAATGAATTGAACACCCACCCAAAGGCTGTTCTTAAGGTCCCCTTGTCTTTCTGCTGATTTCCATTTTTTGTCAATGTTTTTGGAAGTTTTATAGTAAATGGTGTATATGTGGCTGTACCATTTAAAATCATTACTGTCTGTCTGACCTTGTCACTAGTCATCCCTACTAATAATCCATTTTTTGTTTTATTTGAAAGAAAATAAGTATTGTATTTGGTATGAATGTAACAATGACTGTATAAAAGGAATGAATAGCCACAGCATGTTTTCTTTAAGATGTATTGCTCTGATATGCAGTTGCTTATATACTGGTTTCTGCTACTTATACTTCCAGGTCCAAGCCTGTTTCCTGCATGTTAATTATGTTACATATTAAAATGATGCATGATCTCTGGAACAACTGATAATAATAGTTAAAAACAGTCCCTGAACGGGCATTTCTTTTGAGAGGCACCACAGAGTCCTTTCCCTATTGAACAGAAGGGCTTAAATTTCCCACTCCATTAGTTAAAATCTCATGAAAATGGTACAAAAGTTTGCTTTCCCAACTGTCTTTGTCCTTAAGGATGACTTCTTTTAATTATCATGAATATGTCCTATCCTGTTATCGACTGTTTACAAGATGTGGCTACAAGTAAACAAAAGTCAGGGACTGTTACTAACCAGTGACATAGCAGTTGAGAAGTTCTGAGCAGTGTGTTTTGCTACAGCATTTGGTTATACAAAGTCCTTCAAAACAGCTATAATTGTAAGAATATGGGCCCGCCTTTTACCTCATCTATCGTTAGTATGTCTCAAAGATGCCGTTCTTCTTTCTTTTATTTTCTTTTCATTTCTTTAAAGGGAAAATAATAAAATAGGCATAATGGAAAGACTTCCACATTTTTAGTAACATATTTCATTTTTCTTTTCCTGCCCAACTGTTCAATTTTAAAGAATGTGTTGGGAGGAGTTAGACCGAGGGAAACCATGGGAAAACAAATGCTGTTTTGAAATTCCTATGTACTTTGAATGTTTATGCATCAAAAGCTGCAGTGGAAACCTTCTTACTAAAAGCCAAGCTCTGAGGAATGATGTACAATGCAATGAACAAGCCTGATGCTGCATGATGACTTTCTGAACAGCTGTAAGATAACTCTTCTAGGATGCTAAAAGAACATGGCATTAGTCATGTGGGCAAAGTTTTAGAGGAATGGAGTCGCTGCTGAAGAGATCACTCATTCATCTCCCTCAATGCCTGTTTTCCACAACCATAATGTTACCCTTGCTTGACAAGTATACTGTATGGCAAGTCATCAAGGCCTTAGAACAGGACTTGACCCATTTGAGTGATTTCAATCCCTCTTCCCAGGTGACTGTGGCATTAAGAAACTGGAAAAAAAATAAGAGAAATTATTCTGAATTTAATGCTATTACTATAATGCAAAAATGCCACCCTAAATGGAAGGTACAGGCCAGAGAAACATTACCTTTTTTTTGCATTTGCTTTTAAGGTTTGTTTTTGCCTGTCCGTGTTCTGTTTTGTTTTCAGTATAATTGAGTCAGTTCAATCTAAACCATTACCAAAAGTGTTGGTTCAGTGCAACATGTGAAACGATCTAAGTGGCTTTTGCATTTCCTCAGACTGAAGCATACCTGTGATTGGGTAGCATACAAAATTGTACAATAGTAATTGCACAGGCGTTTATGAAATAGGGTGATGTATATTTCTAGAAATACATGACCAGGGCGTTTGGATGACTGATTGGTGTAAATGTTCTAGTCTAGCCTGTCATTTCATTGTGAATTAGCCCCTAATTCTATATTCAGCTATTTGGTTCTTGATCTACCTTTCACTGCAGAGCAGAAAACATGCCAATGATTGGTTCAGCATGTTTCAGTGGACCAATGCTCTATGTGCTTTTGGTGATGCCTTATTTGTGAACTGATTTTAATGTCAAGCATATTTACCATTACTAGTTGTGTCTCTTATTTAGACAATTTTTGGTACTCTGTCAAGACTCAATCTGAATTCCTGAAGATATACTATAAAAAAAGTAAATTTTTCAGAAAATTTTACTAATATCTTGTAACTCATTAGTAATGTGTAATTTGTTGCAATAAAAGTGTTCCCTGGCACAGATTAATACAGAGAAATATATATTTTTATATATGTATATGTACATATGTATGTGTATAATGTATATGTGTGTGTGAGTGTGTGTATATCAGAATACATGTGTAAGTGTGTTTTTGTGTGTGCATACATACATATGTGTATATATACATATGCACACATACACATTAAAGTTTTTATTTTTCACAGGAAGCAGGATAGACCAAAAATACCTAAACAAATTAGCAACTTAAGATTTTTCTTTTCATTTTAGCCTGGTAGTATTAATTGTGCCAAGGGAAAAAGGTATTCTTAGGATTTTCTACTTTTACCGTGTTCTTTTTTGATCCAAATACTTGACTATAAACAGTAATTCTTGCCCATGTCTACGGTCACCCTGTAAGACTGAACAGAAATAAAGAGCAATTTATCTTTTGCCCTACTTTTTATGTACAGCCAAAGTGTTATCAATAATTTCATTGCATTTTTTTTCCTGGGTCAAGACTGTTAACATAAACTAAGGCCTGTGTTAAATCCCTTAAATTACCTTCCAGCTGCCTTGTAATATATATAACCTTGCCATTAACCTGCTGCTCTTCCTCTCCTCCCATCCAACACATGTTTATAGCCAAGATGTCCATCTACAAGAGAATGAAACTGGCATGTTGTTTTGATTGCGGACGCTGTGAGCGTGACTGCTCTTGCATGTCAGGCAGTGTACATAGTAACATGGACACCCTTGAGAGAGCCTTCCCACTTTCTTCTGTCTCTGTTAATGATTGCTCCACCAGTTTACGTGCCTGTAAGTTTTAACACCAACACATGCTGTTCCATGTCTGTGATGTCTGTGATACCATCCTCGTCTTGTGTCGTACATTGTAATTCTGTGAGTTTTACTGGGCTGATGCTTTCTTAATAAGTCAAACCCAAATTTTAATCCAGCTCTGTATTTATACTTCTGGTTTAGTTTATTTTTTATACAAAAAATTGTAATTCTCTGTTTTGCTTTGTATGCTCTTTATGGGGCATGCTCTTGCAATAGCATGCAAGAACTTCTAGTAGAGCAGTTTGGTGACATTTGAAAAATTTAATTCATACAACATAAATTATCATTAATTAAACAATAAGTTCTTCAGTGGAGGGACCGGCCTGTGTCTAAATCTAAGACTTGTGCTAAGCAGACAGCTTTAATAGTTCTGGCACTAGAGCAGCATACAGTAGACAGCAAATAAATATGCAGGGTGCAAGTCAATAACTGAACTGTAGGAGCTGGAATTCTGTTCTATATTATCTTTATTTTTGTCTGCAATGTTCTCCATAAAGCAGGACCTTCCATCTAATAGTGAAACCACAAATTCTTTGTAAAAATCGTTGTACTTGCAGTGCCATTTTAGGAGGACTAGCCTGTGTCCTAGTGCAAACTTCCCGATGCAAACTTTTTGAAAATAACTGTAGAATCTGTTCCATAGACCAGTGCCATTCTGGAATATGTCCCAGAACCTTTTTTGAAAGATAAGAGTTGAGAGGGAGAAGACAGAGAATTTAAATCAGTTCTGCATAGCCATTAATTTATGGGGCAAACAGTAGGGTTTACAAAGCTTGTGTTGTCAGTATGATATCAACAACTGAGGAAGATTGTTAAAAAAATAAATGGTGATTTTTTTTTTCCCCATTTTTTGATCCTCTTTAGACATTCATAACAGGCAAAACTATGACTTGGCAGAAGAACTGTTTTCCTTTCCCTACTCAAATGGTGCAGAAAAACTCTAAAATTGTTCAGATTCATCTATACGTTTTGATCAGGAAGTGTGTGCACTTTACATTACAAGTCATCACAGATAAAAATGCCTTCTACTGCTAGGAGTATAATGTATTTAGTAGATGATGCATCTGGTTGTCTTTTGATACCATGTGTGTATTGCAGTGTATTGTCCAAATGGTGAATGACTTTTGGCATTTGAACTATTTTTCCAGACACAAGTGTGGAGCATTTAATAACATGATTTCTGTTAGCATTTTTTGTCTGAAGGCTGTCAATAAAATGTCATAAAAAATATAATAGAATTTCTTAGCAATTTTAACAGAAATATTCTCTCAATATATGTGTATGAGCATTCTGATTGTCCTTGATTTTATCTACTTGATTGTAACTCACACATCACCTCAGGGAAGGCAACTCTCTGTTTTAAATCCTACTCTAAGTTAGTGGAGTTTTTATGCTTTAAAGATTAAATAATGAAGTGTATCCTTCGTCAGAGTAAAACATAGCAAAACTTACTTTGTTAAGAAAAGTGAAAAAAAACCTTCCTGGATTGAGAATTAGAGCAGACAGTGTTACTTAGAACAACAGCCTCAGTAACACAGTGCCTGGTATAATTTGCATATAGTGGCTGTTACACAGAGTATGTCTTCGGATCCCGGCACTGGTGTTAACAGCAACCAGACCAGGCTAAGTGAATATGTGCCTTAAAAATGGGTAAAATTTCTGCTGTTAGCACTGCTTGGTGAGGAAAGAAAAACCATAATTTGTAGGTTTACCATAACTTTCAAGTTCACTTAAGACTCTATAGAGGCATATAAAGTAAACATTTCTGATTGTGTTGCCTGCTGAGCCAGAAACCTCCACAATAATTGTATTATTTCCATGAAAAACAATACTTTTGGGAAACACATTAGATCCGTGTTATATTTTGAAGTATAAGTGATATTGACAGCTTTGTGGAATGTTAGCATCCTGTCTTTCAAAGGCCTTTTCCCCCTTTCATCACTCTATCAAATCAAAAGGGATCTCACTCTTCCCCTTGTGAGACTAGTCACCTTTGTTAATAATACGTACAAAAATCAATACCAATTCACACTCTTTGCAAAGCAGCATAAGCCTTTCTTTTCCAATTAATATATATACACACACATGCAACATTTCACTGGCAGGGCTTCAATAGAAATCACTGTGTTTTCTTTGCAGCTCACAGGGGTTGTATGATGCCCATCTTGACAGAGCTAGTTAACTCAAAGAATAGTGGTGAGAGTCAGCTTTTCATTAAATATGGGCAGATGTGAAATGTAGAGTGTTTGACAATTAGAAATGGCAGCAGCAGGGCCCCAGAATCAAAGTGAGGTCAGATTGGTGGATCAGATTACCTCTCTTACATTCTTTAGTTGTTCTGAAAATCATTTTGAATTAGTGTCAGTGGAGCCATGATGGGTTTTGCCCTTTGTCTTTTATGCTAGGACTGTATTGTTTCCCCAGACACTCATTAAAGGTCATTATACTATTACAGAGCTTGCTTTGGTCGTGGTGCCCCAGTTGGGTTGGTTTCCTTCTACAATTGCTTAATGCATTTCTTTCTTTCTTTCTTTCTTTCTTTCTTTCTTCTTTTTTTTTTTTTTCCCCTCTTGGTTATAAAAGTAGGCTTTTTTTCAAGGTAAATAAAATCAGAAACCATTGTATGAAACTTGAAACAATCAGTAGCTTTTGTAAGAATGAATGCTGTTTATATGAATCTGATGTCAAGTAGGTGATATCAATTTACGTGTTTAATGGTGTACACAGGATTTAGTGTACTAATTGTATAGTCTGTAGAGAAAGTAACAGTGGGGTGTATTTTTCACTGTGAATGAGTTCCTCTGTTATTATATTGTCGCCTGTACTTCCAGCAAATGAAAATCATGTTTTGATTTAATACAATCATATTAAAATAGCTTTCAAGTTTATAGGCTGCTGTCTGAAGGGAAAAAGAAAAAAGTAAGGAAATAGAGTTTAAATATTTTTGTGGGTCTAAATTTTTTTAGGTTTAGATTGCTACAAAACAGCAGTCAGATGGTCCAAGCATTTTTTGCACTTGAGAATGAAGAGAGGCACTTAGACACTGAAAAACCTGGGGTGGTTTATTCAATTAAATTATATTTTAATAAGTGTGATACTTCTGCTTAGGTCTGTTCCAAATCTTGGGGATTGTCATGCAAATGATTAATTGATACAGACAGAATCTTAACCTGAACCATTTAATTTCTTTATTTCTGTATCACCATATGCCTGTGCTTCTCAGGAACATCAAAGGTTATGCTACAAAAGAAAACCCTTTTCTAAACTTGTCGCTGTGCCCATTGCCATGGGAATCAACATTTTCCAGGACATTCTTGATACTAGGCCCAGGCATTTCTAATTCAGCCAGTGAGAAAGCATGTTTTGGCATGGTCTGGTAGTCTGTGTGAAGACTGATGTTAGTAAGTGTAAGCAATCTCCAGAGACAAAAAGACAAGACTAGTTGTCACTGTATTTTGAATTCAGGGTTCAGCCTAAACTCCTACCCATCTTATGTGGAAAGAAATACTACGCTAAGACAAGCTGAACTTGTGAAAGTAGCACATGTACCACTATGTGCCAAGCCCAGATTAGAAACATATATCCCATGTGGTCTTCTAGTGCCATCATTTGGTTTGTGCTGAACAGACTAGTTAGCTGCTGAGTCTTTCTGAAAGGACCAAAAAAATCATATTCTGCAAGATCAGACGAACGTTTTGAGTAGCTTGAATAAGTACAGCAGTTGAACCAAGGTTGGTACACTGTGCTGAAGTTATGTCTGGCATCGTGGTTTAACAAGTTAGGTCAAGAAAAACTAGCTTTTTCAATGACCTGTGCTATTTAGGGCAATGTGGACTGTCTTTACAACTTAAAAACCTGAATTCTATAATGAAAGTTGAAATGACATGTCATGTACTCATTTAGATAGGGAGAACACATAGCACGCACATTGGTCAGCGTGTCTTACACTCATCAGTGGTGTAATTATGCTTGGGGTTTTCTAAATGAATTGACTATTAAGCCCTTGATTCCTAAATTACTAGCTAAAGACAGCATAGCCTTTGTTTCTCCCTAGAATGCAAGAGCCTTCCTACAGAATAAAACTAACCTGTGACTTCTCTAGACCTGCTGTAGTAGCCAAGACAGAAATACTTGCTTTTATGGATAAGCTAAGGTGCAGGAAGGGCCCTTATATGCCCTGCCAAAGGATAAGTTTCAGTGCTAGAATTTTCTGTTCACCCTTTAGCAACAATGGTTTCCCCTTTACAGGATGAGTATACCACCTTGTGGTGATTAGAGACTTTGAGATTCTTAAACCAGCTATAAATGTGATCCATTTACCTTATATGTGTAATACTCTGAATATAAAATGTTGGGATACTACTATTGCTTTCTCCTACTGCACACCTTTTCTGATCTGTGAGAATTCTGCTGTGGCCACAGGAGGGTTGGAGACCATTTGCTCTGTGATTCTTACTTTTATATATGCTGCAAAAACACTTTTCTCTTTAATATAACCCATTGATCTTCCTATGGCCACACTGTCTCATCTTTGTCCTGCACAAAAAGCCAATTGCACACCTTTAATATTTTGAGGAAAAAGACATTAAAGAAGTAAATAAGCAACAGGGTCTGCTTGGAAAGAAAAAACAGATGTTGCCTCTCAAGGATGAAATCGTAAGTTCATAAGTAAGTGATTAAAATCATATTGTTATGTTTTTTACAGCTCATTTCTATGGAATGACCCCACCTCAGTATACTGGAGGATGATACAGCATTATATTGTGTAGACTTATTTTTAAAACTGTGATTAATGAAAATGGAACATTAGAATGAGATATAGTGCCACATAAATTCCTGTTAATTCAAAGCCATAGCAATATAAACAATAAACACATGAAGCACACTGTGGGTGATATATTAATTTATGTAAAACTAGTTTTAAATATTGTTCTTTCTTTTAGAGTGACGGATTTTTACTTGTTACATCAGTTCCCATGTATCCGGGGTTGTGTTTCTAGGGACTGGCGTGCTTATGATCTTTCCTCTAAACACCTCTCAATACTGCATGTATCCCATTTCAAATTACTGAAAATAATATAAACATGTTTTAGTGTTTAATTTTGAAGAGAAAATACTATTTTTGGTACCTCAGTTAAGATAAAAATCCAGTAGAGCTGGAAAAGACTCAGGCACATATATCTTAATGTAAGTGTTGCTACTGAGTAATGAAGAAAACATCCTTACCCACCTTCTCAGAATGAACTACTGTCAAGGAAGCTGTTATTACCAAAACTGGACAAAGGGGTTTAGAATCATATAAAACCAGGTAGTGGAACAACTGAAAAAATAAAATACCAATGCAGGAGATTCCTGCACTCTTCTATAGAGGTCCTTATGTTGTAGCCACTGACATGAAGTCAATGCTTGTACATGCTAGAGATCTGCCACATTTTCAGACAGCACCGCAGCCTGTGGTATGGCAGGTCAGAAGCCAGACTCCATAAAATCTGCTTTTTCTATGAATGAAAATCTCTTAATTACTTTTCCCCCTTTCAAGTTTAGTTTATATTTAAAATTCTGCCTTACCTACTTTCTTCCAATCTTCCTCTCCTTTTTGCAATCATACAAATGTCATATGCAGGCATTTGCACTAAAGAAAATAGGATGGACTGGCTCAATATCTTCAATCACAGTCTTAACTAGCATTCAAGAACTGCTTGCTGGAACAGTGGTTTCACTGAACCAACCCTTTGATTTGTCTGCCTTTCTCTTACTCTTAATGTGCAGACCTTCAAATGATCCCCTCCTTCATGCAACTGTGTGTGTTTTTCTGCGTTGCTGACAGAGAGATAGAAGCAGTGATTGGAGTTGGCTGGTATATGCCCTCCTGAGGCTCTAAGTATCTGTTCCATAGTATTTTCTCTGTATTGAATGCACTGGACTTTTCAAATACTGAATAAATATTAGTTACAGAAGGGGGAACATTAACATGAAAAATACGTACTTTACAGCAGATGACTTAGTTTGGCTCTAACACTCAAAAAATTAATCCCTTTTCATTGTTCTTTGTTTTAAAAGAACATGAGTGCTGCTACACTTTTTAACTTTCTTTTGGATATAATATGATTGTATAGATGAATATAGATGTAGAAATGTAAGAGTAGAATAGAAGCAATACGAGCCCCCAAACCAAGCTGTTCCTTTTCAAATGATAGAATGGTAAAAGTGAGGCAATTTCACTCACTATTCATGACTAGAAAATATAAATAATGAAGTGTATGTCTTTTCATATGTGTTTTATGATGGAGCATGTAACACTAAGCTGATGAAAGGGAGCTCTGCCTAATTTGCAGTGTCTGTAACAAGGATATGAACTCTCATATCACCTTGGAAGAGAGGTACTACTAAGTTTAGCAGCAAATCTTCTGAAGAATTAGGAAGGTGGGAAAGACTGCCTGTAATTCCTTTAGGCCTTTACATTGAGTAATGATTCTTACCAGGGTCACAGAGATGGGGACAAGCTAGAAAAGATGCTGTCTGCATCCTGTGGAGTGAATTTAGCAGAGGGTCTTATGCAAGGTGACATGGAAATTATGTTTGCATTTTTAGTTTCTGAGTGTGGCTGGTTGTCATGAAACTCACCATGACAGTTTCTTACCACCAGGCAGCAGATTCTTCTGTTACCTCCTTGGTGTGGGACAGATGCTAGCCGGTTAGGTCTCCTTCTCTACTGTTTCCAAGCTATTTCAAGCGACAGATGCCAGAGCTGGCTCGGTTTCAGCTTGAGCATTTCTGTCATAGTCCTGCCTTGAGCCCGAATTCTGACCTTTACTATATGAAATAAAGTATTTATGAACAAGCAGTGGCTTGATCCAGAGCCGGCTTAGAGCAAATGTCAAGTGTCAAGTCAGTCTTCTGCCTCTTTATACCACCGGCACTGGGAACCTGGATTAGACCCTAGACTACAGCACCAACTGCCTTAGGCTTTATGGGTCTGGAGAGACATAACTTATTAACAAAGAGTTATTAAATTTTTATCAGTTTTATAACACAATGTAAATGCCTTCTATGAATCTACATTGTATTCATTATCATTTAAAACGTTAATTAACTCAAAGTTGCTTTTAATTCAGTTCTAAATATGCCTTTGGGAGGAAGCTTTTAAAAACAGCTGCAGGATTGAGAAGCTCATTGATGCTGGGAAGTTGTTAGCACCACTTTTCAGGATAGGTCCCCGAAGCTGATTGCCATTTTGAGTCTTAGCTAATTTGCGTTGATGTTATTGGGCAAGGTCTCAAATTAATACTGAACCAATAACAGCAGAAAGCTATCAGCTCATGCTAATCATAGATACACTTCAATGCGTAGTTCGTGTTCTTTTCAAATTGCTTCCAAATTAAAATGAACAGTTAATTCATAAACCATGTACTTCTCATACTCTTGTATTATATTTTTTTTTTTTGTTCATTTGATATCCTTATTGGTTGGCTCTTTTTATAATTCAGGGAAGAACAGGTTCACTGATTTGGAATATTCTCCCTTCCACTCATAGAAAATTAAGTCCTCTGGCCTGTATTTTCTACATTTTGTGTGATCTGAAGTAATTGTGGTATATAGAAGGAGATTCTTATCAAAATATATACCAGTCTACAATATAGTATCAACATATAAAGTAGAATGCAGTTTATTATTAAACAAATAGAATACAAGCTCTTCAAACCAAATTAAAATGTGCTCAGCTTTTTATGAATGAGACTGTTACTGCTTTTGATTCATTTTGTACAAAAACAGGAGAATGAAGGAAAAAATCAAGCAGTGTTTCCACCATCTGATTATTCCATTGAGATCCCTAGCATATTTAATATATGCATAGCTTTAATCAGGTAAATAATGACATAAGCTCTAGTGTTATCACTAATGTCATATCGCATGATTCATACTTCTAGAACTGGAACCAGAGGCAACCAACCTAAGGCTTACCTTAAGCAGGTGCATCCATTAAATTAGAAACAGAGATCTTCAGATTTTTTCAGATTCCATGTAGGTCCACAGAGTGATCCAGCCCCCAGCCTGGAAGCTGGAAGCTACTTGCAGGACCCATTTTTCTGGGTCATTGTGCTTTCTACCAAGTACCTAGAAACTTTCCAGGTACTTGTGCATGGCAGAATACATAACCTCATAAAATTTTTATGTGCTACATGAAAAGAGGAGATTGTTGTTATGTAGCTCCGTATGTGGTTCTCGAAGTGTCACTGAACAAGCAACCATCCTGTATCATTGCTTTGACTAAGGTTATGGCAGACAGGAGGGAGTTGACTTTTAATTTATTTGTAAGAAGTCATAGATACATTTATTTTAGTGTGGAAGTTCTTAAATACTTTAACGTTCAGTTGTACTTTTACTGTTTGAGACTAATCTCCAGCTTCTGTTAGCATTCCTTTTAATAATACAATAATATAACTTGTGATGTTTTGCATGTTACTGAATGCTGTAATGCTGTGATTCACTTAATATCAATGACTTTAGGAAACATACTGTATGCTACCTCACACATGCTTCAATGATACCAATCAGATTTTGTTAGCACAGTACAATTACTCTGAAAAGGAAGGGTGGAAAAAACATTATTACTGTGTAAGAAGTGGCCAGTGCCATCTGGTTAAAGATTAATTAATGTAGACATTTTAGTTTGACTGGAAATTGACCCAGGCAAATATGAAAAAAGGTGGCACAAGGCAAAGATCCCAATCTTGACTGTGCCACTGACTTAGTAAAGTTCTTTTTCCATCCAGAGTATGAGACTATTGTATTCTCAATATATTATGTTATGTTTTGTGTAGGAAGTGCTTTGAGATCCTTACATTTTGAAGTAGTGAATGTAAGACTAGGTGTCCTTTGATGTAGTGATTCCCTTGCAGAGGCTAGTTTTCTGAAGGAGGTCATAGATATACAGCAAGGATAAACGTGAAATGTGTACATGCTATAAAGGAGGAATGGGGAAATTACCAGAACTTGCTACTGTCTAATTTAGGGAGGTTTTGCGAGGGGATACTATCTACAAAGATATGTATAGCTTCTGTTTGTCTGCTTCCAGACTTCAGGGAGAAAAAAAAAAAAATTAAAAAGTCATCTGCAGCTTTTAGCTGCTTCTAAACTTTAACAGGAGTGCAGACCTTGTTTACTGTGAAGAACTGCTGAAGGAAATCCAAAAAAATCATTATAGCGCCTTTGATCTTTGTCGTGCAATTTCCTTTGTTCGTTCTTGCATAAACAGTTTTGCTTGCACTAAGCATGTTGCTTTCTCCATTCTCGTGTTCCTGACATTATCTTCACTCTCTAACTCAGTGGTGTTAAGTGTTGCCTGACATAGCATGTCTGACAATATGAAGAGAGATTTTACATCATCATAACTGTACTGTGGAGGAAGACAGGCAAGAAGTGGAGGTTCTGTTCTTGAGCAAACTCTTGCTCAATGATCAAGTAGGTGTACCATCTAGCAATGTAGATGATTTGTTCTACAACTAGCCCCTCTTCTCTGGTTCTTGCATGATCCTGTGTAAGACATGCTGCTTGGATTTCTAGTGAAAATGGAAGTTGTTCAACGCAGAAAACAATTGAGCAGTCAAGATAAACACTTGCCTAGCTGATAAAGTGCCATCAGCTAATAGAGCTAGAATTCTTCTGAAAGTAAAAACAATTCCAGGTTTTAAGCCTAATGTAAAGATGATGCTTATTCCTGTTCCATGAGTAACATGGGGTAAAATTCAGTTGCAAACTGCTAACATGTTTCATTAACAAGCCTTTGCCCAGTGATTTTTTTCATTCATGCTTTATTGCAGTTGTTCCTGATCTGCCAAAAAATGCAGGGACTGACAGGTTCTCGCTGGTCAGTCTACAAGGTGGGTGGCAACAAAGAAGTGATACAGTATTTATTTAGAGTTGCAGGTGTGAAAATGAATACAATTCACAGAAGGAAGCAGCAGAAGGGTGAAAAATAGTGACATTAACTTCTGCAAAGAACAGGATGTACTTTTCTGGCTTCCACTATATACTGTCTTTTCCAACATATGGGAAACATCTCCCAAATTATCAGATGACTTTCTAGTATTTCTCACTAATACTGAAACTGGACTTACAGTCACTTTTGTATTCTGTCTTATTTTTCACATGAAATACCTCTTTTTTAATTGGTTCTAAACAAAGTCAATAAACTGTCTAATGTCAAGATAATCAATAAAATACCAAAATACATTGTACTATGTCTTGGATGCCCAGGCCTGCTTTTGGTATGCCACAGAAAAATATTTATCCTATTCTGTGAGGTTGCACCTTTTCAGAGTGTTATTCAAATTCAATTTTAATTGTTGACAAATTATACTTTGTGTAAACTGAGAAATGGTTTCATTTTATGTAAAAAAAAAAAAATCATCTGCTGAAGATTAAATCAGTTCTTATTTGATAAAGGTCTAAATTTTTCCATAGTTCTTAAAAGCTAGGTTTTTGCACCCAGATCTTATGTTCCATAGAAGAATTGTCAATGGAAAAATGAAGAAAAAAACAAATAATGTTATTGTGTGTATATATTGACTGGGTAATAAGATATACCTTACTGATTTCATTATTCAGACAAAGCAGGAAAGACGAGTGAACAGTAAACTTGGGACAGTCTTTTCATCAGTCTGAGCACAGATGCTGTGTTAATAATCATAATGCAAGGATCTGCAGAGACTGTAATCAGTAATGTAATCCTAGCTAGTAAACAGGATCCTTCCGTACAAGTAGTTCAACTTACAAGCATCTTACACTTTGAAGAGTTATATGACTGAGCAAAATCCTTTGGTTATATCAGGAAGAGAAGACACTGGTTGCAGGGACAGGGAATACTCAAACCAAGGATCTGTGCTCATGTAGTCTAAATTTTTCTAATATTACCTCAGTCTGGAATTCTGTAAGGGCAGGAACTGGCATTCTTTTAACCCATTGGCACCAGATCCTTCTGCATGTTGATTTATGCAGTATGAATTCTGTGCCGCATCTGTGCACTTCAATATGCCATTATTAGATAATTCTGCCATTCTTAGAACTCCCTACACCTAATGTTGTCTCTTTTCAAGCATGAGATTAGTTTAATTTTTGTTTCAGATCTCCCTTGTGATCACTACCACATTATTATTATTATTATTGTAGCCTGATCTGTGGAACTTCCCTTTTTTTCTTTAGTTTTCTGAATAAATTCTGAAGATACTATCTCTTACTTCAATGAAAATGTGTACTCTGTTTTTGGATTCAGGATTTCTACTGTTTTCACATTTAGTATCTGATCAAACTTAACGGTCTTTTTGAGTGCCTGATGGAATCTTTGAATGCTGCATCTCATTCAGTTTTACTAATATTTCTTCTGTTAATAGATAGATAAGCTCTTGTTTTGCATTTGAAATCATAGCTTGAGGGAATGCAAGAATTTTAGTTTTACACTTATGTATTCAGCCTCAACAGTCAAGCCCCACAGATTCCTCGAAAAATATCCTGAAGTTGTCCCTTGGGTACCACAGATTTCTTCAGCAGTATCCTTGAGTTCTGCCTATGAGGAATGTAAAACATGTCAAAATATGCATTTGTTTTTAATCTGACTTTAGCATATGAGTCTTTTGTCTGCCCTCTTCTTTCTCCTCAAGCAGGACAAAATAGAATCCTTAGAGGTAGAACTCCAAGCAATTTGCTTGTGGAAGATGACTTTCTTGACAGCTGTCAGTGTCCCCTGAGCATTGGTTTTCTGGATGCTTTCAGTATCTGACTCTTAAAACATCTGGCAGCATTACTATTTCCAAATATATTGACATCCTGTGGCATTTGTGGTTGATGTAGTTACTTTCATTGGAGTAACTGACCTGCAAATCTTACAAAAACTTATATATCAATTTTTATTTTGTTGGAGAGAGTTCCTTCTCCTCCTGGATTGTGGACTTTATTGTGAAATCGGTGTGATAATTATAGCAGAAATACTGGCAGTTCAGTGGTTTCCTGCAGAATTTTCTTTTTAATTTCTTCTATTAGTCTTCCTTCCTCCTTATCATTCTACTTGCTTTGAAACTGGACATCATCTGTATTTAATTCTACACTTATACTATGTAAGTTATTTCCCTGGTATAACACTGAACACACCAAGTGTTCTGCAGGACACAACTAAATAGCCTTAGTAGCAAATTCAACTCTGAAAGGCTTCTCTTCAAAATTTTCTTATTTCAGTGCATTATGCACTAACAGTGAGGGTGCTGCTGTTAGGCTACCATTGTTTGCGCTGGTAATGTCCATATTCTTGGCAGGATTTGGTTAATGAAATGCATCTACCTTAGGTGAAGTTGTCATTCCAAAGCCATCCCTGGTTATGATCCTTGTTGTGAACTAAGCAAGCTTGACATCCATGTGTAGCTTTAGTAACAAACTGAAAAATAAGATGAAAAAAACATATTTAACCTTATGTTTTGAAAAGCTGGCTATGAGTTTAGTTTGGTAGATTCAGTATCATTGGCTTTGTTGTTAGTCTGTATGCTTTTACAGTTTGACTTACATGAAGAGAATGTGAGATACCTCTTACAATAATTGTGAATAATTCAACCCTAACTTCTGCACTGTTATCAGTGCAGTATTTTTTAGTATTAGAGAAACTAGAAGGAATTTGTAACAGTATTTTTTTAAAAAAAATTTGTGTGGAGGTATTTTGATGCTATTTTGGTTTAATTCAACAAGTATGAACCTTGCTAAATATATCCATCCTTTAGAGTACACTATCTGTTAGAGATTAAAACACTGCTGTAAGTAACAGTTATTAGTTATTGTAGTTTTATTTCTTATCTTATGCTGTATTTTCCACTCTTATGATATTGCCAACCCTTGCTTCCTCATGGCAATAGATTTCAGCCAAACTACTGATTGCTTTGGCAGAGATGTAAGTATCCATTCTTCTGTGGGTTCTTTTGCAGATACAGTCAGACATCACATTTACATTCCTTTTTTGTAAATAATTGATATTGTATTGGTTTACTTCCTTTGCTTTGCCATTGTTTAGCTAGAAATTATGTTGTACTTCCCTAATTTTCCATTGCAGTGAATTATGTTCTATCTCCATTTATGCTATTGCTATTTTTACTATTATTTTATAGATTTAATCTTAGTTATTTTTACCTTGGTTGTTTTTTGTTGTTGTTTTAATATTAATATATTTACCAGGTGTTATTGTGTTTTTGGAAACATTTATTCAGAGAAAACCAGAGCTTTCCAAGAATGAAGTACATTGTAGAATTCCCTAAAGTAGAAATGAACAAACAAGCAAACAGATTTCTTAGCATTTTGAAGTGTATTTAACTGTAAATGATAAAACCAACATGTAATAACAGCTTTTTAAATACAACAGGTTCTCAGTCTATTTGATTAATTTGGGTATTTGCCCTGTGACTTACAGTACTTTGCATAAGAGAGTTGGTTTAACAACAATTAATATTCCCTGCCTTTATGAAAGCCATACTTCAGGTAACAGTATTGTTAAACTGCAAACAATGTGCTAAAACTCCATCTTCTGGCAATAACATTTCTGTGTGTAAGAGCAGCTGAGAACTACTGTTCTAATGGATACACATAGATTTGTAGAGAGAAAAACAGCACTGGGGCTTGAAGCCCCGTGTAACCAGCAGGTGGTGGTGCTGTCTTAGAAATAAGTGGTGACTAAAAGGCTTCCAAAAACTTCCTTATGTATTGCTTTTGTGAGGAAAGAATTTTATTTAAAAAGCACCCCAAGTTTCTAATATTTCAGATGACTTGTTTTGATTATATAGAGGTGTTCCAAATAGATATATAGAGTGTAACCACTTGTATGTAAAACTAGTGTGTTTGTAGACGTGTTCAGCTTTTTATATTTACATGGTGGTGGTATTATGACCTCACAGGTAACAGTTGTGTGGTGACTTCCATCCAGGAAGGAGTATTACAGAGGAATATTACAGCTGAACCTGAAAGAGTATTGAGAATCACTGTGCCTGAGCCTATTAAAATTTAATAAATGGAAGTTTTTCCCCTATGTGGATGAAAGTTGGGTAAGACCAGCTATAAGGAAGCCAGAGTTAATTGTGAAGATTTCAGTTCTTCACAGATACTTCTAACCTTTTTTTTTTTTTTTTTTTTGTTACAAAGGTAAACAACAGCCAAAAGGGGGAAGAAATTCAATGGTAGAGAAGTTTTAAAAGCTTTTTGAAAAAATAGGATTTATCGGTGGTATATTAACCACGCAGAAAAACAAACAAACACACACAACACCCAAAACCCCCGGACAGTGTATGTCCTCTAGATTGTGTGTTTCAGAATCAAGACAACTCATGAGGAAGCAGAGGAAGAATTAAAGTAATATATCTTAGAAGTCCTCTAGATTTATAAGAAGTTGATGAAAATCTGATCCTTACTCTATAATGCTGTGCTGGTAGGGAAATGAGCATGGGGAGCTAGTGTATCTTCTTCAGGAAATGTGTTAATGAAAATGCTTTAATCACAAATGTATGTTTAAACTTGAGCAGAGTAGATAAAAGATTATTTTAAAGTGTCAGAATATGCAGGTTAGAATGACACTGGAAATGTGTATCTTTAATATATTGAGACAAATTGGCATTTTGAACTGTAAAACAAAGTAATAATTCTAATTAGATTTCTACAGGCTGAGGTATGTTCTCAGGAAGGAAACAGCTACACCAAGACCTAGCTCCAAAGACCAAGTTCTGCTCCAAAGAAGTCAGCATATCACTCTCTCTTTCCTATGGGCTGAATTACTCTCTCTTCCTGAGGAAGAGTACAAGATTTCAAATCCTAAGGAACAGAGCAATCACCAAGGACTCCTGTGCTTACTTTTTCCTTTAATTACTTCTAGGTTTTTTATATTTTCCCACTGAATTGGCACAATGATGAGTTGCCTTTTAAAAATATCTTTTGTCTTCACTGGTTTAGCAGATAGTGAGTATATTCATTCACAAAGAGGAAACTTCCCTTGCTTTCTGGAAACAGGACAGGGTCTGAGCAACTCTTTTTTGACACACAAGGGTAACATTTTGCTGTTGTTCTTCCTTTGTGTTCATACAGCAGAACAGCTTGCCATAATCAAATAGCAAAATTTAAAATTTAACTCTGAGACTATTTACACTTGCAACACCTGATGCGAGATTTTGAGCTTCCTTACTCTCCAAAGTGCACAATCATAAGATAAATATCAGTTCACTTTGATGTTTGTTTGGATATTTTACACCCATGAACACAGCCCATGTTCTGTTTCAAGTTCTGCAATGTAGACACATCTCCCTTTCTTCACTGTTTTCCATACTTTACTTTCATAGGATCATGCAGTTGTTTCCGTTGGAAAAGACTTAAGATTATTGAGTCCAACTGCTGTCTGACTCTACCAAGTCTGGTGCAAAATCACATGCCTTAGTACTGCATCTCTGTGTCTTTTAAACACTTCTAGGAATGGAGATTCAGCCACCTCCCTGGGGAGCATATTCCAGTGTTTGAGAAACCTTTCAGTGAAGAAGTTTCTTTTAACATCCAATCTAAACCTCTCCTGGCACAACTTGAGGCCATTTCCTATCATCCTATCGCTTGTTCCTAGGGAGATGAGAGCAACACCCACCTTGCTACAATCTCAACCACTTTACCCAAATGGTATTCTGTACGAGTGCAAGTCAGTTGGACAATTAAATGGACAGAGGTAAAATAGGCCTCTAATGTGGGGGTGTTTTAACTTTTGTTTTGACACTTCTCAAATAAGAAAATAATTACTTGAATAAACAGTTACAGAGTGAATCATGAAGTGAAGAGGCAATGGAGAATGGAGATTAAAAATCAACAAAACCATATGGGGAATAGTAATGTCTGATTAAGGAAAGATGTCAGTGGACCTATGACAATCTAAATACAATTTAGGATTTGATTAGGAAATATATAAAGCAGCTTTTTTTTCTACTATGCACATTTGTCAGGGGAAAGCGAAGATGGTCCTTACATACAAAGTGTCATAACGCATGTATACTTTGGTATGGAAACAAGAAACCAGGTCTATGAAATCTGAAGCTTTTCTTCTCTAAATTGCCCAAGCCAGCTGTAAAATGTTATGTATAGGAGAAAGGCTTTCTTCCTGCCCCATTTTATCAGCTTGTGCCCTGACACATGAGATATGAGCAACTCCTGATCTGCAGTCCACTGAACTAATTGTGTTTTCTCTGACTTCAGTGGACTTTAGATCAGCCACAGTTTGAACAGCTTTAAACCATTTTGCTTGATGAAGTTATAGCAATAGAGAAGTGATAACAACTGGTATATCTGTAAAGCATCTTTAATAATTATGCTCTTGAATGAAACCAGAGTAGCAAAGGAAAAAAAAAAACAAACCCATAGTTCCACAGTAAGCATAGGGGGTTGCTCCTACCCCTAAAAATAAAGTAGTGTGAAACCATACCCTGGACTTTCTTAATGAAAATATTGTGCTGGATTTATAAACACCTTTGCAGTCAATCTTTTGTTCTATAGACATTTAACTCTAAAAGCTCAGGAGCTTAAGTTTCACAGAGTAATCAGAGCAGCTGTCTGGAATACATAACAGGATCTAGCCTAGCAACATTCTGCATTTTCTGTTGACTATTTTTTTACATCATTCTAGGGAAAAAAAAGGTGAAGAATATATCTGTCACTGAGTTTCAATCCTTTATGCAAGAGGAGAATTAAGACTAAAATTTATGCATTGGATGCCAAGAGGAAAAATAGGAGTAGAGCAATGCTTTTGTAATTCAGTTTTATAAGCCTTTAGCTAAAATGTGCAAGCCGGGGACAAAAAGAGGGGGGGAAAGAAAAGAAAGCAAAAAAGGTGTTTCTTGGGCTGCACTGTTTCAAAGAGCGTATCTCATGTAAGCACCATTCAGTATTTGTAGAATGTTCTGAGATGTGTTCTTGACATTCTTGGATCTTGATGTTTTCTTATCAGCTTCAGATAGAAGATACAGCAAGCAGAAGCCAGTGATCCTCACCTGCTTTTCTAGTGGTACTATTATGTAGAGATACGCAGCACATCTGTTTCTCTTTATATACATGTAATTTTATACATATATATCGTTTTCTCTTTATAATTTCCCTGAGTTTGTAATGCACATAGAAACCAAAACAGCAGTCCTGATTAATTTGAATTACCATTTCAGACACCAAGCAAATACTGCTCTGCACTTTCTAAAATCAAAATTCTTGTATCTCATCAAGAACCATTGCATTGTAATTTCTTGTCAATCATTTTGTTACATCTGTTACCACCAAAAAAAAAACCCAGGTAAATCTGTAAAATAAATAGTTTATTGGTATAAAGTGATTTTTTAAAGGGGATGAATAATATTTTTGTTTCCCAACAAATAACAAATGTTCTGACTAAACCATATCTCAGTACCTTGCTAAGGTCCAACCCCAACTGATTAGGCACATTTTCTTTTCTGAAACTACCTTTGATAAGAAATGCATTACAAACTCATCAGTTTAGCTTCCTGTTAACAAAGAGACAGCAGCCGTCTGGATTATTCTAGATCCGCAGTGAAACTGCCACACTATGTATGCTCAAACTAAAGCTGTGCAAGTTTGACAAGGGGCAGATGAATCCAGGAGTTATTGTGCAGGGGTTTAAGTCTATGCGGCAGCTGACGGTTGAAATAATCATCTATACATCGCTCTGAGCTAGCTGGGGAAAGGTTGAAGCTGTATATTTTCAACATATCTAGCCTAATGGTTAATCTGTTGTCTTGTACAGGGGCTGCTGGGTGGAATCAAAGCAATAGCTGACAGTTTGGAGGAATTGCTGTGGGTATTTTCAGTTGCCTTATTCACAGAGTGGTAGGTAGCAAAGTCTAAACAGGCTTGCCTTTGAAAGAGGTACTGCCACTCCCATCAAAAGAACTCTGGTAGCCAAAAACTCAATTAACGTATTGATTATTTCCATTTAATAATACAGACCTGCAGCTTGTCTTTACCTCCCCCCCCTCCCCCAAAAGCTGAGCTATATGGAAGACATGCCAGATTGCAGAATGGTGATTGCTCCTTTGGAGGTCAGCTAGGAAGATGCTTAGGAGAAAGAGAAGAGTGAAGTTGGAGGGAGAAATAAAATCTTTTTTCAAACCAAGATCATTTCACCGTTGAAAACGCTCTCGATACGGCTAGTGCTGGATCTGGCATATCTGCACAGTGACATGGCATTACTCACTACAGAGATTAAGGGGTGCAGTATGAATTAGACTGAAACAAAAATGAAGTATCTGCAAGTGACAGCTCTGGCTGATGGCTGACTATGAAGGAAAACACTGTGCTAGTGTCTGGCGAAAAACGGTGCTGAAAGCCTGGCAGCTGATAGAGATGGGGGAGGAATGGAGCAGTGGGTATCAGTGGTGGTTGTTTAGAATGTCTGGTTTGGGTCAGGATATTTTTTCTCCTTTAGAACACATTTTCATCTTCCCTTCCAGGCAAATCATGCTGAAGCCAGTTTCAGCCATTTTGTTGAAAGCACTGTACTGGTATTCTGCCTTGTTACATTTAAATTAAAGCTCAGCCCTGTTTTAAGTTATGGCAAGTGTACACTCACAAAGAATAAACAGAGATTGCCGTAGGCATTAAATTAACTGTATTGGTTGTTTTAAAAATGTTCAGGGAGTCGCAGAGTGCATTTCAAATTATCTTCATTATAATAAATAAAATGTATAGAAATAGAAACAGGCATGATACCCTAATGCAGTCTGTAGGCAAGTGTATAGCCATTGAGCTTGAAAGGGAGTTCTGCAGGGTGGGAAAAAGAATAGGAATGCATGCAGATTCAAAGCAGAAATCATATTTATATCTCACATTAAGTGAAAACATTATTTTATATCTGTCTCGATACTGATAACTTTCTTGGGCAAGTTCTGTACAGCATTTACCAAAAGTGTAGTGTTCACCCAGGGTACAATTAAGCAATGCTGCAGAAAAAAAAAGGGAATTTCTTACTCTTACTCTCTCCTTTATTGTATACCATTCTCAAAAAGCTATTTAAAATTTGCTCTCAAAATGACCAGTAAGTGTCTCTATTCTTAGTTAACAGTAATAATGCCTTATGACTACATGACAAGTGTCCTGAAGAGTTCTAATGAAATTTGGCACAATAAACAATGCAGGCAGCACACTTGTCCTGTGACCATTTGCATTGAAAATGAAGGCGTATATCATATTAGATGAAGAAAAACTAATGTAACTATGATTAGAAAATTATTTTCTTTTAGTAGACTCACTGGTGCTAAACTCATCACTTACTTGGAAGAGAACTCTTGTGGATTTAGAGGCTATGGTTTAACATTGCACAGTGGTACAACAAATTACCCGAGTCCAGACAGTTTGGTTGCCAAACCTAGTGAGGCAGTGACAGTATGTAAGGATATATTAGTTCCATATGATTAACAGCAATCTTTGTTTCCCAAATATATTTTCTTTGGAAATCAACCCACATAGTGCTGCAAGCACCCAATCAGATTTTTAAGAAATTATAAGAAAAAGAAACTGCCTTTGCTGAACAACAGGATGCCATAGAAGCATAAATGTTTTGGTTTCTGCATATTATAGTACATATCTGCAGAAGTAATTTTGTTGGCCTGTATTTTTCACCTAGTTGTACAATACTGCTTAATCTGAGAGCACAGCAATGTCATGTGTTCAAAATTGCACCTGTGTGCTTGTACGTATAGCTCCATATATGTCCTGACATGCTTGTGGCACAGTGTGCATGTACAACTTGGCAGGCTATTTACACTGAAAAAACCCCAGTTCTACTCTTCCAGGGCAAAAAATACATTATTGCACTAGAGGAATAGAGAAAGAGATAATTATCTCTACCAAAGTTAGGTTATTCAGATATTATACTGTGGTCATTGCTTTTCAAGATGTAGAAAAAAGACATGAGCCATAAGCTGTTAGAGCTAGAAAGAAATCTGTCCTATGAACAAGGTATTTCATAGTCATTCACTGTGGGGCTTCTTCCATTTTCATCAGAAGCTGGTGAGCCCTTGTCAGAGACAGGAGGTTAGAGTTCATGGGATCAAACTGGTAGTTAGAACTTTAAAATATGGAATAATTTGACCCAAAAATGGCAACGCTGTTATCCACATGGTTTAATGTTTTGCTTTCCAGTGGCAGTTCCTATCCACACTGTTGGAAATAAGGGGAAGTAGGATTTGTATTAAGCAGATCAGTCTGCCTTAATCCTGAACAGGATCATGTGACGCTATTAAATATGATGCCAAGCTCAAGCTAATAAGCCATAACAAAAGACAAGGTACTTTAGTTCTGGTTCATGCTATGCCACTGCAAGCACAAAATCTTGGGAAAGCTTGCTTATGTCTGCATTGAATGTGCCATAAGACATACACTGTTATGGAAGTTTAGTGCTTAATAGTCAGGTCTTGTATCTGAAACCATCTCCAGAAGAGACCGTAAAAAAGATTTTGATGTTTCTTAACCCACTTGGAGGGTGAATAAACATTTTTCATAGATTTTGGTCTTCTACCATTGCATGTGAAGATACTTTGATGCAGATGTGGATTTATAAAGATTATTTCCAATATCACTGTCTGTAGTTCTGTCTGTATTTTAAAAATGGAGCTGAATCAAACTGCATTTCAAAGTGTTTAAATACATGCTTGACTGGTGACTTGTGTAGGGATATAGGTTTCTGCAGATGTATTTTATCACCTGGAAATTGTTTCAGTGGAAGAATATAAAAGATAGAAGTATAAGATTTTACCCCAGTAACTCTGAGGTAAGATTGGTAATTTTTGAGTATCTGATACGATACACAACTTTTTTTTTTTGTGGCAGTTTTGCTAATCAAAGATACATGCCATCTTCCAGTGATTTAAAATCAATGTGAACTCTCACGAATGTGTATTATCAACATTACACTTTAGATGTTGCTACTATTAGCAAAGAGCAGAATAACATTGTGAGTTAGACTCTGGTTCTGTTCTCACTGATTCATTATGCACCTCAGTCGTAGTAGTAGCAAGGCATCAGTTTAGTTGAGCCTGTCTAAGAAGTGCATTCAAATTACTTGTGTAATTCAAGTATTATCTTTTTTTTTTTTTTTGATGAGAGAAACAGATTTTATGCTTAAACACAAATGGCAAACCTGGATGCTATTTATCTATCTTCCCAGTTACCAGATGGTGTTTCTATCTGATGGTAAACTATACCAAGATGCCAAAAAATATGCCAGTTTCTTCAAATAATTGGGAGCTACTGTCCACTTGAAGTTCTACATGAAAACTTTAAGGCCATTGAAATATATGGAAATAATTCTACCCTGCCTAACTTCCTCACCTCATAATGTGCAACAGGGCATAAGATCTCAGTAGCTCAGTAATATACTTTATTTTCTACAATATAGTCAATAATCTTCTGATTATTACTGCATATTTTTACCAGCAAAACCTTTTATTGTTATTTACAGAGGATGACATGTGTTAGAGATATTAGTATGGCCTTTTTTTTGTTGTTTAATTTGCTTTGATATATTGGATATGAAAGACTAAGAGCCACTTTTTTCTAGCTAAATCCATATTTAGGAGATATAAATTTATTAGCTTTTTTTTCTGAGGTGCTGTGTATGACCTCTGGAATGTACAGTATTAGGCTCTTCTGAATACCCAACAACTTTTATGTAGGCTTCTAAACGTCAGTTTAATTCCATAAGTATGTTTGCACAATTTGGAAGTGTTGACCTGACTTTTTTTCTACGGTTCCTTATTTATTTTAATAGCTGCAGAGTGCTCTACTTCCCCTGTCATTTTCAGTAGATTCAAAAGAATAAACATCTTCCACAGCTAGTAAATCTCAAAACCTTTATCAACATGTGGGAAATAAGCATTGCCTCAGATGCACTTACCCTAGGATGGGATTATAGCTTAAAGATGATAATATTATGGAATAATCCTTTTATAAGTATTCTTTTATAAAAAGCCATTAAAAAATCATAAGAAAGCTGCAGGTATAAACCTTTATTTCATCTGTAAAAACCTATACTTTAAGCTTTAAAGTCTGTGATTCCACATAATATCAAAATGGATTCATGCCTGTGGTTGGAAATAATTTTTAATAGTAAGACATTAATTTAAATTTTTTCTTATTATTTAGAAGTAAAGAATGCAGCTAGATCAAGTTACCCAAAATGTTCAGATCAATTCAAGAATGCAACTACTAATGCACTGGTTGGTGCCAAGTCCACTGAAGGAATCCCGGAACCTGTTCCACTTGTTAATAACCGTAAAGGGAGCCTCTTCCTACCCAACAACCCCTCGCTGCTGCAACTTAACTCACAGAGTTCTGTTGAACAAGGAAAATCTACATACTGTAGATTGCAAAGGGCACTCAGCTTGCCTGTAAAATACCACCAGCACTCCCAAAAGCCTGGGTTGAACCAAGATCTCCGTAGGTAGCCCAGTAGTTGTATGCATAAAGCAATATAGATTGGTTTGTGCATGGTTTTGCAGTCTGTTTTCAATGTGACTATGACATTACTAATGCTCTGTTAAGTGCTTACAGATGTGGGTTTCTCCAGATGTGGTGATTAATAAGTTAATTGAGATAGCTAGTCAACTAATGTTTCTGGGTGGTTTGTGCTTTACCTTCACATGGCTTATTTGCTCTGAAGGATTTACGTGCTAGGCAGAAAGAGTTTGCCAGGTATTCCAGCTTCTGTGATATTCAGTAACATAAATGTTATTTCCAATTTCTGGTCTACAAAGCAGTGTCTGTAAACTGTTCTGCTGGTGACATGGGAGAGGCAGTGAAGGAGACAGATTTATTTAAAAATAAAGAAAAAAATTATGAACTTGTCCACTGTCTCTGAAAGACATTCCCTTTATTTTGCTTAAAAAACGAAATGAGGATAAAAGTCAAGTAATATGTTGTTACAGATGTTCAGCTCCACATTAAGGCTGTAAAAATTACCAGCACATCTTAAATCAATTCATGGAACATAGTCTGGAGGTTATGTCATTGAAATAATGAATTCTCTTTACTCAAGAATAAGCAAACATGTTAAAACATCGATGTAACTTTAAATTAAACTCCAGCATAAACTGGAGCATCTGAAGCCTCATTAGACTCGCCTGACATTTTTCTAGCACAGAGTTTTCCTGAACTGCAAAACTATTAGATTCTCTGCCTATTAGACAAGTGAGCACTGGGTTGTTACAGCAGTAAGTTAAGTGTTATACTTAGGGATCTGCAAACAAGGTCTTGAATTTTATTATAACTCAGAGGCTGGATTAAGTTCAATTCTGTAAAATTCTGTGTCTGTTTCTTGAACTTATCTTCATTTTTTATGAAAGCTGGTAAAGAAAGTCTGCATAATATAATGAGACTATATTTTAATACAAAACCTGTAGCATAAAGACATAAAAAAATACTAAAAATGGTGACTCATTAACAGAAGCACTAGGTCAGACATACAGCTTCAGTGTTGAGTTGTCATGTATCACAGCCCATTATTCAAATACAGTTGTCTTTCATAAGAAAAAGCAAATTTAAGACTCCTTTTTAAATTAATGCAGGCACAGTAACCATGAAACTAAAAGGATACTTTATAGCTTTACTAAAAATTTTGCTAGATCTATTTCTTTGAATATGCAGGAAATTGATAAGAATATCTGAAGGACAAGAATTAAATATGGTTTATATCCTACTTACTATGAAGAAGCCACTTGTGATTTATTATTGCAACAAGTTTTGGGAACAAAGCCATAAGTAATGGTGTCCGTTATATACCATTCACATATTTCAGCTTCATGAATTCCCTTCTCCCATTCTTAGGGAGCCATGTTTCTTAGTTGCAGGTGCCCTGTAAAATCTGACCACAGATCTCATTGTAAAACAAAATCTCCTTTGGATGTGATATAATTAAGATAGATCACCTTTTATTGCTGCAGTGATAATAAATGGCCTCCTTGCTTAAGCAAAGCAGCATTGCGTTAGTACCAAATTGAGACCTGTAGAAGGCTTTGTTCTAACAGATGTTAACGAATGAGTCACATTAACCTTAGACTTTCCAGGCATAGTTTGAATATGACAAGCACATGTCTCATTTATTGTTAATATAGTATCAAAAATAGGTACAAACTGTTAGGAATCTAGTTCTAGAAATTATTATTCTGGTTGATTACTAGTAAGGATCTAGTTCTAGAAATCATGATTCTGGGTGATTACTAGTAAGGCTTTGAGTTTTCAGTTGGCCAGCAGTGTAGCACTACCTGGTAGCACTGGAGAGCAAAATGTTGGACCATACAGTACAAAAGGTCCTTATCACATGTGCTAACTTTTAGTAGTTAGAAGGATCAGACAGGAATCTTAGATAGCTGAAAACTTGGAAAAGTACCATATTTTAGTAGTGTTTGCTATTGTTCACAGAAATATTTCTGGCTATAATGTGATCTACAGTTGACTCTGTTAATGTAAGATTTTGCAGGTGGTCCTGGTGGCTATGTATCTCCCTTAAACTGTGAAAATAGCATTAACAATACACTTATGGTGCAGCACTGAATCTCTTGACAAACATTCTATAAGCCCATGTTAGCAGAATAATCGAGTGAAATTTAGAGTTATTACTACCAAGAAAGCAAAACATATCAGTTGTGGCCGGTTTCTGGAAGTCAGATTTTTGCATGCTTCTTGTTCCTTTGATCTTTGAAGTGGTGGATTCACAGATTGGAACTGAGTATTTATATCCTGTAAAGAACAAGAGAGCACACTGTATATCTTGAGAGCAGCCTATTGTTTGTGTGGAATAGTATGCAAATAACATTTTTGATAGACAAGTTTAAAATAAGACTAGGCCATTTCCAAGAAAGTGATTTGCAGAGGGTGTTCTGCATCTTATTAGAACGAAATAGTAAGATTTTACTAACAAAATAATTCTGTGCATATTCACTTCATGTTAGAAACAGCTAAATACTGAAGTGATCTGGTTTAATCCAAACATACTGTTAAAGAAACAAAAATTCAATTTGTGTGTTTTTGAGAATTTTCTATGGTCTTATTTGTCACAGCTGAACAAGGAATGGTGCTTGACTAATCATCAAGAAGCATTTCCACCATAGGACTCAGACTTGGAAAAAAAGAAAAGTCGAATGAGAATGAAGTGGCTTTGTCTTTGGGGTTGCTGCCCGAGAAGGAAAGAAATTAAGTGAATCATTATTAGACAGTCATTGCTCTGATCTAAGAATTACCACGTTTTGGGGTATCTATTCTGGAATTAGATTTTTTTTTCCCCCCCCCCCAATTCTTCTTTTTGTTTTGATTCCATTGATGTGTTACGTGATACCAGGTTGTTTTACAAGACACCACATCTGTCTTTTCAGAGTCCACTCCTTCAGTCTTGACCAAGGCAAAATGAAGTTGCATAGCAGACTTGGGCAAGCAGGCAGACATGACAGGCTAGATTCTAGTCTGTAATAAAACAGTGTCAGAAGAGGGTTATAGAAGGATATTACTTCTTTTCTTCCCAGATGAGACTATGTCAGATGAAATATATCCAGGTTTTGTTGCTGTTCTTATGTAGCTCATTGCAATTAGATTTTTTTTCCAGCTTCTGCTTGTGCACTCCTAATGTGTATTAAGCTCTTTTTAATATAGCTACTACTACTGCTACTAATCTCTTTCCTTTTAGTCTTAAAGTAACAGCTTCCTAGGCATCAGTTATCTTCTAGTTAATTTTTCAGATAACAACAGGATGGGAAAAAAACTTTATTTTTCCTTCTTTATATTAGAATAATTCAGCATTAGTGTGAATTTGTAAAAGCAAGCATAGGATAATTCCCTTTGATAGCCCATGTAAACTTTATGCACAGATTATCAAGTGCTGTAACAATCTTGAAACAGTAAAGATGATGGTTAATTCTTACAGATGAGTTATTAGGAATCTGCCTTTGTTTAAGCAGTACATATTGTGACATAGGTTATCCACTAGTAGTTTGTGATTGGCAAAACCATAAATGATTTTACCTCTGGAAATTGATCTGTCATTGAAAATGCAACTCATCCTCGTTAAAAGATTACATAACACACGCATCCTCTGTTATACAGGTATTGTCTTCCCACTTCCATTTAACCTCATTCTGTTCACTCCTGTTAAAACTCCCTTTTGTGAGAAGGGTAGAAGGATGAGGTCTGACTTGTGCTGGAGATCTGTGCACAATGGCAGGCTGCATTCACATTCCCAACTAACTGAATCATTGAACATCAAGGCATTGAATATTTTACATCTCTTCATGAAGACTCTGTTGTTTGGCATGTGAGGAGCAAGAACCAACTGGTGTCTAGTTCATTAGCAAAAGCAGGCTGGCAGCTGCTATGTTGGTATTGCAAATAGTACTTTATCTTTCTGGGAATATAGCAAAGCACTAATTCTACTTTTCTGTAGCACAGATTAACTGAAAATAACTCTAAGAATAACCCAAATGCAGTTCCCTCTCCTTTGTTTTTGAAGTATGAACCCAATTTGAACGCCTGTGTTCAAAGCCCGGTATTCTTCCCTGCTTCTTCAAACCAATCTCTTCAACTAACATGTATTTGATTTTTATTACTGTTGGGCCTATGTTAGCAATGAAGTATCAGTGCGTGAATGGACATAGAGTGTGTGTTCTTTGGTACTTCACTTGTATTTCATATTGCACTTAGGGCAGTACTTAATCTCATGAGTTCCTTGTATTTCCAGTTGAAGATGAGCAGCCATCGACACTATCACCCAAAAAAAAGCAGCGAAATGGAGGCATGCGAAATTCACCCAACTCCTCACCCAAACTGATGAGGTAAGACTGTAAGAAACTCATATCTTCATCTCCTTTCTTCTTTCCTTCCTCTTCTCCTCCCCCTACATCAAAAATAAGGGGAGGGGGTGGAAAAAAGATTGTTAGATGGTTTCTGAAAGGCTGAAGTATTTATTCTGTCAGCTTGTCAGCAGTTAATGATAGAGCTGAAAAAAATTCTGTCATGAAAAACAGTTTGAAAAGCTGTTTGAAAAATACATAGGCTTTAAAGTCTTAGCTGTCACCCTGTCCTGTCCGTGTGTAGTTCTTAAACAGCAGTGGCACTAATGATAGCACTAACCAATCAGGGGAACTCATGTGGTTAGTTTGCCTCAGGCAATTCTCTTTTTGTTGGATTCCCTCTGAGTACTGTTTTCTGTACTTAAGGCCATATGTGAGATGTATCATCACAATCAAAAATGAACCTGAATATTACCTTCCTTTTATCCTGTCGATTGAAATCAAATTTCTGTTAATTGATTTAGACTGATAAAAAAGTCTAATAATCTATGTACTTGCCAAAGCAAAGTTCAAAACTAATGCAGTTTTACTCAGGCTAAAAGCACATTAATTATGAAATACAGGGATTTTAAAAAGGGAAGTGTATACTCTAAAAGTGGATGATGAAAATATCATGTGATATTTTCCCCCTGTTGCCTTTGTGTAGTTATGTAGTTTCCTTCCATAGGACAAATTACCTGTAAGATTTGTTAAAACTGTATCAAGAAATTGGAATCTATTGCAATAATATGGCGTTTGCATTCTGTCTCACTGTGCTTTACCTTTTGCTTGTTGAAGTGAGACAGAGCATGGTCAGATAGTAGACATGGAGTTTTCTACAAGGAGGCTGTTCCTGCTCTGGTTTTGCAAATTGAAAGTTAGCAGGCTAGAGGCTTGGTCCATAATTGTATCCTGAACCGAATACCACAGCAGAGATTTTCCAGTGCAGCTATATGTTTGCACAGAAAAATGTAACCTTATTTACATATGTAAACAGAAACCTTTGTGCAGTTTGGGGTGTGAGTGTGTGTTCTGCATTCACAGAGGTTAACTGAAAAAAAAAAAAAAAGAATATATAGTTCCTTCCATATATAAAATTGCTTATGACTTTGGTTTGTTGTTGACAATGATTTTGTTCCTTTTTGATTATTCTGGATACAGCTAGTTAATATTTCTGTCTGTATTTCAGTAAATAGACTGAAATTTTCTTCGACCAGTTAGAGAAGCATCCATATTTGTTTACTGTTACCACAATGTAGGGCATGTTCAAGGACGTAACTTCTACAACTTCATCTTCATCTCTGTTTAGACTACAGAACCAGAAGACAGAGTGATTCACACAGGAAAATGCAGCCAGCTGTGGATTTTTTTCTTATTGACCATCTATTTCTGTTAAATGTATCATTAAAAGTTCTCTGCCTTCCTGTTAGCTCAGTTTTGCCCATATGACACTGATTTACATGCTTGTTTACAGTTCATGAGGAAGAATAATTCAAACATTCTGGCAAGCTTCTCATTTTTATGGTGCCAGTTGTCATTCTAGCATTCTTTTCATTTTACTTACCTTTGGACAGTCTTATCTGCTGCTAATAGTTTTAACCACTTACTGTTTTAAACATGTGGCAGTTTCCCCCCCATAACCAAGTCTTAATTTTGGGGAAGTGGAAATAAAAAGAAAGGGAGGGAGAGAGAGAAAGAGCTGAAACATTGGGAGCTGAACACACTGTCCCTGTTTGCTATGTAAAGTATGCCTCATTTCTTTGATCTTGAGTAATAATAATTCTGGGGAGTTATACTGTTTTCATATGCTTCAAAGCAGTGTCAAAGTTTTGCTGCTTAAGGGTACTTCTTTATTCTATTGGCTCTTGGGTACTGAGATGACAGGTCCTCTGTACTAGGTGCAGGCTTTTTCAAGTCATAGCCTTCAGCAAAACATCAAATTACCAAATACAGGGTAACATACTTCTACACAAATGCCTTTCCTGTAGATATATTATACCATATATATTAAATACTTTAGTGTTACACGGTACATTTTATGTGCAATAGAAAGTGATGGTTTGAGGTAGCCTTAGGGGTACTTTTTTTCCACAAGCAGAAAAAGCTAGTGTATACTGTATCAAGTATGGTTTTTACAGGACTTTCTGCCCGAAGGCCTTTGTAAATAAGTAATGATCAACAGATTGGCTGTGGGTTTTTGAAAAGCATGCCTGTGTCAGTTTGCATGATGGGGGAAGATTTTCAAAGTAGAGCCTGCTTTCATTGCCTGCTGAAGAGGGACTGAGGGAGAGTAGTCATCCTGAGCCTGAGCTGTCTGCTCAGTTGCACATCAGAATTGCTAAACACAGGTCGAGCAGCGACTGGAGAACTTGCCAGGCTTCCAAATCCAGACATTGTTTTCTTCCTCTTCACCCTTGCTGCTAAATTTATTCACCAGCTCTGTGTTGGCACTCTCAGCCCCTCCCCAGACCAAACTGTCTCTTTGTCTTTCCCTTTATCTGCACTGACTAAACTTTGGTTCAGGGTGCTAAATAAGACAAAGTGGATTGAATTAGAAAAGAGCTCTGTTAAGCTTTGTGTGTAATGGCCAAATGTTTTTTTCCTTTCTGATAAACAAAGGTGGGTTGTATTATCTGCTATTTTGTATCCTTGTAAATTACCTGAAGTGACAGGTACTTGCTTTCCTGCCCAGAAATCTTTAGTGTATGTCAGCTAAAAGTGCACAAGAGGTAAATCAGCTAAAGCACTGTCATGTCTGTAGCTGATATTTATCTTTGCAATATTTTTCCTAAATTTACTTTAAAAGCTTCTTTTCAAAGCCATCTTCACCCTTGTCTCTCCCACAGAAACAGCAGGCTACATTACAGACTTTTGCTGCTAAGGTCCTGGATCTAGAGAGGACGTGGAGAACAAAAAGTCTGGAACATGTAAAGGAGGAATACGTGAAAAGTTAATTTGTAAATTGTAATCAGAGCTGTGACTTTAGAGTCACTTTCTGAGCAGTTCTATAGTTGAGATAGTGTTGAAAATGCTCTGTGGATTTTAGGTTTCCATGATGGTAGGGGCAAATCAAGGAAGACGTTATCAAGCCATGAGGTAAAACTTTATGACTAGAATAGAACATGAAAACAGAAGCTATAGCTGTTCAGAAAGTGGGAATTTCTGAGGTTTATTCACACATAAGTAGAAAGCTTATTTTTAAGCTTTTATTTATAATCTTATATATAAGATTACCAAATATCATCCAGATGCATAGAGAGAAGGCATCTTTTCAATGTAATCTTTTGATGCTATTGTCCCTAAATGCCAATAAATTACTCTCTGAATAAATAGATGGTAGGCATACAAATGTTCTTTGTATGTAAATGATCTAGATTCACATTTATAAAGTCACTGTTCTAACTGAATCCTGCTTCACATCAAATGACATAAGCAGAATCCCACTGATGCAACAAGGAAGAATCTAATCAATCAGAAATTAAACCTTCCAGTTCCAACTATAGCTACAGATGCAAATTAACTACAAAAATGTTTTCTGCATTGTCATGGTTATTTCCATCTAGTTTACATCAACAGAAGTCTGTCCCATTAAAACCACAAGGGCGTGGGTATTATTTAAAAATTATTGACACTCCTACAGGAAATAATGGATCCTTCTGTGGAGATGTGAACACAAGGGCATGTCTTACAACGAGAAGTAACATTTAAATAGTAAGTGGAAAGAAAAGGAAGGAAAGCTGTGAGTAGCAGTAATTACGTATCAGGTCTCCCTCTTCATGAAGTGGAGAAGAAAACTAGAACCATTTGGCGCCTCCAGTGTCATGCAGTGATATCAGACCAGTCATTCATCATCTCAGTCACAGGTTTTGATGTATGTTATTGATGAACAGTCATGTTAAAAATAAGGTGGCTATGCTGCCTGAACATCAAATAGCAAAGCTAGCTTAAAAAAAAAAAAATGTCATTTTGGATTCCAGGATGACCAGTAAAAATGTGAAAAGCCCTGGATATGAATCAAAAAAGCCACTTAAAAGGATTGTTGCTGGGGCTCAAGTCTGCACTTACTGCTCTAGTAGCTGCTACTGCATGAGTGGAATACACTGACTTGAAGGAAATGTCAGCCCAGCTGAGTCAAACTACCTCTTAATGCAAGAACAAATAGCATATGACAAGGCCCAAGGGGCCTGAAGAGCAAACAAATAGTTTGTCCCTGTCCACTCTGAATGTAGTGGTGTAGTTGACATAGGCCTCTAGACAAGTAGCATACTCAGCAAAGGGTCATTATCATTAGTGTCCCTGATCACATAAGAATCAGAGGCATCAGAGGATGCTGGGTTTTCAGTGCGTTGCCAAGGAGAATTTTGTAAGCCTGAGGATTTTCCTTGATCAAGGATCTAAAATAATTCTTGACCAAATGATAAAACTATCTCAGAGCCTGTCAAGACCCAGCAAAGTGACGTGGGGAAAAGTGAGCTTTTTGGCACGTGTTTCCAAAAAAGTAATGAGATTGTCTTTCTGAAGTTGAGGGGAAAACATCCTGTCTGTTTTTCCGGAAGTTGTATATGAACAATGACTGTGCATGTTTATCTCCTCATCTGCTCACCCAGCTACATACACTCAAGCGTGCACTCTGCTTGTCCTACTTGCCCCCACCACTTAACTGTGGATGTATTTTTTCACAAATGATTTTTTTTTTCAGGTACATCCCCCTATCCCTCAAATTTTGCAAGCTCTGCAGCTTGGGTAGATATAAATAGGAAATACTAAAACCAGAAAATACATTGGCTGCATACCTTGTCTATCCCTTACTGAATTGCTTGTATAAAAGTCTAGAAGTTAACTATTTTGTTACTTTAATGTTTGAGAGGATTCATACTTGATAAGCATATTCTGAGTATGTCCTGACTTTCATAAGCAAGATTCTTACAGTAAAGAGCTCTGTATCAGTGTCCTTAGTACTCTTGATAAATGAACATGAACTCTTCAGTAAGGCTTTCTGATAAAAACAACTTCAGCAACATCTGAGGAGGGCAAGAGGGAAGGAAGGGGAATTTTTAGCCTTCTTAGCACTGTAATTCAGCCCACAAGCTAGCACAGGGCACTAGGTACCAACCAATATATTAAGGTATTTTTTGCGGGTTTTTTTTGTAGTTTTAGGGGAAAAGTCAGACAGTGTGGGCCAATATTAGGATAGCTTCTGTATATGACAATGAAAATAATTAACTGGGAACTGCATGTTTTCTCTCACTTGTTGCACTGCATTTTCATTTCTAAAATCCAGTGCATCTGCGCACTGAATCTTTACAAATTTCATTGGTGATTAACCTGTGAAAGGAAAGATGAGTAAGAGAGTGTCATTAGTGTAACACATTTAGGCAACAAATTCTTGTTACAACTTAATGCCATCCACACAGACTGCAGAGGGTCACAGGGAATGGCTAATGGTAGCCGACAAATGTTGGGTGTATTAGTCACAAAACATTTGCTGGATTCCATCAGAATGTCGTGACAACCTTCACAGCTAGTCCCAGTGAGCTTCTGGAGTCAGTGGAGTTTGCCTGTGACAAGCCGTCACTCTATCTTGGTTGAGCTTTATAGCACCAGTCAAAGCAGTCAAAGAAGATTGAAGTGACAGAGGCCCACTGAGTAAATAGTGAAACATGCAGCACATCATGAAATATTCAACCAGGGTGTAAAAGCTCTAAATGCTTTTTCAATTATTAGCACCTGCACTGGCTGCATACATCTAACACTAACGGCATGTTAATTGCCACAATTTGTTAGGGTAGTTGTAGGAGAAATTTCAAAGGCATGAGACATTCTCTAGCATGCCTTCGATTTCTATCTTACCTTCAGCAAACCCACTCCTTCCTCCTAAAATTAAGTATGTGTGTGCAGGTACTCACAAAGACACATCCAAAGACTTGAAGTTCCTCGTCTACACACAAGGCAAGTTTGAGGACTCTGAGTCTTGAGCAGGAAATCACTAAACATCTTTTTGTTGGCAAAAATCTACCTGAGAAAGACATAATTACAGACTTAAGCATGGGTTAAAGATGAGTGATGGTGTTTCCAGGGATATTGCAGTTGATTTTATATAAAGATAATTTTATGGGAGGGCAGAATATTGTTTTCAAAAACAGTATTATTTTCAAACAACACCAGGGTCCTCATTGGTCATACACAGTATTCTTATTCCCAGTGCTCAACGTATGGAGTAGTTCCACTGCAGATAATGAGGGTATATTGCTCTAATTCTCAATTACATATGATAATAGCAAGAAGGTTAAGACAAAAGTGACAGAATACAAGGGTACACTAAACAATAGTCTATGAGGCAGACATTTGGCCCTAGATGGTCTTTTCATGAGGAGAGGCTGAGGGAGCTGGGACTGTTTAGCCTGGAGAAGAGGAGGCTCAGGGGTGACCTCATTGCTGTCTACAACTACCTGAAGGGAGGTTGTAGCCAGAAGGGGTTTGGTCTCTTCTCCCAGGCAACCAGCACCAGAACAAGAGGACACAGTCTCAAGCTGCGCCAGGGGAGGTTTAGGCTGGAGGTGAGGAGAAAGTTCTTCACAGAGAGAGTGGTTGGCCATTGGAATGTGCTGCCCAGGGAGGTGGTGGAGTCACCATCCCTGGAGGTGTTCAAGAGGGGATTGGACGTGGCACTTGGTGCCATGGTTTAGATAGTCATGAGGTTTAGGGTGACAGGTTGGACTCGATGATCTTTGAGGTCTCTTCCAGCCTTCTTGATTCTATGATTCTATGATCCATCTCCAATCATTACTCAAAAGGTCCAGATTTGAAAACTCCAAGTAAATAAATTTGAAGTAGTTAAAAATGTGTGCTGGGAAAGCAGTGCTCTTTAAAATGTAATGTTGATTTCCTTGCAATAGGTTTGCTGGAAGTGGGATTTGTGGTTTTGCTTTAGGCTGTTGTCTTCCAGGCATGCTTTTTGGGGTTGCAGCAGTAGCATGGCATTTAGTGTCGTTTTCAAGTCTAATTGATCATAAGTGGCATTATATGCACTTCAAAACCTTGAAAAGATGGTATTTTGCTCTTCATTTTAAGTCATGCGTATGTAATATCTGCCATAAGAACCAGAGAAGCTGTTTTTAAACTGGGGTTATGGATGAGGTAAATTTAACTTTTGCTTCTTTTCTCCCACACGACTTTTCCTAGCTGCAGTGACCAAATGCTTTGGTAATCTCAAGCCATAAGAGCCAGGATCTCGATTAAAACAAACACTATGGATTTTAATTGATTGAAGGTGGTTTTCTTCCTATAATTTGAATTTTCAAGCAGATGACTTTTCAGCCCTGGAGAACATCATAGCTGCAGCATTTCTACAGGAACCTGCTAATGTGACTCAAGCAGGGCATGACAGGGCCATCTTCAAGGGTGAAGAGGGCAGAGAGGCTTGAGAAACATTCAGTCCATGATTTAGCTCTAAGGGCAAGCACTGTAGTGCTTTGTGTAATATAAATTTTAATGGGAAGAGGGTGTCCAAACCCCTTAGGCAGATTTGACAGCCTTGGCCTCTGTGTGTCTGTCTTAATTATTTTTTAGTATTTGCAAACTGGGATTAGATCATCAGTTTAACTAGAGCATATATGTCCAAAGGAGTAATACTATTTTATTACTGTATTACTTCATGAGACGACCATGTTTTTATTAAAAAAAACCCAAGAAACTCCAAAGATCAATTCAGTTTTTAAGTGCATAAACCAGTGTATCTTCTAACATTTGAGGAGAAAGTTCAACCTTAGTAGTGAGCAGTTTTCAATGTTCGTAGACATCTTCAGGGATCACTTTACTGAGATTGCAAAAAGAGAGATCAAGATAATATCTTATCTCAGATGTTTTAAATTGTATAAGCACACTTACATGTAAAACCCACAGATTCTGAACCACAAAGTGTGGCTAGTCTTATTGCAGTTTTCTTCTCAGGCAATAATCCATTCTCCTCATGTAAAAGTGGTATAATAGTATCTGCTAGCGTAGTTGTGTGTCCCATCTTGTTTGCTTCTTTTCAGACTCCCATTTGCTGTACTCAAAGCAGTGAAGCAGCGGATCCTGAACAGTTTATCATATCACAAATAACTGCATGTATTGATTTAAAATAAAATAATTTTTTTGTTATTACATATTGTTACCTAAAACTTCAATAGGAAGTTGGATCTGATGATTCACGTTCTTCATCCCTTCCATAGCACTGGTTTCTTTAAACCTAAGGTGACTAGAAAATATAGTATTGAGGTAAATTTCTAATAAATCCTTGGCACAAGCTACTTTGAATATTCCCTTTTAGGACACAAGTCCCTTACCCAAAAGAGAACTATGCTTAGAGTGTGAGACACTTTAAGCACTGACACACTGAAAATTACCTCACGCCTCATGGCAATTGACCAAAATTTGATATCAGATATCTGTGATCACCAACTTTGTTACAATTTTTGTGCCTGGAATTAGAGTATTGCTAAATACTTACTTGTGTGAAAGCTTCAGATGACCTATTGAGTTTTAAATCTAAGAGCAGAAAAGAAACACTGATTAGAAAATTAAAATGTAACATCTTTTACAAATTGATTTATTATAGTTTCTCTGACGAAGGGAAAGGGATAAAAGACAATTCCTAATTCCTTCCTGTACATATCTGATTTTTGAAAGGACATCAGGGAACTTTGCTTTACTTTCAGTGCTCTGCTAGGAAAGCTCACACAGGAATGTCTTGTGAAAGTTTTGGAAAAAAAAAAGCAAACACAAAACCAACAGAAAGTAAAATATTCCTCAGTGAATCTTCTCCTGGAGATTCCTAACCTTTTGGCAAATTTTCTTATTTTGAAACACATAGCTACACGTATGTTAGCTATGAAGAAATGGCTAGGGCAGAACACCACTAAATGTCTCAACAGTAGTACAACCTTCAAATGAAAGCCTATCCATGGTTGTAGACCTTACAGTACCACATGCAACTATGAACAGCAAGGAATGTCCTACGAACAACATCAACAGTTAGGTCTCAGACAAAACTGCCATGGCTACAGCTCACTGATGAACAGAATAGAGAATGCAGACTACATATTTTTCTAGAAATAAATGAATCAACACAAAAAAACCCAACCAAAATCCCACAGCAAACCCCTTTACTACAGCTTTTGCACCAAGTCACCTCTGCTTCCCACAAAAGAGGGAGCATATTTCATTCTTAAACCTGGAGTAGGGTCAGAGCCTGCAGGTAGTTCCCTAGAGACTCTGCTGCCAGTGGCCTGATAGTGAAATGCACCGAACGGTATCTCTGTGGAGTAAAGGTAAAAAACTTTGAAAACAAATTATTTCTGCTTCCAGATGAGTCTGATTTATGCCTTTTCCATGTAGTATATTACACTTCCTGAAAACATCAAAAGATTCTGTTTTAAATGGAACGTTGCATTAATAGTTTCTCGAGTTCTTTTAAGCTACTTCCTGTGGAGTTGACCCTGTTTGAGTGAAATGAATGAACATTTTCCCACTGATTTAAATGGATAATCAGTGGCCATAAAATTATACAAATTAATCACTCCAATGTAATTAGAGATTATACCTGATTAGAGATTATGCATGCAAGCATAAATGTTTTAAGTACGTAATTTATCATACTATATTCAGAGTAAATTAACTTGTATCATACACAGTGTTCACCAGTCTCTGCTGCTTTAGTAGGCAATGCAAAAGAGAGGTTCATAAAGTTGTCTGATGTGCTTTAAAAGCAGTAAACTTTCCAGTTTTGATTGTTCAGTTAATATATGCATTTCTTTAGCAAGCTTCAAAAGGCAAACTACTTTAAATTTGGCTATCTGTCTGAGAGTACTATGTTGCTAGTATTTTCTTCTTTTAAATGTTAAGGTCTTCATCAGAATATTTCAAGCATTTGGGACAAAATCTTACTACTGTAATTTTGCTAGACAAAGCTCTGTTCCATCCTGAAATTCAAGATCTTAGGGTCAATTTACCCTGTCATGTAAACAGGGTCCTGCTTATAATGCTAATATACAATGCAGTTATGAGTCCTCACTAGCATCTAAGAGTATTGGAGTCACTTAGTACTTTGCTTAATCTTTGATTTTAGCATATCAGGAGCTATATGTGTCTGTAAATATAATGACACCATCTTTTGTTTGCTTCTCCTTTGAGAAGCTTTGCGCTTTAAAATCTTGCTGCAAAAACACTTAGAAGGTAGAGTTATAAGAGAAAGTGGACATTGTTTTTTGGTATTAAAATCATGTATTCCAGATGTGGGCATTTTTTTAGTCAGTCTGCTCTAAAATGACATACTGTTGAATCTTTAAACGGCTTCAGTTTGGGAAAGCAAAATATGATTGGGCAAATTGCTAAAATATTTAAAGTGCAGCCTGTTAAAGCTTTTACTGTGAAGAGCATCACGTCAGAAGTTGTATGTGGTAAAAGCAAGTAATTGGCTTTCCATACTTATGCCAGTCAGTCAGCATGGGGTTCTCTTCTTATCCCTTCTACTTCATTGCAGATGCTAATAACAACTCTGATATTTATTTTGGGGGGGTGAGACTGGAAAGAAAAATAAAATTATGAATGTGATGGTGTCAGAAAGCCCTGATTAAAATTAAATGGTTATCAGTGTAAAAAGAGTATAGAAATTCTTCAGAGCTGCACCTAAAATTTAAGAATTAACTTTCTTTCTCATTTTAGTTTTTGTTTAAAAGCGCTGTGTTGGAAGCATATTAAAGTGTAAATACACTCAATTTTTAAACTCTTATCCCTCTTCATACACAGCTCTTGGGATATCTTTTTATCCATAATTCATAATTTTTTCCACTTATGTTGTCCTCCACTTGTTTTTCCCCAGGCATGACCCCTTGTTAATTCCTGGCAACGAGCAGATTGACAATATGGATGCCAATGTGAAAAAATATGACTCTACAGGGATGTTTCATTGGTGTCCAGCCAAGGACATTGAAAAGGTCATTTTGGTAGGTATTAATGATGAGTTCTGCTTGAAAAGAGGTTATTCAAACTATAGAAGTGATGGCTTAATCTCTACTATCACTCAGTCCAGCAAAGTGAAATCAGAAACAGTGTGGTAAAATCAAAGTTAGCATTTTCGTTGAAGAATTATTATTATATAAATCTGTATTCCAAGTGCAACAATAAAAATTGCCCCAAAATAGAGAATTTCTTTTTCATAAGGTGAAATCTGCATATTTAATTCAAACTAGAATTTGGAAGTAGGATCGAATATATTTAAGTGCTTACATACCCCATGTATCTCTTTACACAAAGCAGTAGTGATTCTATACAGGCAAGCGTTGCTTTGCATTATCTCTCGTTTATTGATGTGAATTTGCTCTCTTAGAACTTCTCTCTTGATTTCCAACATTTCCAGATGCACAAATAGGCCAGAGGAAGTAGTACTGCAACTCTGCCTTTCTAGCACATTGCAGTAAGCCTAGTCTATGTTTGTTTTGTTTCTTTAACTGGGGAAACCATCAAACTGACTCAAGTAATTAAACATAATTAGAAGGCCTACCACACTGTTTTGCTCAGTGAAAGTTTGTGCCACTTGTGCTCATGTACTCCTACCTAAGGGTAACAAGAAACTAACCCCAGATCTCGTACGCAAAACTGATGGTATTTGAAATGAACTCCCTGGTGGATCTTCATTTTGTCGCATTTCATAAAGCTTTTCCTGAGCCTGCTCTCTCAGATTTTCCTGTGGTGTGGCATAGCTGACAATGGTGATAGTTCTGGTTTTTATTCTAGCAATCAGAGGTTAAAAGCTTGTCTTCTCATCTCCTTGGGGTTTTCTGTAATAATTGTGATATTGCCTGGAATTGTAATATTGGTGTTTAAACAGTGAAGCAAGTAAATTCCAAATTCTAGAGACCGAGCTGTGAGACAGAGGTTGGCTGAACAACATTAAATAGTATGTATTTATAAGTATTCAGCAGCAAAGAGGGGAAACCCTGCTGTAAAACACTTTATTCTAGAGATAGAAATCTGCCTTCATGGTCTGAACACATTTTAGCCAACAACTTTTACATGTTGTCCCACTTTGAAAAGTGCTGTAAAGTGCCTCGTTTATCGTCTCTTGGTGAAGCTGTGTCAGTTTTCTTCCCTACTGGCCTGTGAATCTATACAGCCTGACCAAGTTCCTTCAGTTTCTTGTAGTATCACCAATGAAGACACTGCTAGCAAAATGCTTCCCTGCACCTTTTCAAACTCGCAATCCACAATTTTTATCTACATCCATATCCATGCAAATTGAACACTGTCCCTTGAGACCATACAAGTACAAATTATATAATCTGAAGGCAAGTGTATCTAGCAGATTGAGGGAGGTTCTTCTCCCCCTCTACTCTGCCCTGGTGAGACCTCACCTGGAATATTGTGTCCAGTTTTGGGCTCCCCAGTTCAAGAGGGATGAGGTTCTGCTGGAAAGAGTCCAATGGAGAGCTACCAGGCTGATTAAGGGACTGGAGCATGTGCTGTAGGAGGAGAAGCTGAGAGCCCTAGGGCTTTTTAGTCTGGAGAAGAGAAGACTGAGAGGGGATTTAATAAATGTTTATAAATATCTGAGGGCTGAGTGTCAAGAGGGAGGGGACAGGCTCTTCTCAGTTGCACCCTGTGACAGGGCAAGGGGCAATGGATATAAACTACAGCACAGGAGGTTTTACCTCAACATGAAGAGGAACTTCATCACTGTGAGGGTCACAGAGGACTGGAACAGGCTTCCCAGAGAGGTTGTGGAGTCTCCTCTGTATCTGTTCCTGTGCAATCTGTGCTAGATTCTATGGTCCTGCTCTGGCAGGGGGGTTGGACTCAATGATCCTTGAAAGTCCTTTCCAACTCCTCACATCCTATGATCCTATGATCCCATGGTGGGATGTCCCTGGTTGTCTTCTAATTGATACTTGATAATGCCTCAGTCAGAAAATAATTAATTTTTCTTCTCAAGGTCTGTTTTGGCTATGTGAGATTCCAGCTGTATCAGGTGGTAATTTTTTTGGATAGTCAAATGACTACCTGACATTTTTTACACAATTTATTTCAAAGCTTGGTCTCTATCTTGTAAAGTCTGAGTATTCCTAGACCCATAGGCAAAGACATGGGACAACTTATATGCTTCACTTGAGCTTTGCTCATATATTCTGCCGTTTGAAGGGCCAAGACCACTCTCTTGGTAACTGCCACAGAAAAATTGAAAGCTTTTGTATTTTTTAACTGATGAGAACTTCTAATCAGAGTTCTCATTCTTCTTACATAGTGAAAACATCTGCCACATTTTCTAATCTGCATTGCACATTGGCATACTTCTAAAATTTAGGAAAATAACATATTCAATGGATAAGTGAGGAAAAATTTTGCCGTTTGCCATTGTCTTAGTTTTATTAATTTGCAAAACTTCTATGGTACTGAGTGGACAACTTCTTGACAATGTATCAGTGCAGTGCATCCTGCTGCAGTGCAATAATGATGACTGGCTCCAGAAATTAAGGTAAGATTTTACTAATGACTTTATTTAATAATCTTGGAGTTTGAGATGCCTGCTGAACTGACGTTACTGCTGATGAAATTAGTGCAAAAATTTATTCTTATCACTGATACAAGAAGGTAATTCTGAACATCATTCAAATGTTCTTCATGAGACTTTCTTCTTCTATGTGTTCAACTCAGGAAGTCCACTTGGCATGAAAAGTTAGCATTAGTCCTTCTCTCGCATTCCAGTTTTCTATTACTGAGAGAAGCTTTGTGCAGTACAGTGGACATCCACCCTAAAGTAAAGCAGTGTAGAGCATTATTTGCTTCTCAGGGCAGTAGCAGGTTGTCGTAAGAACTTTGAGAGAATATGGTCCTCAATTCACCAGCTACCACGAAGGCCTGGTAAGACCATTGATCATTTACATCTTCCTTTTCAAATTGTTCCTGAAAAAAACTGCAGTAGTGATTCATCATCTAAGGCATGTTTTTGCCTCTGCTTTCTGTTACCATTCTAAAGGCTAAATGCATAGTAAGTCAAACTCTATTCTTAGGTAAACCTGTAGTACTTTGATTTTAGCCAGTCTTAATCTGTGTATGTAGAAACAGACACAGGATTACAATTTGGTCTAGTACAATGTCATCTTGAATATTGAAGGATTTGCAAACACGAGTGAAGTTTTCTTCTGCTGAGGGATGAATAAGGGTAAAATGAACAATCAAACCAATTCTTTGTGTATGAACAGTACTGACAGTTGTGTATTCCTGGTTTAAAACTTAATATATGATTTAAGCTTCCCTTTGTTTCATTTCTCCCTTGTCTTTGTTTTGTTTTGTTTGTTTTGTGTTTTTTTAGACTCGAAGTGAAGCAGCGATGACAGTTTTAAGTGGGCATGTAGTCGTTTGCATATTTGGGGATGTTAAATCTGCTTTGATTGGATTAAGAAATTTAGTGATGCCATTACGAGCCAGCAACTTTCACTACCATGAACTCAAGCACATTGTGTTTGTGGGGTCACTTGAATACCTGAGAAGGGAATGGGAGACACTGCATAACTTCCCCAAGGTTTCAATCTTGCCTGTAAGTCCAAAGCCATATTATTGATACTTTGTTACTTAGCTCACCAACTGGACAGATTCGTATTGACTTTGATCTTAGACTTTTTTACTTTTGTCTACTTATATGCCTGAGGACTTAGATTTTCCCTTTACTCTGTTATGAAAGCAGAGCCCTGTGAGACCTTATTAGAAGATGTTTGGTTCGTTGTCATCCTCATTGGATGGATTTCAGCTGTTACCAAATGTATTAGCTGCATCATACATTGCACATTCACGATAGTGCACTGCAAGTAACCAGTTTCTGATGCTGTGATATCCCTGACAGAATGACAGTAGTTATTTATGATGTTATTTATAGCCACAAAACTTTTGAAAAAAAACAATTATTGTTGCTCTGTCTACATAATATCTGTCTGTTTTAAAAAAAAAACCCTTCCTGTAAGCTGGCCTGCTTTGTAAGGAACATTGACCTAGCATTTCAATTCAGAGTCCTGCCATACCCATGTATGGAAGTGCAGCAAAACCCCAACCTTTTTGAAACTGATGAAAACCTTCTCTTGATTTCATTAGGGGCAAGCAGTAAAACCATAACTCAGAGGTCCTTCTTCTGCTACATTTTATTAGCATTCACTTGTGTGCCCAAAATGTAGAAACATGAGCTCCAGGACAAACAAGTGAAGCTCTCCAAGCTAGAGATCTTATATCGTTGTGTCTAAAAACGACCTTCAAAGATATAGGCAGGAGGGAAACAAGCCCATGGTACCAGTATGAAAGTGAGTGCTGTCTTCATTGCAGAGTAAAGTTACTTTGGATGTTTTTATCAGAATTAAAACTTAAGAATTTACCAGTTCTTAGTAATTGCATTTCAGAAGTTAAATAAATCAATGATGATGTAATCTAAACTGAATAGTTAGGAGAAGAGCTATAGAATGGAAGGACTGCCTTCACTTTTTGATTCAGACTGTAGGCCTTTGTTACTGTAAATGCAGTTTTAGTGTTAGCCCTTGGCTTTTTTCTGTAAACTGATTCAACAGATGGTGTCACAAGATTCTCTGCTGTCACAAAAAGGGTGTCAATATCAGATTTAGTCAGTGAATATCCCCATCTTCCTGCCAGTCCCTTTTAATTCCAGTCACTGTGAAGGCTAAAGACTAAGGAATTAGAATTAATTTAATAATACTGTTGAACTGTGTTTCAGAATAGAATCCAACTACTACTTCCAAACTATCCAGTGTATAATGTGTATCCATTAATATAATGCATATTTGTAAAGTTTTGATTCTGAAATATTAAGGAAAAGTACACCACCCTTACATTCCCCAATCACTTTGCATCCAAATGTAGTGTAGTTTTGGACTAATTTTGACTTAAACATCTTAAATAGTCAGTGAATGCACCTTTAAAAACACAGAATGTATTAAGGAATTTTATCTTGTGCAGTAATCGGGGATTCTGAAGACCACAGAGACTTCATTACTGGTTTGTTTGTTGTTGTTTGGTTTTTTTTTTCAGCCTATCTGGTTCATAATGGTGATATAAAGTTAAAAATATCAGCATTGTTCTATTGTTCTAATCTAATTATCCTAATTTAAAAGTCTACAAGAGTTTCTGAGATTGTAACAGTAGGAATGATGTGTAAAGGGAAACCACTCAGACTAATTTCCTACTTCTCTGTGCTTTGGTTTACAAGGCAAAAATTGCTGCTGATATCTAATGGGGATGTGGTTATAGCTGAAAATAAAAATATTTGTTTTGTTTTGTTTTTTAAAAAAGGGAAATTTCATTTATAGTCTATATTAAAAGAGGCATTTAAGCTGCTGAGTAAACTGTTAAAAAGTAGGCAAATGTCTATTTAAAATATCCTCAAGCAGCCTTAATTCTGTCCCTTTGCATGAAGTCATTAGAAGTAAGCCTTTAATTAATTACATGATTGCATATTATTTTTCCCCACAGGAATCCTGCTTCACTTGGTGCACAGTACAGACACAAAGGGCAGAATTTAAGTGGCAGGAATAATCATATCCTGACTTTTAAGTACTTTATAACTAAGTCATATCTGTTTGCTATAGTCTGTTTTCCACAAGACTCCATGTCTCAAATTATTGAAAGTATTGTGGAATAGTCAGGCTGGTATCTGAAACTAGATGGCAGTCCCTGAATAAGGCTTGAGCTCTGCCTTCTCTTTGCATATTTTAAATTCACTACTGCATTGAATATTCTCAGGGGAGTTCAGGAGATGTTCACCATGAGTGATCAAGAGATGGAGGATTAGGGTCTTGACTTGTTTTTATGAAAGTTGCTATGTGACAAGGGGACAACTTAGTCTCATCATCATCATTATGGTCTTTGGATACCAAACAATGTGAGGCAGTAGAGTAGAATCCAGTTTCCACTGAAAAAAAAACAGTTTTTTTCCCTGGACCTTGCAGCCCCTGTGACATAGACTTAATATTCTGTAGCTAGTGATGTGGACTGTTGGGTGTGAAATGCAAGTGCTAACTTTAAACAAAACATAATGTGTTAAGTGTGATGTCTTGGTTGTATTAACTATGAAAAAAACCCATGGATTACCAGAGTATTTAATTTTAGTTACTACATTTTCTGATTGAGAATTGTAGAACCAGGGAATGTTGCATAAGTTGTGTCCATTAAGATGGAGTCTTGTTTCTGTTTGAAAGGGTTTAATCACACATCTTTGAAGGTCATTGTGTTTTCCTTGTACAAGCACCAAATACATGTGTTGAAAAGGATTAACCTTTTTTGTACACTGCTTCAGGTGGAAAAAAAATAGCTTTATCCTGATTACATTTCAAATGTGTAGGCCACATAATGCTTTCCTGTTTAAATTGCTCTTCCTTTGCCCAAGACCATTGCGACTTAGTAGTAGATAAATAGACATTTAAAACACACCCCTTGCTATATTCAGAGAGCCAGAGGTTGCCACATGACAGCAACTTAAATCAAGACAATTTCAAGTCACTGATGAGATGTAGAATGCTGGCATTATTCCTGCTTCTTGTTTGTTAGTAATAGCTTGACTGAGTATTGAGACTGAACCTAAAATGCTGCCATCAGCACCAACTACCCTTTAGATTAGCACACATCTCCTATTCCCTGGCACATAGTTAGACCAGCTTAATGTCAGAGCATAAAAAAGATACTTGTTAAATAATTTCCCAAAGCTCCTTCTCAATCTTTAATTTGTTTTTTCTTTTTTCCCTCTCCTTCCCCCCCCTCCCCCTTTTCCTTTTCTCTGTGCCGAAGGGTACGCCATTAAGTCGGGCTGATTTAAGGGCTGTCAACATCAACCTCTGCGACATGTGCGTTATCCTGTCAGCCAATCAGAATAATATTGATGATGCTTCGCTGCAGGACAAGGAATGCATCTTGGCGTCACTCAACATCAAATCTATGCAGTTTGATGACAGCATTGGGGTCTTGCAGGCTAATTCCCAAGGTAAGGACTGCCCTATAATACTTCTCTGCAGTGCCTACAGGGGACAGGACCTGGCAGGAAGAATATCCCTCACTCAGTAATTCAAAGAGCCCTGCATCAGCTTGCTTGACAGTTAAACCTGCTGATTGGTATGATGGCTTTTAAAGGGACAGTCACGTAGTTTCTCTGCTACATCACAAAGCACATCTTGCAGAGGAAAAATGAATGAACATGAAACTGGCATTTTTAATAATTTTAAGATTTTTCCTTAAAAATAGATAAAACCATTGCTTTCTCACCCTGTCCTGTTCTGTGGCTTTCTTAAAAGGGCAGTTGCTGTCATATAGCCAAAGCTAATTCATACTCTGGAATATTTGAAGCTTCTCTCTAATAGGATTTTTATTTTATGTAAAGCACATTGCAACCACAGAGAAAACGAGTTGAGTAACAGAAGCCAAAAAGTAAAATGAAAAAAACCAAGAATTTAAATTGTCTTTACAGTTCCTTTGCCTTCTTGCTCAAAAAGCTACTTAGACTTAACTCAAACCTGATTTCTTCCCATAGTTTGACATGTACTCATCCCATTTAACAACACTGGATGAAATCTTTCAGGCTTTGCTGGGTAGTGGACTTATTCATAGGTAGCCAAAGGCTATTTTACACCAACTGTTCCTGTGCAAAGCAGCTGCAAAGCATTCATAACCACCCTGGCAAAGCCCATCAATGTAAAACCAATAATTTTCCCATCCCTGAAGGATCTTCTAGCTTATGCAGCTGAATTCCTACCTTTGATAAACATTAAGTGCAGCAGTAAATATTCCCTGTGTATCTAACCCTGCTATAAATGTAGGTATAGAAAGGAGAGTGCTTTGGTCTGCAATTTCCCTGTGAGCCTGACCTGCCAAATGTGTATTTTCATGAGCAACCTATTGGCTGTTCTCTGGTGAGTCTCAGTCTTCTATCACATATGCAATTAAAATCATCAAGAAATAAAATCAGTTTGTCTCACCCTTTTTGCTCCTTTCCTTCCTGTTGTTGAGCATGGACAATCTGAGAGAGTTTCCTTCTTCTGCCTTTAGTCAGAGGTTAGTGGTATTTCCAGCACTTGGCTGTTGTATTTTACTTCCAGAAGTACCCTGGATCTTAGACCATCCCTGAAGGAGGATGGAAAATCCTAGCATAACTTGTGTTCTGCACCAAATAAACACCTGTCATTTTTTTATTCTCCATCCTTGGAAGTAATCAAGACCTTACTGCATAAAGCCATGAAGATCCAGATGTAACCTCATAGTTGACCCTGCTTTGAGCAGGAAGTCATACTAGATTCCCTCTGATGTCCTTTCCAATCTGAACTATGAGTTCTATGAGTCTGTGTTCTAAGTATTCTGTGTTCTATGATTCTGTTATATCCTGGTTGCTGCTATAGTCCCTATATGATCTTAAACTTCAATTGAAAGGACAAAAACAGTTAGCCACTCAGTTTCAGTATAGTTATTTCGCAATCCATTGATTAATTCTTAAATTGCTGCAATTTTTGGTGGACATAGTCTTGCAATCGGCTGCAAGAAATTTCCTATTGAAACAAATCTGAGATCTACATTCCATTGTGTCTGCAGGTAATACATTCCCTGGGAGCACTGACTAGGGAGGGGTTCTTTTAAAACCAGTTGCTTCAGAAAATAGTGATCTTCACAGTAAACTCTCTGCTTGTAATATCCACAACTTCTGGATTGGTTGCATTGTTTTCAGTATAGTAAGCTTTCTTGAGGGACCTTGAATGCAATGGTTAGACTTTCAGAAGCAATTAGATCAGTAGATACCACAAACTTTACTGGGACTTATGTCCAATGTGACATTTGTATTTATGAAATCCATCTTTAAAGTATGGTGGACACAATTACAATGACAATTATATAAACCAGATGATTGAGCTTTTGCTGGTCAACAATTAGCATGCTAGAACCACCTCACAGCTCTTTATTGGCAATTAAGTACCTTTAATCTACAGAGTGAATTGTCATTTTACTTTTGCTTAGACATGTGTGTGTTAGTTGACATATTTAATCAGCTTAACACATTAGTTGGTACGAATTTTAAGTATTGCCAATCTGAATTATTCTAGCTCTAAGTGCATCACTCCTCACTGGTACCATTCTTGAGTGTTTTCTGCTGCTTTTTTATGTGACATTAGAAAATCTGAGTTTGTGGAAGAATGTCAGTTGACCTGAGACAGGGTGTTGAAAAGAGAAAAAAGAAACAAAACCCAAATATGTGAACAGCCTGAGAAATGTATGGGCTAAGCTGTGAGGGTTTTGGTGAGGAAATTAACAGTGTAATCTTACCCTTGCTGTTGTAAGCAATAAGATAGTATAATTCAGTAGCCACTAAGCAGTGGAATCTGATATGAAAATCTGATATAATTTATATTTATGCCTCTGAGAAAGAAAAAAAATACAGTCATTTGATGGGTTATTGAATGCACAAGGTTCATTCCAGTTTTTATCTGTGATTATTTTACTCTACTGTCAGACAAAGATGACAACAGTATGAGAACTGCACCATAAAAGGCAGGATGAAAATTTATTTAACCATCAGATAAGCCATAGTCACTGGCCAATGCTGAAGTGCTTTCTTCTAGGTTGGTAGCAAAAAGAGAACCCACAAATTCGGTGATTTCATTCCCTTTTCCTCAGAGCCTCACCCTCATCACCTGCTTCAATGTTAAAGTCACTTCTAGTCTTAGGTGTTCATCAGTAGCCAATTCTCTGTATCCATCCAAACATGCCCTTTCCAACCAGGAACATACCATTACACCAACAAGTGAGCCCAAGTGCAATCTGAGCAGAAAGCCATGTAGAAGGAACAGAAGGGTGGACATGTGAGAGCAGGGCTTCCAGACTGGGAAAGTTCTGTAGCAATACAGCTTCCAGTTCTCAAAGGAGTATGTTAACTGCTGAAAGAAAGTCTAGTGTATTAGACTGGTTTATACAACAAAAGATTTTCTCATTACTAGTTCAAGATGAACTTAACACACAACCACCATTCTCATGCAGAAACAAAGATTTCCTTGTGTCTCCTTATAGCATTATCATATTTCTAGGCTTTTGCACTGACTAGCATTAATTATCTGGACCTTCTATAAGTTGTCTAAAAACACTTCTGTCCTCTGGTCTGCCTGCTTTGAGTTCAAACTGGCCCTGTGAGAATTGCATCTTAACCAGACAGAGTGCTCTGTCTTGACCTTCTGAAGGGAAAAAAAAAAACAACAAACCACCAAACCAAAAAGCTGACAGGTCTAAGGTACAAAACCCACGAACAACTCTGGACCAGAGCTTACAAAGGCCCCTGGAGTACCCAAAGTGGATGACAGGAAACTAAGTTGTCAAATGAATGCTCATCATCAGCTGTCTAGCAATACATGACCAAACACATGACTGTGCAGAACTGTGAATGCAAACAAGGTGCCTTCCTTAGGAGAAAAAGCTTACTAACTGTTCTGGAAGGGTTTGCTAGTCTCCTTTCCATAAAATTTGTAATTCTACTCCACAAGTACAAGAAACTCCTTCAAATTAGACTTCTGTTATTGAAAGTTCTAATGTTGGAAGCACTCTCATGGCTATCTGCATTGAACCTTTCAAAGCTAACTGTGCAGCTCCTTACGCTTGTTAGTGGTTGGAGGTGCAGACTCCGATGTTCTGAAAATGAACTTTTGGAAATCATCTGGGCAGTATGTTGCTTTGGGTGACCTGAATACCAAGGACAAAAAGGCCACAGTGTATCCCACTGAAGCTGCAGCAAACTGTTATTTCCATTAAGACATCACAGCTTTTGAGATACAAAATGCTGTGAAGTGGAAGCTTGGCCCACGTCTTCACAAAATTACTCATAAACTCAGATGTCATATTTGTGACAAGGGAAATCCTGTTTTTGTCTTGCCATTCCTCATACAGATATTGACTGATTGTCTTGCTAGAAAGATTTGTAAAGATGTATGTTTGTGGTAGAGAAAAAAAGGTTACCCTTAGGTAACCTCAGGTAATCCTTCCTGTTTCGCATTCTGTCCACTCAAATACAAAGTGACATAATTTTATCAAGAAGTATTGATACCCAGGAAGATTGAGTCTGGGATGGCTTCTGCCTTGGCAGTTATGTTGGGAGAGCTCCAGTAATTCTCCCTTCCTTCATTCTGTTGACCTTTCCATTATTTATTCTTCAAGTAGCATCTATTGACAGTTCCCATTTAGTTTTCTGTGTTTCTTGTATTTTCTTTCAGAGTCTTACATTGTGGGAATTTTACTTATTTTACCCACTAGATGAATAGGGCCCAACACAAAATATTTTTCTTCAGTTAAACTAGAACTGCTATTTGGCTTTCTTCCCAAAACCCAGAAAGACAATTATACTTAACTGTTTAGAGATTTATAAATACTCTACCAGAGTAGCCTCTGGGTAGTAACTTTAGATAGCCAACTCAATAATTTTCTTTTATTGGATAGTGATTTAGATCTTATTTTGAGTCCCATAGAGTAAGAGCAGTACATTTCATTAAAAACCACTTACTAAACAATAAAGTAAGGCAATCTTACAGCTCCAAGCAGTTCTAATGTTCAGAGAGAGGAGGTTGTATAGTAACATTATTTTCTATGGACATTACAAGACAGATCACAGTACAGCAGAGTAGATGTATTTCAGCATAGTAACAATTGCAGCTGTTTTCTAAATGACTTCAACTTATGAGAATTTTCCCTAGGAACACTTTTTCAACACATGAAAGATCCTTTTAGGGCCTTCATTTACACTTCTTGTAATAGATCTTCCAAGAGGAAGGAATAAAGAGAAAAGAATAAAGAGAGGATGAACTCCTGGGTAGTACATCTCATACTTCATGGCAGTGTTCTTCTGGGGAAAATCCTATAAGATCAAGCAAACATAGTCAGAATTTTACACACTGACTTTCAAGTGTAACATATTACACAAGCTAAAATAACCTTGTACAAGTTCATTTTTGTTTGATCCAGATCCTTTAAAAATCACTTGTGGATTGGTCATAATTTTTTATTTGATTTAGCTTAAACTTCAGTCAGAAGGACAAAACCAGTTAGCCACTGATATTTATTATATTTGTTTCACAGTCTGTTGATTAATTCTCAAATTGCTGCAGTTTTTGATGGACTTAGGCTCACAATCTGCTGCAAGGAATTTCCTATTAAAACAAATTTGAGATCTACATTCCATTGTGCTTGCAGGTTATATATTCTTTCTTTTTTCCACCTCTACCAAGCAATAATTCTGGATTGTTTTATCTCTGAAGAGAGCAAAGGAGACAGAACAACAACAGTATTATCAGGATTGGAAATGAGAGAAAAATTTTAAACAAGGGAAAAGGATAAATACTACCTGAAATCCTTGGTTAGCAAAGGTTTTGTGCCACTTGCAGAGATGACTGTGCTATAATGCTGTTAATGATATTTGTTCAAAACAACACTTTTATTCGTGAAGGAGAATTTGGTGAATCTTATTTCTCTTACTTTACAGTCATAAAATAAAGTTTTTCAGTGAAGATTGCAGAATACAGGGTTTGGTTATCATCGATGCAATTGGGCTATTATGGAATTCAGTATTCTCTGGCAATTCCAGCACAGTTTCCTGTATTTAATTTGTTACAAATACATGAAAATACTTTCAAATGCAGCAAATCCAACTCTACTTAAACCACAAGTAACAATAGTAGTAAAAACAATAATATCAGAGTTTAAGGAGTTACTTAACTTCCATGGGAAAGCATATAAATGTAGGATGCTAAATACTGATGTAATATTAAAACAAAAACAAATAATTAATGCTGGCAAAAAGTGAATATTTGAGGTAATTATTTCAAGTGTCAAAGTGAGCTATAACACTAACTTTAGTCTTTTCAATGCTTAGATTTCCATGTTTTTTCAAATCAGTGTACTTTAGGCTGCAGAATGCTTGTTAGACTTAAAGATTCCCTAAATCACATAGATATTTTTAAAGTTTTCTCAGAGGCAATATCAATCCTACCAGTGACATTTGCAAGAATGACAAGTAGTTTGCATTGACATCAGAGTTGTTGGTTTCTCAGGGTTGTTGATAGTTTTGTGTTGTAGGGGTTGCACCTGCTTAAGGATGCTGTTAGAATGTGTGTTTCTGATGTGCCTTGTATTTTTGCTAGCATCAGTTGTTGTAAATGCTAAAAATAATAATACAAGTAACAGAATTTTCTATGAGATTGGTTGATTATTGTTTAACTGAATTTTGAACTATTTGTTGTAGTTCAGTCTCTATTATTTTTCAAAACAAAAGCTCACCATCCTAAGTAATGAAGTTAAGAACTGAAAAATGAGATAAGGGTATCTTAACTTCCCAGAACATATCCCACATCACCATTTGGTCACAGAAAAATACAGTTTTTGAAGATTAGGTCACTGTGATAAATAACTCAGTATTACCTTTTTGCAATATGCACATAATTTCTTATCCTGCTGAACTAGATGGATCAGCTGATAGCTGTTATTTATTTTATGGTAGCATACTGGAGCTCTAGATGGGATTAAGGGCTTGTTGTCATAGTCCTGATATATACAAGAATAAAATACGGCCTTTGCCCTGGCAAGTTTACAATCTGATGCCTTGCTTGTTCCAAGACTTAAGTTATGTACTCAATGTTATACAGGTTAATAAATCTCTCTGACTTCAATGAAACTATCCACCTGTGTAAAGTTAGATTGTGTGCAAGTCTTTGCAAGATTTGGACTTAAATAAACTAGAGGCTAGGTGGGAGAGAAGCTGCTCACTTGGCTTTGTTTCCTGTGCTATAAAAGCAATTCATATCAGGCCCTCGCTATTATAGAAGCTATTCTTTCAGCTTTCACAAGAAACCCATGACAGAAAACTTCCCACTCAGCACCATTTGCATTTCTTGTATTTTCCTTGCCTCTAGAAGTTAACATTATCTGCTGGAATTTGCACATGTGGAGAAGAGTTTCTTATCTCTCTTAAAGGTTTCCTAGGAAGAGAAAATAATTATTAAGAAAAGAGGATTTCAGTTCTATTGCTTATAGACTAAAAATTTGTTGGGGAATGGCTGGAAAGGCATTTTTTTTTGACAGTTTCCCTGTATCTGAGAAATGCTGTAAGTTCCTATCCCCCATACCTTTATGCTTTCACAACTGCCTCTTTCTCTTCTGCTTTCGAGATACCTCCTGCTTCAGCCAGAAAAGGATAAAACCAGGCAATCAAGCCTGTGATTTCACACAACCTATAAATATATTTAACCATCCCAAGACTGTTATAAATTCATGGTGACCCTATTTTATTGTTGTTTGCTGTTCAACATCTTGAAAGCAAACCCCCTATTATAAAGGTGTACTATTTTGTGCATTTCTGATGCTGAGGAATAAAAAAAACTCGCTCTTTTTATGAGCATTAATTATACACCAGGCAAGGAAGCAATTGCCTCTGTGTTATGAAATATTAAATCAAAATGCTTCCTGTTCCCAGATGTCCCAGAGATAAATACAGCAGTATTTTGAAGCCCCACTTGGAGCTATTTTGCCTGCAAATTTATAGTTTTGTCTCCATTTTCAGAAAACCCTGTTTTATGTGAAGTATAGCACTCTTGATAGTTTTTAAGGAGCAAACTCCTCTGGAGTTGCCTATGTAGGCAACAACTCTTATGTAGATTGCACACAAGGGATCTGAAGTTGAAAGGCTCCTTTAAGATGACAAATGGTTTGAAAGTGTTATTGTCTTTGATTGCATGCCTTACATCATCTGTATGTAGGAATAAGAGAGCTATACTTTTTCTTTAGCCATTTTATAAATATTTAAGTCCTTATAGTTGCCTAAAGATATTAAAGCATATTTTACACTAGTTGGAATATAAATATTATATATAGCACAAGATACCAAAGTAGTTTAATGAATTCATAATTTTCTGTTCACTTTTATTAGAATGTGTTTTATGTTCCAAAACTTCCATTTAAAGAATAAGAGCCCATTCTGTTCCCTGAAAAGATGTGAGCCAATAGTGAATGCTACCAAGGTTGCTTTAAATGATATGGGACTTCAATTAGCAAGAATAAAGGAAACATGGGTGTTAGAATATACTGCCCCAGTCTCTGTGCTTTAACTTAAAAAGAAGTCTTTGTAAAAACAATTTGTCTTCTTAAAGTCTTTAAGAAACACTAAGGGTGGTTTGCTTCTCTGTAGCTGTCTTTTTTTGAAAGTTCTTGCAGAAGGAAATACATATTGAAGGAGATACCTATAGAAGGAGATACCTATCTAGATCCAGTAATACAAGAGTAAATTTTTTAAAATTTGAAGTTTAGTTTCAAAAATAACCAACCACAAAATCTTATGACATAGATTGTATAAAAACTCTGTATTTTGTGGTCACTTAAAGAGAAAGATGCGTTGAGGTTATAATTGTGAATCTTAAAAATTCACATCAAATAATAAAAAAAAAAAATCTTCTAAATATTTCACAGTTTCACTATTTCCCAATGGGAGTCCATGCTGGGTAATGTTTGCTAATTACCCACAACAAAAGTAGACACACAATGCTGGTAAATTACCTGACCCTTTGCATTTTAATGAGACAACAAGGATTTCATGAAGTGATGTTGTTTCAGTGGTTAATGGTGTCAGCAATGTTGTAATTGTAGGCTGAGGCACATTAGCTGCACAACCACATGTAGGAAAGGTTTCTCTTGACAGGCCCTTTGGAGAATAGAACAGGGTATTATCATTAAGCCTATGTCATTTGCATGCTGCTAATCACTTACTTTATTATCTTGTGTATCCATTGTCTTTCTTTAATTGCTTTTTAAATGAAAATTAAAAATAGTTCCAATGCCCACGATGCTTGTGATAGCATCTTGATTATGAAGATAACTTCAAGAAAATGGAACATATAGATAATATATTACAGGATTACAAGATAGCTTGAAATGTATATACTATAACAGGCATCCTCATGAGTGTAATTCTGGTGTCTGTCTTTGCTTCAGTATCTATTGTTTGTTTAATAAATGGTTATTTATATGAGTAAAGGTGATAGTTTTTTTTAAAGGACATGTGAATTCAGAGATCAATGTCACTGGCTTCGCTTTAGTGTGTAAGAGATACAAAGCATCAATAACCAACAGATTCCACCAGTCTAATGATGTTACAGGGTATGCTAGCCTTTAGGTCTTGGTTATTTCCAATTAAATCCTAGTCTGTGTGTCACTAGTTGGCTGCAGAACTTTGACAATTCTAGGGTAAAACTTACAAAGTAGTTGGCATTCTTTTATCAAGACAAGCTTACTGATTTTTGATTTTGACATGGGTAAGTTTGAGGAAGCCCCAACTTTCCCTAGTAAGCAGTCTCTAAAAACTTAGTAGCTTCTGGTTATCAAGAATCTTCCAAGCATTTCAGCATCTACAGAGTTTGGATATTCAGGCTGAACTAAGGCACAGCCTTCATTTGAGAATTAGTACTGCTCCTAATACTGTATTTTTGCAACTTTTCTCTTTAACCTCTGAATAGATAAACCTGAAAAAGTAAATTATGAATTTTTATTGAAGGAAGAGGAGGAAACTTTGTTCTTGGCTAGTTACAGTGATTTACTTTTCTTCAACACACACTATTCCACTAGCTACAAAAATCCGCATTGCAACTTGAATATTCGTTCTTAGAATCCTATGAAATAACAAGAAATAAGCTAAAGACATTCAAAAATATTCAGACCCCATAGCTTAAAGCACATCTGTTTCCACTGATACAGGTACTACTGAAATTCAAACAAGGAAGTAAACATTTTTATGTTTTTACAACCCATTTAACTCTCCAGTAAGTGATAATGGATACGAAAGCTAATGTGGTGTTTAAGAGTTTATAGAGATTATGCCATTTTGCAATCCAACGGTAGTATTTGGATGGATGAATGACAGTAAAACGTCAATATAATGCTGAAAAAACCCCTTGCTTGATGGAAGTTTTCAGTATGACTGTATTGTACACTGGATACCATTGCTTGTACTTTATGGTTGCCACCTGATTTTCACGACTTAAAGAATACCACTTTACATTTTACTGTTATCATAGTTTTTACTGGCTTAGTTGCTAGTGTAATGGGGTTTGGATCCCATATAAATAAAATAAATACGGAGCTGGTATAGTGACTCTTCTGCTGGTACTTCTTTAAATATAAAAAGATATTTGAACTGTGAGAGGCAGGCATAACCCAGAAAGACTTTAGCAAAAGCTCTAATAAAATAATATAAGTCATTCTGTCATGATAATGAGTTACTTTCTAAGAGTAACATTCACTAAGAAGGGAAAAACTAGCAGCTTAGCAACAGGAACTTCATCTTTTCTTAAGAGTAGGCAGCATCTCACTGGTTTTGTGTGTACTTTTCATTTTTTCATTATATATTTGAACAGATTGTCTATTTATTTATGCCAATAACTGTATGCTTTGGATACTCTTTCCCTTAGAATGGCTATCAGAGGCATAAGTTACTTTCTAGCTCCTTGATTCTGGATCCTGTACAGAATGAAGCAGAGGTTCTCAAACTTTACAGGTTAACTACTACCCAGTAGTACCTCTGCTATTCTTCAGACAGTTGTAGCTACACAGTCTTAGAAATCGTTAGTAGTTAATGTATTGTTACAGGTACATCACTCAAGAATACACAATTAGAGAGTTGCTTCAGATTCATCTTGATTCCATAACTGCAATTTCTATTTAGATTTCTTTTTCTTCATGTGTGAAAAGAGGAATACAAAGGAAATTAAATCTTCACTGTCTGTTTATTTCTGGAGTCAAGAGTCCCTCCAATAAATCAGCCAATTTTGGTGTTTGGTAGAGTTGTATTGAAGCTGGAATAGAATGTGGCATAATGTATATGTGACATATAAACCAGGGATAATATACTGTGCTGAACAGAGCATAAGACTGGTTTGATGTGTGAGCTATTCCTGTGAACTTCAGTATCAGAAGGTTGACATTTCTTTTAATGGAGGTACATTCTGGAGATACTTACCTTCCTATCACTTTATTGTGCATGACAGGGATGGTTTTAATACTGTTGAGTAATACCAATAATTCTGAAATGCAAGTAATTGTGCTGATGAAGTGTTGTATGTGTTTTGAAAATATACTCCAAACCATAGAATGCTGTTTTCTTATTCCTATTTCAAACTGGGCACCATATGTTAAGATTAAACTGCAGCGAGAATGTAGCAAGCTACCTCTTTTGGATAAAGGGGGTTTTGTTTGAAGAAGTATACAACTACTCCTTAGGCAATTATTCCCCACAAAGCTAACTGCCCCTGAGTGCAAGTGATTTATTGTGCTTTCTATGGAAAAGCTGGTTGAGCGTTATGCTGACTGGCATAGCTGGAAACAACTTGATGCTTATTTTCACACATGATATCTACTAAGATGTCTTTAACAGACATGCTTCTCTGAAATTGTATCTGTTACAGAAGACAATATTTGAATGACAAAGAGCATGATTTTTTTTGTCACCCTATTCATGTTGTTCAGTTTGGAGTTCTAGTAAGAAATTTTGGCTTGCAGAGAGTTTTTGTATTGGTGCACTGAAAGCATGAATACCAGATGGAAATTCTCTGTTAAGCCTCTTTTTAGAAAGTATATTCACACATGAACACAAAATCCACTGTCCTTTACTCTGGGCATTTAATCAAACCCTGAAGTTTTCAAAATATGAATTGACTGTACACTGTCACTTGACTATGTGCTTTTATGACAACCTGTCTACTAAAAAGTTGCGACAGGATTTGGTGAAATCTGGCAGGACTGGACTGGGTGCAATATGCTCTGTGGTCATCAGGCTTTGCCAAGAGTAAGATAGGAGAGGAGCTTTTGGACACTTGCAAATAGATTAGATTGCAAAGGAAATGTGAAGGAGGCTTATGGAGCATACCTGCCAGATAAATTAGAGGTGGTCTTGATCTGACTCCAACCTGTCTCAGAGCTTAGCTCTGGGAATCCAGTTCAGATTTCTGTGATAAAATGAGGCCTTAGCCTTCACAGTTAAATCTTTGATCATGCAGACAGCCTTGAATGTGGGATTTTAGTTTTGACCCGGCCTATGGAGAACTTAATGACATTTTACCATAGGTTTCCAGCTCAGTTCCAGCTTGAGTAATTTGCAAGTCTGCTGGCACTATTTATCCCACACAGACCATGAAGTCGACCGTAAGTAAGTCCAAGCTGATGGAAAAACAATATTGCTAGAACAGACTGACAGATGTTGATTATCAAAAAATGTCTGTTTAAGCGTTTTATATGGATCCATTTCCTCACTGCATACACCTGAAATTTTTGTAGGAGTTACAAAGTAATTGTACTTAAAGACATGGAATCATCTGCTAAAGAAATTGTCGGAATACATATTGCAAAAAATGACTGCTGTGGTTATTACTGTTGCTGCTCAGGGGAGCTATTCAGAGGCCTCATTTATTGGAGCTTAATAGATTAAAAGTCCAAATTGAGTCTCATGATATAAACCTAATCAAATTCTAATCTGCATAATTTCCCCATAAACAGCAATGAGAAATTTGTTTAATTTATGTTTCAGTAGTTGCCAATGATGTGTTGGACAACATTGTTACTTTTATTTATCAAAGTCTTTTTATTGATTGCTTGCTATGACATCTGGCTTTGCTCTTTGTTTTTCACTAAGAAAGAATTTATTTGGCATAATGTAGGGTATAATGACATAATGTAAAGTCTCACCTAACATGCAAATATATAATTTTTAATAGTGACCCTTCCATTTTATTTGTAGTTATTGAATGCCTGTCTCTCTGAACTAGGTAGTACTGCTTAATATATTCAGTAAGTTTTATTCAGCATATTTATTTATTTTTGCCTGAGGTTTAAATATGCAAGATTGATTAATTATTAAGCTAAAAAGAATTTGACATCATTTTACACTAAATTCTTCTAGCTGCAAAGCAATGCTACCAACTTTGTGCCCTAGAAGTACATAGTGTAGAAGACTATTAAATGATAAGTAGAGAGCAGCGATAATTAAAAAATATTTAGTAATGAAAGTGGCTAAGCCCCACAAGAATTATAATTTCTGGTGTTACTATGAATTTAAGTGTGTTCCATAATAATTACTGAACGAGCACAAGTTATTATTTCTTCTCTCTCTAACCAAGTATTTGTGTAATTCTAGTGGTTCTTTCTTGACAAAATAAGAAAAAGCAGAGGAAAACCCCAGTCTGTTAGAGGTAGCCAAACTAGCTTCTAGCACCTAGACACTAGTATCAGGAGTAGTTGTAATACCTAGAGTTGCAATCTACCAGAAAGTGAATAGTCACTTGCCACCAAGAGATAAATTTCCACTAGAAGAACAATGTGAAGGAACTAAATTATTTCCTGACTGGAGGAGGCTTTGGAAAAGCAAGGTCATGACAACAGAGAAAGGGAGGGTAAGTAGATGGAAGATCAAAGATGATATTAGTCACAAAACAAAACAAGAATTTGACAAATCCAAAGCCCATCCAGAACCACAGTTTGGGTAATTTTCACATGAGGTTCTGGAAAACCAAACCAAACAAAAACCCCACAGAAACCCACAAAAGAGACAGTTTCGAAAAGTATAAATAATGTCTAAGTACCTGTGAATAAAAACTAAGTTATACATGATTCTGCACTATGTTTAAAATGTCATGCTTTTTTTACATATTATTCTGTTCATAATTAAAAATGTATCATTCAATGCTAGATCTCAAGGTGATGAAACTCCAGTCCTTCTTTTGATCTCTGCTTTTACAACTCTTGCTGCCTTGCTAAAACAGTCCAAGAGCCAGCGGACCTATAAATCCTTTACAATTTCAGCGTGTGGTACCACTAACCCACCCAGGGTTTGGGTTGAGGAAACTAATTGATCCCACTGCCTTGTGCTTTCATTAGAGCTTTGATATGGACATTTCCACTATGAGTTTCTGTAATGCAACAGTATGGGAATGAAAGAGACATTACGGGAGAGTATTTCCTTGGGAGAAAGATGGCAGTTTGTTCTCTATCAGCATCTCTCAACATTTAGTGCTCCAGGGACTGTTCCAGTTCCAAAGCATTGGAGGGTTGTTACAATTCAAAAAAGTATTTTTCTTCTTTCTCCATTCTCCGAGGATATGATGTGTGTTTGCCTGTATTTGCTCCTAGAGCATCTCTGAAGATGCTGTAGCCTCTGAGACAGCTGGTAGTTTATGCAGTCACATCTGCTCTCCCACATTCCTCTCCTTTTCCAGAGTTTAGAGATCAGCTCCAAAAGATTATTAGATCTTCAGGCACAAATTACAGTAAAAGTCAGAACTGAAACCTGAATGTAGGATTTCCAGGTTCTGAGGCCAAACTGCAGCTCTGTCTCAGACCACATGGGATGTTGAAGTTAGAATTGTTTCTAAATTGAATGGCTGTAGCAGATTCCCATGAATGTCAGCAGCTCTTTAGCTGCATGACTGCTGCTGAACTTTCCAGGTATACCCAAGTGGATGTACTTTGAAGAATAACAGGTATAGTCTATCACTCGATTGAATTCACTGGAATATTAATGGACATTGTCAGTGAACAGTAGCAAAGGGATATAGTTTTGAGGTCCTTTTGTGCGAGAATTATTTCTTTTTGGCTCGCTCTGCTTAATGAAAATCTTTGCCCTGTATTCCTGCATGATGACTTGTCAGGGGTGTGTTTAGCAGTTCACCACCTGTGTGTTATTCATATAAGCTCAAAATATGATTGTTGTTTCATGCTTCTTAGGAGACCCAGAGCTAGTTAATAGTATATATGCTTCTAAAATTGTATGGAGAATTCTAGTGCATGTGTTACCCATGAATCCATAGCATCTTTCCCTAGAATAGCATAATTTAAAGGACACTATCAATTTACATGGCACTTTAATGACAAGGTTACAATCTTTAGTTCTGCCAAGTGGATTTTCGTTCTGGAAAACTGCATCCTGCCTCCGCAGAGTTCCAATTTAGTAAAACATAAGTCTTTGAAAGGGAAGGGAGGCAAAGAGGAAAGGAGCAGGGGAAAAGGAAAGAGAATCATAAAGGATCCATTATGATCCTTTAGAACAGAAGATATTGTGAAACAAAAATCTGGTTTGAGAATATGACCATCTGTTTCTCAGTTAAGTTAGTGGAACAGAAGCAGTGATCATTCAGTCCCAAATGTGTTTGTATGTTAAAATCCCAGTAAAATTTTACTGGCCCCTGAGCAAAGTGAAAGGATATATGTACTGCTATGCAGAGCAAACTTTCCTGCATTTCATAGAATCAGAGAATCATAGAACTGTTTTGGCTGGAAAAGACCTCTAAGACTGTCAAGTCCAGTCACTGATCTAACACTACTATGGCCATCACACCATGTCTCAAAGTGCTCTGTCTATATGATTTTTGAACACCTCCAGGGATGGTGACTGCACCACTTCCCTCAGAAGTCTGTTCCAATGCCTGACCACTCTTTCAGTGAAGAATTTTTTTCCTAATGTCCAATCTAAACCTCCCCTGGTGCAATTTGAGAGTATTTCCTCTCATTTTATCACTAGAGAGTATCACTGATACTAGGGAGAAGAGACCAACACTCACTTTGCTACAACCTCCTTTTATGGACATCAATGAGGTCTCCCCTCAGCTTCCTCTTCTCCAGACTAAACAATCTCAGCTCTCTCAGCTGCTGCTTTTAAGACTTGTTCTCCAGACCCTTCACCAGCTTTGTTACCCTTCTCTGGACACACTGTGGGGACCCAAAACTGAACACAGAATTCAAGGTGCAGCCTACCAGTGCTGAGCACAGGGGCATGAGCACTTCCCTGCTCCTGCTGCCTGCACTACCTGGTACAGGCTAGGATGGTGTTGGCCACCTGGGCACACTGCTGGCTCATGTTCAGCTGGCTGTCACCCAGCACCCCCAGTTTCTCTAGAAGGGTGCTGTGGGACAGTGTCAAAGGCTTTACTAAAGTCCAGGTAAACAACATCCAAAACCTTTCTCATATCCACTAAGCGGATCACTTTGTCATAGAAGGAAATCAGGTGTGCGAAGCAGCACTTGCCTTTCATGAAACCGTGCTGACTGGGCCTGATCACCTGGTTACTCTGCACATGCTGTGTAATGGCAGTCAAGATGATCTGCTCCCTGACCAGGGCACTGAGGGGTTTGCAGTTCCCCAAGTCCTCTTTCTGGCCCTTCTTGTAGATGGGCATTGCATTTGCCAGTCTCCAGGCAGCTGGGACCTTGCCAGTTATTCAGGACTTCTGGTAAATGATGGAAAGTGGCTTGGTGAGCACTTCCATCAGTTTTTCAGTACTGTCAGGTGTATGCCATCTGGCCCTGTAGACTAGTGTATGTGTAAGTGGTGCAGCAGGTCATTAACCAGCAGATCACTTGGTCATCACAGTAGTTGCTCCAAACAACATGTAATGAACTGTAAATATTGCTGGAGCTTTCAGTGGCATGTTAAGCCATTCCAGCATTCGTTAATTTTGAACTTCATCACAGTGCCACTGTGGCTCATACAGAAACTTTGTAAGTGGTGTTTTGTAAGAAACAAGGAAGGATGATAGGCAACTGACCCTGCTAGCTCTTAGTTGGACAGCAAAACATTCCTTTCAGAGGCACGATATACTCAGTGCAGTTTGATAGCATGCTGTTTCACAGAGGGACAGGGGCTTGCTGTCTCCTGTTGGAAGTCCAAGTCACTTCCTCAGTTTGACATTGTGGTGGTTATCACTATAGACAGCCATAGTGGGTTGACCCTGGGTGGCAACTAAGCGACTACCTGTTTTTTTGCTTATGGGTGGTAGAGAGAATCAGAAGGGCAAAAGTGAGAAAAAACCTCATGGGATGAGGTAAAGAAAACAAATCAAAACAGAACAAAAACCGGTTGTGCAAAGGAAGTCACCACCCAGTGCAGCAATTTAGTATCAGATTGATATGATTGTGCTGCACCTTACCTTCTGTTTGTTCACAAAGAGAATTCCCTTTTCTAGAAGCCCCACTGTAACTCACTTAGGGATCATGCTCAGGCTTTCTCAGCCCATGTGAATTTTACTGTAGCAATTGTAGCCACAACTCCCTTAGTTGTTTGTTGAACAAGAAGACATTGTGGTTATAAGAAGATCACAACTATCAGCCCTGTTTTATGATTTTGATGAGCGTTAATGGAGCAAAGTTTGAGGACTGAGGAGAAAATGGAATATGAAAAGGAAAATGAAAAGAGGCTGTGAGGAAAGCATGTCATTTCTAAATGAATGCTCTGTGCTGAGGAATTGAATCTTTTCATAGCTGAAAATGGATCTTAAATCTGATGCCTTAGCTTGTTTCAGCTTCTGTAATGAAATAGAGTTTTCCTAATACCCTGTGACCTGAATTTCTCCCTGCTTTATGGGTGCTATTCCTTGACGTACAAACCTGTATTTTCTCAAGTCAGCATTTGATGATGGATGTCAAAATACAGGTCATGTATTATGCATATAGCATTACCGATTTAAGGTGTTTACTTGTCAAGTTGAAGAAATTCAGAAATGTCACATTCACTGAATCTGCACAGCTGTCACTTGTAGTTTTTCATACCTTTAAATGAAAGTTCTGATAAAGCAGGTTACTTTTCCTGCACTTTCCCCCTTTCCCCCCCCCCCCCCCCCCCCCCCCCCTTTTCTTTTTTTTCTCTTCTGGAGGGAAAAAGTAGAGAGCCTATGTACAAAATTTACATTGTGGCTTGGGAATAGGAATATGTCCTGAAGGTGTACGATGCCTTGTGACCCAAACATAGGCACACAAAATCCTTAAGTACTCATTTCCCTGAAAATAGTCCAACATTTTTATATTTTTAAAAAGATAATATGTAGAGCTGTCTGAATTAAATGTGGGCAAGGAAATTAAATTAAAATAGCATAGATTTCTCACATCTTTCAAGACCAAAATCATTTAAGGCATGAGTCTGTTTCTCATTCAAGGAGAAAACAAAATGCCTTTAACATGCTTCCTCCGTTTCAGACTGAATGCACTATGTGTGCAGTGTGCAATTACAGAGCTCCTGACAGTCTGTGTCTAACAGAAATGCCACATTTACTTCAATCTTCTGACACCATCATAGGAAGACAAATATTTGAAGGGTTAGAGAGAGGTGGCTACAAATAGCTTTTGATGGAGAGTGTGTGTGTGTGTGTGCACATTGCAGTAGAGGGAGGGCAAGAAGGACTTACAGTTAAGACACAGTTATGCCAACTTTCTCCAATTTGCTTTTAGCTAGTAGAGAAATGCTAGTGTGCTCTTACCATCTGAAGAGCCTGATTCATTAAATGATGTCTTAGGGAGTGCATCCTGAGATGGAGAGGGAAAGGCCTTCAGGAAAATGAGAAAAGCAGAGCCTCTACATATGCTCCCAGCATACAACCTGCAGGGGGCATGGGAACAAGATTAGTTTTCTCTGCTCTCAGATAGCGAGTGTAAAGACTCTTGCCATTTTAACTTGTTATTCTGTAGAGGACCCAACTGGCCTGATATTTCAGCTGCTCAAGGAGTGAGCCTTTTATAATATACTGCCACCAAAGTCATGTCTTGCCTTTCCTATAGCATAACACAATGCAAAACTTATACATCAGATCCTGCTTCAGAAGTAGAAGTGACACTAATACTCACCTGTCCTAAGACAGCATTCCCTCCCTTTGGAGTCTCACTTCAGTTTTCCTGCTGGTGTGAGAGTGTCAGACTTATGTCTAACTCATGAGATTGTGCCTGATGTTAGATTCAGTTTGTGAGTCTGAGAAATCCTAGGTTCTGCCATGCAGAAGTAAGCATTCAAAGCACCAATATGACTGTCAGTCACAGTGCCAAACTGTGACTGCAAACTGATACCAGTTGGGAATGCAACTCACTGTCATTCCAGTCTTGCTGAATTAGTTTCAGCACAACGAATAGTATTAAATCACCCACATTTCTGGTTTCCTCCTAAGAATACTGCTTTCTAAAGATTTTCTATGCACTGGCTACATTAAGTATAATTGCTTTACTGTCTTAAGTTTGTCTGTGGTGATGTTTTTGTCTTGCAAGACTGCTGAAGATACCACATCTACTTCCTCTAAGGAATTCCTGGAGAGATTTTTTCATTCCTTTTCACTTACCCTGTTCTTACAAGCCTCATGTTGTAGCTAGCTTTCATGCTGTAATCAGAAGGAAATTCATGCTAGTACCTTCTGGAGGGCTAAGTCTCTTTTCTCAGTGATTGTAGTTTTATTACCTATATAGGCTATGTAATACAGACAAAACATGAGGAGAAATTAACTGATTATCAAATAAGATTTTAAATATAAAAAACCTTAAATCCCATTACATCAAGTAGTTCAGACCTGATGGTCCTCATTTTTCTTGTTTAGGGACAGTTTGAGTGTGACGATATTTATCACTGAGAAAAATCATAAATGCCTCAAACTATATAAAACCAATACCACGTGTTAACAACTACAGTTTAGTTTAGAGATCTTGTGGTTTGTAAATTAGAAATGGGAAAGGTAAAGTAGAAAATGTCATGTCTTCTTTTGAATTCAGTAGTGGATAAATATATCGATGAATTTAATGCAGTGAGAGTTTCTACACTGCAAGAAGATAATGAAGTTACATCAGGAACTAATTTGGCTGTGATTAATTTAGAATCAGTATATGGAGAATTCAGAATTAGTTCAGGCCAGTAGTAACAGAGGATCAAAAGTCTTTCCCTGGATGTCAGGTTTGACATCAAAAATGGGCATAGTGTGACAAAAAAATGAATGTTTTCTCAAAAATATGTGTTTTTAAGTTAGCTTGGCTCAATCCTATTCCTAGCAGACACACATTTGCTTCAAATTGCTACCTTGGCATTGGACTACAGAAAACCCTAAAGTCAAATTCTGGCTTCACCATCAATTCTGCAATAATGACATTAAATGAACATTCCTATGCTTTCCGCAGCTTTAATGAACAAAGGAGGTGGAATGCATTAGTCTCCCCTAGTGTGAATTTCCAGTCCCGCTGTTGCACCAGCTTCTGTAGAACTGCCTACTTTTCAGTACTTAAACTCCAAAAGGCTTTGCCTGGGTATTTTTTATTTAAACAACAACAACAAAACAACAAACTAACCAAAATTTTAAGAAGCCCCAAAGACTAAAAAATGCTCAGTGTCAAGAGATCCATTTCAAGCTGTGTGTAAAGAATCAAGCTGAAAACACAATTTCTTTTTAGAGGCAAACCTTGCTGCTCTCCAGATCTTTTTCCCTTTGAGTGCCTGCCGATATGTTTCCTCTCCCACCTGTTTCCTTTACCTCCCCAAAGGTATAAAACTCTTTCTAGTTTCTTTTCAAACATTCCTCTTATTTACCATTTGAAAACCTGTGTCTTTTGCCTTCCATCCTGTCTCTGTGTTCTGTTAGAACACGTCCTTCCATCCCAGTATTCCTATAACTGTAATCCTCATCAAAATGCATATTATGAATGGTACATCTGAAAACAATGAAAAAACCCACAACTCTGTGTGGGTTGTATTGCTCCTGAAATACAGTTAGAAAATTCTAAATCCTGCATGTTGATCAAACCTAAAACCTGCTAGTGGAAGCAATTTGTTCCTCCTGGTTGTCCTACTGTTTACACACAATGCTGCTTAAAATGTTAATTGAGGTTTAATGAAAGGTGTTTGTTTCAGGATTATCTTAAATATGAATTGGACAAAATTAGATCTCTCTTAACACAGAAGTCTTTATTTATGTTTAAGTAAGCATTGCTCTTTCCGTTTTATATGTTTTGATGCTATCTAGGATAACAAAATAGATATCAATTTCTCCATTAGCTACCAAATACTTCTACCATAGAAATGATCCATGTATTTGTGAAGGAGTATGCTTCTAGGAAATAACTGTTTAAAATTAAGTCAAATATTTTTGAATTACTTTTTTTTTTTTTTTTACCGTTTATTTCTGGAAAGAATAATAGAGATGGGAAATTCTCTGTTGGTGGGGATTTATTATTTTTTTCTATATAATTTGTCCTGTATAAACTTGGTTTTGTTCTCTCTTCTAGGCTTTACACCCCCAGGGATGGATAGGTCATCTCCAGACAATAGTCCGGTCCATGGCTTGTTACGTCAACCTTCCATTACAACAGGAGCCAACATCCCTATTATAACAGAGCTAGGTAAGGAAAGCTAACATTTATCCTTTCATGTGCATTCCCACTTCCCATGTTATTGAGTCTCAAGAAAATCAGTTATGGTATATCTTACACTGCTATGTTTTCTCTTCTGAAAACTGTTTTGAATTACTCTCTCTGCAGAAAGATTAGTAACAATTGTTTCACTTTATTTGAATAACTGAAATAGATTTCTTTCACTGGGTTCTCTACATTTTCTTAAATAAACACTCTATCAGACAAGATACTTTTTACGTAGTATAACAAATAAGCAGGATACTTTGGGTTAGAAATGGGAAAAAAATCCACAGTAAGTATGAGCAGACATTTCCTGTGCATTTAATCAATAGTAAGAGGCCATTTGTTTATTTCTTCATGGTCCAGAACTGTTTAATCATGTGTAACCAAACTCTATATAATAGTATGAAACATTTCACTCCTGAGAATACAATGAGGGTAGGTAACCAGGCTCTGATTTCCACTCTAGCTGTGGGTATTTATGTTGTCAAGTGGTGTGATGTGAAGTGCAGAAGCTGTTCTGCTTTTTCATGGCAAACACAAACTTGATTTGTGGTCCTTTGTCCTTTTATTTTCTTTTTTTCAGTTTTATTTTTTAGAGCCTTACCTGTCTTTTTCCCTTACTTTATTATCTTTCTGTACTTTCTTTTCCCCCTAAATACTTTACTTATTAGCTAAGCCTGGCAAACTTCTGCCTTTGGTTTCAATCAGTCAGGAAAAAAACAGTGGAACCCACATTCTAATGATAACTGAACTGGGTAAGAAGTGCCTTTTTCCTTCACATCACTGTCTTATTTTCTTGTTGTTGTTCTTGCTGTCATCAGCTTTTCCTTTATTTATCTGGCTGTATCAGAGGGGCTACCCTCATGGCACTGCTTTGAATGTGTTTTATTTGTGGTTCTGGTTGGAATTGACTGTCTTGTTCTGGGCTTTCTTAATGATTTTTTTATTCACGCAGCATCAGTAAACCTTTGATCACACTCGCCTGACCTGCCAGCTGTTTTCATAGCACCTTCTCACCAATTCATTTTCTTTGGCCTGGGTCCCCACCTCCCAGGCCCTCACTTCCCCACACCAATGTTTCTCTCCTTTTCTCTCTCTCTTTCTTTTTTTTTGTTATTTCAGCCTATTGTCAGTTTGGTGGACATGCCTTAGCAGTTCTCACAGGAAGTCCAAGAAGGAGTAAAAGATTGCAGAACTTCCCCCACCCCAGCATCATACTTTCCCTTAAGCTATTTTTTTTGTTATGTAAAAAGCAGGCCTTTTCTCAGAAGCTCAGTTTTTGAAGTTGTAAAAAAAAAGTAACCAAGAGAGCTCTCACCAGATTTTGTGAGCAGTGTTTGAGGAGCATTTCCTATGGCACAACACCACACGTTCAAGCCTACCTCACCTAGCCCAGAGACCTTTTGTAGAAATCCCAATGTGCTAACATGCATCAGGAAGATAAAGATACTGAGGATAAAACCACACTTGCAGAATTTACATTAGATTAACAGTACCTTGAAAACTGACACCACATACAGCTGGCATTCTAGTGTCACTCAGGTATTAGTCTAACAGATATAAGTGGAAAATGAATGCTGCTGTCAATAGTGCCTACTCCCAACTAGCAAATTAAACAAAGACACAAGCTCTTCAAAAAGTACATTTTGAAATTATATACCAGGCTTTCAAATAATACTTCACTCAATAATCTGGATAATAAATTGATACCCATTGTGCAAAGAAAGGAGTATTGTGGATACTGGCGTTTTATAGGATGAAATTCTTCTGACTCCTTGGGCGGAACACTTCTCCCTTTACAATGTTGAAGTATGATGTTTTTGTGGTTAGTTTAGAGAGAAAGAAAGAAGGAATTTTAAATCCTACTTCAGCTCAGATGCTTACTGAACGATCATGGCCGAGTACTGGCTCAACAGGGCTCCAAATGGAGGATAACAATTCTTAACTCTTTTAAGAGACAGCTAGTGTGAGGCTTTATCTGTAGTTACTCATGTTGTAAGGTAAGCATGGCAAGCAGATTGGAAAAGGAGTGGGTGGAAAATTAAACTATACAGGGAGGAAGGTCAGAATAGCAGACAGAACAATTTCTGATCAAAGAAGTTCAGAGGCAAAACTTGATCAAGTTAACAGCAGCTCTCATGTTTTCAGATCTCACTGGTTGGCTTACAAGATGAATTTGCATGAGAATCGGGACAGAATCAATGTATGCAGTTTCAAATACTGGAAAAGTTTCTAATTTCCCTTTTTCATGGGAACTGAAATTAATTTGTGATTTAGTAAGTTAAAGGGTATATTGATGGCATAGCTAAACAGTCTGTGCTTTCATGCCTGAGGATGACTGATATGGAAATGAAATATTTAATGAAATATGATCCACTTGATACACTGATCTCAAGAAAACAACTATTTTTAGTGGAATGAGATGGAGGCAGAGAGCTTAACTGTAGCAATGAAATGCCAGAGCAAATCTAAATGACAAATATTGTTTTATTTGGACTTTTTCTTTAAAATAGCCTGATATGGATTCTTTTTCACACTGGCTCATATAGAATTTGTGGCTAAGGAAGGGAAGTTATGGAGACAAATATTTGACCAAAAGGCAGTGCTACAAGAAAATAGCTGGAGTATTGCTCCTTCATTCAGATAGATGCATGCTAAAGGGACAGTTTATCCTCTTTTCAGCTGTAAGTGCATTAACACCACTCCAGTAAGGATCACGGCAGCACATCTAACAGATGCCTGTGGGCTATATCAGAGTTTTATGAACAGCCTTTATTTTACAACAACATTCTGACTTGGTATCTTGTGATAACATTTCACTGTACATGCATACAGCCTTAGTCTCTGTACCTGACCAATGCCAAGATTGTCTCAATTTATAGAAGACCATCATGTATCTCGTTCTGAGTGTAGGTAGCTGGTGTCATGAAGCTACTTTTACAGCAGACTGACAGTCACCTCTCAAGAGCAAGAGTCACCTCTTACAAACAATATAACGATCAACAGATTTTTAAATGCGCATTTTCGCATCCATCTTGATTTCATTTTCAGTGCCGTCAAAGACACGAGTCTGTGTTTCCAGACATATGCCGTTTCTTTTTCTTTCTAACTAACTGTGTAATGTGTAAGGTCACGTATTGATGACCCAGAAACACCTTATGATTTTATTATTATTTATTATTTTCAGTAAATGATTCAAACGTTCAGTTCTTGGACCAAGATGATGATGATGATCCAGATACAGAATTGTACCTCACGCAGCCCTTTGCATGTGGAACTGCATTTGCTGTCAGTGTGTTGGACTCTCTCATGAGCGCAGTAAGCAAACGAAACCTTTTTCTTTCCTTTCCGTCAGACTTACCATGAAAGAGTATGAAAGCATAGACGCCTTTCCATAGATAGTCTGGAGAAGACACCTCTTAGCATCAAAAGAATTTCAGAGCCTAAACTAGGTCATTTTTTAGTTTTACACAGAGATCTTAGTAACTGAGATATCTAGTACTATCAGGAGTGCACAATTTTAAAAGCAGTCAGGCTTTAAAGATAATATTTTCCAAAACATGTTGTATCTGCCTCCTGAAACCCAGACCCAAAATCATTGTGTTGATCCATATGCTCACCATTCATGTCAGACAGCATAAACCGTGTTTCCAGCTTTTAATTTCCTGTAGCCATGAACAATGCTCAAAGTATGAGAGCTGAGGGACAGTGATAGAACTATGCGAATATCACTGTACGTACTCTGTGAGCTCTACTTGTGTGAAGAAAGGTCATAATCTCCTTTTCACGTGTGTTGTCTTGTGAGTCAAAACATAAGTGTAGGCCAGAAACTACAGATGGTGGCTTTTGGTTAAGTCTACATTTGTGGTTTTGGTTTACAGCCATAGTAAGGTTTTGAAGCAAATGCCTCAGTCATAACTCCTTTTTATCTTTCCTTGCTTCATATTGTCTAGGTTTGCAGACCAGTCTTGCTCTGTATGAGCTGCACTTCTTTCTTAAGCTCTGCTAGGTATAGCAAGGACATAGTCCTCTTGAAATCTGAGTATCGTCTTTCTGAGCTCCTCACAGAATACATTTTGATAGTGCTGGCTGTGATCTGTTACAAACTGAAATGAACAAATGGATTTCTTTAATGGAGCCAAATCTGACCTTCACCTAAACTCAGAATGAAACTTTATATGCTTAAGAAAAATGCACTATGATCTTTATTATTTAATATTTTACTTGTATTTCATATTTATGTATCTGTATTTCACATTTTTATCCCCTATGATATTCCTCATTTTTCAATCCACAGAAGCATAATATCAGTCTGCACTGGTAAAATTCTATTGTAATGCAGCCTAGGACTTTGCAAAAAACTTTTATTTTTTTAATCATTATTATTTACTGTATTTTGCATATGACATTCAGAAAACATAAGCAAGCACACTAAACTCTACCATCTGTAGTCAAAATCTTTCTATATAAAATATTTAACATTTTCACATTATTAAGGGAAATAATTTAACATCAAAGTGTGAAACTGTTGTACTAGAAGCTGTTTGTCTCCTCACATCATTGCTTAAACCAATGATCCTGAGTGAATCATTCAGGAGGGTACTTCCATAATCTTGGAAAAAGTAGGGTTAATTTTTCCAGTTGCCCCTGGCATTGCCACAAAAAAGAGAGCGAAGTGTTGCGGACACCATGGTGGTTTTGTGCAAAAGTATGTCATGTAAATAACAGTGACGCTATAAGAAACGTGCGGAACATGGCTGTGCAGAAAATTTCACTGGGAGCTCATCATATTATCTTCACAATGGTTTTAGTTATTGCTAGCTTTTATTAGCTTGTAGTTTTTGACAACATGCCCCTCCATTTCTGCAATTTCTTTCTCCAACAGTCTTTTTTCCAAACATTTTCACATCTAAGTGGTCATATTATATGTCATGGACAGTGCAGCCCGAAGCCACAGATGTAGATGTGATAACAAGAGTAGAAAATTCTAACTTAGAAAAAGTACTAATCAAAATGACAAGCCAAGGATTCAGTCAGTTAGAATTCTTCACCATCCTGTCTTTTCTTTCACCACTTTGCTGATTGGTGGCAGTGCTATTTTCTCTTTTATTCCTCAAAGGCCTAGTAAAGAGTTGGAAAAGTACAATTCTTCCTGGTGCTTCAAAAAGTGTAAGATGTGTGAGATGGTTTCCCTTCGCTATCCCTATTATTATGGAAAGAATGTATCCTCCTTTCATTTTTTCTCCAAGGAAAAGAGTGTTTCTCACACAAACTAATCTGCTCACACTATATTTTCTCTTCTTTTTTAACCAGAGTATACTTAGTTTTAGGGATGAGCTTCTCTTTATTCTGCCTAAATTCAAGCCGATACCAACAACATTTAGTCTAACTAAATTGTGATTATCTGCAGTCAGGCTCTTATCCTAGGAATTGTACAGGAATATTCTGTAAGAAGCAACTAATTCACACTGTGCTGGTCTGTACCAGCTCACTTTGAGACAAGGATATGCTCCATTATTCAATCCACTTAATGATTTAGGGTGGAGTTATTTTTATTTTCTAAATTTTTTAGAAAAATTCAGATTTATTATGTCTATTGAAATCTCTGAAATGAAAATTCCTTATATGGTCTTCAATACAAAAGTACAATGTATGAATTGCTTAATTAAGAATTAATCTCTTCTCACAGTAGCAGGGCTTTGTAGTAAAACAGGTATAAGAAAGATCAGAAAGTAGAACAATATCCATGCAAACAGTATTCTTTCTGATAGTTGGAAAAGACCTCTAAGGTCATCAAGTCCAAGACCACTTATGGACATCAAACCATGACGCAAATTGGCATGTTCACACGTTTCTTGGAACACCTCCAGGGACAGTGACTCCATCACCTCCCTGGGCAAACTATTCCAATGCCTGACCACTCTTGCAGGAAAGAAATTTTTACTGATAACCAATCTAAATAGAAAAAGAGTTACAAAATCTATTTAAAATAATTTCCTTAAATATTTGCCTATAGAATAATAGTTATTGAACAGTATTAATAAGTGTTAAATTATTATTTCTCTTCTGTAATTTCATTATATATAAGTAATGAACTGACCCCTACTCATGAATCACAGATTAGAAAATGTGTTGTTGCTCTTATTCAAATCTGAATGCTGAAGATCATTACATGCCGCTTGTTTAGCATTGTTTCCTATAAGAAATAGGAAATTAGATATTTTAAGTTTGAAATTGTCTGTTATTTTCTTATTTGAAAGATAAAAGGCTTAATGAAGTTCAGTTTTTAAAACGCTTTCTACAGGCTATCCACACATCATTTTTTTTCTACGGTAAAGGCAAATGTTCCACAACCCTATGATTCAGTGTGGTAGTTTGAAGATTATTGCTCAGAAGACAATAACGAGCTCACAAACTGTACTGTCTTTCTGATGAGTTGGTAACAGTGGTCTCTGCAGGCTTCAGTTACTCTGTGTGAAGGCGGTAGGCATGGTTGATGTTGAAAGTGTGGGAGTTTTGTAAAAATACTATTTTCACCTATAAAAGGGATTTCTTAAGAGAAGGAAATTCTTGAGAAGTACTTTATCCTTTTCCAAATCTTCTTGTGATAGTTCCGGAAAATTCTGTGCATGCAAAGAAACCATTTTTATTGATGAACAGTTGGCCGAGAGCCAAAGCTTCTCTGTTTCTTATTTTGGTCTTTAAGCTTGGTCCTTAAGCTATGAGAACCATAGAAGTTCTGGTGGGTTGGCATCCCTTCCATACATACCATTGACTATAAACTTGATATATGATCAGAGTGGTGCTATTAGAGGCAAAGATCTTCAGAACCAGGTGATACCATTTAACATTTCTTAATCCTAGAATTTATTTCCTTGTACTACAACTTTAGGTCTTTATTTTTGTTCTGTAATACTAAATTCTACTTTTATTCAATAAGCAAAAGCAGAGAATGGGAGACAATAGTTAAACCAGTCTGATTTATACAGAAAAGAAACTTCTAGTCTATGATCCAGACAATTTGAAACTTAAGACCAATTTTTGTCCAAGTCTCTTCAGGGGAGTGGCAAGTAGCATCTTATAACTGAAAGTCTCCCAAATTTCTTTAAAATTTGAATAATATTTTGAGAAGCAGTAGAAATTTAAAACACAAAATGCTGTTATTTATTTTCTGTTGTTAATTCTGTCTCAAAGACCTTTTTATTACTGGTATACATTACTGATGTTAGCTCAGTCATTTCTCAGGTCTGCGTATATGTTATTCATTCAACAGAATTCTTTAAATGTAAAAAGAAAAGCAAGTTAAAATATTTGTTTGAAAGCAATGTTAAAAAGCTGCATGCAGTGGTGTAGGTGTCTTCTTGAAAGAAATCCACAACAAACCACTAGCAAACACAGGAAAATGGTAGATAGGACAATTTTAGAGTAACTATAAATGAATGTCAAAGTGCTATTAAAATTAAAGGAATGTTATTAAAAAATGTGCTAATTTTCAGTTAAATTTTCTGTAAAAGACCAATTAGTTTAAAAGGCTTGACAGCAATAACTGCAAAACATAAGCACGCTGGTAATTATATTTTAAAAAATGATTGAGGAAATGGGAAAGCATCCCTGACACATTTGAAAGAGCTGCTTTACAATTCTGGAGCATAGGCTAGGTGGCACTGCTACCTCAGATATCTGTGTCAGAATGTTCTTGCTATTTGCCCCGTTTCAGTGTCTATGATACATTTTTTTTTCTGTGTTTATACTACACCTGTTTCATATTCTGATTCTGGAATTATAGTCAATTATAGTGATGTCATACGGATGTCCAGTGTGGGATTCAGTTAATAGCAGTAGTAAACAAGTATTTCTTCAGCTGCAGTTTTAGAGTCAACAAAAGGGATTCACTGCCATCACTGCAAAGTGTCTTGTTACTTTAAGTACAGCAGCACCTTTCCAAAGATATTCTGTACATTGGTTTCTTATAAGCACTGGCATATCCAGGCCATGTACCCTCCCACAGAGCAAGTAGAAGATCACTCTCAAATTAATTTCAGGGTATTATTATTCCAAAGGAAATGGATATCAGCTAGTTCAGCTCTTCAGTGTCCCCCTGTTCCAAACTAGCAAGAGGTAAAGGGGAGGGGTTTGATTTTGGTGGCAATCAAAAGCATGGACAGGCGGGATTTTCCTGGGGAGTATTAAATATATTAGTACAAGAGGAAGCAACCGCATTTAGCAGAAGGTGACAACTTGCAGCATCCTATTCACCCATCCTTTATTGCTTATGGTTGGACATTTTCTGATCAGTTGCAGTGCCAGAGCCTGAAAGTTGGAATCTTTTTACCCACTGATGACAACACCCCAGACCCCATAACCGGGCTACACTCATCCATCTGATTAGATGGTGACATCCACATCAGTCATGGTGTGAAGCCCAAATGAAGCCATTGTTCCAAGATAAATGTTGCCTCCTTTGCTAATAAGTGTGTTCACTTTGCCTTAACATTTGTCTAGCAGTGGGAGGCCTTTCTCCAGTGACAGCATTCTGTTCCATCAACCAACAGACCTGATTCTTTTCTCAGTTTCATTATAGAGTATGGCTCCCAGAGTTACTCCTGGTTGGCACATGATAGAAGTCCAAATTTGGCCCATTGCATTGGGTCTGGGAGGAGTTGTGTATGTGTGCATATTTTATTTTATTTATTTCATTTTATTTTATTTTATTTTATTTTATTTTATTTTATTTTATTTTATTTTATTTTATTTGTATTAGTGAAGTTGTGACTTGATATGTTAATTTCCTACTACTTTCATTTCTCAGTTTAGTATGAGATCTGTAGCAAAATGAATTATATGGCCACAGGATAATTTCTTGGTAGATCACGCTCTACTGAGTTAAAACTGAATTTACAATAAGGGGCAATTGTGCACTTGCACAGTACAAAATTCAGAGTGTATCTGTTTAAATCTAGATTTCTGGCTACAGTTGCTATGATTTAATTACAAAGTGAAGAAAGTGCTGGAAGCCAGTGAAAATATGGCCTAATGATACCTCCTAAAGAGTAATAAAATTATTAGTACAGTTTTAGTCTTTTGCCTGTTTAATAACTGCAAATCACCAATCTGTAAAACCAGGCTATCCTGCATGAACCAGCATTCAACAGTCTTAGAGCAGGTAAACATTTACTATAGCTGGTCTCATTGTAAACCAGACTTGTAAAATCTACCAGTAAAGATACGCTTTTCTTTTCTTTCATGTTTCTCAATCTGATTTACAGTTGTAAAACTGAGAATAGCATTTTTGCATAATACTAAGTGTCATTACTTAGAGCAGAAAAAGGAATCAAAAATACTGAATAAAAGAGTAGGGAAGGCATACGAAAAGATACTGTTGCAGAAGATGGTATGTTTTTGTCAAGTTATGTGCTTAAAGTGTCATATAGAATATGTTTAAGCACATTTTTACTGATGGGCTTTTCCACCTTCTGCAGTTGCAGTGTCTCCCTCCATCAGAAACCTTTCTTAATAATATAGAAAAATCTTTATATATCTGTGAAACTGATGTCAAGTAACATTGCTGCCTAACTGCAGGAGCAATTGTGTTAATTATTTTAGTTCTGCATGGTATATAGTATACAGGCAAAAGCTAAGAAAAGAGGCTGAACTTAATGCCAGTTTCTTTATTCTGAGTACTTCAGTGTTGGAAAAGTATAACACAGTGGGAAGAGTTGCCAAAGAGGGTAACTCTCTCACCTCAGGAACATCAAGGAAGAAGTAATTGAATAAACAATCACGTCTCAGTGTCTTCTCCCACTCACCACAGCAATTCCTATTAAACATCATGTAATCACTCCAGGCTTATTCTCCTGAAAGAGGTCACATTGATTTTTCTATATATTAAGAAAGGTTTGAGTATTACTCTTGAATATGTAAGACCTGCTTTGAGATTAGCTATTGTTTTAGAACAACTGAATCCTCCTGAACTCCTGCTAATATCAGACAGCTCTTTACAGTACAACTTGTATTTAAAATACATAGCCTTATCCAGGCTAATTTAAAAAAATTGGAGTTGATGAGATGCAAGTATTTGCTTTAGGGCATGTATAACAATAACAATATGTTCCTCTCATTTTAATTTAGTCAACAGGTGAATGGTGTTTATGCCTATGTTAATAAGCAGAGAATCTTGAAGTTAGGAAACTTCCACAAAACAGTGAAAAATGTTGCCATGTGGAATTCATTTTCTCGTGTTTTATTGGTCATCTCAAGTGAACAATAAAACTAAAGTGTCATTATAAACAGAAAGAATATTAAAGTAATATTGATAGAAAGCCAATTCTGCTTTTTGATCTCAGGAGAAAATATTTCAACTTCTACCTCAATTTACCCATGTATTAAATACAATTACATTATATGGATAGAGCAATGAATTTAATTTAAAAGTGTGATTTAAAATTATCTTTGGACTACACACGCTGTTGGAGAATTCAGTATTCATTTTCAATTGAGTGGATTTGTTCCTAGTGCCAAGCTCAACAAAAGTCATAAATCTAGTAATGGAGTCCACAAATATAGTAATGTCAATCCTGTGTTCTCTACAGCGAGCTCTTTTTCTTCTTGTACATTCCCCACACTTGCAAAGCTTTGGAAAACACAGGTATTAGTGACATTGTAAGTGATGGTGCCCCTTTTTTTTGTTCAACATTATTTTTTGTCCAGTACATCACATTGCAGATAAACTGAGTATCTCCCAACTATACCAGTATACTTGTAAGTGAACTTGAAAATCATTCATCTGGCATTAAATTAATATTTAAAATACCCATTGTTTGCCTGACAGATCAGCAATGCTACAGACACTGGAAAAATGTCAGTATGAAGTAAATCTTCCCTAATAAACCACACTTACCCTATACCCTAGAGTTTTTTAAAAGGACCACCAGGATCCCAAACTCATCATACATTTATCTGGAATGAACTCAAGATGTTTAATTGATACATGCTTATGTCTGAACACTGTCAAGTCTCGTAATAAGATGTTTAGTACAATACATTGGTTAGACTGCTAGAGTCCAGCCACAGTAATAAGTAATGACATTTGCAGCACAAAGGCAGCTCCCCAACGAATTGGTGACAAGAGTAAAAAGGCAATCTAGCCTGTGTAAGCTTTAAATGTGGTCTGAATTTTACAATTACATGTCCTAAAGCCCATTATTAGACATGAAGACAATGAGAAGGAAAGCAGTCATTGCATCACTACTAACACCAATTATAGGAAACATAAATCATTCACATTTTTGTACTTTAATAAAAAGCAGCCTAAATCGGTGTTTAAAAGGAAAGATCTGGTATAGGAGCCTAATGGGATAGAAGAAAATAGAGTAATTGGAGGCTGCTGTCTTTTCACTTTCTATATAAAATTATTTGAAGAGACAGCCAAGAACTTTAAACAGCAGAAACCCAGAAAAGTTGTAATTTGGATGTCTTCAGTTGTGACTTTAATGGTGTTTGCTTAAAGAGCTCTCTTTTATCTCTGCAGACATACTTCAATGACAATATCCTCACACTGATACGGACATTGGTAACAGGAGGAGCCACACCAGAGCTGGAAGCACTGATTGCTGAGGAAAATGCATTGAGAGGAGGTTACAGCACGCCCCAGACACTTGCAAACAGGGACAGGTGTCGAGTTGCTCAGTTGGCTTTGTATGATGGGCCGTTTGCAGACCTAGGGGTAAGTATGAGGAAAAAAAGTAGGACCAAGGCTGGTCTACACTTACTTGCTTTCTCTCATACAGAATTAAAATCTATTTAATTACTGTAAAATTGTTATTATTTAATTTAATAGAGCTTTTGATTCATTTGACAGTTCACAGCACAGGGTGCCAGGTTTGTCGGGTTTACTCTTACACTGTTTAGGAAGCTACATGACTTCCCAGACTCCTTGCCTGGATATTTCATACAGAAAATCCTGTGGTTCCTCCTAGTTGTCAGCTAAAGAGTTGGATGAGCTGACTTGGGTGATATAACCATTCTAACAATAGTCCATTTTAAAAATGAGCAATACCTTTACCTTTGTTGTTTTTTTTTATTCTTTCCATGGAGCTTCCAGTTCTTGCTTAAATATGCTTACTGCCTTGAAAACAAAGATGAAAGGTTTTCTGCTGTTTCTGGATAAACTAATATTCTTTTGCGATCCTAATTTTCTGACATTTTAACTACACTATCCTGAGTGAAATAAAAAAACCCAAACCAAACTAAACCACCAACCAACCAGAAAACCCCCAACCCCATAATTTCATAGACCAAGGTTCTCCAAAATAACGATCACTTTTCATCATTACTTTTTTAAAATAAAACACTTAGATTATCATCTCCTTGGGTAAAAGATTCTAATTCATAACAAACAACAGACTCTCAATATGTTGTCTTTTTTTGTACAGGCTCATACTGAAAATCCTCTTCCCCAACACTGTGTTTACAGAGAAAATAAAGGAAAAACAAACTGTACCGTTCTCTTTTGGTTTTGACCCTGTCCTTTCTTATCCTAGGATGGAGGTTGTTATGGAGATCTATTTTGTAAAGCACTGAAAACATACAATATGCTTTGCTTTGGAATTTACCGATTAAGGGACGCGCATCTAACTACTCCCAGCCAATGCACTAAACGGTACGTCCAGTCTTTCAGGGCATCTCTGCTTCACTGCTCTTCAATGAGGAACTTCTCAATGAGGAACATGCCGAAGCCTGTAGTAAATCTTAAAAAGAACTTTTTGTATTTTTTACATAACTTTGCCACAAAAGCTAACTCTTTGAGGACTTCGTGATGCCTCTACAGCTGAGTTTAAATCATAAGCTGAAAATCATAGCACAAATTTTCAGCAAATCTAAATCAAGAAGTTGTAAAGTTAATTTTCAGAACATACCTTTGTCTTGTTTGATTTATGATCATCCGTGGTTTGCATATAAGAAAATATCTTCAGCTTTAAGTTACTGGATAATATAGAATATAGTAGCTAGACTTTCTTTTTCCAAATGTTCCAAATGCCGTGGGTGGAAACCCTTCTCTTGGTATGCTACAATTTTTCTTCACTATCACTAATGATGACCTCAGTACTTTAAATAGAGCAGACACATTTCAACCTTTGCAAACTGAAGGCCATTTAGCAGCTTACTCGAAATGTGTCTGAATTAAGTGCCTACTTGAAATACACACAGAGACTCATAGACAACAATCACAAAGCTATTATCTGTTACTGTTTCCTTTTTTACAAAAAAACATCATTATTGAATGAACATGGCAATCAGCAACCCAGCAGCCCACCTTCTGTAAGGATTTGGGCAAGTTGATTAAAAAACTGCCTATTTTCAGTTTAGATTTTTTACTATACTTGTGATTATTTGTTGAATTAGGAGATGTCCCTGAAGTAGATAAGCCAGATTTCTTATGAGCAGTGAATTAGTTTGACAAGAAGTTGTGAGCTTTGTGATCAATTTTTACTTTTCTTGAGAGTACAAAACTGCCTCTTGCCTTGCTCGAATGTGTCTTTCACATGCATGAGAAAATTTATCAGCAGGTTCTATACTCCATTCCTATGCTGAAAGTGGGTTAGTTAAAGTTGAGGATTCGTGGCATTTGATAGACTGTTTAATTCAGGCCTGGGAAGTGTCCTTATCAATGCTGGATTCTTGCAGATTTCTCTTTAAATATGCTCTTTGAGGACTGGAATGTACATAAATGAAATCAACCTCACTGCAAATTTGCTGGTATATTTTCCTTATTTTGTATACAATCACGATACAAACAATTATACACCTCACTCTATTGACAGTATAATATTTACTAAGTATATAGTAAATATATATTTAAATATAACTGCACCTAAAATCCTCTTCTCCCTGCTTTTCTGCCATTCTTCTAAATAGTGTTGCTGGTAGGTAGTTACTGGGTTTTGTCAATCTGTTTGCTAGAGTCATTGCAATACAGTGCAGGAGGAGGGTGATTTGTATGGTGTCTTTGAAAAATTGTGAGATGATTCACTTGAGGAACATCCTACTTAGACTGTATGTCTCTTGCAACAGAAAACATACAAAAAGTGGTATCTGTTACCAGAAGGTCCTAAATCATAATGGATATTATGTGAGCTAAAACTAGGTGCACACTGAAGGAAACAGAAATGCAAAAATATGGGTATGTTTGTGATATAACCCTAGAGTAATTTTTTTAGTACAAACCTAAACCTACTTTCTCTTTCTTTCTTTCTTTCTAGTTATGTTATCACAAACCCACCATATGAATTTGAGCTTGTGCCGACAGACTTGATCTTCTGTTTGATGCAATTTGACCACAATGCTGGCCAGTCCCGGGCCAGTCTTTCTCATTCCTCCCATTCCTCCTATTCTTCCAGCAAGAAGAGCTCATCAGTTCACTCCATCCCATCAACAGCAAACCGACCGAACCGCACCAAGACCAGGGATTCGCGGGAAAAACAGAAGTATGTGCAGGAAGATAGACTTTGATATGTGTACCTGCTCCCACTGTGTGTGAAACTTGCATTCACCACCCATTCTCCCCAGTTAATGTTTCCAGCAGTAATGTTACCTGTTTTCCCATGGAGTGCTCCCTTTTTGTACACATATTTTGCATATGTATGACAGTGTGCATGTGATTGTCATTTTTATTTCACCACCATAAAACCCTTAAGCACAACAGCAACAAAGCAGACGGACCAAAAGTTATTTATGACGCTAAGGGAGAAAGAAAAATTCTAAACCCATAGGCACACTGAAAACATAAATAACTCACTGCAGTTACTCTACATATCAGAAAAATAGAGTATATTTAACATGAACACTTGCTCCTGATGTCAGTTACACAAAAGAAATTTTAGTGCAGAAGCATTGATGTATGTTGCGGTAGGTTTTTTATATTCATATTTACAGGCATTGCTACATTTATTTAAAGCTTATAAAACTAACCCGTTTTTTAAAAAATCATTTTAAAAAATCCCTACTGATTTTTCACTCTCAAAGTTTATATTTCATAGGGCTTACACTCTTTGTATAGATTATTGCTACGCACCTGCTTCATACCAAAGAAATGTCAGGGACTTTTCTGCTTGTTTAAGGACTTTCTCTAAAATATTAGCCTTTTGGAGATAGTGTCTTTTCCCTTTAACACTGAAATTGTCTAGGCATGAAGTTGTAAAACTCCAATGGTTTAATTTAAGTTTAGAAAGAGTCTAATTACATATTAAATTATTATTCTGTCTATTTATACTGCCACATGAATAGCTATATTTTCTTTCACTTTTGACATTTGGGATAAAAAGCCATATGTATCATAAATATTGGATGTAAGTCATTAAAAACTGCCTTCCTGGGACTTTTACATCTTTAAAAGGTGAATTAGTCACCTTATGTACAGAATAAATAATGTTCAGAAAAGAGCAAGCATTTTTTTATGCCTAAGTATCAGCTCTCGAGGGACTTTGTTCCTTTCCCCAGATGGCAGTTTAACTTTCCAAGTTAGAGTGGTGGTATAAATCTTCCAACAACGATCCTCATACAGAAAGATCTTCCAGGAACCCTGCTCCATGTTCTAGCTGTTTCTTTTCAACATTTGCATGCCAGGAATACAAGGGAAGACAGCTGAGTGCCTTTGAAGTCTCTCCCATTTGGGAAGAAAAGGTGCTGAGCCCTAGACAGCTACTGAGAACAAGAGGGTTGAAGCAGAAATCTTCACTGTGCTGAGGCATAATGTTCTAGGTAGTTGCCAGAGTTTAGTTTTTGCAGTTTCTCACCAATGACACACATAGCCAAACAAAAACTGTGGCTGGGAATTGAATGAAGTGGTGGAAAGGAACCCATCCTAGGCAGCCATAGAAATTATACTTCCAGCTAATTCTTTTAAGTTCAAACGCCAGCCTTTTGAAATACAGAACTAGTTCTAGGTCATCTGAAGAGTTTCCCAGGGTAGGGAGGCCAGAAACACATACCACCTTCCCTGGATGCCCATCAAGAAAGCAGACAGACAGAAAATAACTATGTGGATATGGAGGTGATTAGCACTGTAACTGCCAACCCAGACAAGGTGCTTTTATGGTTAGTGTTGTTTTCTACCTTCCCCTTCCCCAAGCATGATAATTTTGAAGATTTGCTTGCTGTGTGAATTGACAATGAAGCCAAGCACTTTTACTGACAAAACCTGGAACCATGTAAGTGGGCTACAGAGAATACCACTGTGCAGTGTTATGCATAGTGATTGGAATACATTATATATGTGCGTGTGCATTCAAATGCAGCTCTATCAGTGAAATACACTGCAAATTGTGGATGCTGCTCAGCAAATGAGTCTATTACAGTTGCTCTTCATCGTAAAGACAAATTCATGTTTCTTTTTTGCAAAGAAAGTTATTGTGTTTTGCCCTAAGAATATTTATTACTACAAGGATGTGCCAGTTAAAGTGCTCAACAGGAAATATGACAGTTTAAAAGCATTGTAAAACTTACATAGCTTACTTCTTTTTCTAAAGTGCAACAAGGATGAATAGAATGGGCCAAGGTATGACAATTAATGGTTCTGCATGACCTAGCAACTGCTGTGGGTTTCCTTCTATAACTTTGTCCTTGTGAAAAGTTGTGAAATTAAAAACAAAAAAATAGTTACAAACTTTATTCAGTTATTGGTTTGTTTGTTTGGTTGGTTGTTTTGTTGGTTTTCTTTTGCCTTTTTTTTCCCTCCAAACCAGAAGTAAAACTGGCTGCTGCTGCTGCTGCTGCTGTTGCTCAATCCTGTTTTATTTTTTTTATCCTCTCATCTGCTTGCCTTTCTAATTGCACGTGTCCTTTTGTAAACACTCAGGTTCCTGCTCAATGAAGATGCCTACCCTGATGCAGACATTACTTTTAATTTCACATTCCTCATTCCAGTTCCTTTCCTCCCTTTCCTTCCCTACTCCCCTGTCCTCTGTGTATGTTCACGAGCATCTTTTTATATTGGAAATACTGGCTGAACATAGTCAAGAGGAGTTATGCATTTTGGAAGAATGTTAATGGCTTTGACACCAAAATGCTTTTCCATTAATGTTTTATCTGTTTTCCATTTAGCAGAGGAAAGAAGGGTGCTAATATAAAGCCGCTTGTCACGTATGACATAATGATTTTATAAAAAAAGAAATAGTATTTGTATAACTCTGCAGCTCAAATAGGAAAAAAATAGTGTACATAAGAGAAGCAACTTGTTTACTTTGTGAACAATGTAAGAGAAATATTTAATACGGATGCAAATCTGAACTCTTCAAATCGTATTGAAGTCTGTTTCTCCTCTGCCTTTTTCCCTAAGGTTGGAATTCTTAAAGTTTTGACTTTTAGTTATGTGGTGTGCAATTTTCACTACTAACTATAGTTAACTGGTCAAATAATTTGTTACAGCGATGAAGATTTTCCAATATGCATATACTAATGAAATTAGGACATTGGTCATTACAAGGAGAGCAATGTTTACATCAACTATGCTATCTTCGCAGATTTTTTCTATATTCAAAAGTAACAGGAAACCTCTTTTTTATTCAGAAACTTACTTATCCCAAGTCAAACATTCTTAATAACTAGCCTGGTTAGATTTTTTAAAGTAGAAGAGCAGCATCAATGTCAAGAGATGGTATTTCAGAGTCTTAAATAGAGGTCCTGCCACTTACATCACTCATCATGGCTTCAGGAATGGAAACCAGGTTCTTAGTAACTTTGTTGATCTCAGTGTTGACGTAAAACCATATCTAACAAATCTGCAGGTTCTTGGCATGGGTGCTTACTGGTCTAACTGCCAGTTAAATTCCTGTTGTCAAAAGTAAGAATTTTGCCAATTTAAAAAAAAACTAAAATCACCAAGAGCAAGTCTGGAATACCATTTTTGTCCCAAAGCTTCAGTTGCCTTGGAGCAAAATAAAGACTTTCACAGAAAGTAAGAATCATTTCTTCTCTCTCTCCCTGAAAATTGCTTACTGCCTGTTGCATGTAAAATATTCAACTGCCAAGCAAAGAATTGCTGAGCAGATGGGTGGAGAAACTTTGATTACATTTTCTTATACAGGAAGAAATTGCACAGGATGATTTTCACCTTAACTGTAAACAAGCTTCCTGTGTGTACACACACAAACACATACATGCAGACTTATCTGAAACTGTGTCACTAAATTAAAAAAAAAAAAGTTTGAAACACTGTAAAATAGTCCGGTATTATGGTGAGAATACCGATTTGGTAAATCTCTGTGTGATATTTAGCTAGTACTTTCTTTGCCTCTGGTCAGAAGAGAGGGTATTTAACAGTGACGTATTCAAATACAATTCCTAAATCCAGAATTAATGACAGAAATTTTAAAGCACCAGAACAATAAACCTGTTGGAGAGAATTGTTAGTTTTACACAAGATGAAGAAATCTGTATTTTGATATTTTACTTTAGGTCTTTATATTTTTTATGCTGCAGGAAACAGTCATACAGAAGATGTTATTTTTTATTTATTTGTAATAAAAGCATGAAGCCTTTATAGCTGTCATGGATGCACTGGGATGCTGATAGCCCATTGCAAGCACAGGTGTTTGAGAGGGAAGTAAACGTTTTCTGCTTTCTACTATGCGAAGTTACTTAGCTGTTCCCACACCTCTCAGGTTATGCTGTCAAAAACAAACTCAATCAAATAGCACAGGAAGACCAGGAACTCTCTTGAGCAGCTCTTAAAAAGTAAAAAGAAAATGATGCCTCTTCTCACTAAAACATATCAATACACATGGTAAGGCTCAATATACATATGCCCAAAGGGAGGGAAACAGACTGAACATGACAGAGAACTGGAAAAAACAAAATGTTGGTGACTATAGCACTATAAATACATTAAAAAAAAAAAAACAGTTTCTAGATGATTTAAAGGAAAGAGTAAGTAGTTTATTTAAGACACGTATAAATCTGTGCTAAGACTTTGGAAGACATATCAAAGTTAGACTGTGAGCATAACAAAAAAGATGGAAAATCGTGTAAGGAAATTACGGACATTTAGTAACTGGGAGCACAATGTCTTAGGGGCCAAGAGAAAAGATGAGAAGCATCACACTCACATTTCAAAGGTAAGTATAGAGTTCCAAGAACTGTCACAGGAGCTATGTCATTGTGTGCTCAAAGACAATTTCAACAGCAGAAAAGTGTAAAGTCGAGTGTAAGCATTTGATGCTGGAGATGATAATGCCTGGTTCAAGGTTTCAATACTGGCAAAATAAACGTAAACATTTCAGTATTTATTTGCCAGGTAAAGGCAAAGAGATACTTGATGGCTTCCTTTTGATGATCAGATCTGTAGATATGAGCCTTATTGTAAAGATTAACACATAGGTAATTGCCTTGTTTTGAAAATCATAGAATCGTAGTATTATTCCAGTTGGAAAAGATCTTTAAGATCGTAATTCCACGGAAAGCAGGGGAGCTGGTAGTGCTTTACACTGGCTGCTGAGAAGAGTGTAGTTAATCCCTGATCCTTAGCACTCATGCAACTCTCCTTTTTCTTGCTACTTACATCAAGTTCTGTTTGTAAAGAAAGTTTGTGCACTAGATGTTAGAAGGTAGAGATAAAAGTTCACAGTGCTTAGCTTGCCTCAAAATCATTTTAAACACAGACCATTAGAAAACCGTTAGTTTGAAATTGTTTATGTGATCTTGCAAGGCTTTTAAAACATGATAGCCATCACACTTTACACCTCTCTGAAAGGTTGGTTTAATTGTAGATCACATAAAATTGGTTTCCACAAATGCATAATGGTTCATGTGTCACACTTGAACTAAATGGTTTTTTAAATGGAGCTGAAATTATTTTGATGTGTACACATTTCCAGATTATTTTTTTTCCTACAACCTTTCTTAAACCAGCTCCCATCAGGACCCATTCCCTTAAAGTCTCATTAATAATTCAGCTGTTCTGATGACTTTAAAAGATCTATGGAACTGAGGCTTTTTTTTTTTTTTTAACTGCTTGACAAAAAGATAAATGAATGTGGAAAGAAGCGGTAGGAGTGTGGCAAGCTGTAGATCATCTCTGAACAGATTGTAACTTTATCATTCTGTCAGGAAGAATAATTTAAAGCACTTAATCAGTTAGCTTCAGTGTGCAGGATGTAACATTATGAATTCCTATCGTCCAATCTGTTCAAATCAAAGGGAACTTAATTACAATAGGTAAGAGAGAGCGAAAGAGATGGGAGATTGAACATTGTTCAGACTCAGGGAACTTTAAGTGGGCAGGGAACTATTGGTTCTGATCACAACTGAGTAGCATATTCTAGAAAGAAGTAAAATGCGTATTAGAAGATAACAAGAAAAACAAAATACTTCTGTTTAGCTTTGGGAATAAGCCACTAATGAATAGCACCATTCCTTTTTTTTTTTTTCAATTTACATTTTTAAAAAGCATAAGCATAGGTAACATCTGAAAAATAAAAGAAAAGGATTAAATCTGCAGCAATTTGAGGATTGTTGTTGGGGGGGGTGGGGTTGTTGCCCTATTTAGTGTACATGTTTGAATTTCATATTCATGGAAGTGACTGAGAAATCCAGTAATTCTGGAAATCGATCCACTTCTTTCGAAGCCCTAACTTCAAAGCTAGTTACTTATTTCTATGCATGCATGCCCAGATATTTGTCCTTCCTTCTTCCTGGTTTTCCAGTTTCTATTATTTTCTTCACCTCTGTTGCGAATAAAGAGAGGTAAGGTGATAAATTAATAAAAATACAAATTACTGAGCTTTTGTGCTCAGCACATGGGTTTCCAAGGTGGAATTTGCTTTGCTTATTTTTATTTATTTAAAATGAGTACCCCATCCACTCCTGCCTGATTCCAGCCCAGATACAGCAGTGCTTCAGTGGTAAGCAAAGTGACAGTTTGCATTATGCAGGTGTGACACTAAAGCTTCTTAAGTGGTTTGAGTTTCCCACTAGAATGAGAAGTAGTGCGTACATGTAAGAGCAGTAGTTCTGATGTGACCCAGTCTCAGAATCCCATCACCAGAACCATTTGTGCCCACTGGAATCTAGGGGTAGAAGAGAACAGGAATCCCTGTTCACAAATACTTGTCAAAGTACAAGCACCTAATTGCTATAAGCTACTCTAAAGACCAGAAGATTCTAAGTCTTTGAACATAGCTATCTTGTGAAGTTGTACACCTGTGATTAAGAAATGCAACAGAAATTGCTTTCTAAGGGGCTAAGAAAAATCTTTTGCCTTTTGTTTTTCTCTTTTGTGAATTTTAAGTTTTTGTCAACATCTGTGTATGAACAATGCAATATAGTGGTTACAAACGGAAGCAGCTAGGGAGCGGCTGCAGTGCTGCAGCCTCTCAGAATCCTCACTCCCTCTCACATTGGTCCCAGCAATCCTTAGATCAGTACCGTAAAATTCTTCCTATGATCACAGAAACAGTCTCTGGCCAAAGATATACAAGGAACACCTTCACCAGCCCATGCTTGCTTTGCCTTGCTCTCACATATCACCGCCAGCCCATTCAGGACCTGAACCCCTACAACAGTCATCAGCATTGGGTGTGTTCCATGCCCCTTCCCAAAGTGGAGAATTCAGCAGCCCAAGCAGTCAGGTTGCTAAGTAGCAATATAGTGGTCATCCCATGCAGGAGTAGGACTTGGTGATCCTGCAGGTCTTTTCCAACCTGAATGTTTCTGTGACTCTGTGACTAGCCATCTGGTAGCGTGAATGCAAGCTGTGTTTATTTTAGCACCAGATGTGGGAAGTTTTGCATGATTCCTGAGCCAGAAGTAGCTACCACCCTGAGGATGAAATGGCTCAGAGAAGCCTCTGACTCTTTAGATGCTCCTCTGTATATGGACTCGTGATCTTTTCTGCATTACCTTTATTCCATCAGCTCTTCCTTGCTTCTCAGTTTAGCCTTTTATTTGTTTAATTTTTTAAAATAAATGAATCAGAGGGTATTAACCTAAGCATGAAATAAAAAAAAAAAAAACCAAAAAGCTCTTTTATGATCAGCAAGCAAGATAGCATATTGACAGTTTTCTTTAGCTTCTACTATGGAATCTTCAACCATGTCATCCTCCTTTCATGAGAAGTATATTCATAGGTATTAATCTAATGCACTGTACTACTAGTAATTAGTCAATGTCACCTTCTATTGATTGCCTTTTCTCTATAAACTTTACCAACTGCTCCCTCCTTCTCCCCCTATCCTCCTACCCCCACCCCCCCTGGTGTTTATGTATATATGTGCTTCACTAATTAAACTCTCATTTTTCCCTTCTTATTCTGTCTCTACCCATTTTGCTTCTTAGCAGAAAAGAAATGGTTTACAGATGAGCCGGATAATGCCTATCCCAGAAACATTCAAATCAAGCCTATGAGCACTCACATGGCCAATCAGATCAATCAATATAAATCGACAAGCAGCTTGATACCACCAATCAGAGAAGTTGAAGATGAATGTTGACTCCTTCGAGGCCAGAATTATTTTTTTAAATCCTGACAAACTTCATGAACGGTGACGTGACATTTATTCCTCTTACATGCTGAACCACTGGTGGAGAAGTTAAGAAGGGCAAGCCTAATGGGAAAATAAAGTAGACAGATCTTTGTTTGTCTGCCTTTAATATTGCTTCCATGTATTTTGGAAAGTATTTCATTTATAAATTAACATAATCAAAATTAGTCATGTATAGCCTCTAGTGTTTTAAATTATTTTTATTTATTAGAAAAAAAATTATATTTTTCTTTTTTTTTTTTCATTGTCAAAGTATTTTCCCTTTTAAAAAACCTGCATATGTGGCCAGACTCCTAAGAATTAAAAAAACAAAAACAAAAACAAATCTCAGTCTTTGGATTAAAGGAGAATGATGGTCACAGTTATAAGGACATGTAATTAAGGGAGACAAATCATATATTTACAGAAAGAAAGAAAAAAAAAGGTCCAACTTGTATTTTAGTAAATCAAAATGAAAGAAAAAAAAAAAGTTCACCAAAATGTTTCTTTACTGAAGGATGTGTATTTTGTTCAGCATTGACACCAGCTCTTAATAAACTGAATTTATTTATTTTCAAAGTTGAAAGTCATATTTTTGTACATGTAGCACTCTTCTGAAATATTATTTGTTTTATTACCATATACAGATCATCTTAATTGCCAGTTATTTTAAGGTCCAACCCCCATGCCCCCACGCAGACACATACACACACAACACTGTGCCCTGCCGTGCAGGCACACATGCACACGCACACAGAGAGAAGCCCAGCGTCCTTGATAACCTTCTGCTACACTAGCACAGTGGATATCACTGCCCTGAACCGAGGGCCATGTAGACAAGGCACTCATAGGCAGCACTTGCTATAAATGACAAACCTGGCAATTCCACTCTGCTTCCCACTGGCCATCAGCAGTTGCTAATTTCAGGAAGGCAAACTTAGCTATTCCTCTTCTTTTTCTGTGTATTGCAGTGCTTTAATCCAGAGTGCATAAATAGTGCATGAAATCATAAGTTATAAGCCTTCTCATCTAGCATATTTTGTTGGTTCCTTACTTCAAAAGTGCTGATGGCCTTGCGTTAGTCTTACTTGGTTCCAATTTTTCCTGGTATGTATAGAGGTTTCGCTCTGATCTTTTTGCACTTTGGTGACAGCTCAAACCTTGGTAAAAGGCACACCGTGCTGTTCTCAGTTAATTCCTGCACCAAGCAACATCCTGTATTTTAGCAGTCAATTTTTTAAAATTTATTTTCATTTTGCTGGGACACCACACATAAAACTACAGTAATAACCAAATCAAATTGAAAGTAATGAATGTATTTATGATAACTTACAAAAGGCCTTTGATGGGTGCCTTTTGTGTCAACAGTTTCACGAAGTTGCCAACAAGCTTTATAGCCATCAGACAAAAATGTGATGTTTCATATCTGAGCTGCAATATCTATCCACCCAAGCATTTGATGTTCTAAATGACTAAGTAACTCTCTCTGGCTCAAATTAGCAACATCTGACACAATTCTGTGAAGAAAATAAAGAAAAGGCTGTGCTAATAAGGATTAAAACAAAACCATAGGACCCAGTCACATGAAAATCAGGTTTTTGTTGTGCAAGTTAACTTTAGGCTTTGTAATTTTGCAGAACTGTTAAAAACCACAATAAAACATACAGTGGTACTTCTATCATTAGAGAAATATCAGCAAATAAAACGAATACAAAGCAGATTAATTTACTGTTAAAACAATGATGTCCACTATATAGTCGAACATTTAAGCTAAACTATCTCTGCTTTAATGTTTGTCCACTGGCTGCAGTACAAATATAACCACACTAATACCTAAATAGGCTTCATTCTGAAGTGACTTCTTGGACTGTGACCACTTTGTTGTTACATTCTGTAGAATAGCTATTTAAAGACGATCACAAAATGGTTAACACGGTATCTGTAAAATTGGATTATTTAAAATATTTCACTCTTCTCCAAAGTAACAAGGCGATTAAAACAGTTTTTCATTATTATTTAGACCATATTTATCCTATTTTTCACAGTCTGCAAAACAGAAGATGATTCTGGTGAGTTCTTCCAATCTATGCTTCTTCAGCTAGTGACACAATCTACATGGAGTTTCTGCATTGGGTCATGTGAAGCCTTTACTTTGAAGTCAGTGCTCCTTTTTCATTTATGAACTGCATTCATGTTATAACCAGAGAGAAAAAAGCTGGTCCTGAGCACAGGAGAATGTTTTCAACAAGTACATGGTTTTTATTGCAGGGATGTAGAACATTATATCTTATATTTTATCCTATCCAATGCCATTTCAGAGGGTCCTTCCTTCAGAAGTGAGCATTCAGTAGATAACCTAATGCATCAAATGCAACACTCCTACATAGCTAAGATTTGTGTATGTCTCTGTCCAGTTTAACACTCAAAATTATCATGCTGCCAACTCTGCATAAATAAAGGAAAAGATGTGAATACACTCACATTCTCTCCCAGAACAGATAGTTCCATATGTAAGGATAACAGCCAGAACACCTCTAGAAAGCAAGAGAAAAACAGGTATAGGTGTGGGTTTGCATTTCGGGTCTATAGAAAAGATAAAAGCAATCAATATTCTTTTAATGCCTTTTTTTGACGATCGAAGATGCAGGACTGACTTCTGGTAATTAGATGGAGGAACATTTGGAATACCCATCTAAGATCTTTGACATTCAGCCATAAAAGGCTATAAAGAGACCAGCACCAATATTTTGATATATGAAGTTATAGCAAGCCAAGTGGTTGGGAAAGTGGCCGAAGTGACAGCTGACAGACCACATGATGATGGATGTAGAAATTAGGTTTTGATCCTTATTAATGATTCTTAATTCTTTCTCAAAAGAAAACCAAAGGAGGCAGGAGGAATTGCAGCTTTTTAAAATTAATTTCATGAACAATAAATGCAGGCTAGCCATTTTGTTTGTTTGGGGTTTTTCTCGTTTGTTTTTCGTAAGGCATACATTGGATAGAGAGAGTGTCTGTGTGTGCCTGCATACGTGTATGTCCACACACACGTATGTATGTATGGCTGTATACATATATACCTTTGATATAGAGTCAAGACAAGATGGTGGTTATTGTGGGAAGAGTGAGATGAAGGAAGACACAAAGAAAGAAGAAAAATTATGTGACTTACAGGCTAGCATACTGAGGAACTATACATACTGTTTCCTCCTGATTTGACCAAAAGTAGCCATTCCCATTGGTTATATTAGGGGTTCACTGACAGAGTACACCACAGAAATCCATCCAACAACTGAAGAAGGCTGGCCCTGGCCCCTCCTTGTACTCAAGCATATGCATGCTCCCACATTGCCAGAAAGTCTGCTGCATCTCTCATGGCTGTTAACTTTTATTTGTCCCCTGAAGATCATAAGCACCACGACAAAAGCGCAAAGGCTCTGATGGGGTGTTGCTTGGATGGAAAGTGCCAAGCATGCCAAAAATTCAGCTGTAAAGAAAAGAAACTACTCAGAGTCTAAATGCAGTTTTTAAAGCCCCAGTGTGACTGTCATTCTATTACTTCTAAGATGATAATACACAATGCATTTTTTAATAGGGGAAAAGAATTTAAAAAAGCAAACCTTTGCTTGTACTTTTCAAAAACTTTCTTAGACTGCCACTTCCACTTTAACAGTAAGTCTTCTTTCAGGTTAGCATCAATGGCCTAACAGTAGAATCTGCATGTGGCAGAATGTACAAACTCCTTGACTTGGTGTTTGATCAGTTGTACAGTGCTACAGCTCATGGACAACACTGTTATTCCACAAAGGGACCCTGCAAGCTCCGCTAGTCCAAAAGCCAGGAGGGTAGGGGGCAGAGGTCACATCTAGGTCCTCAAGCAAATGTGAGCACATAGCTATTTCCAAATCATCTGTGATGGGAAAGCCAGTGTTGCTTGTATGAGATGAAGGCCATGCGAATCCCATGTAGCCTTACTAAGTCGCATGGTTGTCTTGAAAAGGTTGATGAGTCTTCAGCAGCATACAGGCTGTTAGAGCAGCTGGGGCTATAGAGGAAGGCAGGTTTAGCCAGGGGGTGAGGAGGTACTCTTTTTTTTTTTCTTTAAAAAAAAAAAAAGACCACCCAAAAACTCAGGCAGTATGGATGGGAAAAGGTGTAATTTGTCTCATTCAAATATGGAAAAGGGGAAGAATAGTTTGCATGTTATGTACAAGCCCTACTACAAAAGTATCATCTGTAGCCTTTTATTATAGGTTGCAGTGTGGTGAGGTGGTTGTTGGTGGTGGGTTTTTTAGGCCAGTATAAGGAAGATTTGCATCTTCTAAACTCTTCATAGAGCAGGAGAATGGGAAAGTGTAATAGCATGTTCTCGTTCGGAAAGGAATTTATGTGGGGGATGTGTGTGTACAAACTACATCTAACAACTGCAATAATTGGATGCATAAATTAATGCATAACAAAAAAAGCAATAATTTACTAATGGGTAATTATGCAAGTTTTTCTGCTTGGTCATTCACTGGCAAATCCATGAACATGTTAGCAGCTGCCTCATTCTAGCTGCTCATATGGGCTCAAAGCGAAACACAGTGCAGGTGCTTCAGTGGTTTTATCAAGTATGTTCATAAGGGCTTGTGGATCCCAATGTGTTTGAAATAGACATATACTGAGGTCAGGGCGTGTGTATGGTATTTTGTTTTTGCAGCTGTTATCATTGTGAATTTCTTTAGCACCAAGAGAAGTGTGTCTCACCTCTCATTTCCCGTTTTAAATCTGCTTAAACAAAATAACCAAGTGTGTGGAAAGGGGATGAATGAGACAAAGTGAAAACAGAAATCCTTTCCCTGTGTGGCAGTGGATTGGCCTGGGAATATGTGTCAAAGTCAATGGCAGATGCACAGAAAAATTTAGGGGAAAGGAAAGTTCTTTATATTCTTTCTTTGTTTTTGTCTCCCTGCCATCTGAACCGCCAATATCTCCAACATATGAAGAAATACTTTTTTAGGTTTTATTTCTATTTTTTTATTCTAAGAGTGTTTGAGCAATCAGGCTTAGGGAATACAGTTTTTTTAAGAAATCATTACATATGCAGATCAGGCCTCCTAATATTCAGTTAGCAGGCGTAATTTCTGTAGTACTTTTCTATGGAGCAATACTAATAGGTGCGAGCATAGCCCTCATCTGACATAATGAAAGGAAAGGAGTAGCTGTTCAGCTGTGGCCACTGCCTAGTATGGTACATAGTCCTGTAGTATTGACAGTTCTACCCCAGCATTTATAAAAGCTCTATTTATACAAGTAATGTATCTATTCAGCACAGATATTCTCTGCTATAGAACATGCAGCCTCATTGATACTGTAGAGTCTATAACGTCTGGTAGTCTGCATAGGTGAGTAAATGCCACTGAAGATAGGACTGCTGGTCTTATGTATCTGTTTTACATAATGGTGTACTACAGTTAACTGTCAAAATGAGAAAGGGAGAAAGGAAGAAAAAATAAAATATGAAATAATTTTTGTTTTATCACTTTGGGTCTAATTGAGAATAACATCTAACTTAAGAAGATAAACACAGTTGCACTGCATCTAATTAGAACCTTGCTACTTCAGGAAATGCATTTTAGAGGAGATCTCTATAACTTAAAATAAACCCCACAACACAACATACAGGATACATGTAATAGAAAACATAGATTTTTCAGAAACCATTTACATATGAACACTCTGTTGACTGGACAATAAGAGGAACTACATGAAAAGGGGCAGTAGAAGTTATCTCAAATTCTTTAGCAGCAGTTTAAAAAAATGCAGCTTCTGCCATGTTATAGCTTGGGACACACATGCTTAGCCGATGCAAACAACCTAACCTCTGTTCAACAAAAAGAAGAGCTGATATAACTTTACCTTTCACATTTCTGTAGAGTTCAAGGCTGATAGGTTATTTTCTTCTTTAAACAAACAAACATTTCCTTAAAAAAAAAAAACACAAACACACATGTAACATATATACCATATATTTTGATGGCTATAGGTTTCTATTTAGTTATAATTTGGGAGTGGAGATGTGAGGTATGCTGAGAACCAGCTGTCATTTTAACTTAAAAGTTCATCAAGAAAAAGGAGTATGACTTCATCATTTTACTTTTTACCATTATGGGTTGGTGAGAGAGAAAAAATGCTGGTGCTCAGAAATGATCTACCTGACTTTGTCATATGTAATATCCAGTGAAAAATATATTGTCCTGTAAAAAAAAAAAAAAAAAGTTTGTACATAACTTGTACATGGTTTCATTTTGTATTTTTCTCAGATTAAAATTTATGTATTTGTGTTCTAAAAGAAGGAGAGTTTGCTGTGTTTTCCTTTTTCTCTTCAGGACGGGCTATGTCTCATAAAATTATGCAACATGTATCATGAAGTCATGAATAGTACTTTAGTCATGAAACCAATGCTGCTAATACTTTGAACTAAGACTAACCCAGCTGCCTTTCTCTTCTGCTCACTCTCCAGAATAAGCCTCTTCCTAATAGTAATTAATACCAGCTGCCATGGAGGGTACTGTGAGAGCTGTAAGTGAATAATTCTGCAGCAACAACAAACATCATGCTACCACAAGTTATATAGTCAAATGTAAGCTGGTGTATTTTACATACTTAACATGGTTGAACAGAGCATCTCATGGCGTCCTTAGCTCTGATAGGTCAGTTTATGGTCAACTGATAATTTTACGACACAGTCCAAAGATCTTCTCTCTTATGACCTTAACCATCTCCTTAAGCACTCATGGGTGCATCCTATAGGGCCCCATGGATTTGTGGGTGTCCAGCTTATCTACGTGATCTCTAGCACAGTCCTTCTTGACTAAGGGAGAGTCTTCCTATCTCCAGATTTTCTCTCTTACCTCCATGGACAGAGGGCCATTCTTATCAGTAAAGATTGTAGCAAAGGCGGCATTCAGTAATTCCATCTTCCCTGTATCCTTTGTCGCCAGGTTGCCTATCTCCTTCAGCAGCAGGCCCACATTTTTCCTGGTGTTCCTTTTCCTGCTAATATACTTGAAGCCCTTCTTGCTATTTTGTTACATCCTTTGCCAGATTTAATTCCAAGGAGGCCTTAGATTTCCTTGTTGCCTCCCTACATACTCCAGCAACAATCCTATGTACCAAGTGGACAGTCCCTTTTTCCACATACTGTGGACTTCCTCCTTCCATTTGAAATTTTTCAGAAGCTCCTTGCTCATCCATGCAGGTCTCTTGCCTCCACTGCTTGATTTCTTACTCATGGGGATGCACCAGTCTTGAGCTTGAAGGAGGTGGTGCTTGAATATTAACCTGCTCTCTTCAGCACCCCTATCTTCTAGAATCCTAACCCATAAGATTCTTACAAGCAGGTCTCTGAAGACGGCAAAGTTGCCTCTCCCGAAGTCCAGGTTTGCAATCCTACTTATATCCTGCTACTTCCTCACATGATATAGCATTTCCCTTTGAGATTGCTGGATTCCATCTGTCACCAGCAGGCTCAGTGCTGTGTAAACCCCCTGTGATCAAAGAAACCAGAATTCCATCAATGGTGTCAGCCTCTCAGCCACACGTTAATCAGGTGTGTTTTCCTGTTCCTTTCAGTAATGTTCCCCACCGCTGCTTGTGCTCCTGATTATTCAACCAACAGCTCCAGCACCCTGAAGGCCCTTTTGATTGCTTTTGGACTTCTCTCCACAAACCTATCTCTGCCAACCTGCATAACCAATAGTGGGTAACAGTCGAGGGCTGTACCTGACAAGGCAGTTTTCTAGCAGGCTTTGCTGGTTCTCTTGTGTATAATTGCATCTGGGGAAAAGCTGCGTAGTTGAGACCTGAACTTTCTTAGCCTGGATTTGCTACCAGAGAGAATTTATCATGCAATTACATTGTGATGAAATAGATAAATTACAAATGTGAGTGAAATCAAGTGAGAAAATCCTTACAGTGTATCAGAAGAAAAAGAGTTGTGCATTCATGGTTAGTATTTGATAAGTCTGTGCAGGTTTTGATCCTGCCTTTGCCCTCCCTTCTCATCCTTTTCAAGAATGGTGACTGACAGGGGATTGAAAACTGTTACTATCCCTATCAAGGAACCAACAGATAGAAAGTGATAGCTTCATGTATATCTTCTGTGGCTTATCTGTCTCACAGATTCCTTTTGAAGTCGGTGCTGATTTCTAAAATGCAACTGCACTGCCTTACACTGGTCTTTAGTAAGACAATTGCTCTGAATTAATATTCTTACTTTTTTTTTTTTTCTGTAATGGTTCTATGTCATCTTTTATACAGCAAGTGACTTCACTGTGCCAAAGATGTTTCAAAAGCTAGAACAAAGGCCTAAGCTTTCCAAACAGGTATTATTTATCTAATAAACTCTAGCTGTGAATGAAAACTGGGAAGGAACAACAGAAGCAAATAACTAAACAATATGCAAACATAACAAAATGGGAAGTAACAGATTCAAATGGCAAAGATTTCATTTAGTATGTGTTAGGTTAGGAAAAAACTCTTTAATTACCTGTCCCTGAGGACTTGAAATACGTAGTGTTTCTCCAGCTAAGCTACATCATAAGCATGATTTCTGGCTATATATACTTGACTGGCCTCTTTTAAAACACTTCCCCTGCCATTCCCCTAGGCCTGAAACCACATGTGTGTTATTTTCAGAAGACCCATTACACAAAAATCTTTTGGATGAAGTTTGTCTGGTTTTACTTTCTTATTTATTTCCAGCAACTATACACTAGTGTATTATAACCAGACACTTTCAGTCTCTGTCAAAAAGATCTTAAAGTCAGTGGGACAATGAGTTCAAAGTGTCCCACTGGATGTGTTAGAATGAGATGAACACTCCAGAGCACTTTTTTTTTTTTTAAATAAAAGACTTTGATCAGTTTCCACTTTATTTTCCTGCTTATTTCCAACATCTTTGTCATTTTAGACTCTTCACAGAAGATTGTTTAGAATTGTTTAGAAACTCTAAACATATTTTTTTTTTTACTGTGCTCTTCAAGTGTTATCCAGCAAACCCTTCAAATTATATGTCAAACACAATACCACATGTATTTTTTTAAGTGCATCTATCTCAAGGGACAGTGCAAAACAAATCAGTAAGTGTTGAGTTTATCATGGATCAAAGACTTTACATATAGGGTGCATAAACCATGCATTCAGGCTGCATTAAATACCACTCTACCACAGGCCTACAGCTTGAACACAAAGCTTTTTAAAATGCTAACATCAAAGTGGATTGATGTTTGGAATTGATGGAAACAGGACTGGTTCTTCTACTACAGAGATACCAGTTAAAGCCATGAAGGGCCACGATTTGCACATATATAATGTTTTCCTACTGAGGAACAGATCACATCAAAGATAACTTTTCCTTATGACAAGCTTCTTGAAGTGTGTTGTAAAATTAATTTCCTATCCCCCTACCTGTACATGATCAGCCATCTCTGTTCTGTCTTTTCATAATGGTAAACTTCATTATTTCCTCTGCAATTTTCTAGCCAGATAATGCAAACTCCCATCCTTTCATCATGTTGTATAGGGACACAGCTGCAATGAAGAAATAAAAATGTGCAAGACTGGAATTTAGAGAAACCCAGAAAGTCATAAGATTACCCTACCATATAATCTTCCCTGTTGATGAATTACTTCTTGAGAAACCGCATTTTACAGAATCAAAGATCACAGGATGTTAGGGGTTGGAAGGGACCTCTGGAGATCTTCAAGTCCAACCTCCCCTGCCAGAGCAGGACCATAGAATCTGTCACAGGTCACACAGGAACACATCCAGCTGGGTCTTGAAAGTCTCCAGAGAAGGAGACCCCACAACCTCTATGGGGAGTCTGTTCCAGTGCTGTGTGACCCTTAGAGTAAAGTTCCTCCTCCTGTTGAGGTGGAACCTCCTGTGCTGTAGTTTACATCCATTGCCCCTTGTCCTATCACAGGGTGCAAGTGAGAAGAGGCTGTCCCCTCCTTCCCTACCCAGCCCTCAGATATTTATATATGCTTATCAGATCAAAGCTAAGCTGATTATTAAAATTATGAAATTATTTTAAATCTTATGAACTGACTCAGAAACCTGGGGGGGAGATATGTTCTCATTCACTGGGGTAGAATCATAGGCCAGTGATGGTCTGCAGGCCATTAGCAGTTTCAACTCATTCAGGGCAGCTGACCCCAGCTGGCTCACAGGTGTATCCCATACCACAGATGTCACATTATAAAGGGGGAAGTTTGCTGAGGACAGGAGGATCTCTTGCCTCTGTCTAGAGGGGCTGGTTTACCATTCTGCTCCTGAGGCTTGCTTTCCTGTTCATTGTAACAATTTATTGTTTGGGGTGAGTATAGTTCTGTATATTTTATATTTGCATTAATATTAGCTTTGCTGTTTTGTTATATCCATCTTCATTGCAACTTGTGGGTCTTCTCTCCTTTTCTCAATTCCTCTTTTTGGCTGGGGAGCAGTCATCCTGTGATACAACAACTGTTTACAGTTTAACCTCATATGTGGGGACATGCTTTTAAGTGTGTAGATATTTACATCTGACAGTGGAGCTGGACAGGCTTATTAAAAGGTGTTAGGAGCTGGATGAGGAGTTTGGGTAGCTGGGTGACTCAGCCATTTGAATGGATAGCAAGTATGACAAACATTCAAATTCACTGATTCCTTCAGCATTCACCTTTTCTTGCAATGTTGCATCAATTTCTGGAAGGATACTTTACCTTGCCACTTCAGGTTCTGCAAATGTTTTCTTGCACTTGGACTCTGTCCAAAGATTTTGTAAGGACTATCATTACACCAAACAATTAAATTCTTTACAACTGTTTGTTGAATTTGTTGTATCTGAACTTTAAAGAAATAGTCCCATTAATGTGTGTTTGAATGCCTGCAGGGTGTTTTGTAGGGAAGTCAGCAGGCTGGGATTTGGAATACTTTTTTAACATCTCAAATCTTACTGAAAAGCATTGTTTGCCAGGAAGAAACCAACTGCTTGGTGCAGGAGAAGCTCTGAGGATTATTATCCTTTCTAGTTTACATTCCTTGTTCAAGTCAGTTATCAGCCTCATGCTCTTTGCCTGTAACTAGCAAACCAAAACTGTCTCTATAAACAATGTGAAAATCTATACTTGTTGTAAGTGAGGCCTTTCATCCACCTTTGTGAGAAATATCCACTATATGCCTGGAGAGCCCCTTCAGAATGAAAAGGGTTGGGGTATTATATGCCTAGTTACCACCTGCCTTTCTCATGCAAATAGCAGCAAGTATCAGTGGCATGCTTAGTTTTAACCCATGTGACTTGTATGAGATAGTTTTAATATTTGCATTACTACTTCCTACAGCTTGGATACACCTGAAGAATACTCATCAGAGAAACTCTCTGAAATCTTTTCCACCTCAGCTGGCACAGGATGAGTCCTGGAAAAAATGGATGCAAATTTCACTCCTACTGCCCCTTTCAAACATTATGATGTGCTATGCAGTGACCACTGGAAAGTCTATATGTGGCCTGAGCTTTGATACAACTGCCCCAGCCCCCTCTAAAACAAATAACAAAAGTATTTGCAGTCATGCTGAAAGCTGTATCTGCAGTATGATTTGCATAGTTATTAGCTGGAAGGTTGGGGGTTTTTTCTATAGTCACTTGTAATCGATTCAGTGCTGTTGGAGGATGCAGGATCAGGTCACCATTCTCCACCATTTCTCTCATTAATATACCTCTGACCTAGAGGCCTATTCTTAGTAGGACAGAGACACTCCAGACTGTTAAATCACCTGTCCCTTGGCTATAAATGCTGTGAAGACATAATTATAAGGCTTAGACTGAGACAATTAATTTAGAGCAAAAATAATACTGTCTGTACAACTTTGAAGATTTAAATCCCTCAGACTAAGTAGCACAATCCTGCTAAAGCTTATGTTGTTGGACAATGATCTATTGTGCCCAAGTCTCACAGAGCATGCTCCAAAGGTGTGTCTGCTTTCTCTGGACTCTTCCACTGTCTTATTTCATAATATGTTTTAGCATGCTTAGTAAACATGTTAACCATGCTTGTCTTAGCAAAGAAGCAGCTATTTAACAAAACCTGCCTTTTGAAGATGGTTATCAGTCTTGATTGTCTAGAGAGGGAGCCTAATGTAACTGGGTATCTGAGACACTCGAGTTTAGGAGGAATGAATGTATGCCACATACTCTGTGACCCCTTTATGAGAGACCAGTTCTGATGTACTGTGATGAATGACCTTTTTGTAAGGTGGATGGATTGAGGCCGCCTTCTTTTACAGCTCACCTATTCAGGAAAATGTAATAACTGAAGCACAGAACACAAGCTTGTGTCCTAACAAAGGACAGCTTAGAAAGAGGAAGAATCTCTAAAACCTATGACACCTCTATAGTTTCCATGCCCCTGTTCCTCAAAAATGCAGCAATTTGCCCAGAAACCTTTAATATGACAAGGAACTCCTTTCTCATGTACACACTGTTCATCCTCTAACAACATAATTCTCTTGCTATACAGCCACTGGTTTTTTCCTTTTTTTTTCCCCTCCAAATCAGATGAAAACATCTGATAATAAATTATGGCCTATTATCTTGCCCTGGTACTCTACACACTTTAAAATGTAGTTCCACTTACCTTTTTTTGATCAGACAGCTTCTTTAAAGGATTCCTGCTTGCATGCCCTTGCTCCCTTTTCCCCATCACAGACATATCATCACCGAATGCATCAATATGAATAAATGCACTTGGGAATTTCAGCAGTGGCTCTGCATGTTTCCCCTTATCTGAAGTCTTAAGTGGAGCCCCACAATATGAATCCACTTAGGAACTCAGCCATGGGGCACAGCTGAAGGAATAAATATGTATTCCATGTTTAAGTTAAAAGCTAACCTGAAATTTAATTACCTGCCATCTTCTGCTATTTATTTGGAGAAGTTAGATTTCACATGCTCTGTGGAATAAAAAGAAGTTGTAAAAAAAGCAGCTTATGAGAACAACAAAGAAATAAACATTGTTCTAGACAGCGAAGAAAGGGGTGAGAGAACTAGGAGGCTGTCAAATGTTAGGTCTGGGCCAGCCACTAAATAACTGACAGATGCTCTCTATTAACCTCTCTTCCCTCCCAAAAGGGAAGAGAAGAGAGTACAGGAGAGAAACTTACTGTTTGGAAAACAAAACTAAAACTGCTTTAATGAAAACAGTAATGATAAAATACACACAAATATGTAAAAAGCCAGTAGCAAACCCAACCCCCCTGATGACAGTTAGTCACCCTCACCTCTGATGCTGTATCAGAAGTCTCAAACAGGACTCAGCAGCAGATGAGAATTGGATTCAGGAGCTGGATTGGGGATCTCCTGGGTTGAGATTTAAGGCAGAATGGGCAGAGTCCTCATCAGATGCTGCTTATTTGAGGAAGAAGAAGCAGCTTGATGCTTGTGATCCCTCAAATTTGTAAGACATATGTGGGATGGAATGCCTTGTTGGTCAGTTTGGGGTCACCTGAACTGCCCCTGCAGGTGCAGCCTTTTAATTTGCATAGTAAACAAGGTTTAGCAGTGACCTTGGTCTCAGTAAAGATCCTTGATACGAACTGGAAACACAGAGTGTTATCACTAATAGAAGTAGACACTGTCTGCAGAAACTTAATTTCAGGAAGTGCTGTTAGTTGGAAGAGACTGAGTTGAAAACTAAAATCACTGAACAGAATTTGTTCTGTTTTAACTCAAACCAGAACATCTCATATGAGAAACATCATTAAGAAGGAGTGTGCTGGGGAAAGCAGTACTGTAAAGAGAGACCAAGTAGCCAAATATTTAAAACAGAAAAGCAGAAGTGCTATCTTGGAAAAAGAAACCAACTGAAAAGACAAGGAGAGGGGGAAACCATGCAAAAGACTTCAAGAGTGGTGCAGAATGATCAGGCTAAAACTAATGAGCTTTTTGTCAGGCTCTAAAATCGACAGATCCACCCTGTGCTTCAGCGAACTGTGGTTTCTTTCCACAGCAAGGCAAATGACTTTTTATCAGATGTGTCACTTGGTGAGATAATTGCCAGCAATAATGGTGCAATAGCAGCATACTCAGAGCACAATTTATCCATGTCTGTTCTATCTTTCAACTTCAAAGGTTCTACTGCCTCACAGATCACATCAAAATGACACCTCTGTCATTAATGACAGTGGTCTAATGCAATACAGGGAAGTCAAATCACTTCTTCAGATAGGCAGAATGCTCTCATACAGAAACCAGGCATGTGCATGGGTCCTGACATTCATATTCAGATTTGTATTTATGGGGAGGAGGGTGGGTTTGACATACAGATTTATTCATATTTGAAACAGCCTGATTTTATAAAGCACAAAATTCACTAGAATTAGAATGAGGGGGGAACAAGAGTAGCATGCAGGAATATAACTAATGCACTATGCGTGCCTGGGTGTAGGAAATTTCCGTTTGCACAGCTTACAGCATGGGTTAGCCAGTGTCAGAGGTCAAGGATGTGTGTTGTCTTTCTTCAAAGAAAGAAATAAACAAACAAAGGAGTCAAAGATAAACATACCTTAAAACACATACACTGTCCTCGTAAGCAAAACCACATATTTTCTGGATATAGTAACAAACCAGGCTGCTGTGAAGCCCTTCCTGGTGGTCATTATTCATGTAAAGAAAGCCAGCAAACTGCAGTCCTTGAAAAGAAAGGATTGTCTGTTTATATTCCAATGTTGTTTGGAAATTACCATATAACAATAAATTTCTAAGTATGAAAAATATTTCTTTTGCTTTCACAATATACATAAACACATATGCAACCAACATAGTGGCAGGGATGCTATTTGTTTAGGCTTCATCAAGATGTGTAGTTAAAAGCCTTATTAAAAGGATCCATTTCTCACTTCAGTGATTATATTTATTGTTGGAGGGTTAAGTAATGCTTCAGGGGAAAAACGAGTTTAAGAACACTGTTGCATTTTACCACTTTTCCAATGGAAACATTTTCTGTAATGGCTGCTTGGATGGTGGGTTGAAACTTCACCATACTGCATGGTTTTGCAGTGTTTTATATTAAAAACTCCAGACAAACAAACATAACCAGCTCTCACACCCACCTGACCCCTCAAATTAAAAAATGGGGGGAAAATAGCTTCCTTGGAGTAAAAATTAGTATTGCTATTTCACAAAGGAACTGGGGAAAAATAAATACAAAATTTTTCAAAACCTGTTTTTCAGTTTAAGTGTTTGGATGGTGAAAAGGAAATGTTCTTCCAGAGCATTAGCTGTGTACTGCCATTTGAATAGTGTATATAATATAAATTACTAACTGTATGTTAGTGTGCTTTGTTTTGTGTGCTGGTGGCCTTGTAAGTTATTAACTGTAAGTGTATTTGAATTTAGGCAGCCTAACTTGAAAAATCTGTGAATCAGATTTTGCTCATAGAGCATGATTACAGGCCAGGGGACTGTAATGTTTTAATACAACTGTGTCACAGGAAGGGGAATTTTACAGAGGTACAAAGAGGCTGTGTACATCTAAATGCAGTGCACTGCAAACTGCAGTGGTTATCTGATGATCTGTTGCTTTCTTGTTTTGATTTCTTTTTGGTTTTTAATTTGTGAAAGTTGTCATAGGTAAGAAGGAGACAGCAGGATGATTGACACCCCTGCAGTTCCTGTATTACCCTCTTCAGCAATGGAAACAAATTTCAAACAGCATTCAGTACTTGTTTCTTGATGGCTGGGCAAACCAGAATGCAGTGGACTATATATATGCATGTGTATGTGTGTGTGTATATATATATATATATAATGAAATTAGTATGACATTCAGCTGCTTAATATAGAAGAGAGAAAAATGGAACTAGCAACAGACTGAAAAGTTAGTTGTAGGCCCCTCAAACAGAGCCTGAAACCCTGTTAGAATCTGAGACTGTTAAAGCCACCTTCTGTCGTAGTTACTTAAGTTAGGGACAGCTAAATGTAAGCAGCTGAAATGATGAAGTTCAGCATGCAAATTTAGTAAAGGGTGATTGCAGAGGAAGCAGGAAGGAAGGAGGATAATGACAGCACACTTGATAGACCTTGCTTTGGGATGAAGAGGAGCGAATAGGGTTGAGTACTTTTTAAGAAATAAGAATTAAATATATATGAAGTCTGTGGCTGGGAAAAAGGAGAGATTGAGTGACTGCAAGCTTAGGGTAAGGTCACCTTTCAGGTGTAGCTATACGAAAAGAAAATTGGAGGTGAACAATAGATGATGCAAATGGAGCAGTCTGGCAGTATTCATTCCTAGTACATTGTGTCTTGCCACATATGGTTTTGTGCTATATGAAGACCTGTTTCATTCTCAGTCCTTGTATCTTCTTCAGCACTAGTGACACAACTTAATTCTTTGTTAACACTCTCTTCACTTTCTAGACCACTTGTCAGCTGTAGTACTGAGGAAGCACTAGGACATACTAACTTTTTTTCCTGTTGTTTAATAATATTACTTTCAAGCCAACTTATTTATGCAATAACATTATGAAGACTAGATTTTGCCATCTGCTTGTACTTACACCTTTTATATAAATTTATGTCTATGACCACAGACCCTTCTTCTCCCTCCCAGCAGATTTCACTCCTGCTACACTTGAATCAGGTTTGAATCAACTCTTTCATCTTCCTATGTATAGACTCCCCTCTGTCAGAAATAGCTCCTGTTTGTGCTCTGAAAGGTGAGTAGAGCAGGTTTCTCCAAAGTTGTCATGACCCATTAGTTTAGTGTCAGTCAGCAAGAAAGTTTGGGAGTAATTTTTTTTTCCCGTAAACTGACCTACAATTGTAATGTAAAGAAACTGCCCTGGATTTCCTTTGGTTTTGTTACTTTATTTTACTTTTTTCACTTTTTGCCTGAGTTGGCTTGCCTTATATTCTATTTTTTTTGTATCTGTTTCATCAGCAATAAGTTTCAAAGTAGGTGGATGGAGTTGCAACAGCAGTCTTTTCTGAGCATTTTCAGAAAATATGGGGTGACAATGTTGGTTTTTTTTTTTTTTTTATATCCTGTATAATGCAGTATTATCACACAAGTCTTTTCTTTCTTTCCAGTACCTGTCATTATATTGATAAGAACTAATTAAAAGATTTCCATATAGACAAGCTAGGAAAAACACCTGAACAATGCTATCTCCAAAGAAGCCCCAAATTCCTTGGAATTCTCCATGAAGGCCTGTCCTTCTGTGCCTCTTGGCTTGGATAACTGTCATTGAGCAGATTGAGCCTGAAACAAGAGATGACAAATAAAAGCATGAAGATCTTACATTGTTTCATCTTGGGTTTAATTTATTTAGAGAGCTCCGACAACCTAAAACCTCTGGTTTTGCCTGGGTCAGGAATAGCACATGAAGAAATATTGGAAGTTCCTCTCACCTGCCCTGCCAACACAGTTCATCTATAACCCATAGTGAATGTTGTCTAAGGCCCAAGCAATAATTTGTTTGATGTTTGTACTCAGAGTTTCTAATTTAACCTTCATACACTCCCCACACTGACATGGTATTTATCCTGTTCCAACTCGATTGTGCTGGCTAGCATATTTCAGTGTCAGCTCTCACACCTTTTGTGAAATAGTAGTCATTTTCCCTCCATATTGTGTAAATGCTGACTACTAAACTTACTGGGAAAAATCTCTGTCTTCTCACACCTGTGCCTTGTACTTATCACAAAATCATTTTCTTGTTTGTTTATATATATATATCTCTCTAGGTAATATATATATATTCCCTTTTTTTAATACATAAAAGCTTTCACTTATGTAGAAAATGCCAAAAAATCCAGTTGCAGGGGTTTTATAAATTGTCTGCATGAAATTCTCTGGATAATATTTATCTTAAAATTCTCTACAGTTTTAATACACAAAAATTTGCTTTCCAAAGGAAAAAAAAAATAACAGGACTGCCGTTTTTTCCTCATTAAAAATTCATAACATTCTGGCTAAACCTCTATAACAAATGCAAAATCTCTTGTCTCGAGAGACATTGTAACAAAGTGTAAAAGCACTTTGAATTTTGTACACGAAAAATTTACATTTGATATCCTGAAGTACTCCTCTCATCCTCTCAGGTATACTTAAACACACAAACCAAGGAATAAGGCTCTGATCTGGAACTTTGGGAAGGTCAGAGAACATCTGTCTGCAGAGAACAACTTCTGCAGAATTCAGACCACTGCTGAATTCCTCACACAGACCCTCTAAGATTTTTGTATCATCATTTGATGACTTCATCAACTTCTGTGCTTTTTTGTTCAATTTTTTATATTTATGTACATAAAGACCCATTCTTGTAGAATTAAACAAAGAGTTAATGACACATCACACTTTTGACTGTGAGTTTATTTCCCTGTAGTTCAGGAAATTCTGTATGAACTGCACATCAGAGGTGGCTTACATGAAACATTCTCTCTATTCACCCTCATTTACACTCAATACCTTTCTACTGTTTCTTCAAGCATTAAATGCTAAGTTTTGTTCAAAGCAGTGACCATCAGTAGCTGTTAAACAAGTGTATTTTTATCTGTTTCAGATTCTGGATTACACTGGTTTAAGTTGTTGTAAGTTCTTCACTCCACAGTAATAAACATAGACCTTTTTTCTGCTCATGATGATTGTAAGAAGAAATACTGCTCAAACCACTGCCCTACAATCATCCAAAGACCCTGCTTCAAAAAAGTGCTTTTAGAAAGTGCAAAAATATAATAGTCCCAAGATGAATCTGACCTACAGTTCCATTTTCTGCCATAGAAATGTTTGGGAGCTTATCATTGAAGCCACATTAGTCTTGATTTAAGGTCTTTTGACACATTATTACAGCACACTGCCATCACTTCACACCTGCCATTCTGTCAGTCAGAAGAGAAGGAGGGGAAACAATTTTGATGCCAATCAACAAATCCTTTGGGAGGTGTAACCTGTTAAGACATATTACCCTTTGCCCATTGCTATTTACAGGATTTGAATTTAAAGGACATGTGACAGAAATAATTAAAGACTAATCTTTATTGTACTCACTTATGAATGAAGGCATTTAGCACCACCAGCACATTTATATTGTCCAGAGGAGGAATGAGAAAGATGATCTGAGTGTGGAACTACTGCTCTTTCCTTTTCTTTGAATCAATTGTTCTGGCTAGATGTTAAACCCCTCTGCCCTCACAGAGCAAATAGAAAAGTAAACATAACTATTACACTTGTATTAATGTCTTAGCAAAGTATAAATCATTCTAGCATGATTCAATGCCCACAACACTGTTTATGAATCAAGACTTTTTATTTAAAAAATAGAACAAGTGACATGAAATTATTGAAAAAAAAGTAAAAAAAAAAAAAAGAAAACAAATAGTTCCTTCCCATTAAATTTAATGGCTACAAAACCCAGTCTAAGTGTGGACGTGGGCATGTCTTTGAAGCAACTGCATTGTTGTAATTTATTCAGAGGCATCAAAGGAATAACATCAAGTTCAAAACCTGAATCTAGGACCTCAATCATGAGCTGAAGGAGACTTTTTTACTCCCTGAACTACATTTTATGAATGACACAGAAGAAAAGAAGCATTTACACAGCCTACTTCTTACTGTTCACAACTCATCTCTGGAAGAAACATCTTGTCCTTAGCCTGACCTTAGCGCTACAAGCTAAAGGAAATAGCTACAAAACAAGAATAGCTATAGAGTAAATAAAACAACAGACAGGGACTATATACCCCAGAGAGAACTAGGATAAAAAAAATTAATTATATTGTAAATTTTTTTACACTATTGCACCATATTACTATACATACAGCTTGCTTGGGTTAGAAATGGGATGGAACTCTGGAAGTTCTGACTTGCAGTTGCCACCACATATTGCTAAACCACTATTATGGAGAACAGGTTTGGTAGTTAATCTGAAAAAAAAACCTTTAGTCACATTGTTCAGTAGGTAAACCCTACGTCACTAACTCATCATCCCTGTACTGGAACAATAACAACAACAAAATGTTCCTTTCTTCCAAGGAAATGTGCTCTTTTCTACATGTTCCTGCCTTACTTCCCTCCTTATATATACACTCATACATACACAGGCTCTGGTAGAGACAAGGTGGAGTTAAGAAGAAGAAATCAATTGCTGTCAATTGTGCCACAGACCTTTAGGGGCTAATACATCACTGTCTTAGCGAAGCAAATACAACGTGGCATGGTCTACTGATAGATGTTGTGGGTATGAAGATCATACAGGTGATCAAGAGATACATAGTACCCTCATTTTATACTTACAAATCATTTACCCCAGGAGGGTAGAGATTCACACATGGAGAAAAACATTACGCACACAATTGTGTGTTAATTTGATCCAAGCGTATGGAATGGATAAATTATTTTTAGTTGGAGACAGTGACAAAGGTGTGCACAGATAGCTGTTAATTTTCCACTTCCCAAAATATAGGAATCATCTTACATATGAAATGCTATGCCTTCTCAGCTCATAATTTAGAATCATAGAATCAGTCAGGGTTGGAAGGGACCACAAGGATCATCTAGTTCCAACCCCCCTGCCATGGGCAGGGACACCTCACACTAGCTCAGGCTGGCCAGAGCCTCATCCAGCCTGGCGTTAAACACCTCCAGGGATGGGGCCCCAACCACCTTCCTGGACAACAGAGGTACTCTGAGGAATGTGGGAATTTCAAAGACAGGAAAGTAAGAATGAGAAGTAGATTTTGATTTACCATTTTACACAGAGGAAGGAAGAAAAGAAGTGCTTCTTCAGCATCTGTTTCCCCAACCTGCCCTGCCATCTGTCTAACTAGATACTTTTTGCTCCTTTTTGCATTTTCATGGTACCTGAGTACCTCTAGCTATGTTTTTTTACCTCCCATCTGAGCTACTTTTCTCTCTCTCAGGAGGTGGCCAGAGATGGCCATGGCAGCCAGCCCTTTTGCCTCAGATTCAGTGTACTGCAGCATTTGATAACACACAACATGAGTAACTGCCCTTCTACTGTCAGCTAAAGCAGAAATGAAAAATAGAACACCAGTTCTTACACAAGAATCCAGGAATTTCCAGTATAAGCCAGCACTCCTGATTTCAGGAAGCATCAACACTTGTGGCCAAGCATAAACCAGAATCTGAATAACTACATCTAATACAAGAGCAAAATACTAAAAGCAGTGTCTTGTCTCGTATTTTGTGGTAATAACAACATAAAGAAGCTGTGTGCTTCCTGCTGGCAGCTGATTGTTGATTCTGCTTTTACTTTCACAGGTGTAAAGCAACACTGGCAGTAGAGTAAATCTGGTAGAAAATGTGATTTGAATCAGTTTCCTAGTTTGAAGGTGGTCAGAATAGAACCTTGTCAGCCCAGAAGACTGTCAAATATGCTGTGACATTTAATCAACTGTTTGACTATAGGCTCACCTCTAGTGCCTGTGGTGAAGTGAACATGATTCCCCTCACCTTGCTTTACATCACACATCACTTTTCAGTGCACTGCTGTAGATAGCTGGGTTATAGCCTTTTTTTTTTTTTTAACCCTCTTAAGAGGAACACAGTAACAGAGGTCAGCTACAGTCATGAATTTTATGAAAGGTTTGCTGGGAAACCACATTAAATGGCAACATCAGTCCATCCATCAGCTCTGCAGTGTTCTTATTCCAAGACTCTGCAGCTGAGTGATTTGCAATGTACTTGCATTTCATGGCCATCATTTTCAAGCAATGTCATTTGCCTTGGTATCAAACACTTCAGCTGCACCAGAATCCAACCAGCTATTCATGATAAATTTCCTTCAAGAAAAAAAAAAAAAACCAACCTTCTCCAAAAACACAATTCCAGGATTCTCAAATCCCAGGCTTACACCCAAGGAAACCTTGGATGTAAAACCATGCATAGACACTGGCTGTAAAAGCAAAACTGAGGACAAAATTCCTATCACAAGACTGGGATAGTAACGTAACAGTTGTGGTATCAGAAATGAAACTGGACAATTTCTGTGTGTTTAACAGTTTGTGCTAACCTCTACTTCACTTAGGACAGCTTAGCAAAATCATGCAAAACATTCACACCCCTGAACATTGATCATCCAAAAAAATCTCATCACTGTCCCAACCCAGAGAAACAGATATTTTAAGCAAACATGCAAACACTGTCTACCACAGAATCACAGAAACATAGAATGTTAGAGGTTGGAAGGGACCTCCAGAGATCATTAAGTCCAACCTGCCTGCCAAAAGCAGGATCACCTAGGGTAGTCTGCACAGGAACTATCTAGTGCTATTATTTCCGGTAGAAATCTCCAGATCAGAGGCCTACTACAGTAGCATCCATGTGCAAATCAACCAGGAGGCTAGATCTTCCAGAGCTGAACCTATCTTCAGCTGTTGTTATGATCCTAATCTTGCCATTTATGATACAGAGCCATTAAATTAATATGACTGAGGTCAATAGGATGCTAGTTTAAAGCTTAAGATGAGGTCTGTATCATCAATATATCAAATTACAGTTTCTGATGGAAGATCAACAGTAGTGATTCCCAGAGAATATTGTTTCCAACAACAATATTGCCTTTATTCCCATATATTTTCTTCTGTTTTGTATCATATTATTGATATTGGATGCCAGTAGAAGTTTTAGTATTCTAAAGTACTTGGTTACAGAAGTAATGTCAGGTCAACTGCATCAGAGATACACTAAATGTGTTAATATAAAAATGTGCTAAAACAACAGGCCTCTTAGTTCCTGCTGAGAAAAGGGTTACTGTAAAAAAGTAACAATAAATGTTGAAAAGCATTTGAGTTCCAAACATCAAAGGAATCTCTAGCACCACGAGTAAAAGAAAGATTAATAAAAGTAGTACTCCTACTAGAATGTCTCCAAGTGCTAGAAATTAGGCTGTAATCTTAAGGTGACCTTCTTTCATATTTAAAGCCATCTTTACTGTCATATCCAAGAGGGTTGTCCATGAAATTTGCCATTTACCCCACATATAAACTCATTATTGTAACTGCAGACCATGATGTATTTAATGGTCATGTTCATTTTAGACCTGAGCATTACTCATGCTGCAATACGATAGATATCAAAATCTCTTTCATTTGTTCAGAAAGCTATTTTTCACTGCAAATTTCATGTTTATTTTAGTTTGTGTAGACTGAGATGAGTCTATCTCCACAGGACATAGGAGAGTCCAGAACCTCAGTGGAACTCTTGGTTGGTAAAAATTATTTTCAGAAGCCAGTAAAACGAACTTACCACAATACTACGTTGAAGCACCAACATTCAGAATGAGATGTGTTAGCTGGTTACTGCCATCCTGAAACACTGGAAAGCACACAGAAGACACACAGATTGACTCAGAAGGCACTCCAAGAGCCTAGGGCAATACTAGAGGGAGGAGGGTCAGAAGCAAATCAAACATCTCAAGAAGGGGAGGAGTTAATTATTCTCACAACTCAGGAAGCTTGTTCCCAAAGTGGCTTCATAATCTTTAATTTTTCTTGTCAGGTCTTGGCAGCAACTGTGATAATTATACATGGGTACACAGTCCTCCCAGTTTCACTTCCAGATCCTTAGGATAGAAGTCATGTCTGTGACTTGAACCAAACAGCTAAGTGTTGCAGGTGTTATAGTAACGCAGCATCTGGCCCAGTACTTATTCAAAAGGGAAAGAGGAGAAAGACGTCTAATAGCCAGGGACCCTCCACAGCTGGGAGAAGCAGCTCTCAAAGTTTTCTGTCTTCCTGCTCCCTGCTTCCGTGTGTATCATTTCTATTGCAGATTTTGCAATAATCATTGTAACTGCATATCTGCTACCCTGAATCAAAGTTGCTTTAGCAGAAGGGCTTATGTGGTCCATTATCTCCACCAGGTTTGGTAGGCACTGTATCTATGACAGGGAAAACTGCACCACTGATTTTAACTCCTATGAAAAGTTTAATAGATATGAAACCCTACTTCTAGCAAACCTGTATACAGATGTGGTTTACTGACTTGCCTTGCTTTTGTTCATGTCTCTTTTTGACCTCACTGACTTGGCAGTTGTTCCACAGAGTGCCTTCACAAGGAGACTGTGAGTGGTAGAGCACAGTTCATCATCTCAGTATTTAGAAAGTAAACTTGTACACAGAATTACAACAGCAGATAGCACAGCAAGAACAGAGAGCTACACCCCTACAAGATTCATTTTTTTTTAGGTAAGAGATGAAAAAAATCACAGCAAGCCTCCTTTCCATTTGTATCTTAAGAAGCTTTGTATAAAGCAGAACTGATATCCTCAAATCTTATCTGTATCCTGGCTATGGATCAAGAAAGGACTGGCTGACCTCTTGACACTTTTGGCAAAGATAAGAGAAATTGTTTACATGAGAAGATTGAATCTGTGTTATTTGAACCAAAGGAACTTGTACAAGAAATTTCAGTGCATTATAGCATCTCTCAGGTGTTAATTTGTAAGTCCCAATCCCTTCCAGGTCATACTAAACCCCACTGAATTGTCTTGCTTCTTTTTATCATACAGTTCTCTAGAGCTAGAGAAATGCACTAGTCTCCAGCAACGATGTCGTAATGTTGTTTGCAAAAGAAAAGATGCACATCTGCAAAAATCAGCAGTATGAAAAGTTTAAAAGTGCTGCCACCTTCTTCACTGTGTATACAGCTTGGTGAATAAGAAAGAGCATGCTCTTGGCAGAACCATTGGGCATTCTGTCTTCAGCATTCCCTCCTGAAATAAAATACAAGGCTAAGTTTTTCACTTTGGTGGTTTGATGTATGGCTCTGTTCTACCTCATCATTCTAGTATGATTCAACAAACATTAGAGAGAAATTCTTCCATTCAAATCCTTTACTGCAACCGAAGTAAATATCTTACTTTTAGAAAACACGTTTCTGAAAGATAAAATACAATTCTGCAATATTCTTTCAGATAGATTTGCCATAAGTCAGATACCCTTGTTCAAATAATGGACTATGAACCCAATTTATCTTGTGCCTTCAAGAAGTACAGAACTTGCTCTTATTAAGGTGCTCCATTATGAGAGTCTGTAGCTGATACAATGAATTGTTTTTCAACTGTGCTGTGCTTGCTATTGTAAGTCTTCTTGTGGAATGAAAAGGCCATTGAGGAGGAAAGTATTTAACAACAGACCAAAACAGACTGATACAGTTTTAAGAACAGATCATGATTATGATGATATTTAAACTGTCTTTCACCTAAAATAAAATAATAATATAAAACTGCTTGGGACTCTGGAAAGAGTGACGGGAACAAACCTATTCATTTGGGAGGAAAAAAATCCCAACCCACTTCATGCTGCAATAATACATTTGAGTCAAGAACATTTGTTTTTCACTGCCCTTTCAGTCCTCCATGAACTACAAGTGCAAATGGGACTAAATATATAAGTTCTATATTCAGATGAAGTGGTCAATCTGTAGTTGGAAATCTCATATACCTAGATGCAATTTTTAAATCTGTTTTTCAAAGACAAGTTTTCTTTGCGTGTTCCAGAGTTTTAAATGTTTTAATGTAAATTCTAGAAAAGTCTCTTCTTGCCTATTCCATCCCACCCAAGTTCCACTCGAGTTATGAAACTGGATAGTTGTTCACACTAAATAAGGGTCACATAGCACAAATCTTAATGACTAAAAGACTTTCAGGTTTACTAAAACATGTATGTTTGTTTCAAAAAACATCTTGCAAAGAGTTTGACTCACAGTACCACTGACATGGGTTTCACACCACAGATCCTTAACCTGAATTGCTACAGAGCAAGCAGAGGGGAAATTAATTCTGATTGCAAAAGCGCCGGGGGACCAATTCACATGTGACATGAATCAAGTTCTACTGCAAATCTAAGAATATCTCTATGAACACCGGGTATGGTATTTCATAGGGAGTAGAAAGACCTTTTAAAACTATTTTCTTACATGGAATAAATCATTTAAAAGTTGGGACATTCATATAAAAGTGAACTACACAGCTTTAGTAAATAAAAAATGCCTTTAAAAAAATGTTACAGAAACTACAAATCAAAGAGGTAAGGGACAAGCTGAAATTTTATTTACCCTTATTAAGAAAAAGATACATTTAAAATGAGTTTTCTAATCATGTTGGGGTATAACACACTGATCTGGGGGTTGTTAAATCTCACAAATTAAAAAGAAAAAGCTGAACCGCAACCCAGAGTTTTTAGAGCAGTCTCAGAGCTTGGAGAATTCATAAACCAAGTAAACCTTCTGACATAACTATAAAATGTGGTATAAACCCTAGGAAAAAATAGCCATCTTGAAAGGGTAACAGCACTTTTATGAGAATTCCAACTGCACCATGGCAACATCAACCCGTCAAAGCAAATGAAGGGCAGTAAAAGTAAAATTAAAAATGATGAAGGAGACACCAGCTTGCTAACAGCTTTCCAAGCTGTAAAGCTTTCAAATGTTATCTCTTCATTGGTTTGTTCAATCACACATGCTGGTTACAAAGCTTTATCATATTATGTATCTTTCCCATAACTGCTGGCTGCCGGGTTTTGATGGACCTATGCATGATTCTGTGATAACAAAAAAAGTAAATAAATCTTTTCCCTCTTGGCGTACATCCCTCTTTCTTTTCCCTTATTGCTTCTTCTATACTGGTGCAAATGATGACACCAGTAATAACTAATGATATTAACTAAAGCTACAAAAATGATGAGAGTTCAAAAGACCCTTAGCTACTTCAGCTTCCTATACTTCTTTCCTTCTTCTACCCATGTGCTTCAGGTTCTGCCCTTAACGGTTTTCAAAACCCAAACTAGGGGTGCCTACTCTCACGGGTGAGCCATGTGCCACAGCACCTACTGCTTAGACATTTTCTCTTCAAAATGTTGTATCAACTGTACAAGCAAATGGCAGTTCATTAACTCTCAACTCATTCATTGCATTGTAATCAATTTGTTGAATTGTATTGAATTCCTTGAAGCATTTTGAGACAGTTTTAAGACTCAAATGAAAATGCAGTGTCCCATGTCTTGCATGCATCTACTCTGAGTATCTTTCCTCTTATGTAAGCTTTGGCAACAAGTTGGAGTTGTTCATCCTGGAGAAAAGAAGGCTCTGGGGAGACCTTATAACAGCATTTCAGCATCTGAAGGGGACCTACAAGAAAGCTGGGGAAGGACTGTTTACCAGGGCATGTAGCAATGAGGGACAATGGTTTTAAACTAGAGCAGGGTAGATTTAGGTTGGATACTACAAGGAAATTTTTTACAACGAGGGTAGTGAAATACTGGAACAGGTTGCCCAGAGAGGTGATGGAGGCCCATCCCCAGAGACATTCAAGGCCAAATTTGATGGGGCCTCAGGCAACCTAATCTAGTTAAAGATGTCCCTGCTCACTGCAAAGGGGTTGGACAAGATGGCTTTCGAGGGTCCTTTCCAACCCAATGTACTCTATGATTCTATGCTAGAAAGTCCTTGCATTCTTTTGTATAAAAGCTATCATTAATGGAAAGGATTTGTGACTAAACCATCGCATGTACCGAGTAGCGAATGCTTCATTTCAAGCCCAAAAAGTCTCTGACGGTGTCATGACTAAATACTAACAATACTACCTCTGTGAACTTTTTTTTATTTCTGGAAGGAGAGGAAGTTTGTGATGTTTTCTCCCACTGATCAGATCAGTGTGACTACTATGGCAGAGTATGAATGAGAGCAAAAAGAAATGCTGCATGTTTGTACAACTCCATCAAACCAAATGGGGCAAAAATGGCCTTTTTAAATGATGGTCCTACAAAGTGATAACCTGGGAGCCACAAGAAGGTTTATTAATTGTAAACATAAAAGAAAAGAATGTAAAGAAGGACTGAAAATTTAGCATATGGCTCCTGCTTCAGGCTGAACTTTGTTGCACTGAATTTTACCACATAAGATTTATCTCAGCGAAGCATTGTCTTTTTCCCTTGCAAATTAGGAAAAAAACCCAACCAAACAAACATCTGACTGTTTCTTTTCAATATTTTGGATTGACTATTGACATCCAGGTAGACCAGGATCTGCTCCTTCATGATCATTCTACTCCTGCAGAGACCTAAGAGCACGTATTCTTATTACACTTGCTACTGTTCCAAGTATGCTTCATCAGTTAGCCTAAACAAACCTCCATAAAACTTTTGCAGTGATGAAGAACTATAGAATGGTCCCAGAGGTCTGAAATGCAATTTCCTTTAACAGGTTAACGAATAGTGCAAACTATTAACTTCAGTATCAGTGTATTTGTATCAGAAAAGTAAGGGAAACCTATTCTAATCTCTTTAATCTATCTAGAGGTAACATCTCCAACTATTAGTTCACACAGGGTGACTAATAATCCATCAAAGATATTTAATGAGATAATGAATGTTCAGTGAATCCAATGAAAGTTTGCAATTGCTAGGAAATACATTCAGGAATCTGTTTCTTGATGGTTTTACATTAACTTTTAAAATTAGACAAAATTCAGCTGTGTTTTTTTTTACAGGTGCTTATTACAAACCTGTCCAATGCCACAAATATTAGTATTTTCAATAAACTTTGAGTACAAAAGAAGTTTTTAAAACACTGCTTTGATGAAGATCTCCATCAGAGATAAATACTACATTCAGATTTCTGATGTAAGCAAAGGATATGACAGAAGAACTTTTAAAGACACTATTTTAAAATTGAACAGATTCCACAGTCTTTTAATCTTATTCACTATCCTATCATCTTTATCCTACCTTCTTTAATTCTCACTGCTCTTTGGCCCTCAGTCCAAATTCTGTTAAACTACACAACAGTGGTAGAGTTCAGTGCAAAAAAAGAGGTTGAAGTGGCTCACACAAAGTAAAACCCGTTAAAATACAGCCTAGGATAAATAGCTATGCATGCTAGACAACAGTCTGTGTCAAAATGTGTCAGGATGTGAATAGCATTGATAGGAAGTTCAACAAATGTTGATTGATCAAAATTAAATTATAAATGATCAAGTAATGTTATTTAGATCATCATCAAAAAGTAAAAGACTTAAACTAAAGTAAAGCAACAGATGTATCTCGAATTAGATTGGCTTACTTGACTGATACAAACAAATTTTACCACCTACTATTATTTTACTGATAATTTGTGGAAGTACAAATAACTGCCTATTAACACATTCCCCTCTCACAAGAAGACTAGTCATTAACCAGAGCTGGACAAACTAGTCTGTGCCAGGGTTTCATGAATACCTCAGCATTTCTGCTAACTGACACCATTGCTTTATTAAGCTTATGTACTAAGTTTAGGTTTTTTCAGCCTATACTGTGCTTTCAGGACTGCATTGATCAAAACTGCTTTGCATATCTTTGTGCTGTACTGAGTTTGAGCTGCATAACTGTCCCAGACTACCTTTTTTCCTGCTTCCTTTACCCCAGGATTATGACGAGCAGACAAGTCCTTGCTTTGTAACATCCTCTTCCCTATGTCTCCAAGAGACAGCTTTCATGATGGTCGTCAAGTGTCAATAGCCAGGCATTCCATATGCAAGATCAAGTGAACAGATACTGTAAAATCATCAGGATTGTCATATTAAAACAACACTAGATACCAGATAGTAGTCTGCTGTATCAGAGAGAGAAAGCACAGAATTTGTGAAGACTATTGGCATTATTAAATTTGTGAGCTGAAAAAACCAACCTTAGTCATAGGTAACGTTATTGTTTCTATTGTTGTAGATCCTGGGACTTCTAGTCACAGACCAGGTGTCCACACCATGATATCATCTCAGGATCCAGAACATTAGTACCTCTATAGCTAAGTTTTATAGTACCCAGTAGAACTATTCATTCTAATTCTCCAAATTTTCTTCTGAAGACATTTTCACAAAGAATCAGGGTAGCATGATCAGGTATTATACAATCTAAGTTATGATTTTTGTAAGTATATTTGCTTCAGCAATAGACTATTTTTTGAGCAACTCTAATGGAATGTACAGATTTTCATGATTCTGAGGTGGTGAAATCTGCCACTATGGTCATGGAGACATGCATTGACTGCATCTGTAGCTTTCTGTCTCACGGGAATTTTTCAGCAGCCACAGAAGGATCAAGTAGAATTAAAGATACATAGCCTGATCGTGGTCCATGGAACTGGGGTAAAGATCCACAGCATAATTCCATGAAGGGAATGGGCAGGCACTAAGTAGCACGCATAATGATATCAATTATCTTCTTAACTAGGTGTAATATATTTCCCCCTGCTTCCTATTTTTCTAGCTCTGAATTGAAATAATTCCCCTTCCAGGAAACCATAACCGTTTGTGCAGTTTCTATCTGGTACTCAGCTCAAAAACTGCCATTACAAATATCATGATGACAAATGAGCTCAGGGATTTTGTGGATGATCAGATAGTACAAAATGCATTAAATAGAAATCAAGGCTAACACTGACAAAAATATTACTTGTGTGAAAACGTGAGTTGACTTATAAGACCAAACAGTGGTCATCTTGCTTGTGTAGCACAAGCTTGTCATACTAGCAGAAGTAATTTAAATAGAGCACCTTTACAGATGCAGCCAACAGCTGGACCAGCTCTGTCTGAAAATAGATAAAGAGGATCTCCTCCTTCAGCTTGTCCTCTATCAGCCCAGAAACAGCTCACTTATCTGCCAGAGTAGTTTCTCTTGTTTGATGACTTAGATTAGAAATCAATGAGCTCTGGCACAGCTTCCAAATTTAAATACTATCAATCTTGCCACAGTTTCAGAGCATCCTGAGTGCAACACCTAAGGACATGATTACTCCATTTTCTTATGTTTTGCCCTCTGTGGCAAAGTCTCAGGAAGACAGGTGCACAGCTTTTCACTCATCTACCCTGTAACAGATTGCTGAAGATAATTTCTGCAATGTAGAAAGACGAGGTTTCTCACGTTCCATGAGACCAGTGGGCAAGGAATGGCAGGATTCCTGCTTAGAAAGGAGAAGAGACCAGGTCCTGCAGCTTTAGTCTAGAGGCACAGCCCATCAGTGACATCTGAATGACACATAAATGGCTGTTAGCAAAGTACACGTAAGAGGCATGTCACTTAAATTCCTGACTCCCCAAGTTTTAATAGTAACACAGTGCATTTGCAGGAGATAGATATATAGGCAGAGTAAGACAACAATATGGATTACCAACTGATGCTGTCTTATTCATATTCATCACTTTTTTAAAAAATAAGTAAGGCTGATGAAACAGACCAGCTGCAGAAGTTGGACATGTGGGCTGGAAGATAAGGAGATATACAGACATATTAAATGTATGAAACCTCCTCACATTCAAACCCTGTAAGAGAGAGAAGCTGAAGCTCCATACTCCCTGTGACTATTCTACACTATTTGATACAAGTTAACTAACTGAATTATCTAACAATAAATGAGAGGATAACAGAGGACTTCAGCTGATGTTAATCAAGGGGAAATTAGGTCCATCAAAACCTGAATATACCATTAGTTTCCATGCAATGACATGAGGTCTTACTGAACTTTTATTTTGACTGTACTTACAAGAGTAGGATATGTGTTTGATATGCAAGTCTCTGAGAGGCTTTGCATCAAAACTAGTAACTAAGCAATTACCTTATAATCAGACACAATGTTGACAATGCAATCATGTGGCAACATGTAATTATGCAGCATAACATTGTACACTGTATTTTGAACTACGCCTTGCAAACAAAACGCTGCCATTTTTTTTTCTCAAGCTGAATAAGACTCTAGAGATTCTAAACAATGCACACAATCTGAAAATATGATTCCCACAGCTTTTTTGTTGACATAAGTGAAATGATCAGACAGGCCAATAAAAAAATAAAAAATAATAAAAAAAGAGGGCAGAATATACCTTCTCCACTCTCTTTTATTTAGGTTAGTACGAAGCGTCTTAAAGGAAGAGTTTGGAAACTAAGCCATATATCTGTATCTCCCCCCTGGGGCAGCTTCTCCAGCCACTGCCAGCTGAAAGACCCACTCTCTGCACAGCCAAAATTTAACAATTCATCATGTCAGAGAATAAGGAGAACTTCTCTGACTCTGGGGATCGATCTTAACACCCAAGGGGCACAAGGGCAGGATATAAAGTCTCTGAGTTACTGTTAATGTTGCCTTCTAGTAATAAAGGCTATCCATTCCATCAATTGTTGTTAAAATTCCCAACCTATTGTTTTTCCCTATGAGAAAGCACCCATGTTTTTGGGATGTCTGAAAAGTGAACTGATGCATATGAAAAAAAAATTTTTTTAAATAGTAAGAAAATCACCAGCACCACCAAATACTTACAGGATGTAGTTAAAAAAAAAAAAGTAACAACCTCTCCATAAATTTAGAATAAATGTTTGTTGCACTTCTAATTTCTGGAGTGCTACAGACAGACAGTTTAAATTGATGGCTTGTTAGTGAGGACTGGCCCCTTTGTGAGATGTTTTCAGAATGATTGATTTACAATAAAGTGGCTCCTGGTGGGTGCACGCAGGTGGAACTGATTCAGATCGATTCCACAGAAGCTGACTAATCAGCTGTTTAAACTGGCAGAGCGCTCAATGACAGAAACAGTGCAGCTATCATTTTCTATCTAAGATTACAAATTAACTTGTTCTGTTTATCCTATATGCCATCAATATGGAGAGAAGCAGCTGAGAGGGAAGTTGGATTCTGGACTGATTGTATAAAGCCTTCCCTGCGGATGTGCTATCAAACATTGACAATAAAGGCACGTGAGGAAATTTCATTATATATTAATGAAACCAGTGGAGAGCACCACCAAATGAGGAGGACTCCATCAATTAATTAACTAGACTGGGAAGTCAACAATATTTTAAAAATGTGATCACAACAGGATAAATCAATGCCAAAATGGCCAAGAGTAATTACATACCATTTTTTCCTCCCTTGTCCCACATACTCCTACACACCCTATCAGTCTGTATCTCTCCATGCATATTATATGCACATCAGAGGACTAGCATCTTTAGAGACTGGTATTTCCAGAAATGATTAATGCTACATAATCAACATTTCAGCCTCCACAGTCATATCCCTGAAAGTGTCATTTTTACAAGACGAAAAACTCCATGGGGAACACAATGGATGTGAGTAAGTGAAAGGTGTCAGAGAAAATGTAGGTAAGTGAAAGGAGAATAGATATTCCCTACCTCAGAGCTGATAACAAGAGCAGGGGCACGGGGGAGTGGGGGCTTAGCAAAATAATTCTAACCATCTCTCATCCATACTGCTTCCTTCATACAACATCTCTGGCATTTGAAAAGGCTGTGATTTCTTTCTCATCCTTCCTCCTCTAACCCCACATAGACCATATCCCATACGTTAACTACATTTGAAGCTACAGAAAAATACCATGTATGCCCAATTGCAAAAGGGCACTTCTCCTCTTCTTTACACTAAGTGGGTAGAGGTGACAGTGCTAGCAAAAGAGTTTTTACCTAACCCACCAGCCATATTCCACTTCATCAGCCTTGTCAGGCTTACCTGCAAAAAAAAAAAAAAAAAAAAAGAGAGAGAGAAAGAAAAAGTTTAACTTCTCTGAACTTGTTCACTTCTTAGTCTCTCTGCACATCTTGACTAACAGTGTAATAATGGGTAGCAGTTTTGAGGGCCATTTTATGTGACTATTCATGACCTTAGAGCAACACATGGCACCTGGACTTAAAAAAACAAAGTAGCCCAATCCACTTGACAACTGTCAATACCTACCAAACTGATTCAAACTAAAAACAGTCATTGAAGAGTGGTACACTAACACCAGTGTTTACCTTAAAGAAACATAGCACCTGGATACATCAGCCCTCTAAGAATTAAGATCACTATCAACCTGACTTACTACTTGCACACGTGTAAGGAGAGACCCCAAGATACGCTCCATGTAAAAAAATATTATTTAAATATTTGAGATGCATAATGTGCATTCTTACTGTCATCTGCTTTCTTCTGGTACAGATAATAAAGAAATTAAATCACTAAGCAGATCCTGACATTAAATTTGGTGACCGAGGTAAATATTTTGACAGATGTACTGCAAGTGTGACTTTTATTGCTACAGAAATTAAAACTTGAGTGCCAGAAATAAAGGAAAACAATATATTACCTCTACTGCTATATGCATTTTTAATCAGTCAAGCATGTCATTGTCATGAAATAAGTTTGTGGAGGGCAACATGTCTGTCTAAAAGAGTAAAATCAAAACAAAACTTGAGCTGATCATCCCTGTCTCTGAATACACAAAGAATAAATGCTACTCTGTGCCAAGAAAGGAAAGGGATCCAAATTAAGAAAAAGCAATTATTAAATAGGATATTATTTTTTATTATTATTTATTATATTTATTATATATATATTATATATATATATTTATATATTATTTATATTATATATATTATATTTATTATTATAATAATTAATAATTAATTATTAAATCAGGAAGCCACATGCAGTCTTTGGATGTGTCACATTAGTTTCTATGATCATCTGTTTTTGAGATTGGCCTCTTGAACGTCACTGTTTTAGCCTTGAAAAATGTTGAATGCCTAGCATACTGAAGTAAAATGTTGCTGCCTCATTGCTGGCTACCTTCAAAGTCCTCAACCCTGACCTGAAGGGATCTTTTCTGACTCTCTGTCTCCTGAGAGAAGAAATAATTCAGTGCTTCTGCAGATGTAGGCCTAGTTCTCTCCTGAGCAAACTGCCAAAGCCAGCTGAATTATATGTGCTGGTATTGTGATGTGGGCTGCTCACAGCAAATTGATCTGATAGCGCTGAAGTCATTTCACTTCAGACCTCAGGTTGATGTGCAGTCTCAGAGGTGAGATAAGCTACCTGGTTCTGAACTGAACAAGACATGTTTCTTCAAGATAAGATTGGCAATTTAAAAACAGCCGCTGCTTGGACAGCCAAGCACAGGTATTGAGCATGATCTATCACACAGAATTTGTTTCACATGTATGTAGTATGGAAACAGAGACACACTTCAAGCTTCTCTTGCCTGAATATCTGAAACAATTTACAGATGTATTGTACACATAGAAATCTAGTGGGAAATCTCGAGAAACAGCTTATCAACTATCCAAGTAATGTGGGATGATGAAGTCATGAGAAGGGAAGAATCCCAAAGCACAACAGTTTAATTCTGGACTGAGATGAGAGCAATGGCAGTTCCAAACCAAACCAGTGCATGGTGCTGGTTTCAGTTTCCTTACACCTTTATATCTTCTGGATATGGGTGATATCACTTGATTCCCACATTGACTGCAAACTCTTCTCTGAGAACTATTTTTTAACTGAACTATGACATACTTGGGGAAAGATTTTAATTTTTCACTGTGAAAAGTCCTTTGCAGTCTGAGTACATATTATTACTAAAAAAAAAGTCAAAATTCATGTTCAGTGATTCTCATTACACTTGCACAATTAGCCCGCACAGGAAAATCTGTTCTGAGACAGAGCTGAAGTTCTAAGGAAATCAGCAGCAATGCAACTTTTACCAAACTTGTTTCCTGTGGGTATACCTGCAAATGATATCAGACAGTCTTTTAGTCATGTTCCTGCAAGCTAAATGGACTCTTTTACTAAAAAGCATATTTTCTAATCCTTTAACTATTTGTCAACATTTGTTTTCACCTTCTCCAGTTTTTCTCTTTTGCTCTCTTCACCTTTTCTAATGACAAGAATTCTTCTAGCTCTCTGGAACTTTTGCAGTTTCAAAGTCTACTGAAAATCATCCTTTGCTGTGTATAGATCTTAGCTAGCTTTTTTTGAATAATAAGTCAGTAGATAGGATTTTTTCCACATACTTTATGATACATACATTGTGCACATACAGAAGCTGATTGTAAATTGATTTATTGCCACAAAAAGGGACCATAACACCAGTTTTAGACCAGAATAACGTGTCTTCCCCATCATCTTGCTGAGTAATATTTGCATTGCACTTGCTTAAGAAATTATTAGTGTGGTGTAATATACCAGCTGGTGGATATACCAGCACCAATTCAACTGCACTGGCCTGTGCCACACGTTCTATGTATCAACGGAAGAAGCAGGGACAGAGAATGATATCTCAAGAGGTACTTTTCCATCACAAATGAAAATGTAGTTCATGACTCTCTCTAAACTTGGGTTCTTGTTTTTGTATTAAAATACACCTTCCTCAGTGTTACCACATTCTTTCACAACCAGTCCAGTGCCCCCAGGAATAAACAATCACAGGTATCTTTTCTTTCCACCCAAAAGTATAAAGATGATTGAAAGCATGAATATGTAAAAATAAGCCACATCTCATTTGTCAGCAGCAGTTGTATGCTTTGAAACATGAATTGCAAATATAGTTGAAGTCTCAAATGCTTTAATGCAAAAGCTTCAACTGCTGCAATTTTCCAGTCATACACCTAGTGCATATCTTTCAAAGTGAAGAACTTGTCAACTAAAAGTCCAACTCCAATGACATCTCCCTCACCAAATCTGCTACTGTGGGCCTGATTAAGAAGCAGGCTCTGAGCTACCACAATCATATGACTAGATGCAATAAATCTAACTGTATATTGCTAAGCCTTGCTATCAAACCAGATTCACATCTATGAAAAGTCTGTTTCATCCAGTAAATTTTTTTTTACTATGGTTCAGAATTGCACAAGAACAAGGCAAGTACCAGCACTACTACTGTGCTGTGGCTTGGAGTTCCTTTTCTCTTGTTCACAGTCCTTTAATGTATTTTGAAGTTGATTCTCGTTATTGAAACAGTTGGAAGCACCATCACTGTCAGATTTCACAACTTAGGATACACATTTCATATGCTCTTTCCTGAGTACTGTTTAAATATAGTCTAGTACAATTTGAACACTCAAAGGATAAGCCTGAGCATGCTAAGCACAAGTAAAAAATAGAGATAACACAGTCATACATAAACCTGTGCAAATGGTAGCAACTGATGCAAAATAACTCTAACTTTTGCAGAAAGGCCTGGAAAAGCCAGCAATGATCAGTATGATGTTTCTGGTCAAGAGACTGAAGGAATTATCCTTATGATAGTTCCATTTTTCACTGACAGGTGTGTAGGTCCTCAAACAATAACTGACCATTTATCTGAGATAATTTCCCATTTAAGAAGAGTTTCTAGAACTTTTGGTAATGAAAAGGTGAGAGGAAGAGAAGGAGGTAAGTAATTTTTTTAAATACCTGAAAGAAAACTGCATGTCAAAGATATTTCTTTAGATGTGTATAAACTGCTGAGCAGTCAATCATGAGTGCTGCTTTTAATCTTGAAATTGTATCTGTACAGCTTAATTCCCTGTGGGCAAGAATCGAGGGAGTTGTTGGCGTTTTTATTTAAAGAAAGATCAGATGTCTTCTGTATTAGAAAACAGCTGGTCAACCCAAACCTTTCATTTAATATTTCTCACTGTGCTGTGTGTACAAAAGACAGGAGAAAAGAGAGAGTAAGTATAGCATTTTTATCAAAGATACTTACTCCAGGGAACCAGCTTTAGATCTAAATCTAGTCAAGAACATAATAGGGGTTTCTTCCCAGGTGGGGAAGAGGATAATTAGCATAATTCAGGGGAGAAAATTAATTGTGATAGATTAGAATATTTTATATCAAATGCAAAATTTCCATCCATTTTTGTACTTGAATTCTAACAGATATAATATATTGAAGATAAGGAAGTATAATAATAATAATGATGACATTAATAGCACTCTAGCATGAAGAATTATTAAGACTTAAATGTGATACTTTTCAATAATGGTAGATGAACTGAATTTGAGTCATATTTAAGAAAATCTTCAATCATTGATTTAATTTTGTTTTATACCCAGTAAATTAGGCTAATATAATATTAGCCTCCTTTAGCTTGAAAAGTAAGAAGACTGAACAATTTTTGTTTATCTTTTTTTCCCCTCTGTATTTATTTTCTGTAATTAAACTGTTTCTGGTACTACCTTTACTATAAACAGCATTATGACAGAGTAGTTAGGATATATTGTTTTGGCATCAGGAAGGAAAATATGCCTATCTTCTCACAAATGCCCAGAATGTAATACGTTTCATATTGCATATGATATGTAATGTATATCACATACATGATATAAGGCTGAGGTACTTAATACCTTTTTTGTCTCAGTCATCAGTAGTAGGACCAGTTGTTCACTGGGTACCCAGCCCCTTGAGCTGGAAGATGGGGATGTAGAGCAGAAAGAAGCCCCATAATTCAAGAGGAGATGGTTAGCAACATGCTATGCCACTTACACACATAGGGCTGAGAGTACTGAGAGAGCTGGTGGACATGCTCATCAAGCTGCTTTCCCTCATTTACCAGAAGTCCTGGCTAACCAAAGAAGTCCCAGTAGACTGGAGATGTGATGCCCATCCACAAGAAAGGCCAGAAGGAGGACCTGGGAAACTACAGACCCATCAGTCTGACCTCCTTAGTGCTGGACAAGGTCATGGAGCAGATCATCTTGATCATCATTACACAGCACATGCAGGGCAACCAGGTGATCAGACCTAGTCAGCATGGGTCCTTGAATGGCAGACCCTGCTTGACAAGCCTGATCTCCTATGACAAGGTGATATGATTAGTAGATGAGGGGAAGGCTGTGGATGTTGCTTACCTGGACTTTAGTAAAGCCTTTGACACTGTCTCCTATAGCATCCTCCTGGAGAATCTGGATGTTCACGGCTTGGATGTGTGAAGGCAGGGCCCAAAGAGTAGTGGTGAATGGAATTAAATCCAGTTGGAGACCAGTCACAACTGGTGTTTTCCAGGGCTCAATACTGGGGCCAAGACAAGAGGATTGAGTGTACTCTCAGTAGATTTGCAGAGGACACCAAATTGGTCAGGAATGTTGATTTGCTTGAGGGTAGGGAGGCTCTACAGAGGGACTTGGGCAGAATGGATGGATGGGTTGAGGCCAGCTCCATGAGATTCAACAAGGTCAGATGTCAGGCCCTGCACTTTGGTCACAACAACCCCATTCAAGACCACAGGCTTCGGGGAAGAGTGGCTGGAAAGCTGTCCCGCAGAGAAAGACTTTGGGGTATTGATCAACAGCCAGCAGAATATGAGCCAACAGCGCATCCAGGTGGCCCTGAACTTCAATTTCTCATGTGCTAGAGATACAAAAAATATTTGTCTTGTGTCAGCCAAATGGGCTGGCCTGACTGGGAAGATCGTTTTGTGTTTTGTCAATGAACATTAAAAAAGTTAACCTTACCAAGGTTTTATGAGACTCTGTATGTAGTGCATTAAAGTTCTTTACCAGAAAGTATTTGTCATATAAAGAGATAAAAATAATATCTGTGATATTATAAAAACAATTTAGAATATTTTCATCTCCCTTGAACATTTTTGCATAATACTTTAAGAGACTCCTCCTCTTTCCTGAAATGAGTAGAAAAGGGAGGACAAGTTTAGAAACAGAGCCTAAGTAGAACATCAAGTCCTGAAAAAGAAAAATTAACAGGGATTAGCAGCAAGAACAAGAAACACCATCTACTAGTCACTGTTTTTATAGAATTTGAGTTATACCATATGAGCTTCATGAGAAAAAAGTAAACACAAACAGATCTTAAGAGTGGTGCAAAAGCCTGTGTTTTCTGACATGGGTCAGCAAGAGCAGTATGTTACTCCAGTTGCTACAAGACATGAGAATAAACTGCCCTAGATTTGCTGCCTTGTTTTATCCCAGAGAACAAATACAGTTTACTTCGATAGGGAAGCAAAGTTACGTTCGTGTTAGGTTTCCATGCCCAGCATCAGCAATGAAAGAACAGAAAAAATCTTTGCCTCTCCGCAGGTATTATCCCAACATTAGATCTCAAGGTGGAGAGTCTGCATAAACCCCTGAGTTCTACAGCAGAACACAGAGGGGGACAAAAGGCATGATATATTACATATTTTGTATTCTTAACAGAGTGGGGAAATTCTTCTTTGGTTTTAATCTTACAAATATAAAAGAAATTGTACTGTCTGGCAGGTACTGTATTATTATTTCACATTCAACTGAGGCCAACACAATTTCCTCATATCTGCCTCAAGCAATTTACTGTCATGACTTAGAGGGATTATTTCCCTAGCAAAACAGTAAGAATCATTTTTTTTTTTTTTTTTAAATGTGGTTCTTGAAATATTAGTGAGGCTTCAGCTATGGAAAACTGAATGGGTTTTAGGGTTGCATTAAGCTTCTGATGGGGGAAATGAGACCTCTACGGTTTTGGGGGGTTTTGTGACTGGCAGGCTGTAACAGCCAAGGACTTCAAAATGGGGTGGGCTGGGGCAGGGGAGGTTAAGAGTTCTGGTGGAAGAAATTACAGGAACAGAATGAAACAAGCCTCTATGCTCACTGGTTGAAGATGCTAACCTGTGGTACCAAAACAGGCTGAACCATACCATCCATTTTGGGGATCTGTGAGGAGGTAGCTTGCCTCTGTCTGTCATGTTCCACCTTCTAAAAGGAACTGGCCAATTCTCTGAGTGTGTTAGTCTTCCTGGAGTAATGAATTCACACAAATACATCTTTTTCCCTGTATTAAATGTGATTTTGAGAAGGTGACAGGCACATTAAGTACTCAGTTCAGGCAAAGTGCTAAAATTTACTACTAGATGAATTTCAAGTGATATCTGAGTTCTTTGTTTCACTGAGGGATGTTGTAGAGCCAAGCCACAAGTGCTCTAAGCCTGCTGGCTCTGTAGTGAGAGGAAGTTTCTTTTATGCTTTTGGTTTGGTAGTTTGTTTTGGGTTTTTTTTTTTTGTGGTTTTTTGTTTGGTTTTGGTGTTTGGTTTTGTTGTTGCCTTTTCATTGTTTTGTTTACTGAGGCAATATTTGTAGCAATATTAAGAGACATTGCAGGGCAAACCATCTGTATTTCAGGTGGAAAATCGACCTCTATGTAAACCAGATGCAATTATGACTGAATGCAGACCTGAAAATGAACAAGTTGGAGTTTAAGAGCACTGAGCAGGAGACCTACATTCTTAAAAAACAGGAAGTATTTGAGATCCAGGACAACTAGGATCTAGGCTGTTTGGGACTCTTAACTTGGGAGTGTAATTCCCTGAGAAGATTTGTCCCCCACCAAGGTCTTACCAGAATCTCTGCATTTCCCAGGAGATGGCTGTGAGCTCAGTCACTCAGCAGACCTGCCACCAGGAGAAAGCTTTCAGTTTTGTCTGGAATCTTCATGGTCACATGCTCTAAGATCCCACTCCAGCTTTACAAAAGCTGACACCAGTTTCAAGGAAGGTCAGAAAGTCAGGCAGGTGCAGCTCGCTGGGTCAATTCTTCAATTTCAGCTGTGAAGTTACAATCCTGCATTGCTGCAATTTACAGTATTTACTTCCCACTTCAAATAACAGGATCAGATGCTGAGGGAAGACTAGTATATTCTAACTTACAGGCTAAATAGGAATCTCAATATCTTGAAAATGTATTTAGAATTAGATCTTATCTAATATTGTGATTAAGAACTTCCTGGAAAAATTACCGACCAGTGCTTGAAACTTGTGATTTAAAAAAGTGGAGAGTAGTTGAGACAAAAATTTTGAAGCCATTGAAATAAAACAAAACAAAAACAAACCAAAACCAAACAAAACAAACCGAAGCTATACAGTATAAATAGTGTATAATTAATATACAACCTTTTGAAACCGGTAACTTGCAATCTTCCTCTTACTAAGTGTGAAACAGAAGGCCTATACATGTTTTTCCACAGTATAAGCAGGTGGCTATATGGCATTTGTCTGTAAATAGCATCCTTTTGTAATATTATAACATTTGTTAGTCAATGCTGATGTACAGTACATTCCTAAATGTACATAAAAATAAATCATATAATCAATGGGTATGCTTATTCACAGCAGCTGGCCAGAGAAGAAAAGTGAATAGGTTTTCAAGCTACTTTACAAGCTATTGCATCAATATGAAACAACTTTAAAAGAAAAAAAAAAATCCTAGCTATTATTAACTTATATTACTTCCAACTATATACTGAATATGAAAGCAATATAGGCACAAATTAATCTCACCTAATATAAGCCATTTAAAATTAGCCAGCAAATATAAGCTAGTTTTCAAGTCAACCTTCCAAAAATAAGATATAAAGAGAGATACTGAGGACAATTATCATTATTTTCCCCTTCACCTTAAACACTTCTTTCCAAAAGAGGTCAATTAACTTTTGAAAATTCTCCTTTCTTACAGGTGAAACCTGAACTCAGTTAAATAAAGCACCTCACCTGTACAATAAACGTCACAAAAGTGGCATGCAGTTATTTCATAATACCAAACATGTATCATTAACATTTCATTTTAAACTCCCATAATGTCAGAATTTTTATTTCTTACCATATGCTTGCAGCTTTTCCTGAGGCAAATAATATGATCCCTAAGGCATGAAAATAAACATCACTTTTATTCGGCATTGATAGAAATTACTTTTAAAAAACATTTTATTTTGATATTTTAAAATTAACATGCTGTGTACAAAACACGATTGAGCTATATTGGGGGAGAACTATTTACATTGCCTCCAAATACCTCTTTATAAACTACTTCAATTCATTAGTTTACTGATATGGACTTGTATGCTGGTTGTATATGCTGTAGTATGATTTATTTTTCATACGAATATTATTCTGTTAGCAGATCTGACTGGATTTGTTCTTTTAGCAGGAAATAAAAAATAAAATTAAAAAAAATTACTGAAATTGTCCCCATGAAATGTACTTTTCCACTGAAACATGACTTTTTTCATCAACAGTCCTACAAATACCTACAGTCCAAAATGAAAACAAAGAAACCAACCCAAACAAACCCCCAAACCTTGAAATTTACAACGAAATCATTAAATTTCACTCAAATGGATCTAAATTGAAGTATTGCAACTCATGGAGCAGAGCCAAAATATTTAGTGTTGTGTCAGTGCAAGCGTGAATCTATTTCTACTTCTGTTGCTAGGAGGCCTCGTGGCAGTTTGCAGAGTCTGAGTGAGGCACAAATCATCCAGATTCTGTCTTGTAGATTCCAAAGTGGGTCTGCCCCCCCCAGACCCACGGACAAAGGCACTCATACACACACACACAAATAAGCAAAGTGTACAGTGTGTCCCTTTATTGAGTCTCAAATACACACCAGCACCGAATGTAACCACAGAAGTGAGGATCCGGGTCCTACTGCTTTTCCCCATGGTAGCCGTGCTGGTCAGAGCTCTCTAGGTGTAAATCTTCACAGGCATCCCCTCGGGGGCAGCACAGGCCCCTGATCCTACAGCTGCCCAAGCTCCCGGGGGAAAAGTCTCCCCTTTTATTGTGTGGTGGTCCAGCCACTGTCCCTGTCCAGAATGTGAAGGGAGAGGTACAACTCCACCTCCATGTACATAAGAGTGGAGGTTCCTGCACATGCATCTGCTAGATTTGGGGGGCCACAGGTGGGGGTACTAAAGTTCCAGCTGTTGTTTTTCCAGCTGTCCTTGTATGTTTTCCTAATCAGCCTTGCCTTCAAGGCTCCCTCATGCCAGTTCCTTACCTTGAAGCAGAGTGTTCTGCCTACACAGTGGAGAATATTTGTGGGCCAGCAATTGACTATTTCCCTCTTTGCTTTGACAGACATGATGTTTATATTGATGATTTTTTCCTCCTCATTCTAGGATTGACTTGGAGGTGGGGGTTTTATCCTAAAATATTTTCACACCTTCCTCTTTCTTTGTTGGCTAGACACTTGGTGTTATATCTGAATTTACCATATACAGAGAGAGTCTTGATCATATAGTTTTGTTCCCTTTATTAGCCCTAAAATCGCTTGTGTTCTCCTAAAGGTACTTTCCTTCATAGACTCATAGAATGGTTTGAGTTGGAAGAGACCTTAAAGATCATCTAGTACCACTCCTCCAGCCATGGGTATGGACACCTTCCAACAGACCAGGCTGCTCAAGGCCTCATCCAACCCAGCATTTAATACCTCCAGCGACGGGGTATCCATGACCTCCCTGGCAACTTTCAACAGCAATTACTTGGTTGGTTAATTATTTACAGCCCTGGCACCATACCAGGCCAGAACCTCTGCTCTCCTGCTATGCTCAGTCTCCAAGTGAATATTCACCTTCTGAGTGAAGATTCTTCCATGGTCTATTTTATTCTAGGGTCATAGATGGTTCATCTCACACAGAACAATTGCTTGCTATTGCCATCTATCAGTTACAAAAATACACACAATAATAAGAATTAAAACCCAATGTGTTGTGCTATGCCAAATTTAAAAGGAATCAGAAAAATAATCACTCCATTGTTAGATAAGCTGTTACAAGATAAACCAATTCTCTATATAGGCCAAAATAAATCCAGGGAGGTTCTGACAAGTCCTAAGGTCTCTGTTGTAGGCATAACACAGAGCCTGCGGGCTGTAACAAGCAATGCCAACATCATATTTACTGGTAGGCAGGTTTGGATTTTTATAAATGAACAAATAAACAAAATGAAACAAACCAAAAACAAGCTAAAAAAATTAAAAAGAAAAACCTAACAAAGAAACTAATTTGGATATATTTGAATGCTGTAGGAAAAAAAGTCCACTGAAAATTTCAGCAAGTGTCAAGCGAACACTTGTACAAATTGTAAAGGCAATGAAATCAAAAGGTGAGACATCTTACAGTGCGTACTGTCTGCTCTCATTCAGAAATGCTTTCTCTCCCTGAAGTATTAGATAAAACTCCCTAATGTCTGCAATCTGTTCCAGCAGGAAATCCTGGCCTTCTACATCCAATTTTATTTAAAGGATACATAGCCTGAACCAGTCACCACCTGCTTGAACTTACTAAATTCTTTCCTGCTATGCTTTTTGTATATTAGTCTGGAAAAAAAAATAATTCTTATGATGCATGCTCCAAAGATTGCTGAAGGTCTTCTGATAAGCAAAAGTGACAGAACAGCTATGAATGTGCTTCACCTAAGGAAAAGAAAAACATGCACATTAATCCAACTTAAAAAATTGACATGGATCCAGAAAAGAAGTTGCATTTTGTAGAAGACATTCATCATCATGAACCTCTCAGGCTTCCCTCTGATAGCTATGGCTGGACTTTGTTATGAAAAACAGCACTGGAAATTACTTAACCTTGTGAAACTCTTAACTTTACAGTTGTTAATATAGAATAATGAAGTTTTAATTTACTCTTAGTGTGAGACTCAGACTTACACACCAATTTTAAAAGATCTCCATAAAATCAAGCTTTTGTGCTGAACATCTGGTAAATATAATATAGTTAGGAATTCCAAGAAAGAGATTGTCTTTTTAAACTATAAAACTAGGGATTTAAAATACCTTGCTAATAACAGTTATGATGGGGGTCAAAAAATAACACAAACTGTAATGAATTTTGAACATACAGAAATCATGATGAGTATTTTTCATTTAGAATGTACAAGTTTAGCAAACACATCAAATTAGCAGCACCTTAAATAGCAGATGAATTTGTAAATTCTCATTAACAAAGCATTCACAATGAAATAATGAGATAACTTCATCAATATTAATAGAACACAGTCCTTAATAAGTAGAGTGCCTGAACAGCATGTTAGTGGGATGATCCAGCTTTAGCTGTGGAATTGCAAATATACTTCCATTATTCATAACCTTTTCTAAAGAACAATTTTCAAGTATATGTTTTCTCACATGTAACTTCATCTCATAGATATCCAGCTCTCAAAGGTTAGAAGATTTTTATCTCATTTCCAAGAACACATGCTTTCATTCTTATCGTGGCTTCATTTGCCTAAATTTTGCCACATGGCTGCCAAAATGATTCAGGACTTCATTTGTTGTCTATTTCAGAATCTCTTTGACAAACACTCTAATTTTATACAACTCTTGTAATCCATAAAATAGCATGATCCAAAATTCCAAACAAACTTATTAATAAAAATTTAAATATGCATATGTTGCATGGTTGCTAGTTAATTACATAGCAACACTGTCTGATATACACCTTAATTAAATTAATTATTGATTGCTGCACTTTCCATTGATATTTCATTAACACACAATAACTGTCTCTTTGTATCTGCATGAAGTTTTAATTAATTAAAGTGTGGCTGGAAGTGCAAAGTTAAGGAAACATCTTCGACATCAGAATCATTTAAATTCAAGTATCTAGGTAAGAATAAACAAATTAATTACATTTAAAAAGAATTAGCCATGAAATTAATTTGGCAAAGTAATTGATTTAATAAAGATAATGATAATTTCTATAGGATTCCAGTTTTAAATCTAGTAAGAGTAAGTTTGGCTATGTGGCAAAGTAGGAAGAATTCTTGAAATATTATTGTTATGCTTATAAGATGATGTCCTTGGTTTATTTCAGGCAGACTCTCTCATATGTCATTATGACTGTTTATTTTCATACTGATCAGCTACAAGCTATTTCAATAGGTTGACGTTGTAATTCTCACATGATATGGCAAATAATTCACAGTACTTTTATGTTGTCATTAACTGTCACATTTCTTGAGTTAAATATGAGCCCTGTCACTTGAAAGTCAGAAAGCTGCTTCTAAATTTCTCAATTTCATTAGCAATTGATTCAAATCACTTCCATAAAGAGCCTGGGATTGACATATGAATTGCAGTCGTTCCACAGTTTAGTGATTAATTAAGCAGGCTATCATGCTCATGTTCAGCTGTTTATTAATCTTAAAATTCCTGCTTCATTATACAAGGCTTTCTAATTATTACATGTAATTACTGTATTTATCTTTTCTGACTTTTGAAAAAAAAGTTAATTAGCAGAGAAAAAAGAAGAACAAACTCTTCCTGATCAGAAAAGCTGTAACATCAATACCAATATTGTATAGGTAGACCTGAAGCAGTGCTAGAACTCTTTGATGTGCACATGTGATGCTAAGGCAGCATACAGTGCAGTGCTAGTTTGTACACAATAGTATGTGCTTTGCGCTTGGCTGGATAACCTTAATGATATAATATATAATTTCAATGTAAACAAGCAAACATAAACACCCTTCTCTTGTCCCTGACAGTAAAGAAAATTGGGGGAAATAACTGAGTTATGCTGAGCTACATAAAAGTCATAAACAGAAGATAATGTACAACAGAGTAGCTCGATGATTTGATAGCAGCTCATTGACTTGAAAATAAAGGCAACTTCTAATTCCCTGAATAATACATTCTTTGTATTTTATGTAGTTCTTCTACACCTGAATTCTTTCAATTTCCCTTTTCTTAAAAGGATGATAGTGACACAATGACTCATCTAAACGTTGAGCAATTAGTTTCCTTTGTCTCCTTTGTTTAAGAAAGTAACTACAAAAAGAGATTTCAGAATTCCACTTCACTAATGCTCAGTTTCAGCAGGCTTCTCCTAGTAATGTCATTGACATTACTGGCTCATTTTATATATACACCTTTTAAATTTCTCCAGATGTAAACAAAATTGATCTTGCAGGTGCCAGCCTCAAGGAAAAGCTTAATCAAAAGTTGCAATTAATGAGCAGGCTCAAATATTTAATCTTCTCTTAATGCTGGTGTTTACAGAACTGCTTTTAATTTAAGGCTGGATGCTTGTGAAGAAGAAAATTAAGCTAGAGTTCCGAGCCACTTGAAAAAACTTTGCATACACAACTCTTTCTGCTTTTAAGTGCAAGACATAGCTATGTGCCAAACATCAGGTGTAGCAGGGCTTCAGATGATTTGTGGATGCTAAGGATTTGTGTGAAGTTACAACACTTGCTACTCAAAACAAACAAACAAACAAACAAAACCACCAGAACCTACTCAATATGCTGAAATTAAGCACAAATATTTTCCCTCTTTTGTGAAAGCTCTGAACAAAAGAAACTGAGCATACATGTGGGTCATAGCTGGACTGAGCATTTTCTTATGACAGAGTTCTACTAGGAAAGTATATGAGTTGACAAAGCTTTTCTTAATTTTATTTTAGGGGTGGGGGGGTGGTGTTTGTGTGTATGTGTGTTTTGTTGTTTTGTTTTTTTCCTTTTTTTCATTTTAGGTTTCTCAATCAATATTTGAGATCTATTCGGGTTAACTATTCCAAAAAGGAGTTATCACTTAATGTTCTAAAACAGATAACAACCCCTAGTCCCTAGTTAGTTCTTCTAAAATTAATGTGACGAGTCACACACATGTTGATTTATCTGCTGACTGCTGAAACTGATATGCAATGATGGGAAAAAAGCTCCAAAGTCTTTACCTGCTAGTTTGAACAAGATGCTTACAAATCTAAGACCCATGTTCAGCTTCTCAGATTATTGCAGAAATTAGATACGAATAGTGGCTATTACACTAGATGCCATGCAAACAAGGCAGAGGGAGCAAACCTTTCCTCTAAGGGCTTTAGGGTTTAAAATACAAAGGCAAAGACCAGTGAGTGTGGATGAAGGAAACATGCATATAAGTGTCTGCACATTAATCTCTCTACTTCAAGTGTATTCTCAGAGCATCCCAGGAAGCTGGTGTTTGGGGGATTTCTTTGCAATATGATCATTTAAGCAAGAATCATGTTTTCACATGGGCCAAGATTGAACTGTCAGATGATAATTAGGTTCTCTCCATAATCTTGGAGCCAAATTCAAGGTAGTGACCTAGAGGTGAAATACTCTGTATGCCATTATATGTTCACTATTAATGCTCAGGTGAGATTTATTTCACTGTATTACTATCAATCCATAGACCATTAGTATGTTAATGGGACTGAAAGCATACAAAATGTTAGGATTAAAAAAATTGTTATCTGCAATTAAAATGATTCCATAAAAGAAAAAGTCTTTGCATTCACGGAGCAATCAAAGCATCTTAATCTCATGAAGAAAGGCAACATTGCTGTTCAAATTGTAGCTTTATTCAGATGCCACAATCAAAACCCAGGTCCATACTAAGCCCATCATAAAGCTATTCTAAGACATAGTCTTTATTTTATGAAATTGTGCAGTCCAAAGCTGATCTCTTCAAAAGAAAGACACAGGGAGATATGGACATTCCATTGCAGGACATAAGTACAGATGTCATTTGAAATGACTGCCAAAATAGGTCTATTTGTGGCAGAGAGAGCTGAAAAACCAGGTCCAGAATAGCAGGTCATAGCTGAATCAACAGAACTTATGTCCCATTAACAGTTCAGAGTAGGATCTGTTGAATTGGATTTTTTTTAATCAAGTGTTGGAAGTGTGTAAGAGCATAAATCGCATAGGCTTTTAGTTTCAGTTAAGCTCCTAAATGCCTTAAACACTTCTGAAAATCCCACCTTGGACTATTCTGTCCATTTGCTATTCTAAAAAGCACCATATGTGGTGTAGTAAATAAAAGCAAGTTGAATTTCAGCTAGAAGAACAAACTGATTTTGTAGATTATCAGGTTTAAGCTCGTGAAAACTATAGTTATAAGGTTCCTATCATATTGTGGATCTGAACAGTTAAGTAAGGCTATGATGAACAGGCTCACAACCAGACGTCCAGGGAAGCAGTGATTTCTTTCTACCAGGTCTGGACCAAAGCTCACAAGCTGCAGTGAACTAGATGTCTCAGCACTTGTGTTCACTCTACTATTCCAGTTACATGGCTGATGCAGCTTTACACGTCTAGCATTTCATAAATAGTGATGGCATCATGTTCACAGGGGAATAGATTTCCTCATCTGCCATCATTGCAGCAACTTCAGCAAAACATTTAAAAGCCTATTATTTTCAAGACATTAATTTACTGAAATGGAGACATCAAATCAGTGTTTTTTTTCACAGTCAGAAACTTTCAGTTGGACTCTTCTACCTCTTAAGTGAATCCAACATTACTCAGGCCTACTATGCTTCATCAGCGTTTGGGGAATTTTACAGCCTCAGAGAATATAAAGAAATAAATTCAGGCACTCATAATTTGGAATAACAATAATTGAATTGGCTTTAAAACAAAAGGTAGAAATTTATAGGATTTGAAACATTACAAGAAACTACATGTGGGTAGCTTCAGGTGTCAAAACATAATGCCATTGCCTACAAGATTGTAGCTTCCACCAGACACATCCCATGAGAACTAATACAGCAGTTTCATTTAATTGGTCTGTATACATTATTCATAGGGCATAGCTTTGTGGTAATTCTGGCATTCATTAGAGAGGAAGGGGCAGCAGGTTTTCTCACTACAGAACACATTATATTGAACCTAACTTATAGCATCTTTCAAAACCTGAGCAATTACAGGAGTTCTAATAAAGAAAGACCTGGCAAATATTTTAGGAAAAAAATGATTTTAAAAATGGATGCATTTCTTATGGTAGAAACATCTGAGCATATCAAGATGGAGGACAGCCTAGGACCTTCAAGGACGCACATTTATTAGATATTTATGCTTCAAAAGGAATACTCACTTAAGCATGAGCATGATGATGCCATCAGCACATCCTCTTTCTTCCTGTATCACTTTTGACCACAGAGAGCTTCAGAGAGGTTAGGGTATCATAACACCATTGGCTCTACCTATTGCCAGCTGGACAGGCTTCCAATTGCTCTAGAAAATATGCAAATAGTGGAGAGGTATCAGAAAAAGGAACTGGGAGATACTGGATGGCAGACAGCCAGAAATTGAAATTATAGGAGCATATAATCCATCTATCCTAGAACATGCATTTGTAAATTGATTGAAAGTAAAGATGAAACAAGACTGAGACTAGAGACCACTTGTTGGTCCTTATGTATCAAAAACCCCTCAAAAACTCTGTTTGACTGGATATTTGTTTAAATATTGTATCTCCATATCTTTGTGAAATCACATTCATGAACTGTTAATCCAGCTACTGCAAAGTAAATGCTTTTAATCCTCTTGATTAAAATATAGTATTTCAGAGTCCTTTTACACAAACTTGCCATTAATATTTTAGTGAATGATTTTACATCTGTCATGGCCCCATGGTGTAGCTAGGAAAATGCTAGATACACACTTCTATGCCTTATTCAAAGACATTTTAAATGAGTTTGCAACTTGCACACAATGATCAAACACAAGCAAGAACTGGAACACACTCTGGTTGTCATAAAGTGAACTGATTGTCATCTAAATGAGAGTTGGATTTATACAAAGGCATTAATAATGAAATACTTTCTGCATTCCAATATAAACATATATTCAGATCACAGATGGTAATCGTCTTAACTGTTGCAGTCAATTGAGTGAATAATATAATCTATAACAGGATTCACAGATGAAATGGAATTTGTAGTTGTTAATTTTTACTAAGTCAAAGAAGACTTGCATGTTGAAAAAATGCAATAAAAATTGCTTCTTGTATTTCATCTCTATATTAATTCATGTAACATAACAAAATAGAAAAACGTGTTTGGTTTAAATGGGGGAAGGGGACAAGAAGAAGTAATTTGAAGTCAGTGTGCATCAAGAGTTATGACATACACATTCTCATCAGCAATGTAAAACATACTTAGCTCTATTTAGTGCCACTGTCAGTATTGTCAATAAATAACATTTTCCATGACACAATGCAATGAACTGCAAGCCACAGTATCGGCAAAGAATCTTTTCCCTTCTTTGCTGACACTCCTTGCTCTGTGGTAGAATACACAAAAAATCTAAAGGCTGCTGCATCTCAACAGAAATTATGAAAGTCTCATCACAAAATGATGTCTGTACTCTAGATTGTGTGGTAGATAGACACAGCCAATGGTAAGTCACCAAACATTCTCTCACCACAACAAAAGTTAGTGCTACCAAAATCTGTGAGTAAAACTACAAGTAGTTAATCTAAGCAAGTTTACTCTTATGAAGTTTAGAATACTAAAAGGTATTGACAGCATTCTCAAAAAGAGACTTTAAAAGAGAACAACATACTTCTTTGCTCAAAGCTCTATTAATTTAAGCAATTCAATAGCAAACACAGCAACAAATGATACTGAAAAGTCACAAAGGAAGCAGAACATTGTAGTAATGACACATTTAAATGAAAAAATCAAATAGTATTATTTAGACATATTACTAAAGGAGAAAAAAAAACACCCACAATCTTTACCATATACAGAATATGAGTTAATAACTTAGAAGGAATCTTGCAAAAGGATGGAATAAAGATGCAACAAAAATTTGACAGTTTCTCAGAAGTATGCAGGAAAGGGCAGTAACACAAAAAGAAACCAAAAGAATCCAATCTTGAGTTTGATGTGCCTATCCATAGTGACACAAACAAGTCAAGCCACAAGAATTACACTGACTCTTGATTTCGAAAGGAGTTACAGCACACCCTTGGCAACCTGAAAGGTTATTCTACCAAGATTTCTTTAAGATCTCCTGCTTGAAGAATTAAAGGTAGCATATATAAAAGAAAGTACCTCCCTACTTCATAGCCAAAGCCGCAGACGTTCTGCTAAAACCCAAATACATTGTCAACTGACCCCATCACCTAGGATCCTGAGCTATGTCACACCTACCACATATGCAAGTATCCACCACAGCACAACTGCTGTTTCATGAGTGAACTTCTGTTTACTGTCAGGACACATACCAGTATGATCGTAGCTGAGGACTAAATAACCAAATGCAGGAAAGGACTAAAGAGTTGTTTCCTGCTGAAAGAACAATGTATTCACCCTTGAGGAGCAGTGTCATAAAGGTATGAGCTAAACTATAGTTCATATTCTGGATACAAACTTCTATGTAATCTTGTGTAATTAAATACAGCTTCTGCTGTCCCTTCATAAGCAAAAATTTAACTAAGGGAAAATATGAAGTGTACTAAAGGAATCAAAAACCTTAATGAATAAAAAAGAGCATCATTTTGAACAGAGGCAAAAATCAAGCTCTGTAAAGCAACATTTTTTTTCGCCATGCAATGACACAGTCCAGAGCCAAAAGACACAGGGAGAGCTAGAACTGTTTCCCAAGGCTGCCTAAAATGTTTTCCCACTGCAATGTTAATCATGGGAGGTCTGGTAGAGCCACAAACAATAACTATTTCTATCCTAAAAAAAAACCCCAAACCAAACCAAAAACAAAAAAAAGCAAGCAAACAAACAAAAACCTCAACTCAATATCCAACTCCCCTTAGCCAAACAAATGCTTTAAGTGTGCCAGAAAAGTTACATTTTCAATAAAATATTCAGAGGAATAATTGCTAGTATTCTACTCTCCCAGAGCTCCACCTAACTGCTAACAGATTTATGCTTTCCCAATTGCCTTCAACAAAAATGTATTTGGGAAATTTTTATTTTCCGTGACTACTAAATGGAGTGCAAACAATATAGGATAATAATAATAAAAATCTAAACAAATTATATAGAAGAGATGAAACTCAGTTACTTAGCTTGCAAAAGTTGGATAGCCACAGGACAGAATCACAGAATCACAGAATCAACCAGGTTGGAAAAGACCTCAGAGACCATCAAGTCCAACCTATCACCTGATACCTAACACCTCCTAATAACTAAACCATGGCTCCAAGTGCCACATCCAATCTTTTTTTTAACACCTCCAGGGACAGTGACTCTACCACCTCCCTGGGCACCCCATTCCATTGGCCAATTACTCTTTCTGTGAAGAACTTTCTCCTCACCTTGAACCTCAACTTCCCCTGGCGCAGCTTGAGAACTGTGTCCTCTCTTCTGCCACTGTTTGCTTGGGAGAAGAAACCAGTCCCCACCTGTCTACAACCTCCTTTCAGGTAGTTGTAGAGAGCAATAAGGTCTTCCCTGAGCTTCCTCTTCTCCAGGCTAAACAACCCCAGCTCCCTCAATCTCTCCTCATAGGACACTTGACTGCAAACAGCAAAGATGAAAACTGAGAATATTTGGTATCTTGCTATGAGGAACAAGAGGAAATATCATAAAAGAAACCAGCTAATATAGGTATGTAGTGTGCAACACACAGCTGGAATGATCTTTGTACCTTTTATAATGTGAAATATTGATGAAAAAAATTTCCTTGCACCAAAATTAAAGTTAATGTTACTAGACTAGCAATTAGAACTTCTGTTTGAAAATGTGGAAGTACCTGTTACAGTAATCAAGTATATTCTCATCAGAAGAAACTTGAAATCTAGTGACTGTTGACTAGCAACTATCCCACAAGATGGGTTTATTTTGGAAAACTGTTGCCTTTTCTGTTGCTTCATATATTGAATATTCTGGCCCAGTGAAATTATATACTACAGAAAAAAATAATAATTTAAAATGTCCACTGAAATTACAATAAACAGTCCACTGTCATGCCAGCAAAACTGTATGAATCATTCTATACTTGAAAGTTCTTTGGTCAGTCTGGTTTTAATTGCATAAACCTAGCCTCCTACAGTCTGAGTGCAGATATGGTCTAGTACATCCCATCACAAAAAGAAGCGATTTGCTATGTAGTGGTGTGTTTTCCATTCTCATCATTTTCATAGTGGCACAAAATCTGGCACATGCTTTAAAAGGATGCCAGGGGAGCCCCATGAATACTTTGCATAACAAGTCTTCTAAGACCATTCTAAGGTACAACAGAACTCTACAGCAGCTGAAACACAGCAAGTGAAACATACAATCAATACAAGAGATGATTTATGCCTGGGGAAAAAAAAAAAACAAAACACACACACACACACACAAAACCGCCACCAAAACCAAAACCAACAACTTTTTTTTTTTTTTTTAACCACACAAACACTTTTTATACCTTTGTGGGAAAAAGACTTATTTGCAATTTATGCACACTTGAGAGAAGTTCACAGCAGCAGCTGGTGTACTTGCAGTTCGTCTTACTTTGTGCGTAGTGTCAAGTTATCGTTTTGCCAGCCTAGTATGAAAGTTCACACTTTGTGTCTAATAATATCAAATGCTTCACCAGAGCTTTTTTTAATATAATTTTTAGACTGTAATAACATCCAGACTGTATGAAGGGTAGAAATAACACAACAAAATAAGGAAGCTTAATGAAAAATTTTGTCTTGCTGTTTTCCCAGACCTTGCCTCTCTTCAGCCCACCTAACCAGAAGTATTAGTTTTCAGCTTTTAGAGACAATTTATGAAATATGGTGTTCTAAAAGATTAGTCCTTAGCTGTCATGACCTTGTCTTTCCATACAGCACTAGTAATACAATCACTGGCTTTAAAATTACAGCAGAAATCTGGTGGTTACAAATCTGTGTTTTCTGGACAAACACAAGAAAGAATTCTCCAAGAAGGGGATCAATGAGTAAAGCAAGAGAATTTATACATTAGCTGGTTAAACTGGGTTTAGGCTATGACAAAGTCCTTCAATATACTAGAGTAGAACCATGTCGTCTTAAAGTCCCAAATCCTGTCTTGCCCCTCTGAGTATTAGGCTCTAATGAGGAATCACCATGGAAGTCTATCAGGAAAAGGTTGTAAGTATGTAGAATGCAGTTATACTGATATTCAGATCTGGATTTTGATCTCGAAATATTTTGCATAACTCACCAACAGTTGTGTGTACTGCTTGTAGGAAGAACAAAACAAACCAACACAAATAAAAACCCGACCCTCTAAGCAACCAAAAAACCCCATAGAATAAGGATGCAACCTTGCAAAGGATAAAGTTTTAATTAAAATAAAAAAAGACCAACATTCTAGAGAAAACATTGTCACACAAAATTTTCACTTTCATCATGTAAAGCATTAGAACTTGATTTGATTAGGGAGGGATCTTCTAAGGTGACAGTGGATGGTTAGCATTTGAATAGCAATTCTGAGAGGATTGCATCAAAATTGATAAATGTTTGTTAGATATTTCATCTTTATTAAAATGAAACATAAACACATCATCTAAAGAACAAGTTATTATTAGGGGCATGTTGCTTTATCTTGACAGATAGAAAAGGCCTCAAAAATGCTTTTACTTTTGAAGTCCCACATTAGCATTCAGGAAACGCTTCTTTCAAATGTAAAACCTTCTACTTCAGCTCTTAAGACCAAGGCAAATTTTAGTAGACAGACAAGCAAAAAAATTTAAGCCTAGATAGTCTATTTTAAAGGGTCTCATTGGAAAGTATGTCTTAGGAAAAAAAAAAAAACCGGAGCTGATTACACTGCTAATTTCAATATCATTAAGTGCTATTTTGGCTGCATACAGCAACCCTCTTGGCTAAATCAAGTTTCTGATGCCATATAGGTTTTCTTCAATTATGCTGAACTATCACCTTGAAATACCTCTCGGTTTAAAGTGATACAATAATCTCACATCCAGTCAGACTTCAATTTGAATTGAAGGTTATACAATATGGATATAGCAGGCAACATACTATCTACTAGCAGTTTTACAGTGAATCATTTCTGAAGTCTGTAATTTTAATATTTACTTAACTGAATTCTACATAATCTACTTGAACATAGTACATATTCTTGTCTTTTGCTGTCTGACTTCACTGTATAGAAATACACTTTATTTAGTGCATGAAATATGTATATATATCTCACCCCACACAATTTCTAAGTGCATAAGAGTAACTTTTAGAGAATTTTAAAATATAGAATAGTATGAATAAGTATTTATGCCTGGTTATTTAAAGTTGACAACCTAAGACTGTATTTTCTCTAAGCAAGTACATGTGTGTGACATAACAGAATAGCAGGTTTATTTGGATCCTGAAAGGAAGAATTCCTGGATTCTATTTTCTGGTTTTTGTAACAAGCAAATGTCTGTATATTAGGCTGAATGCATAAGTTAAAGAAGCCATTCTTTTTTGTCTCAATCAGGTAATTTCTTCTGTGTAACAGAATCAAGCACACCTCTGCACCTTTAATGTTAAACAATGAAGACAGTGTTTCCTTAAAGTCCCAGACCCTGAATAATTCCAGAGCTTACTCAGTGCAAGATGCATTTGCTAAGTAAGCTAATGCTATCCAGAATTTTCCTTGTCACAACCAAGGACTCTGAACTTCTGAGCAAACAATGGCTCAGAATCTGAACTTGACAAACACTTTCTAAGGCAGAACTAATTTTATAGACTTAGTCTGGCTCAAGTAAAAAGCAGACCCTAAACCAAGGAATTTTCTTAATATGAAGACAGCATTTCCCACATTAAGAATGACCAAGAAATAACTATAAATGCAAAGAGAGGAACACATATTCTCAAGAATATTCTTCTCAAAAGATTTTGGGACATTCTATATTTTTGAAGGATTTGCTCCTTTCCACAGAAAGGGAAATGTAATCTTAAAAATCTTTGACCTTAGTAGAGCACTTCAAACAGCTAATCAATGAGAAAAAAAACCCAAACAACTTTGTGGGTTTGGCTTCAGGTGACATTGCTATAAAACCTTCCTAACCTGAGAAATAAATCTTTCAAAAATGGTAATTTTTGCACATCTTTCTCAATTGAGAATGTCACAAAAAGCATTCAGTACACTGTACCTGCAATGAAGTGATAAGAAACAATACCTTGCCAAGAAAAGCAGAAATATTGATCAGTGATCATATGAAAACTGATTGCATGGTGCAGAAAATATTACTCAGTATTTTTTCAAATATTGTTAAATGCATTTCATTATTCACTAGGTTAAACGAGGAAGTCAATAAGACACAATTGTCAAAAATCCAAACTAATAGCTGATGTCTGAATGATTGTCTATTGGGCTGGAGGGAATCAGTAGATGTTACTTCAGTTTGGCACTCATTTCAGCATCTCACTCAGATATCTTTGGAATCTTTAGATAAATCTAAGCAGGTCCTAATCCAGGATAGCCTTTCAACATGTAAGATGAAGAGGGTAGAATAAAACTGAAACAATTAATAATTTTCAAATAAACCCCACTTTTCATTAAGTGCTACTTCTATAACATCATTCTTTCATTTACAACTCATGGCCACTAGCTAAGAGCTCATCTTCTATCAACATGGTTTCAAATTGTAATTCCCAATTACTAAGCCATGGGGATTTTCTTTTCTTCTCATCAAAAATCAGCGTACAGGAAATTGCTCAAGTTTGTCCTGGTTTAAGGTAACCCACTCCAAGACGCAAGCTCCCCACACAAAGATCAGGAGGGAAAGCAACATGAAAACTGCCAGGCTGAGGTAAGGCTTTCAGTGGTACCTTAGCTTATTTCACAGAAAAGCACAACAAAAGCAGCAGCAGCAGAAGCCAGTGACAGAATGACACACACATAAACATCCTGTCCCTGCAAGCCCACAGACAGCCCAGTGGGAAATACCAACACCCCAAAACTGGAACAGGAAGTCTCTCATGATACAGTCTGAACTACAAGCCCTATAATACTTTGCTCCAGCCAGCACTTCATTTTAACACTGGCATGACTTCAGTGTGGTATTAAATACTCATCAGCAGATTCAGTTGGTTAAACCCATGACAACAACCACTTCTGTTGCAGCTTAATCATTAGATGTAGCCTGCAAGAGAGCCTTCCATACTACTTTTTCCAAGAAATCAGCTATCATGTTGTACAGATTAGCCTGTTAGAATTATTTGCTCCATATCAGTGGCTTCTTTTAACTTTTTTTTTAAAAACTTTTTTCTGAAATCAGTGGTGGAACCATACTTCTTTCAACCTGTTCCCAAATGTGGTATACTAAAAAACCCTAATTCCTAGAGACAGTAAAGATCACACACTCATATACCAAATGCAAGAATGAAATGGTTGAGAAAAATGTTTGCACTGAATGAGTCAGAATTCAGAATCATAAGGTATGAGTTATGTCTTCCACTTGCCATAAGCTAGAAGGAAAGCTTAAAGCTTTCATTTCTTCTTAAAGATGTGAGGATATAGGGGAAAAATATTAGTGATAGGCTTCTACACTTTCAACATGATGCAGTAAAAGTTCCATACATCATCTAACACCTTGCCAAAGTACTGTTTTTCTTTGATGGCTATACAGGTCTCAAGTATGAAGGGTTGGGGTTTCTTCCATCTTGATTTTCTTATTTCTTTCTTCAATCAGAATTATCCTAAACTACTGGCAAGCTACTGAACAGTGGCACTTTCTAACTTCAATTTAGAGAAGCTACCTGAGCCTCATAAAGTAGCCAGACAAAGCAGGACAGTGCCCTAAACAGCCATAGCCATTTAATTCCTGTTGGGTAGATTATGCTGAACTACATGCAAATTTTGTAAGCCTAATGAATGGTCAGTAACTTGTATTACTGAGGTGGAAAGTACTTCATTGAAATATGCAGTGGCTTGTATCAGTGTCACACACCACAGCATTAATGGAATCTAGACGCAACAATAATAGTTTCCATGACAGTGCAGCACATGCGCTCCGCAGCACCTCCCTGGGTAAACAGTAATCCTTCAGAAAAACAAGAAGGTCATTACAGCAACTTGTCAAATCAATGCAGAGGGTGTCTGAGCTGATTAAGGCATCTTCTCTCAGCTCTGACATGGTGTCAATAGTACTGGGCCACTAGTGCTCAGTCAGATGACTGAAGTGAAATGCCCATCAGTCAGGGAGCTGAGGTGGACTAATGATTCCCTGTGCTGCCTATTAGAACTACATGACAACTCAATCCTGTTTGCTTAAAAAAAAAAAAAAAGTAAAAAAAAAAAAAGTGACCTTGTTGCTTTGTTTGAAGCTGAATTAAATTGACAACAGCAGCTAATCTTTACCTAGGGCGATTAACAGAATTAAAGTACAACAACAAAGGCACACAAGGTTTTATGGTTTATATTCTTAGTTTGATAATGCTTGCAATCTACTAGGGTCTTTGCAATCAAGAACAATGTAAATATATATTCCAAGTTAAGCTATGCTTGAATGGATCTGAATTAATCTATTTGTAACAGGAGCAAATCTGCAGAGACAAAGTGTGGTCCAAATACATTAATAATCAGCCAGTGTTGGGTTTTGACTGGTTGGTTGGTTTGTTTTAAAGTGAAGGAAATGTGTTCAAAGGAAAAAAATAAAAAAACCCAATATTGTAAACCTGCCAGCCTACACACATGGGTGCTATTCCAGGTAAGAAAAGTACATACACAATACGAACGTTAAAGATGCCTTAGTGCTATAGCTTTTAGTGTAAATACAGTGCCACAGTACATCCCCCCAAATAAAAAGCACAATATGTACCTTATTATTCTATAGCTATCACAAAAATGTTCAACAAACAGTGAATATAAAGCAAACATGTATAACTATGTAGGTATACATGCTTTTCACCTGGGGCCATTCTAAACTGATGAGCTTGATGAAAGTCTTCATGTTTGCATCATGTTTCTCAGCAGTTTATCAGTTTACATCACTGACCTACTCAATCAAAAGGAAAACAGAAGTTATGAGGAGAAAAGAAATCTCGGCAGAATGTTTTATGTAAGCTATAGAAAAAAGGTGAGCTGTCAGTAAAACTGAGAGATTATCTTTATTCTGCATGCACATGCTATTTTAAAGGTATATCTTTAAATACAACATTGGCAACAGAGTTGATTTGACTTTGGACAGCTAGATTTTTGAGAAATATTGTGCCACACCACTGAGCTTGAGCTGTGGATTGCACTGAGGAAAAGGATGAAGCTGCTCAAATTATTTTCAATGAAGTCTCAAACTTCAGCAAAGCCAGAGTTAATTGATGTTGGTCGATTTTGAAAGAAATCCTCATTTGAAGAACATTTTTTTTTTCAGATGATGTGAATGAGAACAGAATAGGGTTAAAATCTATAGAAAAATCTACTATAAATATATGATACAAAGCCTGTACAAAACCTGCTGCAGAGTAGTAAGCATGATGAGGGCAAAGGGAACTTATGTTTACCAAGAAATAAATCATTGGAAGGACTAAATAGCTCAAGGGACTGGTACTGAGTTTGAAAGCTTTTCACCTCTTAGTATCAAACTCAAATCTAGCCCCAAGCTGTAGCTATTGAAGGTCATTATCATCCAGTCTGTTCAATATTGTGAAAACAGCCCACTTCTCACTGGACAAGGAGTCACATTTCAAAGACAGAAGCATTTCTGAGGTTCATCAGAACCCATAATTTCGGTTTCAGTATAGAGCACTTTATCAGCTGCTGAGCACCATGCCCTCCAGCGGCTGACAGATCAGACAAGGAAAGTTTGCAGCGCTGCCACAATGCTGGTCGTGCTGCCTGTGACAGAGGACTTTTATTCCTGTGTCTTAAATCTAGCAGGCTTTCAACTGCACAATTTAGAAAATACAGAAAACATTTCATTTTTTTCAGAGCTTCATTCTGATTTTATTCAACAGGCAGTGAAAATTTTAAACAGCTGCTCCCTCACACAACCTCAAACACGAAAAGACAACATTTTAAGAGTGAATTCCCAGTAACATTTGCAGTGAGAGAAAGCCTTAGACAGGAAATATACATAAATTTTAGGCTTCCTCCTCAGGTTTTCATTTTGTGCTCTAAACAAATTTTTAGTGGCATATCATATGCAGTTATATGTGCAGTGCTTTAATTCTTTCAACATTAGGCATTATGATTTGCTTTTCTCCACACCAGTTGACAATGGCACTGTTACCTTGATTAGTTTATGTTGCACAAAAGGTTCACATCAGTGCTCATTATTTTACATAATTAGGTAAAACACATACACATCAGTAAGCCTGTGCATTTTCCTTTCAGACAAAGTAAAAATTTGATATTAGAGTACAAATTTACCGTTGTGGCATAAAATTACAGACAGACATATACTATTATTTAGATATATTTTGCATAAAAGCTTTGCATTAAAAATTCTCTGGGTAGAATCATAGACATTTACAGGTATACTGTCCATAGTATTCCAGCATGCTCTGCTGAGCTGGACCATGTACAGCTAACACTACTCCCTATGTCCCTGTGGCAGTCTGTGCAATAGGTACTAGATCTACACAACCCAATATCAAAAATTAAAAAGTATTAAGGCCTTTCACTGGGGAATGGTTTAGTTGTTGGTTGTTAACCAACCTGATCATCTTTCACTAATCTTGAATTACTTTCTAATCTGACAGTACATGTACACATGAGAAAGAACACCAGGGAAAGACAGAGTTATATGTATTAATTCTGAAATGTGGCTTGATATGATGATTGAAACTCCACTCCAAGTTTGCAAAAAAAACTAATGAGATAAAATGATCTATTTCTACATGCAAATTAAAGCTGACATGATGGCAGACCACTCTAAAAGGAAGAGAAAAAAAATGAAAGGGAAACAAATGAAAATTCCAACAACTGATTTTCTTAAAATTAAGTGGTATTTTCCCATTAAGCATTAGGTCCTAGAAGACGGAAACTTGTATTTGTGATACTACACACATCTTGAAAGATGAAGAAGAGGCATTCTTTCAGGTTTCTAATAAGCATAGATAACATCAAAATTGAGCCATTTCCTGACTGTTAGGCAGGAACTCTTCTGGGTAGTTCCTAATCATCGGTGACGACAATTACTGTCTCTGTGAGGAGACAATATTGTAATTTTAATTCATATGGTGCCCTCACCAAGTAGAATTAGTGAGGGGGAAAAAGGGATACTTTTCCTGACATCTGTGTATAAATAAAGGTTGCAACTGATACTTTAAGGGTGACATCCTATTCTACTAAAAGCAAAGACTAAAGCCTTGGAGCTGTGTTGCCTAAATCTAGAATTAGTTTTTCAGTGTAAAGCAAAAGTTCTGAATTTTGAAGGCAGAATTTGAGGACATTAACATACGATTTCTTTAAGAGCTTGAATTAACTCCAGATATTTAAATATTCTTAGTAAAAATTCATTTTGAGCTTACTGTTGTTTCAGAGACCCTAAATCACACATGCAATTTTGTACCTTGAAGTCACAGAACAAGTTCTCTAAAAAAAGTTTCTTCATACGTATGTATAAATGTGTATGCAGACATTTAATAATTCCATTTAGCAGGGCTTCCTATAATGAAAGAAATAGATTTCAGCAAAAAAATCGTCTTTTCTATTTTTTTAACTAGCTTACAGTTTTTTTAAATTGTAGAATATCCATTTTAGAGACTTGCAAAAAGGAGCTAACTAACAAGACAAATAAATAGCCTAAAACTGTTGGTATAATACTCCATGTACGTCAAGCTAAAGCTAGGACCAAGTATCTTCTACCCACAGCACTACCACAACTTCAAAAGCTTACAGGAACTGTAATTAAATTATGCTCAGAATTACCACATAGGGACATAGATAGAAAAACTTCTGCTTATCTTACATTGTCATTTCTGGCTCTTTGAGACATAATCATTAAGCACATCCCAGAAAGCAGGTTTCTCCTGTGAGCAAGACTTCAGTCCCCCAAGAGCAACATTTCAATTATTTGGCCCCGTAAGTTCAGTTAGACAAGCTTCACAAATGCTCTTGGAATTCCATGCAAATTGTGACTCAAAGAGAACAAGAGTGCTGATCGGGAGAAAAGCTGGGTTTAGAAATAATAGTTCTTTTCGGGACCATACATTTGCTTAAACCTACTAGGCTCCAATGGAAGGCATCAAGAGCTTTTGCTTTGCTATTCTTCACTTTTCAGAGTTCTGTCTCAGTCTAGAGCTCCTTGCTACCACAACCCTCAAAGGCTCACAATGAGCTCAGAACTGAATAGCTATAGGTACTGCAACATCTCAAAGAGCCAACTTATGTGTCCATGTGGCAAACAAAACTTCCTCAAAATGGTAGGGTTAGCACCAGGAAAACAAAGATTGAAGACATTCTTCAACTTGATTTCCAACATAAATATCATACATTGAACATAAAATATCTAATAAAAGGTAGTAAAATGCTACATGTAGCCACTTCAAACAGCTCAAAAAATGGTCTTTAAGAAACAAAGAGTAAAGTAAATATTTTCTTTTCTTTACATTCTCTTGGCAGAATATACCACAAAGGTTCCAGGAAATTTTTTTTTTTCTTCCTAAGGAAAGAATTGCTTCACTGGAGGTGAAAAAGTCATACCTGGCCTATGTTGACAGCCTTAGTATGACATAATTAGGCCTGTCTACATCCTGGATGTAGCTGCATAAGGGTAATATAAACTTAAGAAACTCCATTAGCTACTCAAATAGCTCTCATGGATTAATTTGGACTCTGTTTTCATGACCACGACTTACTGACTGTCCATGCAACAACAAGGAAAGATATATTTTAATAATTAGTTGTTATTAAAATGTTATGAGCTGTGTGGTCTGACATCCAAAGTGGGATTCAGTCAGCATTGAAACTCCACACAATGCCAGGTTTCCTCCTGAAAGTATGGCTGAGAACTTGGTTTCATGAGTTCTTTGGAGCACAAATTCAAATACAAGGGCAATGTCTTCTGTGGAAACATAATATAAGCTATATTCTGTGTGGACAGTGAGAGAAAAGATTGCCGGAAATGAAGATGAACCCATGAGCTTATGAAAAGTGATGACATGAGTAACACTTGACACTCATAAAGAGTGTTTTGGGATGCTATAGGCATTGAAGAAAGAAGAGCTGTTTAAATGGAGATTCGAATTTCAGTGAATCTTCAAGAGTTCTGTTAAAAACAGTGGAGAAATTACAGACTGGTACTGAGAGAAGTGGATTGTATTGGTTGTGTGTGTGTATTAGGGGCATAACTGCTGTATTAAAAAGATTTACAAATGAAGTCATCAGGACAGGAATTTTCAGAATATGTCAGCTTAAGATGCTGCTGTACCAATTTCACTCTCCATAATAAATCCTCATATGCTCCCATAGGATACAACAGACAATAGTGTTCATGTCCATGAAATTGTGTAACCCAGTGGGAATCATAACAGAAAACTTGTTAAGCACCACCAAGGTTTTGAATGACTGTAATTAAGTAACCTACTTCTCCCCTTGTGTTCTATCATGACAGCTGAGGTCAGCTGCAACACTTGAGTCCCTAAACATAAATGTCAGGGGATGTTGACAGGAAATTCTCAGCAAAAGCCCTTCACCTCTGCAATTCACTTCTTTTATTATAGCTCTGACAGAGCCCAGGTCAGTTGACAATGAAGATGCAGAGCAAGGCCTCTTTCATAATACTCCTGAACAGACCCATAAACATGCCTTCTGATACTCTGTTGTGGCTTATTAGTTAGTAACACACACACTAAGTTAAATAACAAATAATATTCTGATTTCCTGTATTTTAAAAATTAATATACTGGCTAGAAATGTGGTTTTTATGTTTTGGTGTTTTTTAATCCACCAAAAATCCCAGAGAAGCTGTTTATTAAGGAGTTAAATGGAAGGATGACTGAAAGCACAACAGACACACAATGTTTACATCTGTAATGAGAAAAGCAAAGAAGATGTGCAGTAATGAGGGGTAATTTAGAGAATAATCAAAGTAATATTGTAATGACTACAACCAGCATATCATGCCTGAAGGGAAATATCCTGAAGGGATATCTTGCCTAAAGGGATATGGTCTACACCACAAAGGCTTGGAGCCATTGAAACCCCTAGAGAAACATGATAATGGCCATACATAAAGTATAATTTATTTACAATTTGAGGAAGGCTTCCATCAAGTCCCTAATGACAGGCTTACTAGTTACATTAAAAACTGTGCTGATTCTGATAAAGGCACAAAGTCAATAAAGTAAGCAAAAAGGATCCACAGCAGCACCAAGGACAGAATGAATGCTCTGACTGGCAAGCCACAGAAATCTGGGCAGCAACACAGACTTGAAAAAATCTGTGTTAAAAGAACTCTCCATGTATGATCTCATGGCAGCAGACTGTACTGACTACTCATAAGGAAGCATGGTCTGATGTGGATCTAACAGCTCCTTTATCTTAGAAATATTGAGATGCCTTTAAAAATCCACTTCTACATAATTTTTTAACATTTTATTCTTACTCATTCTCTGCTTGTGCTCCTTACTGTGAAGAAAGGAAATTCAAGGGTCTTTTAAGAGTAGCATTTTCTAGATATTTTCCCTGTGTTTCTAAATCAATGAAGGATCTATTGATAAATTCTTATGTAAGAATGGAAGAAAGAGAAATTTTAAAATATACAAAACCACAATATACCACATGGAATCAATGCCAGTAACAGGAAAGTGGAAGATTTCTTTTGTATAAAAAATGAATCTTCTCTCTTTTAGTTATATAAATCAGGAGACACTCCATTGAAACCAACCAAGTCATACTGGTCTAAAACTAGTGAATAAAAAAGGAAATAATCACCACTGTAAAATCACAATCTTGTAAGAGATTGCTATAATACAGAAAGAGAACAACTACCATTTGCTTGACAAAATATTGATAGAATTCTTATTAATTTGTGCTTATTTCCTGCCACATTACTGCAACACTTCAGATCTGCAAATCTCACCAATCTTTCCAGTCTGGAAAGCAGTTCTGTATGGTGCTCAAAACTTATTCTGGATAAACACTGACATTTTATAACCATGCCCTGCTCTCACAAGCGATCTTAATTCTATGCCATTACATATTTTTTCAATCCTTGTTTAAATATCTATCATGAGATGTTAACAAAGGCCATTAAAAATAACTAATGCCCCAGGAAAAAAGCTTAAAATATGGTGTAAGTATATTGTTTTCAATATACTGTGATTTTATAAATGCACATAGAGCAATTGCAAACTATCACCAGTGCAGCTACAGCCAATTCATCTGAATCCACTGAGTATTTAAGATGCAAAATCTGATAGCTGGATGGCTCTGTAGATCACACCTTTGGTTTTCTTATTGAATTAATTTAACAGATTAATTAAAGAGAACCATTATGACTTGTGTTTTAATTTTTCACAACTGAATACTTTTTGTAACAATTAGTAGAGAAAAACTTTTTCACCTGCTCATTGTACACTTTCTGCTGCATGTGACAATTAAGACTGAGGGCTGAAGTATCATATTCATTGAGTTGCTCAGTGAATATCTAATTCCTATATGCAAAATTGGTGGTGTGTCCTTAAATGCCAGAAGGGTACCTAAAGGCTAGACAGTCCTATGCAGGACTAAGAACTAGGTAGTGGGACAGCTCATATTACTGAAGTGTTGGGATGGAGGGTTACACACTCCACAGGAAAAACAGGGAGGAGTGGTTGAGAAGCCAATGAGAAAAGGTGCTGTGCTGGATCTTGTTCTCACAAACAAGGAGGCACTGGTGGGGAATGTGAAACTCAAGGGTAGCCGTGGCTGCTGTGACCATGAAATAGTGGAAATCAGAATCTTTAGGACAACAAGGAGGGTGATCACCAGTGTCATTACCCTGAACCTCAAAAGAGCAGACTTTGGCCTCTTTAGAGATTTGCTAGGGGAAGTACAACAGGATAAAGCCCTGGAAAGGAGAGGGGCCTAAGAAAGCTTTTTAATATTCAAGAATTTAAGAAATTGCATTCCTTATGTAGATGTGTATATATTTATGAAGATATGTATATTCTTTATGGAGATGCTTATCTCCATCTAAGTCAGGCACTCACTCTTCTGAATGTCCTACACTGTTGTAGTCCCATTCAGTAAGGTATCTGCTATAGGTGCCATGATTAGATTCCTAACATTTCCCATGCATTCGATAGAGTATTTAAAGATCTCACTTAAGGCTTTCAATACGGATCTAAGAAGAAGAAACTTAAGGATTAATAAATAACTAGCACACAACCAATAGCCATCCAAGACTTTACTTTAGTTTCTCAAAAATATATACAGGACCTGAAAACTAAACTTAAGCTATTCAGATGTCTATATACTGGTTTCGGTTTTTGGTTTTGTTTGTTTTGTTTTGTTTTGTTGTTGAGCACTCAGTAAATTCTTGGTAGAGAAATGTTGAAGGAGTAGGATCGGTTAAAGAACAGAAAATAGTGGCTACATAGCAGGAACTGTAGCAATTGGTCTCTATTGGGAAAGTATCTTGGAGATATTACTTTTTCCAAGAAGAGTTTAATAACGAAACAAGAGCAAAAGCATCAGTTCTGAGCTATTACCATGATGGAAAAACAAGGAAGACAAAAGAGTTTGTTCACAGGTAAAGAAGCAAGATGGAAAAATCCACTCTGATTGTAAAATTAAGAATATGAAGAGCATGAATGAGATTGGGGTTTGGGAGGAAAGAGATGTAAAAGAAATATTGACTTCCTGTGGTAGTAGAAAAAGACATAACACAATCAGATAGTCTGACAAGTCTGTGAGCATCCATAAGGACTTCTCAATTCATGTGAATGTGCTCTTTGGGAGCAGTAAGACAGCAGGAAACAAGGGAGAGATTTATTTGAAACTGCAAAAATTGAGAATAGGAAATACTGTAATCTTGAACATCCATCAGAGCATAATTGTTGTTTTCCATTCAGTGGCAAAGTAGGACTTTCAAAGGGCTGCTAGAAGGATCACCATTTCACAAGAATGGTTCTGATGATGAGTGATAGTCCTGGTGTCCTAGTAAGAAGTTTTAAACCCCTTTTTTCTCCCCTTGCCTTCCTCCCTTGCTATGCTTTGCTGCCAGTTATAAAAGCTTGGTATAATCCCCAGAGTTTTTAGATAAAGTCCATTATACTTAAGGAGGACAAGGCAGACATTGGCCTTGGCAGTTTGCATGAACTGATGAAGAGCAGCAGCAAACTCCCTCGATGGACCAAGAGAAACATATTCCTCTTTTGAATCACTATTCAGAAAGAACTCAAATAACCGATCTGAATTACAAGCTCACCATGCTGGTATGTAAAAGTATACACATGAGTAATACAGACTTCCACTAGAAAATAAATATTTTCATTTTTTTTCTTGGTTTGCATTAATTCTGTACATATCCCTACAAACTTACCCCAAAGTCAATTAATGCTTAAAATCTGAGTCTATTAAAAATAAATGTGAATATTCGGGTTTTTATACTTATGTAATGAAACAGTACACAAAGGAAGACATTTGGGATTCTGACTTTGATACACTTGGAACTGAAATCTCACCAGGAAAGGAGCACACAATTAAAACAGCTTTGTTGTGCATTGATTCATTCACGTTAAGTGTGGCAAGTTATGTACAGCAGAAAGATCTCAGCCTAGATTAGCAATAACATGTTTTCACAATTGCAAGGAGAGGAAAAGCATAGTCAGTTAGTTCTGAAAAAAACCCTACCTTTAGACAGTAAAATAAAGCTGTAAGCCCACACAAATAAACATTCACTTCAAAATTTCTCATAATTTCTAATAACAGAGCTTTGTCTTCAGCATAATTATGAAACCTCTTCTATACTCTTGAATATTGGCCATGATGTGCCTAAAATGTAACAATATCTAAAATGGAGGTTTTGCTAGATTCATTACAGTTTGATGCCAAGTGGTGAAATCCACATAATTATTTTCTACCAGGACCTTTGTGTGCATTTTCTCTGCTGTGCTACACTGTATACCACAGATGGTGAATATATGGTATATTCAAAGATCCTCAGTAAGTCATTATATAAATACTAGAAATAAAACTCCTTGGAAGTAAATTGGAAAAAAAAAAAGCCAACAACCAAAACCAAACCAAACTAATAAAACCAAAACAAATAACCCAAACACCCAAAACCCTCAGACAGTAACACACACATAAAAAAAAAACCCAAACCAACCAAACCACCCCACTTCCCAAGACAAAACTCAACATCCCCTCCCAACAAAACCAAATAAAACACCCAAGACCATTTTTAAAAAACCCTTTTGACTAAAAGGAATTTGAGTTAAGAAAATTGGCCCACTCTTCCATGATATTAATGAACTAGTATTGACATTGACAATGCAAAACAAGAGCTTCACTGAACTGTGAAAGGAGCCTGGCAACCCATAATTAAAAACAAAATGAATAAAATAATAACAAATGATATATTGATTATTCCTTCATGATTCCCATTTGCATCAAGCACATTTCTTGAATTTGATCCTCAGTAGCTTTATTGTCATGCCATGAAAATATCACTTTCTCTCTTCCCCTAGATTTTTAGTCACAGCACTACAAGAGTTGCTTTGCAAAGATTCTGTACAAGTGTAAATAGAGGATTCTTTCATGTGAAAAATAACTGCTAAGAGTCACCAATCATGGACGATGCAAACATAAAAAGCATAAACCCTAAAGTCCTCACACAACTTTAAAGCAAGTCTCAAAACATAGACAACCATGTACTTGGTTCACCAGTACTGCTTAAATGCAAGTGTGGAGACCAATTAGCTAAATAAATCCCTGAGAAAGACAAGAATTCTTAGTGTGTAAACTGTTGCTTGTTAATGTGCTTGAATGGTTCAAAATGCCTACAGAATTGTCTGCCTCTGACCTTAAGACAGTCTTAAATCAATTCTACTCTGATACTATTCAGTTCTTCCTGAACAGTGACCCAGATATTGATTTTAGATCTCTGGAGGTTATCCACACCAGCCTCACATTAAATGGTAGCTCTACTGCTTTTCTTCTGGTGGGAATCTCAACAGAAAATGTTACAGTAAATTTAAAACATGTAGTGTGTGTGTGTGTGTGTGTGTGTGTGTGTGTGTGTGTGTGCATGCACTTCCACAAGTGCTCAGACACTTATAATGCAAAAATTGATGTGATCAGCATTGCATCAGCCAAGAGAGTATCAGTTATTCTTTAACAAGACGAGAATATTTATTTGGCAAGTGCTTGAAAACAGAAATAATAATTTAAAAAATCCATTACCTTTTAAATAATCTTGTAACTTTTCCCTGCATGCCTCTTTTAACATGGCTGTGTTGTTGTCCAACACACACTTCTGCAACATCCCCAGAGGGCTACTATGCAAGCACACAACTTCATGAGAACTCTACAGCACAGAGTAACTCTGCAGTAATGAATCGTTTGTAACTCATTACATGCTATGACAAGCTTGTAGTTTCTCCATTGTACAACAGATGTGAACCTTTACAGCGTTAATCTTCCAGTGTGCAAATAGTATGGCAAAACATCAACAAAAATCAATTGCTAGAAGCCTTCAAACAGATTCTCCAAGCTCTGTTGGTTGTCTGTTTCAGCACTGCACTACCTTCCTAGTGAAGATTCACTACCTTCCTAGTGAAGATTTTTTGACTAATGACAAAGCAACTTCCAAAGCCACAAGATATGACAACGAGGGGCATTTACTTACTGAACCTGATGCTGATTGCATCCTGCATTGCTAGTTTTACCACAGCTCATACTAATGGGCCAGCTAACAAATGATTGCAATGAAACTAGAGAACAAATGCAGTTTTGAGTAGAACTCCATTGGCTCACTCTATTTAAATTAGATCTAATGAGAACTTAAAATGTCCACAGTCATCTGTCTCTACGTTTACAGCTGTGTTATAACCATTGATCTATGGGGCTAAACAGCAACTGATTACCTCAAGAAGTAAGGCATCTACAAACAAGGGCTATGAAGCAAGCTGGACTCCTTCCTTACACTGTACCATAGCCAGTGGTAGGAAGTAATATGCCAAAGGAGGTTTCTGCTTGTTTATTAATACAAAATCATAAACAGTCTACACCACATGACAGACATTGACTTAGAGTAAACATGTTTTAAACTAGAATGTATTTAACAGGGCAGATATAAAGGGGACAAGTGAGGCCATGGGAACCACAGCCCTCATCACAAGTAACACTGTGTGGCACATAATTAATAGAGCACAATCCTATAACGCTCCTGAATTCACTCTTCCTGTGTATGCAGGATACTGTACCACACTGGACTAGGGTATAGATATAATGCCCCACTGAAGTCATTGTTCACCAACAGCTTTCATAGAGCTGTAAATCAAATATTCAAAAGATAACTAGCTACTCCAGAGCTTCATGTTAAAAATACAGTATTTCATGGGCTAAACAGAAATTTATTTGAGCAAAGCTTAACACATTATTTCCTTGATAAAGCACTTCAAACCATTGCTACTACTACACTTCTGAGCGTTCCTTATCCTTACAGCTTCCAGGACTTAAACTGGGCACCATTGTCATTACCTCATTTGCCTTATGTCTTAAAATAATTCAAATAGGAATGTTATCTCATGTTGTGCTTTCATGCAGCACAATGCTTATTGCACAAATTTTTGTATTATTGTCAAAGAAAGAGCTACAGGCTCTTAGAAATGCATCCTGGCAAAGGAAGAATACCCAAAATTTCTGAACATTATACAATCACAGCATTGTTTTAATTGGAAAGGATCTTTAAGGTCATTAAGTCTGACCATTATCTAGCTCTACCAAATCTGGTGCTAAACCATATCCCTTAGCACCACACCTATGCATCTTTTAAATACCTCCAGAGATGATCATTCAATCACCTCCCTGGGGAACCTATTCTAGTGTTTCAGAACACCTTTCAGTAAAGGTATTTCTTCTAATATCCATTCTAAAACTACTGTAATGCAACTTGAGGCCATTTCCTCTTCTCCTATTACTCTTTACTAGGGAGAAGAGTCCAACACCCACTTTGATACAACCTCCTTTCAAGTCTCTCCTCAGCCTCCTTTCCTCCTAGTTCCCCCTGCCACTCTGCATAAGACCTCTTCTCTAGACCCTTTAGCAGCTTCCTTGCCCCAAAATAGAACACAGTACTCAAGATGTGGCCTTACCCCATGAAATTAAATTACAGCTCTTCTAAATTCCATAGGTAAAGTTCATTGTCCTTGCATTCTCCCTAGATAATAACTTGTAAAATTATTTTAAATTAATTTTAAACCAGTACACTGTAATAGCTGACATCTCAGATTTGCAAACAATATTATTTTAATCGAATATCAAACGCACTGAAAAAGGCAAAGGCAAAACAGAGGAAGAAAAAGGTGCACAAACAAGGATTTCACAAACCATACACACAAGTATGAAAACCAAAAAAACTCCAACTGTAACATTTAGAGAGCACAGGGACAACATTTGGAATGGATGAATTGCATTATATTGAATGGGAAACTGAGGAGCATACATATAATAGAGCCTAAGGAGGCTTTCGAGTAATGGGAGTGGTGAAGTTCTCTCTGAAGTGAGTTACAATTTGATTTATCTAAGTTACAGAGATCTGTACACAGATAAAAAAGCTGCAGCAGCTGGAAAGCACTTAAATACAATACTTAAATGCACTGTGATGTACCATGTGGTATGGAAGTAGGCAACTGGTATTTACAGCAGAGTGCTGATCAAAAATAAGAAGGTTGGAGACATGAATGAGTATTATTTATGAGAAGTGTATGATCATATTCACCTCAGGAACCAAATGGTTGGTGTCAGCCTGTGACATTCATCTTGAGATGGCTATAATAAGTGATAATGATGAATGTAATCCACACAGCCAACAGCTTTACTAGCAAGGTAAATCACATTTAGCATTCTGCACTTTTGAAGGATGTGCCCTAAATATTAATTTATAACCTACCTTCCATTGCTCTTATCTTATAGGCCAATATTATTCATGAACTAATTTTTAGCCTTTATATTATCACATATTATTCTGTATACTTTTAAGCTGTGCTTAGCCACAGAAGCTTTTTAGATGGTGCCAGACATTTCCTGTGCAATGACTTCACATATGCAGTAAACTAGACTTGGGCCTCAGACAACAAAACATTTCTCAAAGAAGAACTTAACTAGTTGAACTGAAAGATGTAGCTATCTCCTAAATGGGGAAAACAAAGACAAAATAAGAGTTCTTCATTACTTCATTACAGATACTCTTTCATAGGATCCAAATCTACTCTTTTAGATGTCATGGGGGAGCAAGCTGGGCTCATTATCAAATAACTCCCATCTACTACTAGTTCTCACAAAATAATGCAAAACTCTTAAATTCATCTTTCCATCACATTCTTGTGCTAATTCTACCCTCTTGTGCTGCCTTCATGCATTTATTGCTGTTGTTGTGGACTGTAATTTCTCTATCAGCATTTAAATGCACGTCCCTTATGAAAAGAATGCCACACTTGTTGCTATTTTTGCATAGTCCTAGAATTTTATTCAAAGCTTGTTAAGACTTCTTCCTTAATCCCTTTTGCTTCTTCAGAGTCAAGGGCTTACCCTTTCTCTTCTTACCATTTTGACAAGACTAGCATGCCTAACTTCCCTTGAAAAAGCATTTCAGCAAGCTCTTTTCACCAAACTCTGCCTCCTGAAACATTGTAAGATCCCCGAGTATTCATTTCACTTAGGCCACTAAATTTTTAAGATACAGCAACTTTTCTGGTCACAACATATCTAGACAGCATCTGAAAGCTTAAAATACATTTCATCACCAGGTCTTCTGACAGTTCAAACTGAAAGCATAGATCAAACTTTGGAACATGCATCTCTGACTCCATACTGCATTCTGAATCACTACACAGCACAGAACTGTTACCATAAAGTCAATGTCTGCAAGACTTGGCATTCATTTGGTTACTGCAAGCACACACACCATATACAGAGGAGTTACAACAGAACATTACTGATGATTAAATGCATTCCTAATGCAGTGACTATACATCAGTGTCATAGCAAAAAACAGTTACAGATATATGAAAGGAGGCAAAATAACATAGCACCTTAATATTATGTCCAATAACAGTATGATTCAGTGTAAGATAATGTATCAAATAGTGTGTCCTACTCTTTTTGGACATTAATCCTGACAGAAAAATCTTTAGCTTTGTATGGATTAGTCAATGCAAATTCATTAACTACTTGTCATGCTTCTAATACAATCTGCCCTGACCCTAAAGACTTGACAGTGCAGTGTTAATCAAATCTTTCCTCTAAAAACGAAAAAAAAAAAAAAAGTATGTAAGAAGACTATTGAAAACTAACACACCAATCTATATTTTTTAAATAATTTATTTTTCATACAACTATTAATAGCTTCTTATATTGTAATGAAAAAAAGTAAAAATCCAAGACCATTTTGGTTTGTTTATTTTTAAGAGTTCCATCTAGAAAATTGACAATTATTTAAAATAATGTGTTTGAGTTCTACCTTACGAAAAATAAAATGAAAATATTTTGTAATTTCAATGAACATGCATTTTTTTCCCTAATAAAATATTTTTTGGGAAATATTTAAGAATTTTATATAATTTCATGCTATCCAGCCACAGTGTTGCTTTGATTTAATTAATTAAAATATTTGCCACTAAACTCAAAGGTACATGAAGGTATGGTACAGCAAGAGTGTATAATATCTGTCAGCCTTGAACTCCTGAGCCTGAAAGATCAGATATTCATTTGCAACTGGACTAACTAAGAGCAACTCTCAGCTTGCCTGGCTCTCAGACTTGCATTCTAATGTGGAGTATATTACCTCTCCTACTTCTATAGCTCATAATAACAAAATGCAGTGTTAGTAGTCTTTAATAAATGCAGCTTAAAGCCATATATTGTAGACCAATCCCTATGTTTAGTTTTGACTTGAATATTTTAAAACCTTTAAACAACCATCAAGAGTATTTATCTAATCAGTTTTCTCACACACATCCAAAAAGAAAAGTAAATAACAGGCCTACCTATCAAAATAATTTCACTGAAAACTAAAATATATTTTTTCCATACTTTGGTTTGAAAAACTCCAGTCAGAATAATCAAATACAAGAGCTTTGCTTTCAGACTTTCATGTCTAGTGCTGCTGCCAGGCATTTTGTTTTACCTATCGGACCATGACTTGATACACAGAAACATTCTAGCTCTATTGACCCTTACCTCTCTTACTGAAGTGGTACATTTTAGAAGCTGAATATTTAGACTTGCTAGCAACAGCTGCATGTACTCAGTTTCATAAGTGTCTTCTATTCCAGATGCAGCTAATTAGCAAGGAACTATGTCAGTTACAGAACTCCACATTTAGTGCTCTTTATTCCACTGTACCTATAACAGTTTAGACAAACCAAACATGAAGACTGTAATTCTGGGCCTACTTCAATGTACAGGCATCAGAAAACTACAAGTAATACACATAAATAATAACCTTTAATCTTATTGTCCCTATAAACGTCCTTTGTAACAAAATAGATAATATTTCTCTTACTGTTCCTTGAAATTAAAGGAACGTGAGAAATTATTACCCAGAATTATTCTTATCATCTATTATTCTTACAAGTACTTATCATGTAAGTTACACTTTTCAGCTAAATGAGATGTGTAATCAAGCATTCAAAAGTCATAATGTGAATATATCTTTGTTTTCATGAGGAGCATCCTCTGGTCAGTATTGATATCAATAACGGCAGTTCGGTATTGCTAACAGTGACAACAGCTCTCGTGATCTCATAGCCTCAGAAATTATTTGACTTGGATTTGGCTGGTAGGATAGTTCTTTTGTCAACTATTAAATGAGGCAATACATAGTGAGCTACCTAAATTGTTGCTTCCTAAACTATGCATAAAGGCAAGCAGGTAACACTAAAATGAAGAACTGAAGATGGTTATACACGTTCCATGATCAAGTTCAGTATCATATTAGAAAAAACAGATAGCAAACCCAAGCAAAATTTAGAAAGGTGTAAATAATACAAACTTAGATAGGCCTCATTCCTCATTTTAGCTATAATCCTTGCCTGTGACAATATTGAAATGCCACTTTGTCCATCCCCTTCAACTTTGGAAAGCAGTATCTATACATGAAGTTTACATTTTCCAAAACATATTGGGGAAACTGTTTTATGCCTTACATCATGGAAAGGAAAAGGATCTGTAAAGAAAGAATAACAAGCTATGGACACTCAGTCTATGACATTAAAGCTGTGATGAAATTTGTTTGCTTGGAATTCCATAGCTTAGTACAACACATGGCATTTTAGGATTGTGTAGGGAGATTCATTACTATGAAATAGTGGTAGATAAGTTTGAGTTGTAAAGAAGCAGTATGTGCAACAAGTTGGTCCTGAAATATCAGCTAGGCTAAGCTAGTAACAAGAAATGCTTATCTGAACAATGCATAGCTCCTATTCCTCTTGCACAAAATTTCATAGAATTTTCTTTCATGACACACAGATCCAGAACAGTCTTGTCCAAAAACTAAGCTTCTTCCATGGAGTCAGATAACTTGACAATATCAGAAATGTGTCACAAAGATTTAAAAAAATATATTTTGTTTAAGAAAAACTGGGTTCATTAGGAAATCAAAATTCTGTGTTCAAACAATAACCTGGTAACTTGCAACTACCAAAAAAATTAATGTAATGAAGTAGTGGGTTTGTACCTACCAAACTAGTTTTAACAACTTGGTTTTTGTTTCTCTTTTGATGCATTTGGCTACAGATAGAACCCACCTCTCTGTTTAGATTCTTTTATTCACATTCCATGTTTTTATTTCCCTTTATAAAAAAACTTAAAGTAGCTCCTTTTTGCCCATAGGGCTGTTTATGGATTTATCTCCACACCTGGAAGCTGTGTTCTAAAGTAGTTTCATTAGGATCTGATTTTTCCCTTTTATCATATCATAGCTGCTAAATAGCTCATGTTTTGAGGGGGGCTTTTTCCTGATTTGGTTTTGTTTGGTTGTTTTTTGGGTTTTTTTGTTTGGTTGGTTGGTTGGTTGGTTGAGGCATTTGTTTGGGTTTTTTGCTGCAGGTTTTGTTTGTTTTGTTTTATTTTATTTTAAGAGTTTTCTTCTGACTGTAATTCATTCCGAGTTTTGCATGGAAGGGATTAAATCTATGACAACCTTATTATCAGCTGATTTAATTATTTGTTTTACCTTGAAAAAGAAGTATCTTTAAGCCCATGAAAGTAATTTCTTGCATGGTCAATTAGATCTGCACTGAATCATATGCATGAGTTTAGAGCTTCTTTAGCAGCTTTTCCTCACTGACAAGAAATAGTTCTAATGCCCAGATGAAGTCATAGTTAGCCTATAATCATATGAAGATTTCTCTCCTGAACAAACGCCCAGATGATATGGACAGAACTGCTGCTGGGTGTTGACAGTGGATGCTATGCTTCACATTTAGGTTGACATGTTTTTAAGGAGTAATGCTGTCAGACTGCTTATATATAACAAAATTTAGCACCATACTACACTGCAGAACTGTGCTTTATCAGTAATAAGCCTTAGCAGACTTTTTTTAAAGTACTTAGTTCATCTAGGAGTACTTTATGACCAATCAGTTAAGCCATTTTGAAAACCATTTTCTGGATATTTTAGAAAAAGAATTTAGTAATCAAAAGTAAATAAAATACAATATAATCACCGCCTTCATTTAGCTAAGGTGAAGTAAGCAGACACCATTGTCACAGTTCTTTACACAAATGGTTTTAATTAGTTTCCATGTTGGGAACTGCTAATGATTCCCTTTCTCATTTATACAGACACCCACTCTGAAATCTCATACAGAAAATACAAAGGGTGCTATTTGCTGTCACCTCTTTGCTACACAGCTTACTGCCACATGCTCATTTCTCAAAGGCCAGAGATTTGGCATTGTATATCGCAAAACGAGTTTTGGTCTTTATGCATAGAACCTCGGCAAATTCATAGTAACAAAACAAGAGATCTAACTTGGAGTGCATTTTCTTTTTAACAAATTAGTTTCCTCATTTAAAAAAATATTTTACATACTTGGTGTTTGGGTTTTTTTGTTTTGTTTTTTTAACTTAGATATATGTGTCTGAGACTTACTTTTAAATCTCTTTTTCCTGCTGTAATAATTACTGTCTGAAACAAGGTATTCCTTATCACACTAAGTACCAAACAAGAGGATGAAATCAGGTCCATGTCATGGTTTAGATAGTAATGTAAACATGCATCAAGCAATGAAATTGTGCTTTCCAAAGCCAAACACTGAGAAGCTTATTACACCTAAATTCATTCAGAGGGTGAATCCTTAACCATAGAATCACAGAATGGTAAGGGTTAGAAGGGACCTCTGGAAATCATCTAGTTTCTTGCTAAGCAAGTTTACCTAGAGCAGGTTGCACAGGAATGTGTCCAGGCAGGTCTCCAGAGAAGGAAACTCCACAACTTCTCTGGGTAGCCTGGTCCAGTGCTCCATTACCCTCAAAGTAAAGAAGTTTTCCATTATGTTCAGATAGAACTTCCTGTGTTCTAGTTTGTGTCCATTGCCCATTGTCCTATCACTGCTCACCACTGGAAACAGTCTGGCTCCATCCTCATGACTCTCACCTTTTAGATGTTTATAAGCACTGATAAGAGCCTTTCTCAGTCCTGTCTTTTTTTTGTTTGGTTGTTTTTTTTTTTCTTTCAGGCTAAACAGCCCCAGTTGACTCCACCTTTCCTAATAAGAGAGATGTTTCCTTCTCTTTTATTTTCAAATGCCCATCTCTCCAAAAAAAAGTTCAAAATGCATCAATTTTGAGAGGTAGATATAGAAAGTAGATATATAATGCAACCCAAAAGAGGTATTGGAGGGTCTCAGACCAGCGTTCTGCTTACTTTCTTCTCAGCTATACCTCTATTTACACTTCATGGACTAACTTGTAGTTTTCAAAACTTGATTAAAAGATCTCAAATCAGCGTTAAATAATGGATTTCAAAATATCATACCTGAAAACACTGAAGATAAATTTCCAGTACCAGTCTGAATCTGTGCATGAAGTTAGATGAAAAACATTCAACTCTTTGCAGCATCTATTCCTTTAAAGAAAATGTAATTGCAACATTCTTTGGCACAAAAAAATAGAAGAAAACACGGTGAAAGTGTTTGAAGAGTAGAAAGTTATTAAAGAAAAATACATCAATTTAAAAATATCAAAGCATTGTACACTGCAGCAATCCAACTGATTGTGTCACAAGATTAGATACCACACAGGTACTTGGCATTTATCTTCTTTCTGTGGGTACTGTACTACATCTTGCTATGGCCTATATCTTCTACAATGTTAAAGCTACATTTTTATAGCTATTTTCTTAAAGATTCTATATTCTTAGAGAAATGTTCTAACAGAGAAACTATAAACAGTTCTACTCATATCTGTTTACGTGAGATCCACAGCATGCAGACATAGAAATCATCTCAGTATGTCTCAAAGTAGGATGGGGCCTCCAGCCACAAAACAATGAAATCTGTTAATTTAGGAGAAAAGAGGATTTAATTACTCATGTTACCCTTCTCTACTATGTTAAAAAAAAAAAAATCTCAACAGAGAGTTGTCATTAAACTCTTTTGCTCTGAAGGCTTCACAATGCTCCTCCTATTCGTCTATCTTGCCACACTTTCTTAAGCGAGCTATCTCTGACTGAAAAAAATTCCTCCATTTGGACTTAATAGTCACAAGTCTGAAGTGTCCTTTGAACTATGGCAAAGTTGAGGGAAAAATATAAATTTTAGACATCTGGGAAAAAAGAGACAAGAAGTGTTATAGAAATCACTATGTCCATGGTTTGTCTGAAAACAGAGTATCGCTCGTTTCTGAGTAGCGCTTCTATTCTGTCAGCAGGATAGTCATTAGTAAAGGAGATGTAGTTGAGTCCAGCTCAGGCACTGGCCTCTTACATCTAACAACTTTGTCAGATGCAGGGTTAATTTACTGTTACACAGCAATTAGATGAGACCAGACTTAAGTAAACTGAGGTTTGGAACAGATATGCTAGTGAAAGGTGTTACAACCTGATACCCTGAGCCAATGCTGGGCAGCCGGGGAGGCCGTACTGAGATTCAAAAATTCCCTTGGAGTAAATTGGAGTGAGATGACACCAAACAGCTGATGAGTTGGGTTTATTAGATTGGACCAGAGCAGAGGAAAAACAGGGAGAAAGAGGAGAGGAAAAAACAGAGAGAGGGTTAAAAAGAAAGATATCACTACTCCTTGGATTCAGTGACACTTTCACCAAGTCCTTCAGCGGCAGGTGTACATCCCAGCAAGGTCTTCTGTGGTAGATACAACACGGTAGATGCAACCAAAAGTTGTGGTCGTTTTATGCCCTGCAGGCAGGGGAGGGGCTCAGTCTCCAAATCACAGAGAGTTGTGCATCAGGGCCCCTGCAAGTGCAATGTATGTTACACATGGTTTTAAAGAAGGAATTCCAGCCTTTGTAGGAATTCTCTCTTTTCACTGTTAAGACAGAAGCTCTGCTCCAGAGATATTAAGGCCATCACCCTGTCTACTCAGACCAGGTATCTCACACCTTGTTTGAAACAATAAGGTCTTCAAGGGACCCTGCCCTGCCACACAGGTTGTTTTGAGACAATAGAGGATTGGGTCATCAAAATGGGGTTATTTATTGGTTAATAAGGGATGTCTAGTTGACAAGGAACAGAGAAAAAAATTAACACAATTATTAACTAAAGATTGTAAGATAGAAAATAATAAAGCTAGTGAATAATTACCAAGAGAATTAGCTAATAATTAACTCAGAAAATAAATTAATTTAGGTAAGTTACCTTAGAAGCAGTTAATGTGTAAATCTGATTATGAGTTGTTAATATGTAATGAATTAACTAATAAACAAAGTGATCAATAAATGAAAAAATAAATAATGATTGATGGGAGAGATCCCAATTAACCCCAGCTGATGAGTCATTAACTAGTGAAACTAATTAGCTTGGTGAAGACCTGCAGTTTCTTAACAAGTTTTTTTTTTTTTGTTAAACATTATCACAGCTTGAATGACTCTCAGATTTATATTAGTTCTGCCAATTTTAAGTAAACATTTTGAATTTTAGAATCCTGACATATATATACTTTATTTATACACATCACAACTGTTATGAACTCTCTGTTCACTCTTGGGAACATGTATTTGATATACAAAAAATTATTTTGAAATAGATTGCTATTTTCCCTAACCAAATTGGAAACATCCTACCATTATGTTCAGTGAACACAGTGGGATGTTCACATTTAAAGAATTCCTCTTGCATATGTGCAGTTTGTCAGGTAGTTTATGAATATTTACATATTAATGGACCTGACATCTGTCATAATTGCATATTAATTATTTAGAGTTTAATCAAATAATTGATTTATTACACTTGTCTGCAATACTAGGGGAACATTCCTGAGGGAATTCATGTGTACACAAGAATTCGGTCTTTTCCCCAGAGCACTACTCTACAGATGATCTGAAAAAGTTTTGCTGTTTTATTAGAAGGAAGAGTCACATTTCAGAATTTGATACAGTGCTTGTTATGACTCACTTGAAAGATTTCCATTGACTTCAGTAAGCTTCAGCTCAAGCCTTTAGTCAATGTAACAAACCATTTCTGAAAGAGCAGAATTAAAAAAAATCCATGGGCTTTTCGATTTTAAATCAACAGAGAATTGCAATTCCAGTATAGAAATTGTACAGGAAGAGGAGGATTAGGTTACAGAAGTGGGAAAGAAGCAGACATGGCATCTGGAAGATGTACTGATTCTGCACAGAGATGGTAAATTACAAATGAACAAAAATAATATTCAGATTTTTAATTCACTTCAAGTTATCACTTTAAGAGGATTCACTAAAGGTATGACCTTTAGTAAACAGTGCATATCCTCTATGAGCAAAGTGTTTTGTGCGGTGTCAGAAAACCTGGTCAAGAAATATACCACTACAGTGTAGCAAGAGGCTATAGGAAATACACCTAGGAAAACTGAGCAGGCAAGAAAATGCTAGAGCCTACTTAAATTCAACCATCTCAGATAAAAAAATGTCAGCATTATTTGTTGTTATAATAGATCTCTAACAGTGCACTGTTGCAAGTACTCAAGTACAGGAAGGCTATGAGACCAGTGTGACCTGCTAACCACTTGAGAGAAGTATAAGCATTTTTAAAAGAAGGTCCTCCTCTCACAAATTTGACTATTTTCTATGTGGATAAATCATAGAATCAGTCAGGGTTGGAAGGGACCACAAGGATCATTTAGTTCCAACCCCCCCTGCCATGGGCAGGGACACCTCACACTAGCTCAGGCTGGCCACAGCCTCATCCAGCCTGGCCTTAAACACCTCCAGGGATGGGGCCTCAACCACTTCCCTGGACAACCCATTCCAGGCTCTCACCGCTCTCATAGTGAAGAACTTCTTCCTCACGTCCAGCCTGAATCTCCCCACTTCCAGCTTTATTCCATCCCCCCCAGTCCTGATATCCTAAAAAGTCCCTCCCCAAAGCCAAACTGAAAAGCCTGGAAAAAAACCCCTAACCTAGTTAAGCATTAGGCTTCTTGGCACAGCAAACCAGCCCACTACTCTCATTTCAAATAGGGTATCCGCTTTGTGCTGGCAAGGCAAGCAGGAGTGGAATGAAACATCAGAGGTAATCGAAGCTACAGCCACAGGTAAGCTGGGGCAGAGGAGACTGGAGAAGGAAAGCAAATTGCTTCAGAAGGGCCAGTTGCCGGTTCAAAGCAATGGGTGTCCAAAAACGTGCCAGAGATAGCACGTTTGATGCCTTCCTCCAAAAGGTTCATTTCATGCAACATCACTCTTATAAACACAAAGCTAACTGAAGTTTGAACCATTTGAAATCCACATGCACAAGCAACTGCTTCTCTGCAGCTCCCAACAATTTTAAAGGCAGGGATGATAAAAGCCTCAGACGATGTTGTCATTACCACATGGCAATAACACTACTATATATTTCACTTTACATTTCATTGATATAGTCACTTCCAGTAAGTTGTATTACATCTTTGAACCCGCCCGTCCTAGCACAGTCTAACATGGATTTGGATTGGCACCAATACCACTTCAAATCCTGCCAGGTCCCTTAACCATACCATTTGTAAGTTTCACATCATTTCTCATTCACAGTTTAGACCTTGAGCAGAAAAGGAACAGCATGGCAGCCTGCCAAAAGGAGTGCTTATTGTTTATAAATTATGAATAACGGGTGTATTTCTGCAATTGGCAGTTTCTATCTCAAAGAATGCAAGTTTTATTTATAAAATATTAGAACATCTTTCCTTGTCCTGTGTTATGGCAGCCTGTCTTAGATGATACAAAACATATGTATAAGCCACACTAAAAACTAGACTTAAGTCCAGACCCAAAGTTTAAGTTCTAGTTCTTATATTATTAAAAGTCATTACCACAAATTAGGATATGGGAGTCAGACAAATAGGTCCAGGAAAAAGGTTTGCAATACTTGATATATATCCATTGGGAACCTCATTACTTTTCATGAAATCTGCAGTTTTTCTAAAAGCCTTTGTGTTTTTAATATCATCTGACTTTAGTGCAGCTCCACAAACGCAACACGACAAATCAGAGATTATGTGGTAGTGCTGAAAATATTACTAAAAACACAATTTGAAAAACATTTCAGTTGTTTCTGTTACATTTTATGGAACACCATCACATTTATTTATCTAACAGCAGCATCAGAAATCTGTGGACACAAAACAAGTTCATTAATTTCCTGATTAAAAAAAAAAAGCAACAAAAAACTGTTCTATTGCTTTGTTTCTTATGAAGAGGGAGTTATGTTTCTTATGCAAAGGATCAGAACAGAGAGCTGTTCTGAAAGTACCTGCTGTAGTGACAGAAATATTGAGTAGCTCTGAAGCATTCATTTCCAAATAAAAGCTTGAAACTGATTTCAGTCCCTTCAGAGAGGAGAGTCTAGCAATATTTGAAAGTAATGAGAAACAATGACTTGCTGCATTGATAAATATCTTGGGAATGTCGCCACAAAGAATTGTGGCTTTTTAAGAACTGGTACAATATGGTTTATTTTAAAAGCTAACTCATATCTAAAGTGTATCTTGACCACATAATTCAAGTTTAAAGCAATCACTTATACAAAGAAAGAGCTGAAGCAGAAGCAAAATCAGATGAGATACAAGAAAAGGAAGGGGAGAATGTAAGGAAAAAAGAGCAAGAGAACAAAAGAGTATCTTAAGTCACTCTTGCCCTGTCCTTTTCCAAGTTGTAGAAGACATGATCAGGAGAGAAGTAGAAGAAAGAATGCCTGGTTTGTGAACTTATATTACACAATGTGAACCAGCCAAAAATAGGAGTCCTACAGGACTGCTGAGACAGGAAAAAATGTTCTCCTTCAAGCTTACAGGAGGCATGGCTGCTGTGCGCCTCAGTGGTGTGTTTGTCCTCTCTCTGCATCACCACTCTTTAAAGCTGCCTGGAGAGACAAAGGCAGTGCTAGCCGCTTTAATTCATTTTGGTCTGGCATCAAAGACGCTGTGAAGGAAATGGCAAATATGGGAATCACTTCTTTGATGATAGAAGGGAATCCATGATTACTAAGGAAATTTCTCCCGCCGTTTCAGAGCCAAAATTTACCCAGCCTGGGAGCTGAACATGTTAGTCCAGCTAAAGTACAGTTCTGTGGTGAGAAAAGCAGCACCATGATGTGCACAGAACCTTCCCTGAAGGATGCTCTTACCAATGGGCTGTGCATGCTCCCTCACATACGGGGAAAGGCCCATACAAGCTCTGCTTGGGGTGGGAAAAGGTACACAGGGAGGAAGCCCAAGTGGCACTAATTGCAAAGCATCTGAAAAAAAAAAAAAAAAGGAAGCTGAAAAAATTACCAAAATGACAAAGACGGGAAAGCAAGGTCCATGGGGATATGAACATAATGCCACAAGCCTGTGTTATATTTTGTTCTCATTTACAGAAGAAAAGCCTGTCACAGCCTGTTCTGTGTATTAAATAAATAAATCCAGGTATAGTATCTTCTCTCTGCTCTCTACAACCCTGACAGCTTTCATTTCAATATTATTTTTACCTCCACTTGTCTGGAAAGTAAACTGAGAAAGCAGCTGCTCTGGCATCTTCTTCCAGAGATCATTTTGGGAACCCTCTAACGCTACTAAGATTAGAAAAAAAGGAAGTGCCCTGTCTGAAGTCAGACAACCCCAATGGTGAGAAACTCATTATTCCTAATTAAACAAAAAGAATAAGGAGAGCATGCAATTTTGTATACATAAAACCCCCTCCAAAATAACAAAAAATCAAGAAACCCAGAGCCTAAAGATATAGATATGTACATGTAAAAAATAAAATAAAACAATGATATATATAAAATCTCACTTTTAAAAAGACACCAGCATAGTAAATTCTGACTTTGCAGAAAGATTTACAGCCATATATATACACACACAATTTTGTCTCTGATAAAGACAGTTTTAAGCAGCTTGAAGATCATAAGTTTTAACAACTTTTAATTTCTGTACACACCTAACTAGGAAATTTTCTCTATTAAAGTCACATGGAGCTCATGAGAAAGAATACAGCACTGAAGTGTTCCTCAATGCCTCAGAATATTTAAATATCCCTGTTAGAGGTTTCTAAACGTAGTTATTTTAATTCAGATGTCATATTTATAGCCCTTATATCTGTTTTCCTCTGTGTTACATTCTCCAACAGAGAGAGGTAGGTTCTAAACCTATGTAGACTTTGTCCTATTTTGGCCCTGTTTGATTCATTTGATCTTGCAGCAGCCAGTAATTATAGCTATATGTATAACCTTTAGCTTTCCAGTGATATGTATAGTTACAAGTCTCCTCTATTCTTTAAAATCCTTTAGCTGAGTGTTCAGAATGCATTCCTCTTTCGGGGATAATGCATGTCTCAGTGTTTCTGCAAGGGTACAGATCAGGAGCTATGGCGCTAATTTAGCACAGCATCACTACCAGGGAAACAGTTATACTCTCTATTGACTAATTTTTCTCTTGTGACTGTATTGAACCTGCTCCTCAACCTTTTCTTCATAGAATGCCATCACCATCTAAGTAATACATCATCAGTGCAGTTCACTCTGATGATGTATTATACTAACATATCATTAGTGCAACAGCAGAGCAAGGCGCTTTGATGATGTATTAATGCAATACATCATTGGAATGAGTCACTCCAATGATGTATAACTCAAAAGATGGTACTATCCAGGGAAACACGGACATTCAATAAATCAGGAACAACATTAAAGAATAAAACCTAAGATATCTTCTAAGGAAAAACAAAGCTTCAAAAAGCTGTGAATGAATATAGCACGAGGTTTTCCTTCACACACACACACACAAAAAGGCAAATTATAACTTAATCAAGAATGTCAATTTCTGTCAAGTACAATTACCATGACATTCAAATAAGAACTCTCTTCCAAAATGACACTAGATATATGCAGGGCATTTTAAAATAGTTTAAGATGGTGTGAGATAACTGGTAATACCATCATTTGAGACTTACCTTATCCTATCTGGAAGAGAGAAATAGTGAAGTAGATGTAAAAAATCCAAGTCCCTTCCTCACCAGAAAAAAAAAAAAAATTTGGAAGCTTTTTTTTTTTTAATTGCTGAAAGGACCAGTTAGAAGTTAGTGTGAAGATTTACTGTACACTTTACATAAATCTACCAAATCAGCCTATTGACATCACTGCAAGCAGAAATGGCAAACTGAGGATTAAAAGGCACTTAGCCATAAATATTGATAGCAATACACACACTCTGGTAGATATACTGGATAGAAAAAAAAAAAAAGGAGGTGCATATCCATTGATTTATATGACTGATCTCAACTTACTGAAGCTCAAATTCTAAATACAGTAACTGTTCATGAGAAAGCTACTATGTTCTGTTCTGAGTTCCTTGCAAAATTTAACAGGAAATGTAATTAGCAAACTAAAAAAAGAAATCTGAATTTCAACATCCTGAAACAAACTGAACATAAAACAAGAGGCCTTTCACTACCTGCTTTTTTCTTAAAAAACAAACAAACAAACAAAAAACCAACCACCAGATGTTCTTTTTTCTTCTGTCCTTCAGGTTTTATGGCAGGTCCAGAAAATAGCCACTGTTACACATATCAGACAACACTCTGATTAAACAGTTAAAAAACTCCTCTGATACTAGGTGTTTATTTCTGGTTTTCTGGTTCAAACAGCTACCCAGGTTTTACTCACAGACACTTCCACACACACATATCCTACTTACCACATATCTTAGCTTGTTTAAAAGAGCATTACTTCTGAACGTGACTCATACCATTAGATCTACTGTCCTAAGAACAGATCTGCAAATCCCCTTTCCCCCCTGCCATTAGAACAGGCAGATATTTTTTTTATGGTTGTTGTTTTGTTTTAAATTGGCCTCAGCTGCATTTGATTGCTCCAAGCATGTGGAGATTCTCCAGCTGAGGCCCTACAATCCCCATTAAGATTTAACTCCTCGGTCTCACTTTCCTCAGCTCCTGAAATTCCATCTCTGCTGATAAAAAATTATGTGTGCTCATATGGGTGTGCAGGACAGGAAGAAGAGCTCAGTGTTTAAGTTGTAACCCTAAGCATTTGCATTCAGCCTGACAGTCCCTGTATGTGGTGATCTGTGGAGGCTTATTGAGCCCTCAATATGGCTCAAGCATAGACCCAGAAGGTGTTGCTGACTGTCCTCACTCAGAGCAAAACTCTGACATTTCAAGATATCCCAGTCACTTCATGAAAGGAATCTCTCTTCATGATGAATTTCAATTAATTCCAGTTGGTAGAAGGAAAATACATTTAAAACATATTTAAAACACCCCTGAAGATGGAATAGGGGTGTGTAAATACTGATGAGAGAGAGGAAGCAGAGCTGTTTTGTAGAGGCTCATTTTTGAACACCAGCTTACTTTAGCCCAAAACGCCTGCTTCAGGATCATAGACTTCCAACACCCCGACCCTACAAGCACAAAATCAAAGCTGTAGGTGCTTTGCAACTGGAGAATATTACCAAGCAGTCCTGGTCAGCTGGCATCCATTAGAGAGGCAGCATCTGCCTTCAGGGGCACAATGCCCCCCTTCCCACAGTCAAAAGAAAGAGCAGTTTCTCCCTCCTGTGACCCTCTCTGACTGGTGATAATAATGCGAGTAAATGTCATAGTCTGCAGCAAGCTGCAGAATCGCTGTTTGTGTTTAAAGTCAGGCATGCTGATTCAGAGCTCCAGGCCAGCCTGATGTTAGCCACAGCACAGAGTACACTGGGGTTAGAGAAGAGTCCACTCCATCAATAAAACACAGTCACCCTGAGGGGTATAAAAAGCATACAGGGTTCTTAACTGCCTCAGCAGTACTTGAGGAAAAGAGAAGCTTTTATTGTTCTTAACTAACAAACCTTCCTAGGCTGTTTAGGCTGAACCAAACATATATCCCATCAATATTTCCAGGGAGTTACAGTTCCTTATAAACAGTTAAAAGCCTCCCTAAAATTCACCATTTTTCTAGGTACTTTTGCTGGCTAACAACCATACTTTTGCCTTTTAAGTTCTTGTGCTTTCATGTCACCATATTAATGAAAACCGTGTATTTTGGTGCAAAAATCAAGCAAATACAGAAGGAAACAAGTAATGTCACTTTTTTAACCAGTTAACTAGGTCACGACTTAGCAAGCAAGGCAGTTGTGTCAAAAGAGAAAAAGAAGCATAGAAATGTCTCCCTGTCCACAACCCCTTATGCCAATACCTACATCTTTTTCTATGTATGAAAGTCAAACATTCAGAAAAAAGCAAAGGCTCATCTAAAAAGACAATACCATCTATGAAGTGATATAAAAAGATAAGCTTCCTCCACTCCCACTTATTTTGGGGAAGTTGCACTTTTTGTGTTTGTCTGCTTGTTTGGGGGAGGGGTTGTTTTTAAGGCATGGTGCTGTAGAATTATGTGGAGAAGGAACTTCTTTCATTTGACTTAATTTTTAATTTGAATCATCCTATACAATAATGCAGACTAGTCAAGAAATAGATGAACAGCTTGATATCAAGATCTTCATCAAATTCAAGTGCAAGTAAATTAGGAGTTTTAATTCATCATATGTTCAGTCAAGATCTAGTAATTTCAGCTAGAGGTATGAGGACTCTATTAGCAAGACTTGTATTTATACAACAGAAACATCTCTACTGACTCAATATGCAGAACAGGAGCAGTCCAAATGAGCTTATTTTAAGCCTGTTGATCCCTAAAGCCTTCTTTACACAGTGTTGAAAATTGCCCAGTCCTTTCCTTCTTAGTTGTAAGAAAAGGATAACATTTTAACTTCTATCTCCCAATTTTCATACTGTCGATGATCCTGAAATCATATGAAAGGACAGCCTTAAACAGTGAGAAAATAAACTACATCCTAACCACATTAGGATTGATTTGTACACCACAGTAACTCATTTCTTGAACGCTATACACTTGGGCTTGCTGTTCTTTGGGAGGTCTTTTTAACTTTTTTTTTTCTCTTTTTTTTTTCCTCCCTTGCAATGAACGTTATTGAAATTTGCCATTTTATTGCGACTTTTTCCTAAAACCTTTCTGAAAGAAGGAAGAGAGCATCTAGAAAGCAAAAGGTAATGTTATCTCTCTTATTTAGCAGTGTTGTACTTCCAGCTGAGCACGCTATATTAAGTGTAGACTCTGTAGGTGGAGCAAATTTACTTGGCTTAAGAAACAGAACACTGAATAGTATTTACTTTTAAATCATTCTGCAGATAAAATTCCTCCAGAAAAAAAAATAATTTCAATATTCAAGCTGGAGTGGTAAGTGCTAAGTAATTCAGGGGCTTTAGTTCAGAATCATCTTTAGCAGAATGACAGTGTCTTTATGTCAAGTGGAAACAGTCTCTTGAAGTCAAATCCTCTCTTTGGACACTTGTACCTAGAAGTTCAAAAGATATATTTATTTAATCTGAAAATACTAGGGACTGTTGAAAACTGGCTTTAATTCCCAGAGAGTTACAGCTGCTAAGGCAAGCATTTACACCTCTCATGAAATTATGCTACTGTCATGCAGTATTTTATTGCTGTTTTTCATATGTACCATGGCATCTCCTGGGTTCCTCAGACAGGAATGACTTCTTCTGCACTAGCATCCGTATTGGATCATAAAATGGCTCTGCTCTGTGCTTTTAAAATTAGGAGGTGGCACTGGGTGCAATATAAAAGTGGAAACTAAGTAAGAATAGAGAAGATCGCCTAATTCCATTAACTGTGAATTTCATTAAAAGAGAAATCTCTCTTTGGTGAATTAACATACTAAATTATGTAAATGGATGAACATATATCTGATTCAGTTCTGATGATACTGACCATTAAATACTCTGAAGTGGTTCTGTGGGACGGTCAACTTGTTAAAGAATTCTCCTACTCTTGAAGCAATAAGTAGGCAGTTTTTGAGATTAGATATTTGTAAGTAAGCTACCAGGCAGCAGCAATACACACATCTAACTCTGTTAAACTTTTCTAATGCCATCTTAAATTCAGCTGCAATAAATAAAATCTTCTCTATATTTTTTCCCCAGCAGTTTTACAAGATGGAAGTGCAAGTACTAATAAAATATATGGTTTAATTAACTAAACTTATGCTGTAGTGTACATTAGAAGTGGATGATTTACAGAGTGTTATCCTCTTCAGGACAGAATAATGCAAACAGCATAATTAAAAGTTGATGAGAAGTGTATTTATTGAGCACACAGGAAGAAGAGACATTTAGATTTATGATACACAAAGTGTACCTTTCATTTGCAATATTAACATTTTAAAGTCTAAGGCATCAGCATAACACACTCAAACTGTTCTATGCAGCATCCATATAATTTATCCCTGTTAATCCTTACACCGCTGACGGTAGATTATGTGACTTGAACACATACTAGTGTAACATGATGTATTGTGATATCATGATTATGTTCATTGAGATATCTGTGGATGCCATATATCACATTTGCCTGCCTGTAGGACATGTGAAATAGTTAAAGGGCCAATCATTTACTTGTGACACAAATTTCAGGGCTATCAGTCACAGACCCACCAATGCAAAAGAAGAAGCCACTACTTAATTTTAATGAAAACAAATGAAAATTCCAGCTAACATTCATGTAGATCAGGGCCTGGATAAGTTTTCCCTTGGAAGTAGTATTCACACATCCATTTCAGTGGAATACTCTGCTGATGTCTTTTTCTGGGGTTGTGACATTTTTCACGAAACAGACCTTTAATAAAACAAAGACCCTAGCCAAATTTAGGGCTTAGGTGTGCTGATTGAAATAAACTGACTAACCTACTACATCATAAAAGCCCAATATGATCCCTACACACCTACTTCAAAAAACATTTAATTTCAATGGTTATACAAAAGTAGTCTTTTAAATTGTATCCTTCAGATATGGCATGTTTGGGACCTGGTGCAGCTTGTGTCTGCTCCCTCTGTGTGTAGGTGGAGCTATATAGTATACTTTCTTATCTAGAAAGTGTTTTACCTTTTCTGTGATGCCATGAGTCACCTTCTAGTCACTATTACTGATGTCCATCCTCATTGGTGAACAAACCATTACTTAGTGTGCTGCTGCTTTCCTTTCCTGCCTTCCTTCCATAACCTGAAGTGGTAGTAGCAGCTTTTACCATGTCTCAATGCTAAAACGCAAACTTTCCAAACATGCTGAAATTAATCTACAAAAAAACCCAGGTGGCTTGCAATATGTTGTGGCAGCAAAATGGTTTGAAACAAAAGGAAACAAAGGAAAATGACAACCAGATTCATTGTTTTCTTCACGCATTACCACCTTTGCAGGTGAAAGAAAATTAAAATAAGACATATAAAGATACTTGTAGAAAACAAATCTGGCAATGACTGAATGATTTTTTTTCATTAATATGTGAAATTAGGCCACATTATTATCTCATCTATACAGGTAAACAAATTCTTCAGGAACAAACAGATGATGCAATAAATATTGAAAGCAGGAACTTGTGCCTTTTACTCAGCAGCAGCTCAGTTACAAAACAGAAGGGAGAGAGATAAAACAGTTTAAATGCTGATAGCAAGGTTTACCTCTGGCAACTGATATCTATATGATCAGTAACGTTCGCCAAGAAAGTAGACTTCCAGAAAGAGGCATTAAATAGAGCTACTTAATACATTTTTCACTAAGGCAGATTTACTTACGTTGTAGCATATGTATCGCTTTAGACTTCAGTCCATAATGTAATACACTGTTATGAAGCTTAACATCATAGGAGGCATGAACAAGAAAGCATAGGCAAAATTATAAGGATATATCTTTGGAGTCTGGGAAAGACAGTGATGGGAACACATACCTACTGCCAATGGAGATCAAGGGACAGCCTATATGAAATGAAACCTGGTGGGCAGAAGCAAGGTAGACAGTCCATGTTATCCTTGAACAGGAGAGTAAAACGGTTCACCAACTATCCACATTAGTCTTAGGGAGTTTTGCATTTCCCTTGATATAAGTATAGTGGTTAGTAAATTTTAGGGCCCTGATATTTGCAGTTCACCACTCAACAAGAAGACTATTTTACAGCATATCGGCAAAAGGGCAAACACAAATTGTACCATACAGAAATTGTAAAAGACAAGACAGATGAGAAGTTCTATTAACTCAGTTTAAAAGGCTTACATTTAGTTTCATCTGACATGGTAAAAATGCTCGATTCCCCTTATTGATCTAATATCCCAAGGATATAATTCAGCCTTTCCAATTACACTTTTAAGCTATCTCGTATCCCCAGTAGATTTTGGGTTGGGTTATATTTAGTCCTAGATATTAGCAGAGTAGCTCACTCTTCCTTCTTTTGTTCACTTGTTAACAATTTCCATACACAAAGTCAACAGTATGCACATTTGGTAAAACATCAGACCTCAAATGAAAATTGGCTGGTAACTACAGAAAGAGAAAAGACTTCAAAGTGCAAAGAACATAACCTAATACTCTCCACTTGTCAAGAATCACTTATACATGTGTGTATTTGTATATACCTTTAGTTTACTTGACAGCACTGAATCAAGAATCATGACTACGTTTAATTTGAAGACTACAATAGGTACAACAGAGGTTAATGTGGACTTCCTGCATCAGACTTGCAATAAGATTTTTTTAATCTTTTCTTTCTTTCTTTTTTTTTTTTTTTTTCAGTAGGGAGCCTCCTGGAGGTTATACGTAGGGATAAGATTCATACAAAAAATTGTATGTGGAAGGAAAAGAACCCAAATTAATAGGAGCTGTATCCAAGATAGACTTTTATGTATACATACAAAACACTTCCAGAGTGGTGTAGACTCATGCATTTTTTTGTTTATAATGTCAGTGGTGACTGCATTGTAAGTGGTGTTACCATGTTACTGTAATACAGTTGGGAATATCTTTCAAACACAACATTGGAAGTAACACAGTCCAGGTGGTTAACAATACATTTATTTTTCTTTTGGTCAAGAGAAAGAAATGATCAAAAAGAACACTAAATTAAAGCACCTGGGATTTTTCTGACAAAGAACAGTCAGGAGTCTGAATTCAGATACAGATCTGAATGTCATGGCTGGCTCTTGCCAGACTGAAGGCCTGTGAAAGCAAAGAGTGCCTTTACTATTTGAAAAGTTTAAACTCTGCTACTTTGTTTTACACCCATTTCTGACCAAAAAGTAATCACAGATATGAAGTCATCCCCTAACTCTGTTTATCCCCTTCTCTCAGGATTTAAACTTCACTCTTCCTCATGTATCTCAGTTAGATGATTTTTTTTTTTTTGGTGTGATTCCACAACAGACTAGAAGCATAGTAACATATTTTGCCTAGAAACAACTGTTTTTCACATTCTTCCTATCAACCTTTCAACAGGTACTGAACGTACCTCCTGCTGTTATCCCACAGAAAGCAAAGATCAGTTTATGCTTCTGTTCCCTGTATTTGTTCCCATCCCAGGGCCACAGCACACCATTTTGTGAAAGGACAAGACTGCTCAATGAGAGTCCAGTGTGGTTTTGGGCAGAGGTAACCTGATGTGATGCATAGTGCGCCTTCCCTTCTTTCAGCAGGGGCACAAAGTCTTCAACCGGACAATCCATCACAAATGCATTCCCAGCTAGAGAGGTGAACTTAACACAAGGTGGAGTTTGAACCACTGATTCATCTGCATTTCTTTTGTTGTTGTTTTTTGTTTGTTTTGTTTTGTTTGTTTTGGTTTTTTCCCTCAAAAATAGTTCATAAAGAAAAAAAAAGATTCTGGGGAAATTTGTGAAGTGCAAATGACTTAAACAACATGGCTAGTAAACTCTCCCTTGTAACAAACTCTATAATAAATGAATTTTGATTTGTGTTGTTTGAAATTAGACTGACTAAAAATCCAAAAGAAAACCAGAGCACTTATGAATGAAGTGCAAAAACATCTGAAAGTATCACAGGGTAAGAGATGTAGCTAAATGTTTTTCAGTTCTTCCTAGTTTCTGGGCTTAATTTTTTAATGGCCATTGGGTGGCTATGGTGTCCGTAACCAGTAGCAAAACATCCGAATGGAAAACCAGAAGAAAATGAAATGAAAGAATACTGGAAAAGAAATCAAGCAACTCCTCAATCTGTGTAAACTGTTGCAGGCCTGCTATGTTCCATTTACCTCCAGACACTGCTTACGGCTGGATGGTGTGACAGGAGGGCAAGAAAAGACTTCATCCTTATCAAGCCTTGCCAAACAATCCTACCATCTTGGGTAACACCTTTTGCACTGACTCCCTGCAGTATGTGTACATTCAGCTTTTCACTTTTAAGTGTTTCCTTCACCAGTCTCTGCAAAGCCCACTTCATCCCACCTCCAATTTTCAAACCCAGGGAATTGCTGTGGGAGGGAGAAAGCACGTTTTCCTTTGTGGTGGGTTTCTCCCTGCAGGCTTGCCCAGCTTAGCAGATGGTAGCACACCAGTCCTTTTTCTCTTTGCTTTCTTTTTCTTTTTTTTTTTCTTTTTTTTTTGTTTTGTTTTGTTTTCCCTCTGAAGCTAAGCATGATTTACAGGCCTGAGTTATTATTTATCATTATTCATTTTCTGTCACCAGTGCATTGAAGGTTAATAGAAATGCCAGCATGCTCACTGATTTACTTAGTAAAATATTTGTTCCAAGGTTTAGGTCAGATGATTGGTGTCTGAGTGAGCTTCAGGTTTATGCATTATGAAAAGCAAGCTGACTTGACCTTGAGCCACTAGCACTAGCACTATATATTACTTTAGTGGAGTGACCTTCAGAGACCCGAGGCACACTAGATGTATTCAACACATGTTTTCTTCTCCCATACTGCTGACATTGTATACATTCCAGCTGAACTTATGTAATGTAAGATGATACTCACTTTTCATCTAATGAATTTGAGTAGGATGACACTTTCCACTAAACCCCCCCCCCCCCATCTAGGAGGTAACAACTACCTTTGAATTCCAGATGGACTAGAGCTCAGCAAGTTCTTCAGGCTAATTGTCACTCCAAGCATTCGTTTCACCAACTCACGCAGGAGACAGAAAGCCTAATTCTGATGTTCACCATGCTGGTACAAGTCTGGAGTAACTCCAATGATGTCCACTGAAATAAGTGAGAGAAATATAAAACCCACACATGAGAATTCACAAAGTGACAGGATTTATAACTATATTATAATACTACTTACAACTTAAGTTAAAGTGTTATAATCCAGCCCTGCATGCCTCCTCTTTCTTTCCTTTCTAAATGGACCCTTAAGCATGCTGTGGTGTTGCCAGACAAGAATACACATATGAAAATAATGGTTATGGAAACTATTTTCTTACCCTTGATTTTCACATTGGCTCAGTCTTCTTGCTATTCTCACTTGTGCAGCAGTATATAAGTATCTTCAGATGATTTCTGTTTGTTGCATTTGTTCAAACAAACAATGGCTGCTATAACCAAAATGAAAAATCTTAACAATACTGAGATTTAACCATCATTTAATTTGAAAGGCTCTCAGTTTTCTGTCAGTTACACTGGGACAAAGCCAGACTAATTCCAGAGTCTTTATTGGATCTACTCTAGATTTACATCAGCAAAAACAAGACCAGAATTTGGCACTATACATATATATATAGACACACATACACACACATATATATGTATGTATGCATTTTTTCTAGTTCTGCTTTAATTCTTCTCAGGTATCAAACAGAGGAATAGCATCCCTAAGAATTAAAAGCAGAACCTTTTGCCTCCATACCCTATTAGGACAGAAACACCTTCTTAATTTTTCATTTCTCCCATACATGACATTTTGAGATAGCTGAGATTTATATAGGCAGATTTGGCAGTCTTTTCATATTTACTTACACTCAGAGATAAATCAAATCCAGGGCACTCTCTCCAAGAATAAGTTATTTGTTATCTGACTAAGTATGTGTTAGTGGATCAGACATAGGAAAGGTATTTCTATTATAACTGAGTTGTTTGGCTATGATTTACTGTGGTAGATGATATTATTTTTCATTCCTGATTATACAGAGTATTCTTCTATTGTCTCATGTATTTCAACACAGTTTGTTACTGAGGAGGGTAAGAGGAGAGGGGGGTGGATTGGTGTTTGGCACATTATCCAAAGGAAAGAAACTGAACCCCATCAGCAGGAGGAGGGAAAACTTAATCCTGCTCATGTTGAATCAGAAGCAATTAACCTCACCTGGAGTCTGCCAAGAAAAAAGGGCACCTCAGGAGAAAACATGGGTGAAATTCAAATGTATTAATGCATATCTGCATGGATTCTACAAAAGTCTCTGAAAGAAAAATGTTTAAATGCTCTGAGTAGTAACTTAACACCCTTCTATGCTCCACTCTGAAGAGAACTAGATGAGATAACATTATTATGATCTCAGGGTGCCCTAATTCTTTTAGTGACTTAAGAATTCTTCTATTTAAAAGAACAGCATGCAAGCATTACATCTCCTGAGAGAAAAGTATATTATCAACAGATTCTGCTTTTAATGAGAAAAGACAGTTGCAGCATCACTGTCTTGCACTTCTTTTCACAGGTTTTTGACTAAGCTAACTGTTTTTTCAGTTCTGGAAGGTATGAGCTCTTCAGGTCCTAGTGTAGCTTCATAATTAGGTCCTACCTTGGAGTAGCAGACTCCTAGTCATTAGCAGACTGAAGATTTCTCTAAGACCACATTTGCTTCATCCTTCATTCAAGCTGACATTATTTCTCATCCAGAGAAATTCTAGCCTGATCATTCCAAGAATTCAAGTTATGGTGAATTTTTCCTCTTCAAAAATCCAAACATTAAAAATGTGTAACTTCTGTAGCAGCATTTGAAGGAACCTTGTGGAGGACCAGAGGATTGGCTAATTTTTAAGCTTCCCTTCAATAACCAAGAAAGTCAAATCTATTACAAACATAAAATCAACTTCAAGAACAGAGTTTTGCTGATTATGTGTAATCTCATAAGACTAACTTAGATGTCCATTCTCTTTACTGAAGAATTGTGTAAAATAAAATCAGTTGTAGCGTTTAATGATGTGACTCCATCTCTCCACAAAGCTGGTAACACCAGCACCCCCCATAACTTAGCTGGTACAAACTCTAGTGCTTTGGTAGCCAACAGTCCACTGAAGTGAACAGAGAGCACTTTACACTCCTGCCTCAATTTCCTTTTTCGTTAGCAAGATTTATTTTCCTTGTCTTTTTAGCCAGGTTCATCAACCTGCTCACGTGATGGTATGCGTGAGGTTTTGCTATCATGAATAACTAGCATGCTCTTAAATGACCTGTTCTGAGTTCCCTTTCTTCCTTGATGTGTTTTCTGCAATTTCAAGAACCGATCTAGAAAGATTCAGAAAAGTAAAGAGAATATATACCACTAACCAAAGTATTTTTAAGCATGCCTATCTATCAAAGCCATAAAGTATGATAGATGCTTTAAAACTGAATGTATGTTATTCCGGCTGCTGGAGGCACCATAGAAGATAAACCAGTCCTCTCAATAACAAAAGTGCTAGGGAGAAACTCATATCCTGTGCACTCATGCTGTATTATTTACTGTTTCTATTAAAGTCATTCAGAAAAAAAATCCTCACAAATAGTGCTGTACGAATTCATGTGAAAAGTCACTGCCTTTGGAGCTCATGCTCCAAAGAGAACAATATAGTTCCTCAGTCCCAACTTCAGTACCTAATGAAGGCCAGGCTTTCAAATTCCTAGAATCAATGTTTGTGAAGTAGTAAGACCTTTTTTCCATCTGTTCTCCCCCAGTGCCTTGTCTCTTCCATCTTCTGCCCACCATCAGCCTGGCTTCTTAATTAGCTACATGATAGAGAACTGAGCTTCAGAAAAATGTCATTGTTTGGACACGCTAGGCCCCTCTGACAAGCTAGATCTAAGAAATGCAAACAGTGATGCAGCAAAAGAGCTTCTGAGGTAAAAGGCAAAGGAAACTCAACTCTGATGTGACTGGCAGCTAATTAGACCTAAAGGAAAGAGGAGGAGATGTTTAAAAATTTACACGATTATGTAAAATCAGTCAGCCATTAAAAAAAAAAAGTAACTGAAAAATCACATCAATTATATTGATGTCTGCAAGCCTTTCATCTACCCACTGGAGCTGTATTCTTGCTGCTTTCCCACCTTCCTGTTTCTCTGTGTTGTGTTACTCCACTAATATCATTGCTGCTGCATTTGTGTTTCAGACACAAAGCACTGCATTTTGAATCCAAAAGGATGGTTATGCTGGTTTATCATTAAAACCCAGTCAGTATTCAATAAGTTAAAACAAGTATGTATGATTTCAGTGGTCTTGGTAGTAAATAGCCATAAGAATCTGGAATTTAAGTGTGCAACTTCAAGCAACAGATAAAAACACATAACACTCTGACACATGCACAATAAAACTAGATAATATTTTCCATCTTGAGCTAAACCAAGGTGTTAAAGTCATTGGATTCTGCACTTCCACAAAGAAGAATTTTTAGGCGTATAGAGGAAAAGGGTGCAGCAATATCTAAGTAGTGCCATTAGTTTACCCTGTATTTGCCTTTCAGGACTATGAAATATCTCATAGGATTTTAACTTCTTTCTTCGGGAATCATTAAAAGATACCTAATAAAAATGATTATTTAAAACTATTTAAGAATAAAATAAAAATGTTTTTTTGTAATTTTGTTAGAAATACAGGTGATGATGCTAGAATTCTTAGATATTATTAATTGGTCTTTGACAACTCACTTTCCTGACAAACGGGAAATTGTTACTTGATTCAAGCACAGTAGTTGCTCACTTAGCCCTAATTTCCTACTGGTAGTTAGAATAGAAAAGCTGCATCACCAAGAGTACCATTGCAGATGATTAAATTTAAGCTCATTTAATTTACCATTTCATGCTAAAACACTTGCCTTGTTTATAAAGTGCACTTCATCATGGAACTGGATTTCCCCAGAATGGAGGTCAGTAGGAGTTCTGCAGACAAAATATCCATGCTACCTACTAGACCAATCTTTCCAAACTAGATCAAACTGATTTTACCTTTATGTTTGAAGTCATTCTTATGAGTACAAGGGAAGCTTGAAATCTTACTTCCATTGAAGAGAAAGAGTGCACTGAATGATCTGAGATGTGAGGATAGTGAAGTACTTTTGCTGGAAATGCAGAAGCACAGCACAGAAAGTGATGACAGCAAGACCACCTTTTATAACAACTCCTGTAAGCTGTAAAAGGTGGGTCATTTGGACCAAAACTTAGTTTAATTTATATACAGTGTAGTTTAACTGAGATAGTATTGTTTAAACACAGCTCCTCATTTTCAGGCTTTGCTGGGCTGCAGAGCAGAAACAGGATACAGTACCTAATGAGATGTGAAACAGATGGTCTTTCCCCCCAGTAATACTGAATTTCCATCCTCTTTCCTACAGACAATCTCCAAGTGCTTAAAAAGATCTTAAACACATTAATACGCTCACTGCCTTTGCGAGGTGAGCGTTCTTGGTCTTTCTTGGCATGGGGAAGCTGTGATGATAGACACAGATTTCCCAGCAGTCACTCAGCAGCATCCCCAAGCAGGGCTTGGAAGGGAACCCAGCTCTCCCAGCTCTGCATTACTGGATGCCTCAGCTTTGCACATTACTGATCACTCTCACTCTTTCTGACATTCTTCCTGCTAAAACAGTGAGCTGTATATCCAAAATCTGAATGCCTTTGTTCCTTGAAAGCTTAATTAAACTAGTTATGGCTCTGTTGTCATGGTCTGAAACAATGTACAGACACAACAGACATGTTTCTGGTTTTAAGTATAGTAAATGTCAGTGTTTATGTTTTTGTTAGCTGGCCTAATTATCGTGTGTCCTCTAAAACTCTCTGTGTAATTACCACTCACCATACTGACACCTACTGCTAAAGAGAGGGCTGATCAGCTGCAGGATTTCTTTACTTGGGGACCCAGCCAACAAACTGCATGTGACACCAACAGATGTTTCTGGTTTTAAAACAGTGGGAACTTCATGAACTGTTTTCCTCAACCTCCCAGGAGTAAATGCCACCATAGTTGAAAACTTGGAAACGTTTGTCAGCTCTGAACAAAGCTGTGAACAAATGCAACAGTAATTTACTACTTCTACATTCCATAAAAAAAACCCCAAAACCCAAAAACAACCTTCCCAAAAAACCCAACCACCAAACCAAACAAAAAAACCCATAAAAACAAACAAAGAAACAAACAAGCAAAACCCTGTCAGATGAGGCTACAGAGAAGACCATTAGAAAAAGCAGTATTGGGGTGGGGTTGCCAGTACAGGCTTTGCATTATCTGCATTTCTGTTACAGCACATGTAGAAACAGCTAAAGGAGAATATCACTCTAGAGAGTGTTTGTAACTCAGATCTTTGTAAGAGAATACCCATTAACGTGCAGGGCTGTTCTGAATTGTGTTTGTCACATAAAGTGAATAGCTTGGTCCAGATTCCATAGCTGTATGTTCACAGGGAGAGAAGAGTAAAAAAAAAAATCAATAAGTTCAGTGTAAGCAAGTTAGAGCAATCTTTAAAATAATAAGGCAAATCAATTTATTTCACAAATGCCTTTATTTTCAAATGCTATTGTTTAGTACTTTTTGCTGCCATTGCCCATAATATTTGAGAAAACTTGGATCTTAGTCATTTAGGTGCAGCAGGAATTATCACGTAACAGCCATGAGAAAAGATTATACATTCACCTCAGTAAAGATCTGCTGTAACAACCTTGTCCTACGGGGTAAAGAGTGGTTAGGAGGCGGGGGAAGGCAAGAAAGACAAGTTTTAAATACGGCCAGAAAAGCCCTACTTTATTGCTATATACAATGAAAGTAATTACAGAGAAAAATGAAAGCTGCTTCTTGCTGTTAGCAGGAAGAATAAGGGAATTCTGTTCCTTTTTAAAGCTTGGAGTCCATTTTGATATAATTGGTTCCAGAATTATTTATGACATTAATTGCTGCATTATCGACTGCCTGTCAGCTCTTCTGGCAGTTAGTCCATCTTTCTTACCACAGAAAGCCAGCTCAGCCCAAACTAGACTGACAAGCTAATTATACCCATCTTCCCCTTCAATGACAAATGCTGCTCATCGGAAACCTTTCTAGAAATAAGCTTTCATTCTTTCCCCTTTTTCCTGAGCCAGACACAACCGATATCTCAAGGTACAGATCACAGCTGAAACTCTGCTCACAGGGCTATTAGCTCTGAACATCTCACTTGAGCCAAAAAACCTAAGCATCTTATGTTATCAAACTGTATGTCATTCCCTGATGCTAGTTTTCAGTGGATGTGCACTGGGCCATGGCTGTCACTCAAAGCCATGGCAGACAGAACAAACCGGACTGCATTAGCTGGGCCCTTCTCAACAGCTGAGGCAGGTCTCTGACAGCCATTCCAAGGCTCAGAAGTAATACTTTGCATTTCCCTCATGTAAACTTTCAGAATAACTATTTTATGGCTTTCATTTCCCTTTAGCCTACAAATGGTGGGTGACACTACCCAGAAAAAAATGTTCCTTTGGTGTGAGAAAATTTGGAGTAATACTGTGAGGGGGCAGACATCCTGGAAACGAGGGGAAATTCCAGAGGAAAAGAAAGGACCTGGTCGACATGATGGTCTCACCTCCACAAGGGCTCCTGCGTCATTGTGCTATAACGTCAACTGGTGTAAATTCTACGCACCACTTAATCCAAAGCCGGTTGTGATTTTCCATTTTTCCCATACTTTTATATCTATACTATTTATAATATTTCTTTAATGTTTTATTTTTAACCATAAGGGTTTTAAGTATCTCCGGGGTTGTTTTTTGGGGTTTTTGTTTGTTTGTTTGTTTGGGTTTTCTTGGTGTTAGGTTTTTCTGTGTGTGTGTGTGTGTTTTGTTTCTTTCTTTCTTTCTTTTCTATAAAGATCAGACACTGAAACACCTAGACAGCCAGGCAGCTTGTGACAAGATGAGAAGGCACAGTCTGAAGCTGCACCAGGGGTGGTTTAGGTTGGATGTTAGGAAGCGCTTCATTGCAGAAAGGGTAATTAGACACCGGAATGGACTGCCCAGGGAGGTGGTAGAGTTGCTGTCCCTGGAGGTGTTTAAGGAACGACTGGATGTGGCACTTAGTGACATGGTCTAGTCGATGTGGTCGTGTTAGGTCATAGGCTGGATTGATGATTTCAGAGGTCTATTCCAGCCTCAATAATTCTGTGATTCTACGACCATGACAGAATCTGTCAATTCTTAACAGATTTGGGTTCCATTCATATAGGCAAGAGGAATAAAAATGAAGATCACAACGTAACCTAGGTATGTTACTGCTCAGTATCTGTTAATTTGCACTCCAGTACCTTGTCCATTGAAATGGATGTGCTGGCTGGTAACACGGCAAGGAGTCAATGTCTCATCTGGATGGAAATAAACATTTACATACCGTATATATATAAATATATGTATACTATGTACAACTGAACAGTGTTCAGCACTACAACTGATACTAGCAGACATCCCCTCACAAAAAGTCTCCCAATGAAACAAAACCAAAACCAACTGAATTGTAACACTGCCTGGACAACACTCTTTCAGATCAGAGACAAGGGATGCTGGTAGCACTACAATGCAAGACAGCTAATCTTACTAGTACTACCTAAACCCACTATCCCATTCACTCAATCTGACGGCTATCAGCAGCACTAAATTTACTGAAATTGTACTGTGAATTCAGATAAATAAAATTGAGGTCAATATTTCAGCAGGCCTATAGTCAAAACTGGCCGTGGACATTGCTGTTGCTGTGGTAACTTCTCAATTTATTCAACAGCACAGGAAGAAGTTGCATGAACCTGCATAAAGGGTAAGAATGTCAATTAAATGACCCCATGGCTGCTTTGATTTACATCCAGTTCTTTTATATCCCTAATTCAGGAAACACTTGCAGTTCCTTGCTTGGACTGAGCAGGCTCCTGGGGTTTGGGTTTTTTTGAACATCAAGTTGCCAAGCAAAGTGGGGGTTGTAATTGAGTAGAAGTCTTGTGTAGGTAAAGTCCATGGGAAAAACAGCACATAAATTGAGTCTGAAGCTTTACAAATTGGCTACTTAAACCACTCCACACCTATAAATCGTGCTGTGCTGTAGGTCATCTTTCTTTAGACACTATCTTTCACAACAAAAAGACCTAGAAGAGAGAACCAAGAATCCAATAAACAGATTAACTGCATGCTAAAACACTATGGAGAAAGCAAGAAGAAAGGAAATCGCGTAAACAACCTGTTCAGTAGATGATGCAACGAAGCTGGTGTCAGTGCTTGGTGTTTTTTCTAAAACACATTGCACACTCCTGTCAGCAGAAAATGACTGCATTTATGGGATTCCCAGGATTTTTAAAAGGCATGAAATATGTTCCTGGTATTTTTACACAATTTTCAGAATCAAACCAGTTGTGATGACAAGGATCTCTTCAAAGTTATGAAATGCAGACATGGCATTTCCACTTTGATTCACAACATTATGTGTAAAATATTATATATCTGCATACTTTGTTAGATAATTTTAATTCTAGATCACGCTCATATTAAACACACATTACACTACAGTAGAAACAAAAGACTACTCAAGTGCTTTACGTAAACTCTGTGAGATGTAAATTGTTTATAAATGAAGCAAGATTCCTTTTTTTCCCCTTACTGCTCAGCATTCAGAGAACATGCAAACCACCAGGAAGTGATTATTAATATGATATATCTCTTCAGGTTTTATTATTGCTGTCTAACCCTAGATTTCCCCCTCCCCCCCCCTCCCCGTTATCTAGCATTTATCATTTTTTGTCTATGATCTTACTAAACATAATTCAGGGTAGCTGACAGAAAAATGTCTATTCTTTTGTTTCACTCTTACAGTGGTCTGTGTAAAACTTATTCACATTAAGCACTAAACACCTTTGGAGAACACTAAATACTCTAAGAGAAAAAATGTGATTTCCTGTAAAACCATCAGTAAATATATAAAGTAATACTCAGCATGTCAGCATTTCTGCCCAATAGCATAATGAGGTGATAAGTTACTTCAAGAGCACTAAGAATAATAGCCTACCAGATTGTCATTTGTTGAGGTTAAATGAATAGCCTTATGCTTTCAAGGAGTACCTTCCACCACCAAAATCAGTGTATGCTTTAAGGACTCAGTGACAGCTGAAATAAAGTCACTAGGGCTTATATGCTGCTGACCTTGATAGCTTTTTAGTTTAAAACATTTTAAAGGTACAAGTACAACAACAATGGTGAGGGAGGAAAAAAAGAAAGCAAGCGTCAGAAGATCTAACAGAAGCAAGATGCATTTGCTTTTGACTTCTAATTAATCAAGATAACATCTCTTTCAGCTATTAGACAGTAAAATCAATAACCTGAGCAGTCTGCCTGCCAGTTAGACTTATACACCAACACCTATTATTGGCAAAACTGTGATGTATTTAACCATTTCATCCTTTATTATATTAAAAAAGGTAACCAACCTCTGTGAGAGAGTACAGAAAAAAAAAAAAGTTGAGCACCACAATAAGCTCCTTACTCATTTGTCATCAAATTTCCCACTAGTATCCTTCCAGATGCTCCTCACTGAAACCTTTTTGTAACTGCTACTTTCTCTCACTGGAATGATTGTTATAGAAATAAATCAAAACAAAGCACCCCAAACCTCAGCTCCATCACTATCAGATCTGAAAGGAAGCTGGATATTTGATGCTTCTGGGAATCAGCGATACTCTGAGTAAAACAGAAAACACTACAAATAATTCTGCTATAATAGTGCTGCAGAAAAACCAGAGGTAGAACTCAGAAATCATTACAGTGGTTTCATTTCAGAGGGAAGTCAAATGGATTCTATGTAAACTGCCTATGTTGAGGTCCTGCAGCCTCTTACCCTGGTCAATAATCCCATTAAGTATGTGACATTCCTACAAAGGTGCCAAATCCTGAAATCTTTTTTCATTAATTAGCTCATTTCCCCAAAAAACCTCATTGAATTCAGACTCTTTAATCAATGAAGACAAAAATGCTTACTTTCCAAAAGAAGAAATGATCTGGTTCATTTTATCTAGTTTTAGGAAGTCTTTTAAACTCTGCCCCATTTTAATTTGTGAGGCTTAAAGGAGAAAGTTTTTTCTAATACTGACGTTCTGAAGGCCACAAAAACTTCCGAATTCTACTTTTCAATACCAGACAACCAGCACTGGTATCAAGGGTCCTCATCAGTCCAGTAAAACTATTAACTCCACTCCAGACCTGCAGTTACAGCTGTTCCATTAACTTATGGGATCTGGTTGACAATATTGTGACTTATTGCTATGTAGCATACAACTGTTTCCCTTTCCTATTTTCTCTTCTCTAGCAAAGTAGGATTCCAGTTGAATCTCTGTTGAACTAGATTGGAAGTCTTGAGTAGCTGAGGTCTTGATTCTGCAGATTAAATGCATAATCGCATCCTAGGCCGCATCCAAAGAAGCATGGCCAGCAGATCAAGAGAAGTGATTCTGCCACTATACTCAGTGCTGTGTCCAGCTATTGGACCCCCAACACAAGCAGGGAGCAGGTCCAGGAGGGCCACCAAGATGATCAGAGGGCTGGAGCATGTCTCCTATGAAGACAGGATGAATGAATTGGGGCCGTTCAGCCTGGGGAAGAGAAGGCTCTGAGGAGACCTTACAGCTTCATTTTAGTATCTGAAGCTGACCTACAGGAAGGCTGGGGAAGGACTTTTTAGAAGGGCTTGTAACGACAGGACAAGGGGTAATGGTTTGAAACCGGAGCAGGGTAAATTTAGGTTGGACATAAGGAAGAAGTTCTTTACAACAAGAGTGGTTGCCCAGGGAACAGGTTGCCCAGGTATGTGGTTGAGGCTCCATCCATGGAGACATTCAAGATCAGACGTGGTGTGGTCCTGGACAGCCTGATCTAGTTGGAGGTGTCCCTGCTTACTGCAGGGAGATTTGGCAAGATGAGATTTGAGAATCTCTTTGAACCTGATGCAATCTGTGAATCTGTGAATTAATAAAATGAGTACTAGAAAATACAAGCCTTGGAAAAGGTAAACATTATGGAGCAGCCTTCAAAAACTTTAGAGGGTTTGTTTTCATTCCTTTCCACAGGTTGCCATTAAAAAAATGTTACTGAGACAAAAATGTTTCTAGAAAAGATTAGGTCTTTGTAATCACCATAGAATAAGCAAAGTGCAACATATCCGAATGCATCGAATCAAATTATTTAGTGTGTGCATATTTAGCAAGAACAATACAAATGGACCAGTAATTATGTATTTTCATGCTATATTTGTCTTTTTCTATCTTTTTTTTTTCAGTGATCAGATGCACAGTTAATTACACTTAATAATGATAATTATGGCTTTATTTTACAATGCAGCAAATTTACTCAATCAGGCATTTCATAATGCATAGGATGCTATGAGAGTTATTATAGCAGAAGAGAAATATTTAAAATAAACATTTCTCTCTAGAGGTCTTTTGACCTACCTTCCTTTGCTGCGCCACCGATATACTGTACAGTTCAGAGTAACTCCCATTAAGGGAAACAGGAAATCCTTAGGTTACATAAATCCTCTGGAACTACCTGTCAGAAAGCTGAACTTCTGTTGCAGAGAGAAATAATGAATTTACATTGCTGTCAAGGATGCAAACATGGTCTGCGATGACCAAAACTAAGAGGATAGAATCCAACAGGATAATTTGGAGACTCTCTCCTGCACTTTAGTCTAGTTCGAGATGATAGTTCATTTATCATAGAGGGAAAGAACAACCACAACCTGTCTTCAACAGGAAGGTGATACACAGTGAAGAAACAAACTTAAGATTGGGCTTTCTGCTACAATCTTGACTATGCCCCATGGAACAGTTACACCAAAGATCTCTGAACACTTATGCATGATTTATGGAGATTGTCAACTAAAGCCATCACTATGATAAAAACTGTTTCAAAAATTATTTTTCCATCCACTATGTGTTTTTATACTGCTCATTATTCTCCTCACTGTAAAAGAATGAGGCATTACCAATGCCTCTTCCTCTCCACACCTTTCTTCTTACTAGTCTCATTTTTTGTTGTTACTTTCTAATTTCACTGTATGTATGAACATAATACATACAAAAGTTTTTGTTGGAGGAGGTAGATGTACAGCCACAACATTTCCACAATCCAAGAAGCTTAACAGGAGAACTTTATGATATCACCAAAGTATCTGCCACCTCAGCTTACACCACAGTCTCCCATTCCAAGTCTTTTGAGCATCAATTGCCGCAACACAGAAATAGTCTACAGCCTTGGCAAAACATTTTCAAATGTCATTCTCTGCCACCATAAATGAGGGCAAAGGGATGTGGTTTGCCCCTCAAGATGCAACCTGGCTTGTCACAGAATGGTGCTGATTTATATTCAGCTCTGAGTCAGACACAGCTGAAACATGACCAAGGCTTCTTTCCTCTGTGAGGTGCCATTAAGAAAGATACATTATGTGGGTTTTGCTCCACTATTCCTGCAGACCTCAATTGTAAGTCTTCCAGAAGGAGTATTTTGGAGGCAAGCCTGATGTTCCATGGGAGCTCCAATCTACCTGTCACATGCAGAACAGGTAGACCTTCAAGATAACTTGTTTTCCCTTCACGGGTACAGACTCTGCCCTGCACAGGGTCACTGTGAGCAAGCAAGCAGATACCTGCTTTGCTCCTCTGCAGCCTCCTCACTGAACAAGTCTCACCACTCTCCAATTTAGACACAAGAAGAGGTTCATCAGGCAAATACCTCATGAACATACCCTCCAATGCATAAGAAGTCATGTGAAATGGAGACATTCAATTCTGAGCATCGTTTTCTCACAGAGGGCAATCAAGTCAACCAAATTTGAATGTCAGTGTAGCTAATATTAAGGTTGTTAAAAGGGAGAATATAAAAAAATCCAGAGTTTGCATTTAAGCACCCTAATTTGACTTATCCTAAACCTGTGTTTTATGAGAGTAGAAAAAAAATTCTGTATTTTGGGATACATTATTTTCATATGTCTGACCATGGACAGAAATATACCAATCTATTTTTTTTTTTTTACCCAATGTTTTCAAGCTTTGGGTTCTGCTGTTGCATGAAAAGATAAAAAGACTGTTTACAAAATACGTTTGAACTTCAGACAACAAAACAATGCAGAATCCCTTCTGAGCAATTTGCTAAAAATAATAAATAATAAAATCTACAAAAATGTGTATATTAAACACATTCCTTCATTGAGTCTTCCTTTCTACCACCATATTGTGAGTGTTTTATAAGTCTGTTTTAACATACAGAAGGAAGTACTCTTAAACCCATGCCTGATTTATCACTATGCCCAGGTAGCCAAAAGATATAAGCAGAAACCACACTAACAGATTTGGAGGTGCCACTGACTTCTTAATACAAAAGATTAAACTTTTGTTCAACTTGCCAAGGAATTCACATTAACAGAAGCTGATTGTATTTAGAAAAAGCTAAAACTGAAGTATGTATATTCAGGCTGCTAAATGGCAAAGAATCTCCTATATTAAACTGAAGTTAGATGAGGAGCAGGCACTTACCCCTGCAAACAACATGCTGATCATAAGCTCTCTGGAAACCTCAATGTGAAGCTCTTGATTGAAGTGGCCTGAGCCGCAGTCCTTGGCCCACTGTAGACAACCAGTTTTATTTACACAAACTTTTTGGGCCATCATTAAAGATGCATTATTTGAAAGAAGATGTCAACATGATAACTCAGAAAGAATGTAATTTTATGCTGACTGCACCTCAACTTTACAAGGATACAATCAGAAATCGAGGTTGTAAATTATCCAGAGGTAGTACAATCAATAAATTGTCAACTTTTTGGTACAATAATCATCACTATTGGCTGGATCTTAAGCTGGAGTAAATAAGTAACATGAATCATGTACAATAAACTGCTTCATCAGTGGTTGAAATATTTTGTCTTTATATGTTTTGATTATTAAGGAGTATCTTCGGCAAGTCAGTGCCATTTCTGAGTAAACAGTTTGTGTATTTGGGTCACCCTTAAAGAAATCTTGAAAGACTTATCCTTCTGGCTTGGGGGAAAATTGCAGAGAAAAAGGGTGCTGACCTCCTGTCTGTCTACTTGGTGGCTGGTAAATGTTAGCACAGCTTGATAATATCAATTAGACTGGGAAGCTTTATTTTAAGTTTTTTGAACTATCACTACTGCCTGTGTCCATTTGTCTTTTTTATTCTCTAGATGTGCCATGACAAGGATTAAATGCGACACACACCAAACTTTGAATGTCCCGCAGCCAGTTCCAATGGCTTGGATGCTGTCATTTCGAGCTACATCAGGAACAGTGGCTCAATGGCTGCATCTGTGACACATGTCAGAAACTTTTAAATGTCTGCTCTTTTTTTCATCAGGATGCTTCTGTATCCTGGCTAGGGAAGAGATGACATTTTGTGTTTTGGAGGAACTTGTTGTGGTTCCCTCTTCCTGCCTCCTCTAACTGTCAGCCTGAGTTTCCCCTAAACATATCAAAATACAGACAAATAAACCTTGTCATTTAGAAATATATTCAGTAGTAAGCATGCTTGAAAACAATGTTTTAGGAGGAACTTGGGCACATTTTCTCATAGAATGATGAGCTACACAAAACACAGCGCTAGGCTATTTCTGACCTTTGTTATGTGCCGCCTTAGAAGATTGATGTGCACAACTCAGATACACATGAATTCCTTAACATTTCTGTTCTTTTTCCATTAAAGTGGAATAATTTGGCATATAAAATACACAGCATATCAACATGAATTTTTTTCAAGGCTTGGGAGAATTAACATTTTGATAAGAATACATAGTTTAAGGGTAGAAAATAGATCTGCTAATGGACACTAAGGGGTCTCAGGGCAGGACTCCAGGAGTTGAAAATACAATTCAGAAAAAGAAAAGAGCAGTCTTGCATCATTATCATTCATTTAAAATAAATACATGTCATTTTTAAGATCAGATTGGGATTTCTTTGTCTTTCAAAATAAAATTAAAACCAATAATAATAATAACAATTTTTTAAAGCCTACAATCCTGGACTCCTTGATTATGATATTTTCCCTTTGGGTTTAATTGATATAAAAAATAGACATTTTTCTTCCTTTTCTCTGGGCACTCTGACTTCTTCAAATTCTCCTAGAGTTATTTGTGACTGTGTATGGGCAGACAGATATGTTTCACACAGTTAAACACTGTGTAATTTTACTCTGGGGCTCTCTTTGCCTACTTCAACTGGCCATGCCTCAGCTGGATTTGACTAATAGTGGGACTTAAAATGTCTTCTTAAAATAATTATTTGGGCTCCTGGCTAAACTTATTTTTAAAAACATAAGAAGAGAAATGCAGTGATGGCATGTGAGCTTGCATGTACGTACAGACAGGCAGCTAAATCTTGTTTTTAGAAAATATAGCATATATGCCCATTTCCCTGCTAGTCCTAGGGGGTATAGAAGGATTGATGGCCTTTTAAGGGAAGCATTCTGCTTATTCATATCTGACTGTGGAGAAAACTGGGTTCAGATGAAAGATGCTCATTTAGCAGAAGGTAACCTGAGACATTGTAAAGGGCCAAAAATTCAAGTAAAATGCAGCAACTTGTTTGGATGGATGAGCATTCCAGTCCTCAGCACTGTGCCCAGCATTTTCTGGGTACCCAACACATCATGCATTTTTGTTCTGGTTTTCCTGAGGCACTGTTTCACCATTTATTTCAGTGCTAGACGAAAGACTACAACTCTAAACATAAAAATTAATTAAGTGTATTAAACTCCAAATAAGTTAGTTTAAAAGCAAGTGCTTCTGCAGTCACCTTTGTATTTGCTGCACTGAAAACTAAATGAAAGAGTACCAAACAAATCATAGAATCACATAACCAGAACTATCAGCGCACACAGACAAAAGTCTACTTTAGCATTTCATATAATTAGGTAATCAGTGAGCAGCAGATAGAAAAGTGGGAAGGGCCAGCTATGGTTAGTTAAGAATCAGCAAGATTCCCAAACCTTTCATGATGCTACCTTTCTTCTATGCAGAAATGAAGAGAGGTAGCCAACCAGCAAGAGATGAAATTTCTCATAAAAAGTAGCATTCTAGCCTAAATTTAAATATAGCATTTGTACAAAATTAAAACAATGTAAGATCAAAATTCTTTTTGTATGTTATTGCAAAAGAGCCGGGGATGTTTTAGTTAATTAAGTTCCTGTATCCTCTCAGGTTAAGTTTGCATTAGCTGTATTATTCCAGTAGGGAAAGCAGGATATATATTTTTATTTTAGTATCTTTTTAAAGTAAACCACTGAAATAGGCACAAACTGAAACCACCTATACTGTCTCATAGACTTGAAGTACACTTTTCTTACCTTCCTGTAAAACGTTCATTAGCAGAGTCTGCAGGTCTAGAGCATTTGTCCAGATTTCCAAGCTGGTGTTCCAGTTAGGTAAAATGTGAACTGACCAAGCATTGAATCCCAAATGGCAAACATAGCAGAATGCTTTATTGACTAAATCCTTTGTGTTTTGATTTGAGAAAAAACATAAATCACACTCATCAGACCTCAATAACTGTTTAAATATAATCATTTTTGGAATAGAGTGAAATTCTGTAAAATATATTAATTTCCAGTTTGATATATAACAAAATATTTTACTGTGTAAAGCTCCAGAAATTTACCAGCTAGTAGCTGCTTCAAAACTAATGAATTTGGGTTTCTTTCTTGGGTGATAGACACTTATTCTTTATACCACAGGCTTCTTTTTTTTTTTAATTTGTATTTTGATGCCCTATAAGAAAATGCAAACCATTTCAGCATGAAGCTGACACATATGACAGCTTCTATATAGCCACTAAACACCTCTTGGTGCAAAAATGAATGTTCAAGTGAAGCAAAACATAACATACAGCATTCTATTTCTGGCTTTGTTAGCTCAAGACAGACCTTTACTTTTATTTCTTTTAAACAGGGTGTGCATTCCTACATTTTGTGATATTTGTTCCTACTGCCACTGATGTTGAAAGCTTTACCACTGACATGAATGGAAAGAGGATAAGGCTCAGAATGTGCTTATGATACAAACTTGTGATTAACATTAACAGCCAGTAGGTTTTTTTACTCTTAAGCCTCATAAATATAGCTGAAAAAGCATTTATCTGAAAGTGGAAAATGAGGGCTTAGCTAGAGCTGTGCAAACCTTTCATAATGAAAGCCAGAACTACCCTGATCTGAAAGAATTGCTGGAGGCCTGACACTCAGGCCAGGTTTGCTAACCCCTTTGTGAACGTAGCGGATTTATGGTTTCAGATGAAAACCTCATAGAGCTCAATAGTGGTTTTGGCTGAACAACGCTTTCAGCTTTTTCTCAGACTTGAAACTTATTGAGTGTGGACCCACAATAACCAAAAATCAAAAATAAATAAACAAATAAATAAAAGACCAGCATGAACACCACATGGAGGGAAATCACCTAAGACTCTTAGAAACCCTAAGTACAGCAAGCAGTAGCTGGGGGAAAGGTATAGTTAGGTATAACAGATGTTGAGATCTTGCAGCTCCACTGTTCTCTGAAGTAATGGCCAAGGAGGTGTGTAATCAGTGAAGTTCAAGCTAACCATATCAGGCACCAGTTGATAACTGTAGTTTATCCAAATAATTTCCCAGTGCACTGACATTTCCACTGCCTGACATAATATGTGCATTGTATACTAGGTGGTGATTTGGTGGTTTGGGAAGTAGCCAAGGAAGGAGACTCAAAGTATAGTGAACTTTCTTCCAAAATTGATGCTGAAATTTGGCTACTTGAAACACATTACAACTCACGGTTAAATCAGTAGAGTATTAAAAAGGAAATGACTCTTGAGCAGAGAAGTTTTGCTTTTCCCCTCTCTTGCATTGTAATCCTCTGACCAGCACTAAATTGACTAGTAAGCTAAAGGAAATTAAAGAAAATATGAATAAAAAAAATCTCGAGCTGGGCCAAATTCATCCCCAGTGTAGCTTAGCTCAAGTAAAGTTAAATCAATGGAGTTCCACTAGGGATGAATTTGGCTTATTGTCAAAAGGAAATGAAGCAACTGTGCCCTCATTTACAGCTATCAACTTAAACAGAAATTTCATTATATAGGATTTTCTGAAAACAATTCCTAGGTAAAAGAAAATTGTTAAGGTTGAGCAGCAAGTGTGTTTCAAAATTCCCTGAAGTCCACAACTGTCTGCTTACTCGGTAGATATACTGAATGCTAGATAATTGAGTGCACACATTGTTCCAAAGGTCTTATAAAACCAGAGAGCCTATAAAATGAATAAGCAGATTGTCTTCAGAAATCTCCTTTTTTTGTTTTCCCTGTATTGAATCTTACATAGTAAATTGCAAAAAAAGTGTCAAATTAAAAGCAGAAGGGCAATTACAGATAGAAATTATGCAGATGATAACAATTTCAGTTCAGTTGGTATTCTTTATTTGATTTTCTCTGTTAAATTTACAAGAAATGTAGAATTTCTGAAGCTGTACTTTTCTGCCTGTGATTTTCTCCAGAGTATGACCTGAAGAAATCTGTGAAGACCCTCTTTGTTTCCAAATACAACACTGGATTAAAACTTAATATTGACATTTCCAAATAGATTTATTTCTATTTGTTTTACTATAAAACTATAATACCAGAAGGATGTATTTGTGTTCTAAGAGGATCCATGGAATTGTTGATGAGAGGTGAGATGATTTGTTATAAATCCTCTATATTAAGATAAAACTAGGTTTAAAGACTCCCTTGAGCTTACACTTTCATTTTTGAATTGGCAGCAAAACTTTCAAACAGGATGTAAAACATTTGCAAGAAATTTTAAACTTGTGTTGAGAAGATGATTTGAACCTATTTCAGAACTTTCTCTCACAGCCCAAACATTGCATGTAATGTGATAATGTGGAATCTATTTTACATTAAAACCTATGAACACAACGAAGATGCTGTTCCCTTAAAATGCTAAGGATGCTGAAATGATGATGATATTTTGTGAATGTGCCATGACCATGACTTAGTTTGTCCTCAAAAATATCTGCTCCTTGAAGGCTTGTGAAAATCCTGATCTGAAACCTTAATCTAATTGTCAGCAACTCTAAGAAAGGGTCAGCTTCAGGTTGACAACACCACCAGAGGCAAGTCCATCAGAGTCACCTAACCTATAAGGTAACTTTTAGAAACATTCAGCAGCTTCAGTACTGCGTACAGAAAATATATTAATTCAGCCAGCATCCATGAAGTAGGTGTGATAAGTATATCCTGAGCATTCTCAGATAACAAACATCAAAGAAAATACTCTTAAGACTTTGTAAGAACAGATTATACATTATTGGAAGAAGCCATTTTTCTTGGGCCTCAATCTCATTTAATCATAGATCTCGGTAGGTTATTTGGGTATTAGAAGTAAAATGAGCATTAGCTCATTTTAGGTAAGACAACATTCTCAAATCCCCTAAACTCATAGGGTGGCATCAGGAAATCAAAGGCTTTATCAGTTGTTCACAGTCAAAGGCCAGCTCTAAGAAGGCTCCAAAGCAGAAGGCATCTTGGTCTTTGAAACCATTTAGATGCGTGTGTTTGTAACTATGCTCAATTGCCACAGAGTTATTAGTATAGGCATGGTCCAGCAGTAATATCTTTAGACTTGTTTTCTCACAATGTTTGTTTTGTTTTATTCTTGCTACTAGACATAGAAAGGAATGCAGAAAACAATTTTTAACTAAATTGCAGAGAAATACTAGACAGTGAGAGGTAACGGTTAGCAGGTGTACATATAAAAACACTGAAAAAGCAAACTATGTATTTCAATTGTTACACTACAAGCAGTGAGGCAGAAATATCACTTTAAAACCAAAAGGGGAGCACTTACCTATTTCATGCCATCACTTTCTTGCAGAACAATGACATGGCAATTGAGGCAGGCAAGGACACAGCTAGAGATCTTTTGGAACAGAGGACAACAGCTAGCGAGCCATGCAAGACTCCTGACTTCATATCACCTGATTTGCTGTGATATTCCCCAGACCAAACCTGCAAATGGATACTTAGAAATCTAAGTGTCAAACATACAGCCTCAGTCTTGGCTAAAAAAGTTACACCTCCATAAAGCTGAACTTCATCGCTTTCTTTCACATATGCCAACCATTTAACAAAGCAGAAAGACAGACAGTTGTACAAAGAATAAAAGGAATAAACTTTCCCAAACTGAGCAAGCAAAGACACGTGCCAACTATCACACCACATAAAGAAGAAATATGTGGTAAGACTCAGTGTGAGTCAGTATAAAATGGGCTGATTCAGAACGTCACCACAAAAGCTGCATCTAACAAAGTTCTACTGGGGGTAAATATTTCCCAACATACTCATATTGCTGGCAGGAATAAAAAAATATTAATACATCCACTGGCAGCAAGTGAACCCTGTAATTTACAGAGAAAATTTTCAAAAGCACAGACAAGTTTGTTTCTTTCTTCTGACTTAAGTGGGAGCAACATACAATGATTTTTATCTGCAGTGGAGACACAAGAACTGAACATTCACCAATCATGGAATTCTCTGCTCAAAAACCCAAATATTAGGAAGGGAGCTGCATACCAGCCTTCCAATACTAGAAACCCTAACTCTCATGGATAAAACATTGACTTAAAAGCGACTAACAGTTTGAGTAAAAGAATACCAGAGTAAGTATTCAAAACTCAGCCTTAACAAAGGAGAAGAAAGCAGTTTCGGTGGTAACATACTTTCAGCAATACCATAAATCACTTATGCATGTAACACAGGCAATTAGAGCCAGTCTGCTCTAAAGTTAGGTCAGTGTATCCATAACGGCAGGATTTTCACTGAAAGTCATTTATCTAACCCTTTAATTACAAGGTTAGGAATTAACATTTTCACTACATAAAGTTAGGAATGCACTAAGCACAGCTACTACAGGCAGCTCCTGGTAAAACCATTCACCTAGTCTTTGTTTGTGAAGACTTGTGATGTCTGCCAAAAGCTAAGGTACTGGTCATCACAAGGCTGAACATATCACTGAAGTTTAGATGTTTCAAAAACATTTGTAGTATTTGAAGATTAATTATTGAAACACACTTTGGATCTCAAATCTTGTTAACCATCAAGAAATATATCTGGCAAAAATTATTCTTGTAACAATGCAAAAAACTAAGAACACAGCGGTTCCTTGGAAAGATACACATTTTCAAATCCTTATAGCTTGGTAGGCACATCTTCTATTTTAAATAGCCTAGTTAATCTTGAAAGGGAAGATGTGCCATGTATAGAGAAGGGGGAGTAAAGCAGAGAGAGTAGACTCTCTTCTTTGATTACTTGACACCAACTTTGATTCTAAATGATATTTGGTTCAGTTAAGAAATTAAGGCACAGTTCCCAGTGAGGAAAGAAACAGGTGTAGATAGCAGCCCCAGGTTTGAAAAGTTTTCCATGTCTTTAAAAAGAACTTCAGCAGAAGACATCTGAAAACAAAATGCTTTGCATATTAAAAAAGAGTGATGTTAATTAAACAGTAATAAATATTGATTGTTTTGAAATAACATCCTAATATTTGTCAGGAATATAAAATAATTGTTCATATATTATCCTCTGATTTTCCAGAACCAGTGACATTTAGTGCAAATTTCCCTTGAGCATATTTCAATTAGGAATGTACCATATTTAACTATAGATATATAAACCCCCAAGTGAGAGCAAAAACCAAAATGGAAAAGACTTTGATCACATATCATTCCAAAAATATTTTTGCCTCCAAAGCTTTGCTGGGAAGAAAACACTCCTGAAAATGATACAAATGGTTTTGACAATAGGAAAAGTAAACAAGCAAAATAAAGAAGGAAGCATCATGTGGTCAGTTTGCAAGTGCTGTTTATTGTTTGAGGCAGGGTTAAAGCCTTTTGTAAAGACAAGAACATACATGCAACAAGAATGAAAGTGACATTAGGTTATTCTAAACACCTCTGTTCATAACCCTCCTGCCTACAATATGCCATGGCCAAAATGTGTGGAGGTTTCAAAACAGACATTATGATAGGAACAAACAATGACTGCTGTTATTTTGGGAACCAGGAGAGAAGGCAAGTGCCTTTAATATTTCTAATGATAGTTTTAATTTAGAAAAGAGGCATGTAGCTTTGCTTTATCTTATATCTCCTAGGACTTCTAATGTGAATTGACATATCATTTGTAACCATGTATGACATTAGCAGAGGCATTACAAGTGGCCAAATATCCTTTCTAGACACCAGCTGGTATGGCAAAGAGTTCGGTGTTCAGTTCGAACCACAGGTAGCCTAAACTGGATAGTTTTATGTTCATCACTGATTTTGAGTATCTGTTAAAGATTTATTATAGACTTTCAGAGTGAGTGAAGGCTTCCATTTACTAAGGCCTAAAAGATTCACCAGCAGTGAGCTTTCCTTTGTCACCCTGTCAGTGTCTCATTCTTTTTCATCGGTCAAGCCTGATTTCGTGATTGACTTCGACATTCGCTTCCACCTGCAACACTAGCTGATAACAGCCCCCCAAAGCAGGCAGCTTCTAAAAACTGACTTTTTTTTTCAACCAGTGACTAAAGACCACCAACTAATTTCAAACAATTCAATAACAGCCAGACAGTGATAGCTCTCAACTAGGACAAACATACGCAGGTTTGGAACAGAACAGACTCAGAATTTTTGTGTATTTCGTGGCCAATCTCATTGTATATAGTAGTACTTAACACAATACATGCAGGAAGTACTAGGATTTTTTTTCCCAGTAACAAATTCATGATTCTAAATACGTCCAATTGGTTCATCTGAAAAGCAAGAAATAGCCAGGCAGCTTTATTTTTTTCCACTGAAAACTTGACAATAGCCTTTTCTTACATAGACATCAAACAGGATTAATCAGAACTCATCTCTATATTAGTAAAGCTGTTAATTCTCCTAGTTTGTTTTATTGACTATCTCTCCCTTTGAATAATCATATCCATCTGGTAGCAATTTTCTTTTATACCACTCCTTTTTAAACAGGGTTGGGATTTTTCCTAAATTCCAGTGCTTAATTTTAAATTTAACCCCTCTACAATTAAAAAAATATCTTGTGCAATAAAGTAGGAATAATACACACTGTCAATATCACAGCTGAGAGCTTCTTCCAAGTATATACAGTTAAGCTGCATCACTAGTAAAATTTGGTTGCTTTTCTGAAGGCCAGAGTCAGTAAATGTTGCGATGTAACGTAAGAATTAGCAAATTTTGTTTGTATCCGAAATTGCTTAAATTCTTTGCATCTAAACAACTACACAAATTGATAGTACTTTGCATGGCTGAAATATTTTTAGGATATCATTTTCCCCTTGTTGAAAGAAAAAGTAACCCATCCAGGCTCATCTGGGGGGCAGGGGAGAGACAACAAACAAAACCAAAACCCCATACTGTTAAAGGATTTGTGTAAGCATACATGAGATGATAGAAACACAAGCACTTAATTCACAGGGCAAAAAATAAGGGCTTTTCATCTGAAATTATCTCTCTTTTATAAACACACTGATATCACCAGCCACTTTCACTCAACAGGCAAGCTGGAGATAAACATGGTGCTTTTGCTAAGGCGCCGACCGATGGAGCATGCTCACTGAAGCCCCAGGTGTGACCCCTGCTCTTCTGTGAGCAGCAATTGGACCAGGCAATCCATCACGGTGCTCCTCCTGTCAGACTGGGTGCTCGGCTGCAGCTGTCTGTCACACTGGTGGATGGGACCTGCTTAAAGGCAATCATGTCAATCTCTGTGTGACTACTCAGACTAAGATAGAAGGATGATCTTGACAGGCTTGGCAAAGTCAGCAGAAGGCACTAGAGGACTTTAGTTACAGGCTTAAAATTTAGATGCAATTTGTGCTTGTTATGTGGAGGGATAGAAGAGATACAAAACAACACTGCATTTTACAGCTGGTCATCTCGGATGAATCTGTTGCCTTCAGAATGTTTTCCATAGTAAATGTAGCGGCATTTTCCCAAAATGCCTACAAGAAAAAGGAAATTAGGTCAGCAGTGGCATAATACACAAATAAAGCACATAACCAGAGAAGTTAAAAGGAGGGCAGGGAATAGTTTTCTCTTGTCCTGCTAAAGAAAATTTGTGCATTTCAAATATTCAGTATTACCATTTCAATCATCAGTTTTGAATCCACTTCAAATACCTCCACAACCTGTCCTGTTAAACATACATCCACAAGTGTCTTCAAAAATTGAACGACAACACACTGACACATCATACACTGCATTTTAAATCACAGTACTTCACCCTTGCTTTTAAAAATTAGAAAGTCTGGATTGAAGTTACATTTTGTACTCTTTATAATCCCCCTTATCAGGATTTTCCTGATACTAAAACCTCACAGTAAGAAGCAGGAAATAGTTACAATTACAGTGGATCTAGGACAAACTTTTCAAACCTTCACAAAATCACTCTACAAGCACCCAAAGCCATCCCTGCTTCATAGTGGCAAAGAACTGAAGTGACCAGCTGAAACCCACATGCAAAGTCTTTGACATGGGCTAGAACTTGGGACTTTCTAACGATTAGCCCTCAAGACTTCAGTGTTTTTCCCAGACACACAAATAAACATTTAGTAAAAAAATTTGTAGGGTAGCTCCCCAAACAACATCCCGTGAGCAAGATATAATTATAAATCACATTAAATATTGGTACATAGAGGATGCTTTAAAAAATTAGCCAGAACACTGCTTCTGGGGAACAAGGCACATTATTCTCAGTGGGTTCAGGCAGCAAGATGTCTGAGGAAGTCCTAACTGCTGTGAGTGAGACACATACCCAAAGATCTCACAAGTTTATTCAAAAGCATCCCCTCTGGTGGTACTAAGTGGTATGCGAAAGCGTAAGTTCACAGTCATATCCCACCTGTGAACATCTTCAAAGATGCTAAATTTTACTAGCAGAGTTGTTCTTTGTTCCCTCAGGCATGTGTAGTCAAATAAAAGTCATCTCCCATGCACAGAAGGAAGGTGAAAGGGTCTCCTCTACCTTGGGAGTGTCTTAACAAAGCAGTCACTGAAGTACCTAACTCAGTGCTATGTGGGCAAACGTAATCTAGCCCAAAGGAGACAAACACTGTCTTCACATAAAGGGCAAAGATGAGGGAGGAGCAAGTCCTCAATGTATTGCTATTTTAGCTTTCCAGGACTCGCAGAGCAAACGCAGTGCCCACCTGCCATATGAATTAAGTATGCAAGCTTTTATATTCTGTACCTATTTTTGTAGTATAACACACACCAGATAGATAAGCAATAAAGCCATAGAAAAGATTGGCTGTCCAAGATTAATGTTAACCCATGCTGCTCTTTTCTTCTAAGACATCAACATAGTTACACATTTCTATGGGGAAAAATAAGTAAATTGAAAGGCCTGTCATTTGTTTTGAAAAGTACACTGCTCTTTAGAATAACACAAATGGGGACTGTATGGTGCAGTGCCTGATCTCTTTCCCCTCCATGGAGCTTTCTTCAGTAATTTCAATTTCAATAATTTCACCAGTGGAGCAGTTTCCACCTTCAAAGAATGAGATTATCATTCCTAAACGAGTGTCTTATGAAAAGCAAGGTTTTTCCCCTCGAACAGATGATATTCCAAGTTAACTCGCAGCAGGCATTAGGTTGGTAACAAGGCCATTTAGAGCTCTAAATGTAAAGGATATGAACAGTTTATTAATGGCATTCTTCAGACTCCTTTTTCACTGGCATTGATAAAAGTCTTGTTTGAGGTCTGCCGCATTTCTTAAGGACTGGAAGCAAGACTGTTTATAGAGATGCTGGTGAGAGAGTGCTGTTTGATGAATGCTGGAGACTGTAGCTAGGTGTCAGTGCTTAGAAAATGAGGCAAGGACATGAGGTATTAATATTGTCAATGATCTCTTGACAGGAAAACAGATACTGCATTCACCGTCAGATTTAAATAGACATCAAGTGCATTAATGACAAAAGGGCAGACTTCAAACAAAGGGGGCTGTATGGTGCTGCACTGAGCCAGTCTGTGAGTTGGCAATAACCTGATCTGAAAAGACACTGTCAGGGCTACAGACAGGCCCAGGATTGTGTGCGGTGACAGAAAACAGAGATGCTGACAGAGATACCGGTGCCATATTATGCCAAGTATATTCTAGCACTGTCTCCAGCACTAACTAAATCTGACATCATTTCCTATCGCTTATAGTATCCTCCACTGCTCGGGCAGAATATTTCTCCCCAGACATCATTACAAACTCCACTGTAGTTTTAAAGTTACTGGCAGGCCTGTGCTGTCATGGAGGCTGGGTCTAGAGGCCTAAGGATAACCTCAGTCAATCTAAATTTGGAGTTTGCTGGAGAAGTGCTCTCATTTTCACTGATATCTCAGCTACTTGAGGTGATCTGAACGCTAAAGTGTGAGGAGCTGTCACCTTGAATAAAATCCTTAAAGTAAAGACTCTCAGTTCCTGGGATGTTCAGCAAAGATGTCCGACAGTCTGGCAGCAGGAAATGAAATCCAGCTGCTGCTGCTCGCCTGGGGATAAAGGTGCTTGGGCTAGTGACAGTTAAAGTCAGATGAAATTTTTGAACTCCTGCAGCCTACAATTGTTTAAATTAAGGAAGTGTTGTCTCTGCAGAGAGTCCTTGCCCAGGCACACAGCTGTGATTCGATTGCCAGGCATATTACACACACCACTCAGAGAGTCTTGATAAAAGCACAGTTGAAAATGTTGTCATGAGACTTTATTTATCATGAAGGTTATTTGCAAAACAATAATCTTGCTTATAAATTAAATGTGGTGATTTGGTTTTGGTTTGCTTTTTTTCTTTCGTTTCATTTTTCCTCTCCATTTACTACCTCTCTTTGACAACCACAGAAAACTTGGAGAACTACAGAAAGGTTGTGTGCTGCAATGAGAGTGTTGATGCTAAGACATGTCACACGTGAATTTAAGAAACCTACTGCTTCTCTGCCACCTATGTGTTACAGCATTCATTCCTTGCAGTTCAGGAGCAGAAGTATGCTTGTGGTTTCACAAACAGACAAGGGAAGGTATAAGGGGGAAACAATAGGTTTGTGGTTGTTGTACTTTTTAATTAAAATATCTAGCATTGGCCATAATAAGCTACGCATACCCCCTATACATCAAAACAACACACAGCATCCTGAATGAGGTTTCTGCTTGTGGTTCTTATGAAATGACAACACTAGGTCTCTTGAGGGATCATCTTTCCAGAATGAGGCTTCTAATTTTTCTTAAGTAGCTGCTTCTACCATCACCACAGGCTGTTAAAACTATAATTATGAAAAAAATGCATGGGGAAGAATAATTTTTAAATTCACTCTTTATCTTTTAAATGTTTTTCCCCTTCAGAATGGATGTTCTAATTATGCTGGGTAAGTAACGACCTTGCAGTTGCTTGCATGTGTTGTGGTATCAGTCTTTCTTCACAAACACATTGTAATGTCAGCAACACCGGCTTTTCCTTAGCTGAAGGAAAAGCCAATTATTCAAATAAATAAATACATACATACTAAAGCATCTGAAAAATTGATTGAGTCATGTTTGCTCCTTTTAAACTGGGCATGTATGGTGGATTTGGATCTCCATATACTTTCCTATTTGAAACTCTTCAGTATGGAAAGCATGGAAAATGGTAGAACATGGTGCAGTGGGATGTGTTATACCTATAGATTATCCAGCCTCAGTCAAAGGTCAAAATTCAGCTCAGGCCAACAGTGACCTAAGGAAATTGTTGTCTGGCAGCAACTTGTTGTCTTTTTCCCCCCTCGCAAATAAAAGCTCTGCACCTATTTACAAAACCCACCTCCTCTATCACAGCTGGGGCAGCTGTTAGTGACACTGCCTTCTGCAGTAGAGTTTAGTTTTCTTTAAATAGGGATTACTAAAACTTAAGTAGTCAAGCCAACACTTTTACTACCCTCATCAAAACCTATTGACACGTCTGCCCAAGATCCCCCTCAAGGCACCCATTTTAACATCAAATGTTTTTAACAAACGCCTCTGCAAATGCAAAGAGTAAAGTATTCACAATTAAATTAGTTTGTCACATTGTTTAACAGTATATTTAAGGGATTACATTCCAGCATACAGCCCTCTGCCCATCTTTTGCATGAGCTAAACACAGGTCCTCATACTAGGAGCCATGGTCAGACAGTGTAGCACTTCATACAGAGACTCAATAGTCTAGCAGAATTCCACTTCATCTAACTTTAATTTGAGTACTGTACCTAAATCCTCCACTGCCAATTTGTATTTGATCCCTATTCATCTCCTTTTCTACAACCTGCTGTTGTATAGTTTTGCTATGGGCTATTAAACAGCTGCCATGTTCCAGAAAGAAGCTGGGTGCATTTCAGTGTGGTTATACTATGAACCTGTAAATTGTTTTGAGACCCTTCAAAATGAAATATCAATATCATTATAATTTTTTTTTCATAGGCACTTGGGCATATTCTAAAATTAATGAACAGAAGTTGCAAAATTCCCTTAAATATTAATATAAACTTCCTTTAAAGGAAAATAATTCCCTATCTACAACAGTCAGAGGAGAATAAATACTTATCTACAAACAGTTTCAAGCCAACAATGCTACTGATTGAAGCAAAATATCTCTATCAGTTGAATTAATTTAAAACTCTTCAAAATCTTTTCATCTAAGAGATCAGTAAAGCTGGCTTAAAAAAATATTTTGTACAGGAGTTTAGTAATTTTTAATTTTATATTTATCTTCATGGAAAATCTTCTTCTAAAAATTTATCAAATTGTATAGTGGACAACTTGCTTCCAATTCCCCTTTGACTTTCTATGAGAAAGTAAGTACTAGAGATTTTCAAGAAATTAGGAGCCTTATCTCTCACCTTCAGTAGCACATAGGTTATTTTTTCTGCTAAATGAAGATAATTAAGTTATGTATCCTCTCACTGTCATTTTAGTTAAAAGAAAAAAAAAATCACTCCATCTAATTTTACCTGAGCTATCTTCTTTATATTCATCATTAAGAACATCCAAACAACTGAATGCTGTGAAAAGTATCAAGATTTCTCCACCAAACAAAATCAAACCCACAAAAACATTAGCGTGATATTCACAAAAGTCACCTTGGGGAGGGCAGATACATGGAAAGATTCACAGCAAGCAAGCGTGGGAGCCTGGCACAAGTGAGAGGAGAGGACAGATGCTAAATATCTAACAGTAATAGGAAAAAAACCCAATAAACACAGTATACTTGGACCCAAACAGTGCACTGTTAGGTCTACAGTGTGTTGTGGTTGTAACCTCAGAGAGATACTCTAAAAAATACCAAACTCCAAAACAAAACAAAACAAAACAAAAAAAAAAGGAAAAAGAAAAAGAAAAAAAGAGGATTTATTCCCTCCCCCCAGAGGTTGAGTGGCCAAGTCACTCAGTCTTCTGCTTTAACTTGAAGACATGTATCAAGTTTTAGTTATGCCTTCATACTTGTTTATGTAGAAATATATTTTTATAAACAAGAACAATAGTTTGAGCAATTAGAATCAAGAAATCCTTTACTTTTGGAGATCTGTTAGAGCCAGAAATGAAAAAAAGAATGCTTGTTTAGATATATTGGTCCATGTTCTGCACAATGTACCAAATTTAATCCTGAATTTATAAACAGAATTCTTTGCACTTCATGTTGACTTTTGGTGGAACAGAACGATTGTTTCTACTGGATGTGATCCAGCCTATGAAATCTCTGACACAGGAATTTGAGATCACATGGTGTAAAGGATCATCTGTGTCACTACATCCTCCCAAAAGCAGCCAAATATATAACCACGTTTTTGCTTGGTTTGGAAAAGACCCCTTTAAGTTCATCGGGTCCAATCATTAGCCTAACACTGACAAGTCCTTGACTAAACCATATCCCTAAGCATTACAGCTACACAACTCTTAAATACCTTCAGGGTTGAGGACTCCACCACCTCTTTGGACAAGCCTTTCCAATGCCTGAAAACCCTTTCAGTAAAGAAATTCTTCCTAATATCCAACCTAACTTCCCTTGGCGAAACCTGAGGGCATTTCCTCTTGAGGACCACTCAGACTTTCACTCAGAAAGAAATCACAGACATTATGGGAAAGCTCAAGCTCAAAAACTGCAATCTGACACAAGCAAAGAACAGAAGAGTTGCAGCTGTTCTTGCTAATGTTTCAGGATCTGTTTGTTGCAACTGCAGTTTCCAGAATGCTCCACCTTGAAGTCAAGACACAGGATCTAGGCTCTTTAAATCAAAGCAGAGGGAGCAACAGAAAGAGAAGCATACAACAGATAAGGAAGTAAATGCTGAATACTGTAGAAGGGTTGTTTTATAAAGACCTGAAATATCATAGCAATAAACCAAAACTACACAAAAATTCCCTAAAATAGTATCATAAAATACACACAAGTGCTCAAATAACAAATGCACAAATGTTAACTTCCCTTGTTTTTTTATAATTACTTATTTTTAAGAGAATTGAAACACTAAATATGAGCAAAAATAACACAAATTTCTGAAAAACTATTTATGCTTTAAGGGATCAGGTTGTGCTAGAGAAAATGGAGGGCAAAACTCTCTGTGACTAAAGCAGAATTCCCATGCCAGGGCCACAATAGTCGCAGAGTGGTCCCCAAATACTCTCAAAGAGGTCCCCATGCATTAGGGAATGTGATCCACTGCAGGTTTCCTGGAGAAGCAGGACATTCCTTCAGCAGCAAACTGCTGATCCTGATTCTCCCCTCCCTCTGTGGGTAACAACACCAAAGGAAGGTAACTTCTTTGCTCTGCTTACTGCACAGGGATGCCAGAAAGTGATAACATTTTGCTCTGGACTTTCTACAGCATGGGGCACAAAGTGGTCTTCCAGATTGAAAGAAATTACCAAAAGGCACAAAATCAAATCTGTATCCATTTTATAGCAATGTTGTCGGGATTACACACCTAAGATAGAGGTGAGAGGAAAACTAAGACACTGAATTGCTGCAAGTATCCTGCACAGACAAGTACTGTGACATGTCAAGTCTCACTGGCCTGTTTGTAGGAAGGGGAGAGAAAAGGGGGAGTATGTGGGGAAGTGAGACTAGGGGAGGGGAAGGAAAGCAGTCAACAGGGAGAGGATGTTGGAAAAATTTGCAGTGAAGGTGATAGGAATACAAAGATGTGAAGTTTGCATCCTGGGCCAAGGGAGCTGCATAAATGTTCAGTGTAAACTAGCAGTCAAGCTGATGTGTGATAAAGTGCAGCCTGCTGTAAATACACTTCAGGGCTCCCAGTGCAGCTGGGGATGAAACTTGTAGTTTGGAAGAAGAGAGAAAAAAAAGAAAAAAGTAAAAGAAAAAAAATGCAATGCAAGCTTTTTCTCACATAATCTGTTACTGGAACATTGAGAAGCTTGTCCAAGTCCGTGGGAATAAGCTGATGAGCTGATACTTAATAATAAACCATATTGTGTCATGGTGTGGAGTCATCTAGATCCATTCAGGCCACAAACTATATTACTTTATACAGCCCTGGCTGACATACATTTAAAGCCCTCTACACATTAAGGAGCCATTAGGCTGACAGATTAAAAGTTATCTTGGAGCTAATGTTTCCATTATGCGTATCCTGGCAGTGGAACAATCAACACACTGTTCCTCAGATGTCATACTTTGTTTAAAAAAAGAGTAGGGGGATAGAAGGGGGAAAGGAAGGTATCTCTCCCTCCTTGAATGACATTGACATGATCAGCTTTGATCTGGGCATGTGCCGTCTACAGATTCTCTACTGTTGGCTAAAATAGGAGCATTTAGGGCACAATACTTTAAATCATTAACCAGTTCTGTACTCCTCTGGGTATCATTGTTACAATTTAATGTTCTAGGCTTGGGATTTTTTTTTAATCTTTCCATGCTTATTGTAACCATCACCAGAGAAATATGTCTGGGGGGAGGGCGGGGGATTGACAAACATCTTTAGAGAAAATGAAGCAAAAATCACAATGCAGAAAAACCAAATGCTTTTGTCTCTTCAGTGCATCTTTGTCATTTTTGCACTCTCAAATAATAACGTAATAAATAGGATTAATGCTGACTTTATGATGAAGTATTTCTCGTTGAATATATTGAAATTTTAAAGCAATTTTTTTTAATTACTCAGGCACATTCATTGTGTAGTCAGATAGGTAAAACCAACTGCACAGAAAGTGTCAGCACACCAGATATTGTGAGTGAACTGATGTTTAAATTTAGATATGCGGAATGTCTTTGGAGGAGATGGAGAAAATGAAGAATGGGTTCACAGTTCTTTTAGTCTTTAAAAACACTGCTTCATACCTCACTCTCTCATATATGGTCTAAGTAAAAGTAGTAAAGGCAGAATAAATTACAGTAAATATCCAGTGCAAGTAAAGTTACATCTGTTAAATATCCTTCACCTCTAAACTAATGTCACAAGAGCTTAACTGCCTTCTATTAATGACCAAATACCCCAAACTGGACTAGCCGTGGCAAAACGCCACTCGCAGCCGAAACAAACCCATCTCCTGGGTTTCCTTTCGTCAGGCAGCTCCAAGACGAGCACATCAGCACTAGAGGGCAGCATACATTTGTCTAAAAACCAGACCACGCTGGCAAACGAACTATTCCGGTATCACAATTAAAGCAATACTGTTAGGTTTGCAGCCAATTTCTTGCTCTGTCACGATCAAAGCCTATATTTATAGAGCCTCTGCTTTCAGCCTTTCAGCCAGGAGCCTGACTTCCGGTGGACTCATCTCAGTGTCTTCAGTTTGTGTATACAGAAGGCTACAAAACGATGCCACTGGGTAGTGGTGGTCTGAACAAAAGGCTCAAAATGTTGTATGGCAGGAGGTGACCATCCACCTAGACCCTCAGCTTCCACTGCACCTAGGTTGGAACGTGGTATTTGCACACCCTCCTAATGTAAATTCTAGTGCTGTTTAGAATGAACTTTCTATTACTTTTGATAATGCAACAGTATGATCACTGGAGGGACATAGGAGACCCTTTTAATATATTTAGAATGGTGGAGGAAAAGCAGGTTGTAAAATCCCATCTCTAGCACATATTAAGTTTCAGCTGTTCAGTGTACACTCACCATAACAACTTAGAAGATTTTCAGTTAATTTGGCTAACATATGCAAAAGTGGCATTTCTGTAGGTTCCTCCATCCTTTCTGCTATATTCTACTAATAATACTTACATTAATCATAAATGGAGTAAACCATAAAGAATGACAGGTTCATTAAGTAAATAGAAAGCGAGTATAATTATATTGTACTTCACAAAATTTAAGCATGCACAGATTACATCAGCAGTAAAATGCAAGGGAGGAAAAAAAAAACAAAAAAAAACCCAAAAAAGAGGGAAGTAAGCTCTTTTAGTAACTCTGACAGAATTAAACAAAGGTACCATGATTTATGGGGCAGAAAGCAAAGTTTTGGAAAAATTGTTCGGAAAGACTGCAAGCATTCCAATAAAATTACAAATTCTTATGTGAAAAAAGAAAATCTTAGCAGCAGGGCCCTTCTAGAGAGTTTAGACATAAATTTGGCTCATCTCATAAGTAAAACTTGCTTTTGGATCTCAAATGTGTTCCTGCTGGAGAAGTTCACATTAGGAAAAAAAAAAAAAGCCATACAAAATTCAGTCTGGCTCAACTGGTTTGAAATTGCTCAGGAGAGTCATCTGAAATAAAGACAACTTGCTTTTCATTTTTAAAGCTGGGAAAGAAAGACTCTCAAACAAAATTAAAAAATATAATGAAATAGTGCTGCTGTCACATTATGATACAGTTAAGGGAACCTTCTCTGCATGCCATTACTTGCTCCTTTCCATAAGTCCTTCCTCAGAAACAAAGGAAACATTTAACTAATTGTTAATAATAGGCTTGATATGATTCTTCCTAATACAAAACCAAGAGTTTTTTAAGAAGCTGATATAACAAGGCCCTGAATTCCCTTGATTTCCAGTTGAAGCTGAAGGCATTTAGCACTTTATAAGATACATCTAGACCCCACACAACTGGTGAGCTTCTTGCTGTCTTCTGTAGCTATTGCTCTGTAGCACCAAATGAAATCAGAGATGTCTGGATCCGAACATCCAAACTGTTCAGCAAATATGTAGTTCTCCGGACTAAGTCTGTGCTTGCCTCTTAGCAGAATTTTGTTCTATGCATTTAACACCATCTGCTATTGCTACATGCTTACTGGCCATATTCTAGTTCCCAAACACTGACTGCCTCCAGTACCGCGTGCCAAAACATTGTCATTGTTTCCTATTCTCAACTCTTTCCCCCCTTTCCTCAGCCTCCTTTTAAAAACATGCTAATGAGAGAGAGGCTGAAGGTTAAATCACAGTGAACAGCAGAACATAGTTTACAAGTGCACTTTTAGCCTCTATGGAAGCTTTTGCTAAAGATAAAAGATAGAAGTCTAAGAAATAGCTTGAGTGAAGCATATTAAAAACCCTCCATTAGGGTCAGAGTCATTAAAGCACTAAAGACTTTCTAACAAATATTATGCTGAGTAAAAGTTTTCCACTGGAGCACAGATTCTGGTGAGAGCTTTTGGAGTGTGTCAGCTAATCAGTATTCACCCATTTTGACATCTTGAAATATTATTCACTTACTTGGCTGGTTCACATTTTTCAGACTTGACTATGTTGTAAGTTAACATGTCCCCATATCAAAAAGGAGCCAACTGGCAAATGTGCACATAGGACCTAATAAAACACATCTGGCCAAACAATCAAGAAACACTGATCACTATATCACTCACAAGCACAAATTAACAGCACTGTCTTTGAGACTACCAAGCTAACCAGGAAGCTACCTATTATTTTACTAAATATCTTTTAGATGGTTAACCAAAGGATAAAACCACCACCACATTCTCTTTCTGAGACATACAATTGCTTGGTTAAAGCTGCATAAATATTTCAGATGTCTTGAGTAATTTGCTGATACAGATGGAAGAAATGCTTAAGACAGAAGCTGTCTCTCAATTCAGAGAATGTTTTTCAGCCAAGAAAACCTCATCTGCCACAAGAAGGCCATTCAGGCACAGGACATCTTACACAGCATACTCTTCACTTTTGCTCCCAGAGTGGGCGGCATTAAAACAGAAAGTGCTCTGAAGGTAGCAGGTAGTCCAGGATTAGGCCACCATGTGAATGCACAGTGGGAAAACTAGTCACATGCAGTCACTGTTTGGTTAAATGTATCCAACAGCAGGAACCTGAGTGCTGCTGTTAAGCCCGAGACAGCATTTAACAATCTCTGTCCTGAAGCAGTAACCACCAAGCATGCTAACTTCCATAGCATCCTTTGCTCCGTGACAGAAGCACACAGTGCAACTGCCCTGCTGAAGACCCCAAAGATCTCAAAAGCAATAAAGAAAAATTATCCAAGAAAGGTCCTTTCAGGGATAAAGAAAGCTTAACCACTTACATCTGTGCAGTGAACCCTCTGGTCCTTTCAGAGAAGCTCCTGGGAAGCAGCTATATATGCTGCTGAAGTATTTCAATCTTTAGGCAAAACAAGCTTGACATCCCTGTTGGCATCTCTGTTGAGAACATATACTGGCCTTACTCTAAAAACATCAAATGTGACTTTCTGCTATCTGTGGCAAAGCTGGATACTGCAGGCAGGGGGAGGAGAGGTCATAGAGGAAACAGTAGTTAACGGGGTAACACGAGTGTTATAATCCCCAAATTGCAGTTGGACAGAATGTTTTCAGACAATTCGCCTGTCTAAACCAAGACATATCATTTTTCTTTCTTCTAGGAGAGGGTTAAGAATAATCTGAAGCTTGGAAAATGGCTGCTGTTGATACTAGTGAGGCCTTCTCTTTAACTAGATCCTTCAGGAAAAAACAAATTAATCAACAGCCAGCTGAAGTGGGTTTAATGATTGCATTCTGCATACAATCAGCTTTTCCCTTTTCAAGGGCCATCAATATGTCAAGGGAAGACATATCTGAAGGATATAGCTCTTAACATCAAGGTTATCTATTCTCCACAAGGCTCCCACTCCTTACCGGGCTGATACTTTACACTGCCTGTGTCTAACATTTTCATCAACTCTGCAATCAATCAAGGTAATAATGTTGTGCAAAAAATCAATTAACAACGCAATTAAACTTTCCTTATTATCTCAAAGGGCTGAAATAATACCTAAAGGGAAGATAGACTCACTGAATGCAGACATCCATAACCCAATGTGAAAGTGAATTATGAGGTTAGACAGATGCAGGCATGTACTGGCGCTGTTATTTTCAAAGGGATATATCTCATCCAGGCAGTGTATCAGTCACCACCAATCCCATACCCTAAAATTCCAAATTACTTTCAAGAAATATACGATGTGCAATATCCATTTCATATTCTCTTTTAGAGATAAACCCCCCAAAATCTGAACAGGAGTATTATTCAAAGACAAAATGATCTTTCAGAGAGAACATAAAATATAAAAGCTATAATAACATTTACATCTGTATACCACCCATGTCTGTAAATGCAGGTCATCAATTACACATAATCTGTAGTGAATAAGGAACTGAAGAAGCACAACACTTAAAGCCCAAAGGCTCAAATTTGCAAATACTTTGCATCACATACACTGAAGGAAGAGCCCCATTATAAACACATGTAGGAACAACAGCAAGAACTTAAGCATCACTCACTGAAAATAAGACAGAGGGCCTATATTTTGTGATTACATTCAACCCTCATGGTAACATCACTCCCAAGAGCTGAGAGTTTTAAAGGACATTCAAAACAGACAATTAACCTCTCATGTTTGGACAATTTGGGGTTTAGCATAAAGACATTAACGAACAGGGGCACTCAGCACACCAACACAATAGAGTTAACATAGTTAGGAACCCAGGTGCAATAGACTGGTGTCAGAGATGCATGGATAAGGATTTGGGGGAAAGAAAAAAACATAGAAAGAATACATCTAAAATTAACTATCATATGAGTGAGTACACTAGTCCTCAGGGACAAACAAACAAAATGTTATACAGAGAAAATGGCCACGACCAAGCTAGGTGTTTTTTTGGACACCTATCATTTTCTATCACACAACCTGGCCATTCCCCTTCAGCCCCCCCTTAACAATTTCCCAACACATACACACAGCCTTCAGCCGCTGTTGTTTTGATTTAACAAAGGCAAAAAGATAGTGAAAATAAAAAACATGTAAGGGAAACCTATGTCAGAGTGACAAGCTAGGATCACATCCTGTAATAAGATCAGGAAAATGTGGAAGTGGAAAAGGGCTCCCTTAAACACTGCACTTTGAATTCCGTTGTTAAAACGTGCTCTGTGTGTCTGTGCCAGCAGAGATGTTCTACAGAGCGGTTCTCCCAGCAGGGTTTGCTTAAGCACTTAACAGCTGCAGTTTAGAAATCATCTATTCTTACAATTAGCTCATGTAGAGTAAGTGGCTTGTGTGGACCAAGAACTTTTTTTTTTTTTAAATATGTAATTTTCCCTGGTTTTGCCTTTGTCTTGCACTTCCAAGCTCTTCCTCCTGTTACTCCCCCATGCTGTGGAGTCAGTCACAGATGAGACACAAATAAGTGCAGCTAAAATTTTACAGAATTTTTGAAACATTACATACAGTTCCTGCATGGATTTAGAGCATTGATGTTATTCCAGGATTACTATCTTAACCTTTAGGAACATAATTAATATGTTTTCATTTTCAGTCACTTCATTGTGTGCCTATCAACTGGAACCATTCCTGCTGTGTATTTGATTCCACTGACGATGGGGTGTGTTGGATTTTAAATGATGTGATAGCACTTCTGTTCCCTATATACTCTAGTTTATGTGTTATTCATGACTTGCATTTGGAGACATGGATGACACACAGATGTAAATTTTATTAAAGCCTTTGTGTTTCAGATTCATTGTGAAAGATTTCTTTGTTTTCAAATAATTCTTTTAGCCATTACAAATAATCTGCAATACACGTCATTGTTTTGAGATTCTTTTCTTTCCTATTAAGGTTTTTGATGATGAGATTTTCTTTTTCTCCCTAATGTTCTCACTTCATTGAAATAAAATGCAAGATAAACTGACAGACAGCAGAGTTACACCTGCAGGACAATGTAGAAGTAAATCCCTTTTTTGTCATACCTCATTATACAAAATCAGAACCAAAAGTTACTTATTTTTTAATAGCAGTCAGGGCTGCAGGGGCCAGTTCTAGAAGGCCACAGCTGATATAATTCTCAGATTGATTTAATCCTTCACCATCACACTCATATTCCTGAGGAATTCAAAATTAACATCGTAAAAAGAAGGTACTTCACCAAACCATGGTTTCCCATCTTCTTTTTTTTCACTTAGATTAAAATTACTTTAGATTATTTAATAGTTTTGTATCACTGTTTAAAGATTTTGACTCTGTGACAGACACAAGATGTTTCTCTATTGCACTGGTACTATGTAGGAAAAAAAAGAAACACAAATATGTACTTAAATGCATGGCACACTTCAGCCTTGTAAAACATTATCCAGTCAGTAGTCAGAAGCAATTTTTGTGATGGACAGATGAAAAACCATTAGATTTTTTCATTGTCATTTATTAAGGCAGAGGGTGACCAGGTAGATTTGTGTGTCTGGGCTGGTAAATCTTCAAAACAGTTGTGTAAGGCTGCTACACAAATAACTATGTACACCCACATAACTCTGAACTGAAAGAAAAGTGCTCTCAATTGACAATATTTTTTTCATACGTCCTTAGCTACTGTTTCTCAAGCTGAATCTCACTTCAAATGTAGTCTTGGAGTTCCCACATTTTCTGCTTTTTTGCTTTAAAAGAAAACTTTTACAGCAGATTTTTTTATTATTATTATTTCTGTCTTTTATCCATTAAGCCTATAATACATAGCAGCAGCCTCTCTGCAGAATGTAAATATTCAGAAGCCATAGTAAAGAGATCTCTTTGTCTGAAATTCAAGGGTTTTGTTGCAAAAATCTAACTGGGAGTAATTTAGTCAAATGCTATAATGGGTTGACCAAGAAAATAACTTACTATGTTTTCTTCTGTGGGAGTAGTGTGCTGGATAGCGGCAGCTTGCACTCCCCAATGTACCATTTTACAGAGGACTTCATATTTTGTTGTGAATAGTTCCTGAAAAGAGAGTTCTCCATCTGACAGAAAGAATCAATCTAATGTCACCTACTCTTTACCTCCAATTTTCTACCAGCATCACCTCTGTCTGATGCAATCTTGTTAATGTTTTGCTGTAGATACCTGCTGTTTTACTTCACATGCCACTAAAGCTTACTCCTTTTGAGCAATTTTGGAAAACTGCTTTTGAGCTTTATGAAACAGAAGACAATTTTTGAAACAGAAACAAACTGTAACTTAATTCAGAAGAATTCAAAGATTAGTTCTAAGTCTTTGGTGCTTCATTATGAAAATAATAAGGCTTCAAACTCCCTCTTCATCAGTCACACCAAAGTCAGCTCAGAACTACTCAACAGACCATTTCAGAAGGCAATAAAACAGTAAGTCATGGCTCTATTGCCTCACATTCCAGGTAAATCCTGGACATAGTGTGATGTGGCCATACAATGAAAGGAGCAACCCATTCTCTAATGCAGTTAGGAGTGTGTAGCATCTCTGGAAGCATCATCTAATTAAGCCATACTGGGTTGTTAAGACTAGGAAGCTGTTCTATTCGTGACAACTGAGAGGGTCAGCAGAAGGGGTGGGGGGGGAAGGCCATTTTTGCTTGATTTCAGTTCTGAAGTATAATGTAAAAGATGTTGAAGTAAAATGAAATTGTTAAAAAAACAATTTAAAACAAAATTGCCTGCATGCCAAAGAGAAATTAGATATACGTTGGATGCCTCTGTAGCAATATGAGATTTCTGCCACTGCCCCAATGCACTTAGCTGCCTTAAACAATCTTTGGTGAAGTCAACACAATATGCTTGAAGATCAGAAGGAGGTCAGGCATCAAACCTCTACCAGATGACTCAGTGCATTGCTTTTTAAAAGCAATTATTTAACTGAATGAAATATTTCACAGAGATATTGAAGTCAAGAGAGAACTAATTCAACCAATAACCAAAGCAGCAGCGATCCACAGGGTTGAGACTACCTTCTTTTTCTGAAGTAATTCCACAGTATACATTACCAGAAACTTCATGAGACCGTTCTAGACCATCGAGGGTCCACTCAGGTAATAATCAGGCAACAAATGGGGTACTACAACAAGCAGCAAAACATTATCTTCCCTTTTTCTTCCATGTATTAAAACCTTCTGTTTAACGTGGTAACAAGGAAGAAGTTTGCCGTTTTCTAACACAAAACGATATGACAACAATATTTTTCTTTATCTAAAGAAAATAAATTCATGTGGTCTTTCACTTAGCCAAACAACTGTGCAGGTCTGGTGAATCTGGCAGTCTTGTACAGCCTCCTTCCCCATTTATAGTAATGACGGGTGAGTCCTGGACACACATGGCTCTAAAATTTATTGACTTCAAGTGCAATTAATATCCAGACCTCTGAGAAGCTTATATAAAGCTATTACTCTGTTCAAAGAGGAAAAAAAAAGGACTATGGTATGGTTATTCTGAGAGTTATTTTTCTGTTTTTCTTTGTCTCAAAAAGGAAAGGGGTAGACGGGGATGACTGCTCCATAATTATAAATCTTCTGAAATGGTAACTCAGGAAAAGACTTTTCAAATAAAATGTTTCCCAGAAAAGAATATTTGGCAGTGTTTGGCTCTTGTTTTCCCTAATAACCATTAAAAATCTGCCCTAGTAAACCATTTTACTGCAACGTTTGAAATGGTAGAGTTTACATTTTATTTAATGAATAGTTCCAGAGCATTAAAGCAGCATCTCATCGGCAAAACAGCTCCTTATCCTCGCTTTGTCTCAATTGGTTTTTTTACATTTCATTTTCAATGACATGTCAGCCGTCTCTCACCAACCTCAAAGGAAAGTTGAATGCAGGGCTTACAAAGTTAAGCTGACATTTGCTCTCTTCCAATAAAAAATATTTAGTCCATTAAACATAAATACCTGTCATTATGATACATGGACTGGGTACAAGCCTCCCGTTTCCCTCTGATGTTTATTACATCCAAACAACTGCAGTGCCTGCATGTTTTCAACTTTAGTGTATTGATTAAACTTTTAAATGGCTGCCATATAACCCAGGGACATCAGGAAGATTAATTTGCGTCAATGTTCATCTGTAATTCATTAGCCATTTATTCTTTACAACCACATGGGCTATCAAGAAAATGCAGGCCATTTTTCACTCTGCACAGGCTTGGGAACAGATCCTGAAATTTGTGCTGCATACAAATAAGCTCCCCAGGCCTGGCCACTTAAACTGCTTGGCTTTTCAAAAGTTAAAGTTAGGAATAACAGCAGAAAAAAAGGAACATAAAAAACAGAAATGGACAAAATATACGTCCTCAGGGTACTAGGGATTTAACTGAGTTTGTCCACTGTCTTTTCATCCATAGATTATGGTTTCTTATTTCAGTCAGATTAAAATAACTGAAACTTGTTTCTGTGCAAAGGCCATAAATAAAACGAGTTGCACCCCCCTGTAATATCTTCTAAGATGCAGTTACTTGGAGAAAGCTAGAAAGCAGCAGTGAAGTATAAAAAACTCATGCCTCAAGGAGGCTGTAGCTGTGAATCCAAGAAAAGGATGCAGTTTTAACCAACTCTCACATTTATTGTGGATTCCAGTCCTGCTTTTATTTGGTAAAGTGCCCAGCTAAATACTGGTATGTTTCCTTAGGGTAGAGGTAAGCCATCTGGCTCCCTGATTTGCCCTACTGACCCCTTGGCACAGTATGAAGTGCATATTAAATAAGGAAAAGGAATGAGAACAGCTATAAAGCAAACAAAAATGCACATGAATTTTACATTTACAACATGGAAAGATCAATAAAATGCATCCTGGTTTCTTTCATCTTTGCTACCTATAAATAAAGCAGTGTCACTGTGCTACGTAAACATGTATGGGTAGGACATTACACTCATTAAGCCTAAAGGCAGCACTCTAGATTCCAAAAAGGAAATCTCATATAAGACAAATCTGACAGGTTCCCTGTTGCAAACAGGCATATAAGCATAATAGCACCCCTGTAACAGAGAAATCTCCACGTAGGCCTAATACATCTTTTAGGATGTAATGATTTCTGCCTAACAGCAACAGTGCCTGCGCTGCCATTTTAAAATGCGGATTTATGCCTACATTTGAAAATAGGGAGGAATGAGACAATTTGCTTCTAGTACCAGTGACCAGCTTACTGTTAAACACCAACATGGGTGAAGAGAACCCTGGACAGAGCACTCAAAACCAGCATAATCCCAGCCACAGTGTGGATGCAAAAGAACCAATTACAATAAGCTAAACAATGACATTGCTTCAGAAAGTTTGTGGGCCTGAAGGAGACAATCTAAAACATGGCCCTGGAATTCTGAGAGATGATTTGACAACCTGGCCAAATAAAGATTTTCTACAAAGATTTAGAAAAAGGAAACATTATACGTGTGAATGACAAAATGTGCTGTGAATGCATTGCCCTGTTTATTGTAATCCTCACAATGTAAGGCTGATGCTATACTCAGCCTGCCTGGACAGTCCAGCCTGGCTTCTTAATATCCATAGGAAGTTTTGATCCCTTTGCAAGATGTTCTCTACTAAAGCACAACAGGGAACAACAGGCTATAAAATCAAGCCCAAGTTATGCCTGGGAGGTGATGATGGAGCTGAACAACTTGAGCTATGGAACAGGAAGAGATTTTGGCCTATATCCTCCAGCAGCTTAGCTCCAAAGAAATAAATGCTGTCCTGTCCTTATCTTATTAGCCAAAAACCTGCCATTCAATGTATCCCTCTGCACTTTGTATACCAGTACATATATAGGCAAGACGCAGGTGGGATTGCTTTGTGGTATTTCTGTCAGTTGACTGGCTTGTAAATGCCCAGAAATCAGTGACCTAAAAAAAATAAATATTATCAGATATGCAAGGATATACTAACAGTGAGTTTTGGATATGCTTTTGTGTTTTATTACATGCTTGAAATTTAGAGTGAGTTCATTGAAAGCTTCATTAGGGTTCATCAATCTTGAAAGCAAACCTGAGTTGATTTGTGGTTTCATTTTGCACAAATACTTCCAATAGGCAGGATTAAATGAGTTTTGGTCAGATATTTGGATTCCTTTGACTCTGAAAGTTGAGTCAAAAAGAATGTTGGGAAATGAGCCAGATACACAGCCATACGTACAAGCAAAAAAAGCCCATTTATCCAAATCTGCATAGTTTTATGCTGTACACATAATCTAAGGCACTCTGGTCTGCATTTTTCCTACTGCACAAGGAAAAGATAAAAATTCAGCTTCTATTTTTTATTTCATTTTGTCAGCTTTAGTTAGACCTACAAAATAATTTAAAAACAATTCATTTATAATGAATTTATTTTCTGCTATGACAGAAGACATAGCAGGAACTTCATCAGTGAAAATACCCAGATAACAAGTGAGTTGGAAATGCTGCAAAACTTACCTAGTTTAAGCAGAAAAAAACCTACAGTGCTGATTGTAACTTAAATTAAGAAAAGCAAAACAAATTGCATCTCAACCATGGAGTTTCTATTGAATCAGGGAAAAAAAAAATCTTAGATATTATGCAAAACAATTGCAGGTGTCCTAGAACAGAGATATAAATCTAGTGGGAAATTTTACAACCTTATTTCTGCAGATATCAAAAGCTACCTCATGGTGCTCACTAAAGAGTGGTTTCCTTAGAAACTTTTAGCTTTGTTTTCTATTTGCTAGCATTTACTTACAGTACAACACAGTTAACATGCAGCAAGAGCTTGTATAACATATCTGCAACACCAGTGATACAGCGAAGGAGTAGAAATCCCATAGAGAGGCTCACCAATCCTGGAATCTAATTAAATCTTGACAAATTAGGTACTGCAACCCAGGAGATCATTTTACTATTGTGACCACGTTGTAAAACTTCCTTCCTGGGAATGTCCCTTACAGGCTGTGTGCCACAGCTCTGTGGCACGGGAGCAGGCTATCGTAGCTCACCAATGCACCCAGACTCTCTCATGCTGCAGGAATCTCTAAATGGGAAGGCTAGATGGCTTTGAACTTGTGCTTACACCAGGGGGGCCTAAAGCAGTGGGCTCAGGACTCAGCCATTTGTTTTCATTTTCATGTAATGATGTGTCTAGCTCTCATGGTTGCACAGAAAACTGTATCAACTCGAACCATATGTTAACAGAGGCAGCAATATGTTCTTAAATTGGCAGACAGCTCAAAATGACAGTTCAGCAAGATATGAACTATTTTCAATCATCTCAATTGGGTGTTAACTCTGAAACCTAAACATTGCCTGTATGTATATTTTTTTAACCATTTAATTGCTAAATACTTTGAGCAAGGTTGTTAATCTGTTCCTCCACAGTTCTCCAAGACAAAATATCCCAAATTCTAATTGGTAAGCATCTCTCTGTATAAACTGACTTAGTTATGTACTTGGCTCAGTCATGTGAACATCTCATAATCAACGTATTTATCCTTACACAATCATAAGGCAGTGAAGAGCTGTCATCTCCCTTTTACAGATGGAGAAAAAACCTCAAGAACACGATAAAAAAGAAACAGAATACAGATCAGCTGAGCTTACGCCTCTTGTCTGAACCAGTAGATTACCCTTCCCTTTTACATGGCAGTTATGTGGAAACAGTGAAAAATCCACTGAATTAAAATAAGTCACAGAGGCTGAATATTTAAGAGTAGTATTATCCATATATATAGTAGATTTACATTTTAAAATGTTGTGTGCAGTTCAGTTTATGTTAATTCTTAAGTTAATTCTGTTCTTTCACTGAACGCAATAGAATTTCCAAGGATTTGCACAAATTTAAGGCCATCTTACACAGGGCAAAGAAACTTCTGCCCTTACCTCTAGCTGGTCAACTATATTCAAACAGTATCTTAGCTTTAGGCCATAGCACACAACAAAATAAATATAGGTCAAATGCAAATTCTAAAGCTAGTAGAAACTGGCCAAATAAACACAGGATCTGGATCAGTAACACTTTTAAAAATCATACTAAAATAATGCACAAAAAGAAAATAAAAAACCTTAAAATACATTTGTTTAGGTCTCAAGTTTCTTTTTTATACATGTTTTTTTCTTAATTTTGTGTCCAATCAGAGAAACAGGGTTTCAGCTGGTAAAATTACATCTGCTTTTCTATCCAGCAAGTACTTCAGTTTTTGCGTCATAGCAGTAAATGCGTCTGAGCTGGAATGGAAGCTGGCTATTTATTATTCAGGTGTCAACACAGGTTAGAAGAACATAGTTAGCATGATAAAGCTTCATCCTGGCTGGACTACATGGGTAAAGGTGGCTTCGTGTTCTGATACCAGCGTAAGTCCCTTCCTTAAAAACAACTGACTGCAAAAACTCTATCTAGTTTGTGAAGTATTTTGTGATGAAAGGCACTCTACACATGTAAAATATTATTACTACATTTGCAAAATGAAATTCTAAGAGAAAAAGCACAGAACATGCCAACAACAATAAAACAATCAATTGCAATAGGATGCAATAACTTGCGATAAATTGCTTTGTAGACAAGGATTAAATTGTTTCAGCACCAGCCACCCAATTCAACTTAACTAACAAAGAGAAAAAAGAAATGAGAAACATTTGCTTAGAAAGCTCATAACTGTCAATGTGTTCAGAATACCAGCATGTCCTGCTACACCTAATACCTTTGTCAAGGTGGCCTCTCTGGAACTACTCTTTCCCATTCCCTGCAGACTTCAGTTGCAGAGTTTCTTCACAGACTCTCACTGCATTTGCCAGCACTGGATCTCTGCTTGGGGTCTGAGTCTGAGATAATCCAGATCCACACACACAGCCCCCCTCTTATCCTTCCCCCCTTCAGTATCACTCATCGCAGCTTAAGCTTGTCTGGTTTGCACTGGCAATGACCTGGATGTTGCACATGCTACAATGCAATAAGAGAACAATATCAGCAATAAGACTACTTGTGCGATGTTCGTTTTTCATGAAGATGTGCTTAACCTTCTTCCAACATTATTGTTACAATATTTTTTCTGTGCACTTATTCTACAAATCAGCATTACATTATACTGGAAAAGAAGTGTATTCAGTTTTAAATCCTTGTATTAAGCATTGCCTTTGAACAAAGGCTTTAAGAGCTTTCACTTGCTATTCCACAAGATCTTTTAATAAATCAGCATCTCAATTCCTAATACTTTCTTCTGTTAAGACCTAAGATTGCAACTTTCTCTTCTCCACATAGTTACGTGCCCTTCTAAGTGATGTCATACCTGAGCCACAAAATGACAGTTAGAAATTCAAAAGAAGGCTGATTGTCCATCTGTACCATGGACTTTGCCTTGCAGCACAGGTAACTACGTAAGATGGTGAAATTCCTGCAAATATCATTTGTAGCCTGGAGAGTTACTGCTCGTTTTCATGGGATGGGTCAGTTAAAACCCTGTCTCTCATATACAAAGCATCCAAAAATACTTTTGCTTGTTAAGTAACCACATGGCACTGTGATGTAAAGTGGTGACTGAAGCACACTTCTAGGGTGCAGTCATAAGAAGACTCTACATTATGAATCAGGATTGTATGCATTTTAATGGTTGATTACTCTTCTGCAACATTATTTACTAAAACAACTGCATAATATACCATGAGTGTCGAAGAAACTCTTACAAATGTTCATATGATGATACTTTCAAATTAAAGTATTTTATGATTAAATTTACAAGAGTCCCTAAGCACTATTTTAAACTAGTTTAGGTAGTTGAGAAAAAAACTGCACTCATAGGTCTAGGCCCATGAAGATATTAAACTGGCAACAAAGAAAACCATCAAGCTTTTCTGATTTAACATCCAACACCTAAGATTCTTAGAACATGATTATAAAAATAGTAAGATATCCAGAGTCCAAATGTGTATTCTGCCACACTGGTCCCCATGCAAATCTCTGTACTGGGAAGAAACAATTCTCTGCTCCATTTCCCTGGCCATTTGGAAAAGAAATTATTGCACAGCCTCTGGTGGGACAAATTTGAGTCCCATGGTTACCCCAGATGTGGTGAGGCCTGGGTGCACTTGCTGAAATCAGGACAACTGGGCACATCACCGAGCACTGTGAGTCACAGCATAAGGGAGAACTAAGAGAGGATTATTAACAGATGATGTAGTGTAAGAGAGGAAATGAAAATAAATTGTCAGATAGCAATGGAGAGGTAAAGGAAAACCCTATTTCTCTCCTGGAAATTGAGAACACACTTTAACTCTGTGACTAGTTACCCTTCTACCTGGTGTTTTGGAGTGAATGTGTCTGTGCCATGAACTGCACTGAATTGTGTGCTGCCCACTCAAACACGCACTATTACTCTCAAGGGACTTGGAATTTGCAAACTACAAGAGGTCAAGGAAGGACTCAGCCATCAAAGCCTTGGCACGATCAAAATGGCAGCCTCTGCTGACATGTGCAGCACTGGAGCATTAAATACTTAGGTAATGTCACTAACAAAAACATAGCTAGAGACTTTCAGTCCTTTATGCACCTGATCAACATTTTATGCATTGTTCACTCACTCTTAAAAGCTTGAGCCTCATTGATCTTGCCCTTAGAGCTTAATGCTTAGCCACTTTAAAACCACTCGCCTCAAGAGTTTAGATGTGTATCTATAGAAACGAATCCTGCATACTTCACCTGCTTCTACTGCCTTCACAGGGGCTTGATAGCAATGTTGGAAAAGAAGCCCACTTCATTAGTTGCCCAAGTCAGGATTTCCAGTTGGAGTTTTCAAAAGAACTTAGTACTTCAATTGTGGCCAGATATGCAGAAGAGCTTAACTCCCACTAAGCAATGAAAAGAAGCAGGCAGCATCTCAAAACTCTCTGTGCCCAGCAGCTTACACTACTCTTATTGACTAAAGAAACCAGAAAACTGGCTCCTATAAAATTGCCAAATTTACCTTATTAGTGTGTTTCCCTAATGCTCCATTACTTAAATTCAAAATCATGTGAAGTTTATTGCCTGTTCATGACACCCTGAAGAGGGGTTTCACTTGCTGAGCACTCAGCTGCTGACCATTTTCAGTGAAAGCTACTGTATTAATTTATTTTTGCAAATGCCATTGTGCAAAATTCATTATAGGATCACATTTTGAAAAAAATTAACCTTCAAGTATGGCACAGGTCAGAAACATAATACACTGAGGGAATACTTTACTTCAGTAAAATGGATTACATCTTAAAGCACAGTTTTCCTTTCCTCCATTCCTTACCCATGCAGTGGAGGGGACAAACTGACAGCCTGGGGTCCACAAAAGACATTCTCAGACAGCATTTTGCACACTTCAAGAACATCCATAAAATGACAGCACTGCAGTACACATTCCCAAGTTACAAAGAGGTGTTACAATATACTGTGTCCTCTGAAAATAGATTTAGAACAGCATGACTTCTACTGTACAGATTTTTTTCTGTAAAAGTACTTTAGAAAAGGAGCCAAATGACTTGAATGTTTGGTTTCTTTTCCGACTTGAACACCTACTTTTACTTTTTGCAAGTAAAGAAGCCTAGTCTGTATTGTAACACAGTATCTTAAAAAAATTAATTTCAAAGCAGAACACAACCCAATACAAACGTTATCCCAGATAAGAAACAAATGTAAGTTCCTGCATTCCTACAGAATGTAGATGCCAGTATCAAATAAAGTGGAATTAGGTAAATAAATTATCTCTTTTCAATCAAAATTTTAATTTCACTGCAGCCTTTGAAACTGGAACAATATTTTTTCCCTAAACAACTCAGCATAAAAAGGACCAATTTAACAACGCAGAAATAGTTGGTAATTGGAGCCAGCATCTTTCATCACTGAACTGAATTGCTTAAATATGGCTTGTTTAGCAACATAAAAATAACTACACTAAAAACTAATTGCAATATAATAGCTTCTAAACAGAATTTTGCAATGTTGATATGTTTCTATGAGAAATTGCTTCAGTTTTGCAGAATATCAACAATCATTGGTATCAACCCTCATTACTGGGCAGAAACTACTGGATTTGGACACTCGTCACAGAAGCTGTCCTTGACATCAGCCATTAGAGCCATCTATTCTGTCACTAATTCTGTTGTACCTATTCAGTGTTAGAGCTCATTTCAAGGTAGCTGTATTTTGCTTTTTATGCTAATACAACAGTCTCAGGGAAAAAAAAAAGAGGAAAAAAAAGAGTAGGGCAACAACTTGAAGAAGATTTGCAAAGTCAGATTGCTTAACAAGCAGTTAATAGTCCTTTGGTCACAAAAATTCATAAAAAGGAGTCAGAAAGATTTTTAACATCTCTGTAGTGCTATATAGAATAAAGTCCTAGGAGAGAGCTTTTCCTTCTAAAGAGTCCTGTTCCTAGTATATGTGGGCAATGATTGCTAGTTGTGTGCACAAATTATATTTTTCACACAAAACGTTTTATCTACGTTGCAGACCACATATTTGAATCTAAGGATCAAACCACAAAAGCCCACATTACTTGTCAATTTCCTTGCAGTCAAAATCTATTTTGCTGATAGTTTAACTCAGTAAAAATTCTTAAATCAGGTTATCACAAAATAAGGCTGCTTCTGTAACACTACTTTGGCAACCATGAATTTGTTTAAGGCTTGAAAATTGTGTTAATTTTGCCCTTTTTTTTCCTGTCTTATTTATTTTTTATTTTCCCCCTCTTTCTTTTTCTTTTTTCCCCCCATCTGAGTTACATAAAGCAATCTCAACTTAGGCTGAACCATACTCAGAAATAAAAGGCCAATAGAATTCTGCTTCCATGAAACTTGTTTTTCATTTTTAAACAATATATAAAGGGGAAGACAGAATTCTACTTTCCTATTCCTTTACTTGCTTAAAAATGTCAATGGAAATTCAGCACTTTTCTAATCTTTAGCGAAGATTAGAAGTCTTGTAGAATAAGTAAGACTTTTCTTTGGGCACATGCTAAAATTATCCTTACTCATATGAATTCAGCTTGTAAATGTCATCCAATATTTATGCCTTTATTTAAAGAAATAAATTATTTGGAAAAAAAAAATTCAAAAGCATTCTTCTTGGTTTCGTTCAAATTTCAAGGTTTAGAATCAACTTTGCAATCAACAGCAATCAGAAGATGAAATACCAGAATTTTTGCCAGAAAGTCTATTCCTGCCCAGCTTTGAGAAAAGCTGCGGAAAGGATGTCTAATATGTCTGTGGTCTAAAACATCTGTACTAAATATTCTTCTTCTGACATTGCATACTATTTCTAAAACTCAAGATTAAAGATCCTGATATCACCAGTTGAAAACCCTTCAATGGTGTGAAGAAGGAAGATAAAGACAAGCAACACTGTACATGCCATAACAGAAAGAAGGTGAATACAGTGTTGAGAATTTAGAGCATCAAAAAAGCACGTTAAAGACTAAGTGTTCCTCTGGTATTTGTGACATGCTGGTGTTTAAAAAGTGGGGGGAGAACAGACTAGTGAACAAAAAGGAAAAACTGGTCTTTGAATCTACGTTCCTAACTAATTTGTTTTGAATTCTGCCACAATCTTACATGTGAGAAATGACATTAAGGGCAAAGGGTGACAGTGCAGAGATAAAGCAACAAGAAGGTATTTAAAATACTTGCCAAGAAAAAAGCACTCATCTGATAAAAATTTAGGCAGGAAGGATGCCAAAAACCAGGAGAGACACAATGGAGAGATTTGATGAGGTGATTGCTGCTCCAGTTGTCAGGCTTGTCAGTAGAAAGGGGATGCCAGATTTTAACTCAAAAATAGTGTCAGCTTAAAAGTTACCTCCTTTTTCACCACATGTTTCTAATTAAGATGACATTAGGAACTTACTTCTGGCAACTAGAAATAAAACTGTTTGCAATTTAGTCTAATAGATTAGGTAGAAGGGTTTTTCAATATCTTAATATAAAGTAAGAAAAAGAAACCTGCTATGAAGAGTAAGCTCCCAACAACTTGTGCAACTGCCACAATTCAAGAAAAGTCTCAAGACAGTTTTGAATTTGAATAATGGTGTATTAAAAAAAAGGCACTTGTTAAGTGGAATTTGACAATTTTAGCCAATCCATTTTTCTATTTCACCTTGAGCAACTTTTATGAGATGCTCTTCAGATTAACTGCAGCACTTCAGAAAACTAAGAAAATGAAACTCCTCTCACCCCTCAAAAAAATGGGACAGACAGAAACCTAATCTCATATGGCCTTCACAGTTTTTGCAATCCCAGCCTTCAGTACTTTTACATATTATTTTTACGAATCCTCCCTCTAATTCCTCCTTTGAAAAAAATTGCTGCATTACATATCATGCCTGCGTTTCCTGAAGTCTTACGAACATTGAGAGTCTACTGCCTGAACTGGGAGAAGCCACACAAAGCAAGTTACTGAAATGCCCCTTTATATCAGTACGAGAACGTTTCTAACACTGGGGCCAGCCTTTGGAATTCAGAGAGGCAATTGGAAAGCGATAGGCTTTCAATTTACAGTCTGGATCATCAGCTGGGGTTAGTCACAAGACTTGTCTGATTTACACATGGCAAAAGGAATCTGGAGCCATGTTTCCCTCTAATGAGATCATAACTTAAAACAAACCAAACAAACAAACAGACAAATAGTGGACATTTCCAGGCTAAGAATGAAACCTCTGGGGACTAACGAAGTCAATGAGGTTTATAAATCACAGGTTTATAATACATACATAGTAAATCCCTTCTATGTAAGGACTGAAAAGACATCATCATACTATCAAAGCATCTTCTAAGCCAGTCAATATTGTGTTTAGTTACCGTATCCAGTGAAGCTACAGGCACAAGCCACTAACCCCAAGCCTGTTAAACTTCTATTCAAAATTCTGTAAGCCAAGTAAAAACTTCCAGAACAGCAAGACAGAGATGTCTCTTGTCATACAGTTTCTCATTTTTCAAACAGTAGATACCCACGTGTTCATTAAGCCTAATTTATTTGCCTCTGGACAAAATTACTGGTGGACTGAAATCACACTCGAAGTGGCTAAGGAGTGGGGAACAATTTTCAGGAGGCCTTACAAAAAGTAAGCAAACAGTTCTACGCTTCTAACTCCTCTTGGGAAGATTTAACAGCAGTGGAAACTATTTTATTAGCACGTCTAGGGAATGGCTGGTGCACAGGAAGGATTTTCCTTTATTACTTGCTAGGATGAGGATGCATCATATTCTTCTGCCTTTCCGGTTAGCACATTACTTTGCTGCAAGTCTTTGCATGTTACTCTACTAGTGAGTAGAGAAGAAAGAAAAGATTTGTCCATAGCTTACTCTCCTGCATTCAAAGGAAGAAAGGCATCATATCATGAATATCATGTTACCTTCATTGTATCTAGAAATGAGATATGTGGAAGCAATTTGAGAGAGTAAGGAATCATCTATAAATACCAAGCTGAAGAATAACCCTGAATGCTCTCAGGGTCAGAACAAAATGTATGCTGATTAATGGCATGAATGCAGACTCAAAAAATATGACTGAATCTCATTTCTCATCTACCTTTTCCAGAAGAAGCCACATGCACCACTTAAAAAGAAGCTCAACAGACATGATATGGAACAGAATCATAGCTACGTCTTGCAAGAGACTATGAGGGAGAGGCAGGTCATTATGCTTTTACAGAAACAGCAGCAGTTTTGACATGCACCTGAACTAGTCAGTCTTATCAGTGAAGGAAAGTTTCTAGCTTTGGTGCCGTTCCGTTTGAATGCAGCTAAATTGCTTTCAGAAGTTGAGCAGATTTCCACATACTTTGAACAGTGCCACGTACAAAGACAACAGTCTTTGAACATCAGGATTTGAGCTAACTGTTGTTGGTGAATATTGCTGAGTGGCTGAACTGAGACATCCCCTTACAAGCCCTTTCCTCCAATGTTTCGGATTTTGAGTATCATTAAAAACAAATGTTCATAGCTCTTCCTGCATACATAGCACAGATAAGAATCAACACACAGAGGCAGATCATTTGGTGATGTTCAGGACAATATTGAATTTTACAATGCAGTGTTGTTGCTGAATCTATCAATCCTGCAAGCCTTGACAAACGGCCACTAGAGAAAAGCCTGTGCCTATTTAGGATGCTAATCCCCATTTCAGTTTCTAACTGCTTTTGACATCTTTTGCTGAGGGTCAGTACCATTACATCTGAGCTATTGGAATAGTCTGTGCAAAACCCATCATCTGCTCCACTACAAAGCCAGCTGACTGAATTTTCAAAATCTTCAACAGTGAGCTAAGATAACCTCTTCCAGCTTACCTGTGACCCTGTTTAAACTTCTGACTTTGCCCATAATTTGTAACATCGCAAACCAGTGCAGATGTTTCTGTGGTGATCATTACCCCACAGATTTAGCTTATATTGTTCACAGAGATGCTGTGCCTAGATTTAGAAAAATCCCAACTGTTGTCATAGGCTGTCTCTTCTCTAGGGAGATATATCCATGTTTGCATAGCCATTTCACTGTAAAATATAATGCAGGAAAGGTTTCTATTACAGCCTTGCCACAAAAAGGTCAAGAACTCAAACAGAACATAACTCAGTGTGATATGAAATAACTCTCACCTGAACATAAGAAGGCATTCAACACAGTGAGGAGTCAGTTATTGCTGTATGCTACAACATATGTATTACATAACATAATGCAATGTAACATTCACTCAAGTACTTGGGTTTGGTCCTGTTTGCTTACTTCAACCATACATTTTATTTCCTTATTACTGCATGATTAATTTCCTTCCTTTCCAACCCCCAAACTGAATAACTCCCATCTTTGCTGCATATCTTCATATAATAAACCAAAGAGAAATGCATTTATCGTGCCTACATAGACTTTACATAAATTATGCAGTGAAAAGACCAGCTTCCTATAGTCAAGAAAGTAATGCTCCAACTTATCAACATTCACCACATCTTCCTCAAACTCAATATTCTCCAATACCTGGCTCTAAATATTTAACAGTCCTTGTGCCATCGTACTACAAACCAGTGTTCACCCCTTATCTCCTGCAAAACCCCCATAGCAATCTTTAAAGACACTAATGATGAAAAATTAGAGGCCTTAGAGAATGAGAAAGAGAGCTGACCTTTGCCAGTGTGAACTGCACATGCTTGAATGGAGTTCTGTGCACATTCAGCAAAACTTTTCAAGCCTGTACAGCTTTGGTAGATGGCCAATATTATCCTAGCATTGCTTTTCAGAATAAAATTGACAATCTTTAATCCTAATTTAAGTTCATTGCACAGCACAGACATTTGGGATTGTGCCACTGTGCAGTAAATTGTACTCCTGGTAAATGAAAAGATGAGAAAGAAATACCTACCCTTGGACTTTTAAGGCCAAAACAGAACAATCTTTTTGCTTTATAATGTATAATAAGAAACAAAACCAACCAAACAAAAATCTCAAAGGAAACAAAACAACAAGAACACAACAAACCACTACTACAAACGACACCCCAACAAAACCAAAACCAACCAACCAACCAACACAGCCCAAAAAACCTAAAACAAAACAAAAAAACAAAGGAAAGACTAAAAGGAACAAAGGAGAGATAATTATGTAATAACGATTACTTATGGTCACTGTAAAAACCATTCTTAGAAACATGCCACACAACTCAATCAGAAACATTTCCTAGGTTAGAAATATGCACTTAAATCTTAAAAAAACAAACAAACAAAACCAACCTGATTGTGACTATACCTAAACCCAGCTGCTGTTAGAATTTGGAAGAAAATGCTGTCCAAATTAGTATGATTATTTACAAGTGTAAACACTTTCTATCAAATCAAAATGTATCTTCAAGATAGATGATAAATATATTTTGAGGAACTGATCTATTGAGCATGTTTTAGAACATGTAAGAAATAATATTACTAGTTTTCATGAACTGTTTGCAAAACTTTTCTATACCTTGGCTCTCAGGAGTAAATTAGAGTCAGAACTTCAATCTGCTTTTCCATTCCCATACTTAATTTTTGTAGCCTTTCAAGGCAATCACTCCAGTGCTGACTTCTGTGGTTTCATAAATGGTAAAGACTTACATTTTTCAAATGTTATACTGTCTCCTTCCACTTCTGTTAAGAGGAAACAAAGCAAATAAATCTTAACATGAAAAATCCCCAACCAACAAACCACAAACAAACTCTAAGGGAACACTGAATCAATACAAAAGCAAGGGAAAAAAAACCCAACAACAACAAAACAACAAACAAAACCAAATACGTAAGAAAATTAATATTTTTTCCTTTTTTTTACAAAATTGTATATATAGGGTTAAGTCATACAAAAACTGTTCAAGGACCATCAGAAATTCAGGCATACACTTTCAGTTTTACTTAATGATCAACATGCAGAAATCTTGCCATGGCAGGTGTAGGCTCAAAGTTACTGAAGGCCTATAGGATTGCAGATTATTTTAAAAAGGTTAGGAGAGATGAAGCTTCAACTGCCTTTTCAAGTTCAAGAGCTGGGGCTCATCAAGAGAAAGCAGCAGGAACAGGTCAAAACAAAGACAGACATGGCTCTTTACACAGCAAGTAGTAGACCTATGAAATTTCTTGCCAGAGGCTGCTGGGAGTAAATGTTTATACGAACTCCAAAGTAGACCAGGGATCCATTACTGGTTAGTGAACAAACTCAGAAAAAAAGTCAAATGCTGGATGAGCACTAAGGGGAGGTATCATACATATTGATCGGTTCCCCTCCAGACATCTGTTTCTGGCCTAAAAAGTGTTAGGCCAGTTGGGCAGCCGATTTGAACCAGGGAAGGCATTCCACATTTTCTTATGTTATGCTTTAGGGAAGCATATGGTTATCAAAGTCCTTTACTTTCCATCTGCATATGTATTTTTTCTTGGTGCAGTTCTCCTCCATGCACAGAATTGGTTATCAGTACGAACATACCACTTACAGTCCCTATAGTATTTTCTGAAAAGCGCTGAAATTATCAATCATTTGATTTCCTACTTTAACTCAAGAAGTTAAAATTAATTCTATTCTTTTGGAGACTATCCATATCTCTGCACTTATTGTGGATAGTGGATATCATAAATCTTCTATGAATGAATTAAGACTCAGATCACCAGAGTATTATTCAATTTGAAAAGGAACTATTTTACCACGTTTTCTGTTTTAGAAATGGCAAGGTAGTAACAGTAGCCACATTTCTGCACAGAATCTAATGATTTTCCAGTGCTCTGTTCCACGGTTGAACTCAGCCATCTTACAGACAAATACCATGATACAGACACAGTGCCATGACATAGGTAAATATTAACATTGCAAATAAATGGAGATGACAAGTCTGCTAAACATAAACCCAGTATTTGCCTATACACAGATACTCTCCATGGAAGGAAGGGTGACAGACACTTCTGACTTTCTACCCTGCTACTGCTATAATCTAGTAGTGACATCCTAGTCTTTTACAAATATGTAGGATGCCTCAAAGAAATGCCTGATTACAACTGCTAAAGCTGTTCAAAGTTGATAGAATATTTAATAGATTATTAATGTGTATGGTCTGTTTAATTTTCTGCCCTGCTGGCACTAATATTTAATCAGATTTTGGATATATTCTTCTCTACTAATTGAGTTTAGAAAACCTTGATAATCACATGCAGCTGACAGAAGAAAGTATTATCTTTTTTTTTTTTTTAAAAAAAAAGTCATTCCTGTTCTTCATGTTATGGGTTCTTAAACAGATACATGTTTCCAAAAGGGAATCATAACCATTTAATAGATTTTACCAGAGAAAATATAATCCCTCTAGATTTTAATATTTTCAAACAGATTTTATTTATGAGCATTAAAAATCTTTCTCTACTATTCTCTCTACACCCCCTCCGACCCCGCCCAGCTCCCACCCCCACATTTTGGTTTTTACTGTGTTCATTACTTAATACCAGATGTGACCACTTCAGACAGAACCTGTCACTTCAGGTTTCTCTTTTGAATCCTCCCCTTTTGAATTGCTCCACCTTTTCAATTTCTTTTTCAAGGAACTATTGCATTGTAACTTTCTACAAAGTTTTTGACAGAGCTCATCAAAGCCAAAAGAATGGGGAATGTAATAGAAAGCTAATAGCTACATTTAAAAATTATTTTAAAATACACATTTCATTGGAAATATTTTTTAAGGATGCCAGCAATAGAAATTGCTGTCACTATATTTTATGACAATGCCAACTCTCAAGGTCTTCTTTTCAAGGCAGCATTTCTTCTACCTATACTATTCCTTATTTTAAGAATATTTTCATTCGTTTGTATGTGTCCTTAATATGATTAAAAACTAATAAATACAAATAAACAAAACCATCTAATTAAAATATTCCCTTGGATCATCCATCGCATGGGAAATCTTGTATTCACATAATTGAGCATTACCTTTTCATACAAGCAGGATTTATTCCATTTTACCTTTCAGTGCCTTGAATACAGCCAGGATGAACTAAGAAGAACCAGCTTGATTTTAAGTATACAGTGACTTACAAAACTCAGTCCTACAGAGGTCAGCAGTTATTAATGAAGGGTAAATTTCAAAATTAGCCACAGAATGATTTAAAAGGCATTTGTTCCTGAATGTTCGTCCTCATCTTTCTCAAATAAAATAGATTAAAAAGAAAATTAAATTCTTCAAGAAATAAATTTTGACTGAAGTGAGAAATCACACTAAGAAGCTAATTTAAGAAAGATGAAATTAATTTTGGTGACATTTATTCTATTTAGCAAAAATGGTGACAAAACATATAGTAGTTCTGTTACCATGAGATAAGAGGTTAGTAATTTAAGGCTGGGCATAGCTACAGTCTACAACGATTTAATCCTTCTGGTACAACATCCCTTGTGACCTATCATTAAAGGTTTAGAGAAAAACTGACAATTATTATTAGCTTGTAATTGGATTTTGGAGATTCAGTATAAAGTTAGGATAATTTAAATGACTGTTGACATTGAAAAGATTATGTAAACGCTCTGAATCAGCTGTACTTATCAACTTATTTGATCGGATATAAAACCCCTAACTTATCACTATTGCCTGAAACAGAGTACCAAAATGTGCAACATTACTGCAGTAGTCTGTTTCAAATTAATAAATAAAATCGAAGAAACAATAAGAGGAAACATATCCCATATTAGCAGCCACCAAAATTTTTAACTACTAATCTCAATTAAAGTAGGCAAAAAGCAAATTTTTATAAGCATGCCATTCTTAAAACAAATACATACTGTGCCTATGTATGAAAACAAAAAGAGTATGGTGCATTATTTTATTATATGGATGTTTAATTATTTACCCTACATTTTAGAACAGAATTGAAAACACAGGAACCATTCAAATGTTTTTTCTTATGGCTTCAACGTTCTGGATTCTGTAACAGTGACATATATGCACACATGTCAGTCCCACCTATATCAATGTACATTGGAAAAATAAAGTGTCTTTTTCAGGGCAAACCATACATTGTGTGCTTGGTTCAAAAACATGGTAGCACCTGAGATTTGCTTTCAGGCAACTACATGCAGTGTGTGAGCCAAAAGAATGATGCCACACCAATGTTTGATTATCCACCAATCTTCAATAACTACTTTCTTGAATAGACACTTCTGCTTGTCTAGTTCAATACCACCACCAACATTTATCTTCCAATGGGCCTTTACTCTATACCATACATATCAGGAACGAGTAATGACTGTAAAAATGTCTTTGTAGCTATTTGAACTTGTGACTCTTCAAATGTAAGATGACTTTTTACAATTTTTTTTAAGCACATTCAGAAATAAGAATACCTGAGCATCACTAGCATTCACTGGCATATAGCCTTTACTTCAGCAAGTATTAAATCTCAGTGGTCTTAAGTTATTGTCAAGAACAACCACAGACTAGATGAAAACCTTTAAATAGCCCAGATCAGTCATTCAATGACTTCCCATGAAGTACTTAGTCTATATAATTTAGCCATTTAAAATTATGCAGAGTTTTCTGCATAAAAATTGTTTTCTGAACTTAATAACAGAAAAGACACATTGCAGATTGGGGAAAGAAGGCAGGCAGATCTGCATTTGCAAAAGTTCACAGTTGTGTATCAGAAGTATCCTTTACCAATTTATCCAAGCCAATCTGCTTTAAAATTTGGAATGTGGTCAGAATTAGCAAAATAAGTATTTATGTCTATAATGTGAACAGATAATGTGCACCTTGAGTTTAAATGACTATGAATAAAGAATCTCTTTTTACTGCTATGCCCTCATGTGCTTGGTGGCACATCCTGGCGTCAGTAGGCTGTCACTCAATGGGAAGATTTCAAAGAAATGCGCATGTACAATTTGTATATAAAACCCCCAACATATACAACTATTAAGGCATGCCTTGTTTTTCCTGATTTTTCAGTGTATTCTGCTCCCATTGGAATTTTATTTCACTAGTGCGGAATTTCTCTCCATCTTTTTACAGATTCGTCACAGTCCAAAGATGTTAACGATGCCATGTCTCTTTCCTCTTCTTTCTTTCCTTCTGGATAGAAAAGTTTACATGCTCCCATGAAACTGAAATTTGGCATCAACTTTCTTCCCTTTTGATATGAACCTATAATATTTATATATTTTACAACAGCACTCTCTTTAGTGTAAAATGAAGACACTGATATAGAATGGCTTGGGTTGGAAGGAACCTCCAAAGGTCATCCAGTCCCACCCTCCTAGAGTGAGCTGGATCAGGTTGCTCAGAGCCTTGTCAAGCCTCATCGAGCCTCACCTTGTCACCTTGAATATCTCCAAGGATGGGGCCACAACCACCTCTCTGGGCAACCTGTTTCAGTGTTCCACCACCCTCATGGTAAAGAACTTGTTCCTAATATCCAATCTAAATCTGCTCTTCTTCAATTAAAACCATTGCTCCTTGTCCTATCACTACAGGCCTTTGTAAACAGTCCCTTTCCAGCCTTCTTGTAGGCCCCCTTCAGGTACTGTAAGGCTGCTATTAGGTCTCCCTGGAGCCATCTCATCTCTTCTCCAGGCTGAACAACCCCAGCTCTCTCAGGCAGTCCTTGTAGGAGAGGTGTCCCAACCCGCTAATCATTTCTGTGGCCCTCATCTGGACCCACTCCACCAGGTCCAGGTCTTTCCTATATTGAGGGTTCCAGAGCTAGACACAATACTCCAGGTGAGTAAAGTGTCAGAATCACCTCTCTCAATCTGCTGGCCACATTTTGGATGCATCCTAGAATTTGATTTGCATTCTGCACATGACAAAGAATAAGCAATATGGACTTTTTGTTTTTCCTTAGGAAAAGGCATGCAGCCTGTGATCTCATTTAAAACCTCCTTTGGCTTAAGAACATCAAGAGTAGAATTTGTCTTCATAAATTATCAGCAGTCTAAACTCCTATTTTGTCCCATCTGAAGCATGCTAAACATAACTGCAGAAACTAAGTAGTACATGCTAGGACACTAGTAAATAAATCTTAAGAGACTCTTTAAGCCATCTTGAAATAACGTCTCTTATGTTTTATATAGTGCTGCTCTGTTTGTAATCTCCACTGGGCATAAGAAATGAGACATTTTTAGGGTTGTTAAGCATAACATTTTCATAGCAGATCAGCGTGAAGTTATTTGGCTGGAGCACAGGTGTTTCTTTAATTATATAACATTTGGAAAATTAACTGCACTCAGTGACCTTCAGATTGCACTCCTACTCGTGTGGTTTTGTAGACTCATGTAAAGTAACAGCACAAGGACACAGGTTGTCTCTGGCCTTGATTAAGTGATTTCTTATGTTCTCTTTTATTATGTTTTCAGTGTTTCTGGGAGCAGCTAGCTATTTTAGTATTCCTGAAACAACATACATTTAAAGAGTGGGTGATTCCAAAGTTGGAAGTTGTGCTAGCTATGAACAAAGAGCTGCAAAATGCAGACCTATTTTAAAATGATGAGTTAAACAAGATTAAAAAAAATGCTGCCTGAACAAATTTATATATTACATTAACAGCTGAGAGCATAATGATGATATCCCACAGTATGTTGATCTTGAAATGCTATGGGACAGCTTTAGTTACTTTCTGCATAAGTATTGAGCTGACAAGTACCCTTTCTGGAAAGACTCTAAGCAGAAGTTATGCTGTGATACCTATGTTCACATATCACTAAATCAATGTGCACACTAAGATCAAATATTTACAGTGGACTAGGGGAAACCAAAGCACAAGAGTCAGTTCGCAGATCTATCACTGATACTCTTCAGATCAGTTCATGCTGCCATGAAGCTAGATAAAATACAGGTTATAAAGATTAATTCAGTACAATTTGCAAAGTACTAGAAACGTTTTGAAAAATGTTAGATGATTACAATATAACATATAATTTAAATTCCCTATAACAAATCCAGAGCCAAATCACTTAAACATACCTGAAGATAAACATACCTGAAGCTAAAGACAAACAGAAACCCACAAAACAAAAGAAAAGCCCAAACAAATAAATAAATAATTAAAACCCCCCACAAACAAAAAAGAGATCTTGCCAACTAGCAGGTAACAGATTAGCCAGATGCAATGAGATATTCTCTTATGAGCAGCTTAGATAGTTGTAGGCTCATGTACAACAAGGTAAGGTTTGGTGGAATTCAAGGAGTCTTTCTACCCTTCCCTAAGGTGGTATTTTTCGGCTTTTGAACTTCAGCATATACAGTCTAGAAGGTCTACACTTCAGACATTTAGGCCAGACAAGGCCAGCTAAGGGATGAAATCAGAAACAAAACATCACCATTAGGGCTCTGTAAGCCTGACAGTAATGGTGACCCTCGGGAAGAAATCTCACATTTTAATGAGAACTCAAAAGAATGAAAAGGTCCAGGCTACAGATGTCACAAAGTAAACTCTTCCTTCTCAGTTACTAGTTAAAGATCAGGACCAAAAAATTACTGAACCTCAAGTCACAACAGCCTGATATATTCTGGTGCTCAGAGCTGTCCCCTCTATTTGAAATGACTAGCAAAGATGTTCATTAAGTCTATTTCAATACCATTATGCAATAACACCAAAACAAATAGAGCATAACAATGAGAGGAAAGATTTGATGAGCAAAAAAAGTTACTGAGCCTTCCTGAGGCAGATACAATATAAAACTGCACTTTAATTGTGAAGAAACATGCACTATGAATGTTCCCTCTAATGTTTGGCAATAGACAAAATCACGTAATGCCTTTATTAAACAGCATGAAATCTATTTAACGCTTCTTTGGACGCACTAATTAGGTTTTGTATTGTGGGACACAGTCATACAGTACTAAGGGCAAAATGCTCCACATACTTAAGTTCCATACTACTTCTGCTCACACAATGCAATATAAGAAAAGTCAGTAAATTCTGTGAGAGACAGTAATGAGCTTTTTTGCTGCTATTTTGGTCCCAATATTAAAGCACATATACTCTTTTCAATATTACAAACAAAATACTGATTTGCAGGAACATGTCAGTGGAAACTCTTAATCACTGTTTCTTCTTTAAAGGACAATCACCACTTCAGCACACAATATAGCCTTAATACTGAGAACTGTGACATACATGTTCAATTTCACATCTCCTTGAACTCACTGCATTCCACGAGTGCAGATGAGTTAACTGAGGCTAACTCATTACCTGAGGTTAAAAACTTCCATAATATTTTTAAAGCCTGCAGCTTCACTGTCTCCTTCATAAAGTTTTGACATAGCAACAGAAGGAAATTCAAAGTGTATTTAATGTTTTTAATGTTTTTATTATTTTATCTGCTAAGTAACTAAAAAAGACAAGTTCAGAAATGTCGAATTTAACCTATGTTATTTAAATAAATAAATGACCTAATACACTGTAACAAGAAGTGGGTCATTGCTGTGCTGATTTAAGTAACAAGCAGTTATCTTCTTTATTCAGTATACTGAGAATTAAATGCAGAATGAAAGTGGTTTTAAAACAGGGAGTTTTCATGTAAAGATAAAACACACTTGGGAAGCTGCAAGTTTCACATACTTCATGAAGCTGCAGCAGCTGCCTTGAAGTCAGGGAACATACACTGCAAGCTGCCGCAAGCATTAGAGAAAGGAGGATGGCAGAACTTGCCCTAAATGCCACAGACATTAATACACTTCTGCATAGGCAGGTGAGCCTGACTACACATGAACAAAACCATCCCCAAACTCAGATCAATCTTCTTTAAGTATTCAGTCCCAAAGGAGATGAAATGTTCCTTCAAATACAAACAATTAAATTGTAAAGCCACCAGGGCAGCCTATGGCAATGTTACAAACAGTTCCACGTGTTCCTGATGACTCTTTGCAGGAACGCACCCAGAAGACATTGTAGCTTTATATTCAGAACCAACTACTGTGTTCCTTTTATCTTGAGGTATGTGTTTCTGTGCACAGCTATACCACACAGAAAAATACCTTGGTTTCCTTAGGTTTTGGATGGTTTGTTTTGTTTTTCTGTTTGGGGGTTTCTTTGCTGAAGACAAATCAATGGAGCTATCAGCGAATGAATACCATGAAATGTGAGAAGAGTATCAATAAATCATAGTCTGTAAAGAAAATCAATACACTCCTTAATGTTCTTCTAAATGTTTATGTGTAAGTAAAAAACATAATGGAGTCTAAAACCTGATAGTACTGGAAATACAAACAGTACTGAATGTTAGCTTTGACTCTTATGATTTATTTTAACAGTCCAAATCTTAACCTAGAACTCAATGATATCCATAGTACCCTTCTATAACCCTTTTTGGGCATTCAAGTTTCAAACACATCCTGAGTGTTGGGCATGAAAAATAATCCTCTCAAAGTGACACAGTAAGTTAAAAAAAGATGGAGGAGGGTTGATCATGCAAAATTCTCCACCATTACAATATGCATTTTTGTAGGAAATGCCCTTTTTGCCCTTGTTTTGCAAGGGGCTGCAAAGGCCTACACAAAACTCACTTATCTTGTTTCAACTGTAATGTACTATCTTGCCTGCAGAAAAGGGAGAAAAGCCTGAACCTACATGCTACTTGTTAAAATCAGCCAAAGCCTGTCTGAGAAACATGTAACTGTCCACAATGAGACAAGAACATTAGGTTAAGAATAAGATACGCAAGTCTGGCTTAGAAAGCAAGTGCAATTGTAGTGAAGACAGCTCACAAGACTCCTCCTGGCACAACTGGCCATACAGGTAACAAGCTGGAGCAATTACGGCTTCTGGTTCTCAGCCAGGCATTTACTGGAAGTGACAGGCTTCCACTTTAATTTCCCAGGAGCTTACTGTGTACCACTCAAAAGAGGATTCCAACTCACCTGTGTTCTACTGGTATATCCTGAAAAGAAAGTATTTCCCCCTCTCCAGTCCTTTATATCATCATCAAACATAGGTGATACTATCAAAGCAAATATAGCCATCTCTGTTTGAACTTAAGCACCTCTGCACTTGCAAGTCTATGATCAATATGGTGCTAAATGACTTCATGGATAAGGGCTTCTACACCTGCAATTAAGTCATCACAAACATACTCGTGAGCATTCAGACTTGGTTCAACATGCGAACAAACACTTTCAAGCAATCACAGCCTCAGATTGGAGACTTTCCGCCTGCATTGTTCTACTCCACCACATTAGCCACAGAGTCCTGGAAGGATTAGAACAAGAAATCAGGCTAAGCAGCATGGTAACAACACACAACTCTATTCTCTCTCTACACGCATACCAGGCAGGAGAGTTATGCGAAACAAGAGAGAAAAATGAACTGGTCCCACCACAAAGACACCATAGAAACGGCATGAATGAAGACAGAGAGACTCTGAAAAGAGTGAAAAACTGTATCTCCTACAATGTCAAAATTCCATCATCCCACAGGGCACTAAGGAAACATCTTCAGCTGCACATCTCAGCTACAGCAACAGATCAATGAGGACAGAAAAATATCATCAATCATCACAACAAAACAAGCTCTTAAAAATATAAACCATCATTACTGACAAGAAATATTATAGGAACAGAAAACATCAACTGTGTCTGTGTTCCTTTTACTCAACCTCAAATCATATCTCACCACATGTTCACATCTGTAACATGAACCTCAATGAAAAGTAATTTCATTAATAAAGGTATTTTTAAATCAGGGCTATTTTAATTTTATGTACTATTAAAATATGTATATAATATGTATTATACTATATTTATAAAATAAAAGGTATAGATGGCTAAGCCACAGTCAGTACTTCAACAATAATTATGATTAAATTGTTACTGAAATTTTTCTTATTCTTATCAATTCCTCCAAACTGGCCTGGGTGAGAGCAGATCTTTTTTCTCATCATGTTAACACAGCTCTATAATTGCTTTAGCAGTTACATTTTAAGAGCTTGAGCATCACCTCTGCTATTTCAAAGCATCACGAGTCAAGAGCTACCAACTGAAAGTTTTGATTTCATGAAATAGCTTTTTCAAGATTAGATATATGCATTGGGAAGTTTCATTATCCAGGATATAATTTTGGGCCTAAACTGAAGTACTGGAAATGTAATCACTTCACACATCTTTAGACATCTTTGCTCTGCCACCCCTCCCACCTCCCACCTCCCCCTTCCCCCCCCCGCTAATGATTAGACAAAAAAAAAAAGGAATTGTAACACCAATGAAATAACATGTCAGAGAAGTGATGTGACCTTCCTACAAAGTAGCAAGATCTGATGATTAGTCTATCCCACTCAGTATTCAACCATGGGCAATAATCATAGAATCATAGAATCAGTCAGGGTTGGAAGGGACCACAAGGATCATCTAGTTCCAACCCCCCTGCCATGGGCAGGGACACCTCACACTAGATCAGGCTGGCCACAGCCTCATCCAGCCTGGCCTTAAACACCTCCAGGGGTGGGACCCCAACCACCTCCCTGGACAACCCATTCCAGGCTCTCACCACTCTCATGGTGAAGAACTTCTTCCTCACGTCCAGCCTGAATCTCCCCACTTCCATCTTTATTCCATTCCCCCCAGTCCTATCACTACCTGATATCCTAAAAAGTTCCTCCCCAGCTTTCTTGTAGGCCCCCTTCAGATATTGAAAGGCCACAATAAGGTCACCTCGGAGCCTTCTCTTCTCCAGACTGAACAGCCCCAACTCTTTCAGTCTGTCCTCTCTGCTGTAACAGCCTCTGTGCTTTGTCCCATCAAAGTTCCTTTGCGAAGGAAGTGGTTCTGATACTGTCAATTGCTGTTCAGTTTAACGTGGAAACAAGGAACTATTTACTTTCACTAGAAATTCCTCAGGACTAAACTTTTAAGGAATGTGAACCCAAATGTTCAAGACCCAGTATCCAAATAAAAGAAGCTCCAAGTGAACTGTTAGTGAACTCTTTTGTCAATCCCAATATAACCTATCACTTCCCACCCCCCTCCCCACCATAGCTATCTTAGCTAAAAGCAACAGCACTGTCAAAATGACAAGTACAGAGCAGCAATAAAATCAACCTAAACATGAAATATTTTAAAATTTTAAATTATTTGGTACACACAAGTAAACAAAACATTTGGAATGTTTTCTTAGATTATTTTATTTGTTCCTATCCCCATTCCCAAACAACAAATATGTAGGAGCGTTTTAAAAACCAGATTAAATCACTGATATTTATACTTTTCTAAAGACTTACACTTCATATTAACTATTGTGTACTATCTAAACTGATAAAAGTTTAAGCACTTATATATATCTCAGCAACAGGTTTTAAGGAAGAATCTCAAAATAGCTGGCTTGATCCTCTGAGCAACCGAACTGTTGCACAGGTGAGCTTTTATTCTGCTCCTGGAGAAGCTGTCAGAACGTAAGTATTTTCTACATTATTTCTCTAGCAGATGTTCCTTTAGGAACCTTAAATCAATTGTGAACTGACAGAGCACAGTAAAATTCTACCTTACCCCCTCCTTCCTCCTGCTATTAGAAAGCCATGGCAGAAGAGGGAAAGATCCTGCTGTCCTGAACTTTGACCCCAGCCACTTTACATCAACAAGTGTTCCCATAAAAGGAATTCTTCACTAGCCCTTTACAGCAAAGATTCAGCTTCTTTTAACAGCTGGAGGTATTGAGGAAGGAAGACTCCGTGTTTTAACAGATTGGAAAAAACAAAGAGGCGACATGGTATGAAGTTATCCTGCATCTCCCTCTACCAATTTTCCATTCAAAACCTCTTTTCCCACGTGTCTACATATAAATTATTTCAGTTGGCTTTTTAACTTTAGCCTATCTAGAACAGACTACAAAAGAGCAATATATTTTCATGTCACTGGAAGACAGAATAAATACATCTGAAGGTGAATTGACCATAACCAAACCATAACCATAGCAAGAAGTACCCCAAAACAAGGGGAAAAAAATGACAGATTTAACTTTCTAGAAAGAAATAATTCCTTCTGTAGAGAGAAACTTAATTAACTAACACATAATATAGATACACTTACCTAACTGAAATATATGTTCTGTCTCCAGTTCTAGCCAAGAAGCTGAGATAAATCAACGGCTAAGATTCAGGGTGTGCATACACTGTTAGGAGATTTCACTCAATCCCAAACTCATTCCAGCATTCATGCTAACACACCAAACCACTAAATTGTGCTAACGTTTGACATCTTAATATGTACCATCTCATCCACACAATGTCATATGCAACACAACGGAAAGACTAACAGCTGAGAGGCAGCAATTGCCTTGAATCACCTTATAGCTGGTGAAGCTAACAGGCATTTAATGGGATGTCCACATTTCACAAAGCCAGTGGTTAGTATTAGATCTAGAGTCCTGATAGACTTTATCCACTAGAATCCTTCTTGCAAGTTGGACTTCTGTCTACATGTACACCAAATGTTTACATGCTCTTGCAAGGTATTTTAAGGCTTCACTGAGCTGCTTTGTGAAGGTATCCTCAAGGCACTGATCCCAGTAGTGCTCCAAGGATTATCAGAAGTGATGAAGCAACAATACCAAAGCATCCGTATGACACTGTCAGACTACTAAGTACAAAATCAGCCCATAAACCACCTGAAGAACACCTTTTCATATGGCAGAACCAAAGGCAGCCTGAAGTCTTGAAACATGTCAGTACAGATACTTAGACAAGTGGACACAACTTGCACACACTGCATCAAACTACTGACCTGTTCAAAACTGACCATCTCCCCATTGTTTTGAACACAAAAGTGTTCGTACATCCACCCACTGCCTCAAGGAGACTGGCAAGTACCATAACCAGGCATGGGGGCTTACAATTTGTGTCTTCCAGGTTACACACACAAACCTTGTCCACATGTACATTAGGCCACAATCCAGTTACATGACAGCACACTGTTTCTCAGATAATAAAATATATTACACTATTTTTTGCCAAATCACAATAATTTTTTTTGCTTTGTCTTTAAGTCTCAAGCTATGTTTTCATACATACTAAAAACAATGACCATGGCTTGGCTTAAAAGAATTTTTGGTATCTGTGAGCTTAAATACTGGCCTAGAAATGCAACAGGCTTCTTTATTTAAAACATAAATTTTTTGAGTGCCTACAGGAAAAATCACAGATACATAAATTTATGTTTTAAACCAAGTATAAAACACACTGTGGTGGTTACCAGCACTATCCATCCTGCATGATTTATTCATAAACAGTGTAAGACCAGATAATCCATAACACTGCAAAGAAATGTGGTCTGGTTTCATTCACATCTTCCATGCAACAGATGCTTATCATATTTTTCTCAAAATAAAACAGATGTTCCACTGCTGAAATCCTGGGAATACAAGTTTAAAAAAAAAAAAAAGAAAAAAAAAAAAAAGCTATTTACAGTAGGTAAGTCTGAATATTTGCTAGCATTATGTGGAGTATAATGTTTTCAATAAAAAAAGAAGACTGTAAAATTAATCATTGCAATCACCCAGTCACAATGTTGCAATCCTTTATGGCCTGCATCTCCAGCAACATCATTATTTTAATGACAGTTTTGGAGGACTGTGAGAGTACTAGGAAATAATCAAAAAGTACCATCAAAAATATGCTTAAGATTTATGATTAACTGTTTAACAGAGATTTTAGATGAATTACTCAAAGCAGTAATGAAAAACTTAGTTTTGTAGTTTTTATAACGGTGGCCAAATCATTGAGCAAACAATTAGTGCTTGTAGCTCTTTCAAGCTCTCTCAGGGACACAAAGAGAGTCCAGAAGAAGTGACTGAAAATCATTCCTCACTTCTACAGTAGCTTTTGCAAACCCCATTTAATAAAATCATATCCTTCCAGTTTTGTTCTGAGCAAGCACTTCCTACTAATTTACCTGGGTAAAGGCCTTGAAATAAAGAGAAAAGTAACTGTCCTTTGACACAGCCAAGCGTTTCTAACATGATCATGGGAGATGAAGATGACCCAACAAAGAAAGGTGAAAAAGCACTCCCTTGACACAGCACCCCATAACTCTAATGGCAAGAAAGGGGAAAAAAGCAAGTTCTATTTGCAGCAGCAACATTGTGGGTAAGTTTTAAATACAAGACATTGAAGATTAATATCTAACTAAGGCAACTCTTTTCCTCATGCACAAGTTAATTATACATAAGAATTTCTGTTGTTTCTAAGACAGCTATAAAGTACATAGGATATTGCACTTTCCAGATCAGGGGGACTTATGTTTACCAATAGTGACAGGAATGGTAAACACTGAAGTGCCAAGTTTGTCTGGATTCCTCACTGGAAAGGAGGAGTCTTGAACTGAAATACAGATGGGTATGAACAGAACATAGTCATAGAAAGTTACCTATAAGGCTTCTATATTAAACACCCCATCCAAAACTGGCTCCATTGCCTTCATGCCCCCAGGTCCAATGGCAAGAACCAGTGTGGAAGTTGGTGAGGATACTGAGGCAACAATGGACAGGTTAGATCTTATTCTTACAGTATTAAAACCACCCACATCAGTCGGAAGTGTGCTAGCTAACTGAAAGAATGAAAAACTACAGCACTGTAAAAGGTAGCATTAGACATAAGGTATGGAGATTGCAGTAAGGCTATGTAGCAGATTAATTATCAGGATCCATATCAGCCTTCAGTCACATAAATAAAGCTTTTAGTTACTAGTGAGCACATTAAAATGAATCTTATCAGCCCTTGCATCTGTGCTTCACTAAAAGTACCTGAATTATAAACAGCTACATAAGTTGCTGATCCAAGATCCAAGTCTATATAAGCTCAATCAACATTGTGTAAGACAGACAGCTAAAATATATATAAAAAATATTAACACAGCAATGTTCACTCATTCATACTTGGTGGTATAAAACTTTGACTATTTTCAGATACCTAGAAGAGGAGCAAAAGCTGTTGAGCTGGAGGGGAAGAAGGAACCACAATCTCAGCTAAATAAGAAGATGCAAAAGACTTAATGGAATAAACAGAAATAATAACACTTCTACAATGAACTGATGAGCAAAGGATTGATGTTAAAGATGATGCATGATGTTCAGTATTATTAGCTGTCCTGAACAGCTGAGACAGCAAGATCCTGAAGGCAATAGTACCAGCTGAAAGCATCTCCAGTGGATACTAGAAAATAGAGCATTAAAATCACCAGGTTTGGAAGTAACCAAAGCAAGTATCCAAAACTGCATATAATGAGTGTAAAAAGCTACACCACAATCATGGCAACATGATACAAATAATTAGGAGAAATCACATTGTTCAAAAACACCCAAGAAGCCTTTACAAAATAAGCAGTGAGATTAACCGAAACAGGTTAAACAAAACTAGCTGTGATGAGAAAGACAGTTTACTATGGAAATGAAACAAGCAGAAGCTTGATAGCGAAGCTATATGAAAAACTTGCTTAAACAGACAAAAATGCTAATTTGATTCAAGTTCTTTTATGCTAAATCTATAACTGATATGGGAAAACAAGCATAAAGCTTAAGACAGCAGTACATATACCTAGTATAACCACTAGAAAATTACACAATATACATTTTGAAAGTTACACACGGAGATAGTAATTTTCCTTATTTATGGCTAAAAAGTACAAAGCCCTTAGAATGTAAAGAAAACTGAAGGTGGTTCTAAATGAGGACTTCCAGACTTCTACACTTCATCCAACATCTAGATAGATCACATAAATATTTAAAGAGGAAAAGAGCCAGTTAAAGGTATATATCCAAATGCAAGCTCCTTGCCTGAAATTTTAATACCAATCAGTGCACACAGGCCAATTGATTTCATACATCGCGGTGAAATGATACCACACAATTTCTCTGATAATCCTGTACATTATCTAAATACTAAGTTACTTTCCAGCTGCTTCACATAAATTTTTTCTTTATTTTATGAGCATCTTAATTAGCATTTAAGATTGGCATTTAAATAATTTTAAAGTATTTAAATAATATATTATGTAAATGTTTGCTACTCACATTTGCCTTTTTAAAATTTACTGATAGGCAGCAGTGATCTTTTTACACACTGTGTAGAGAAGGAAGTAACTTCTAAGTTTTATTACTAGTGTTCATGTAGATCATGATCTTAAGAATAAATGAATTCATTCATTCAAAATAACCAATAAAGAGATGACAAAATCTCATTACTACTCAGTCTAAAAAAGCTATCATCTGTTTTGTCCAGAATTTCCAGTAAATTAGCACATGCCAGAAAAAGAATCTGTGCAGAAGATCACATAAATCTGCCCTTCAAGTTTAGAGGACTTAGACATCAGTGTAATTTTAAGTGAAAGGACTTCACTGTACTCTTACAATGATTTTCAAGTTATTTAGCCAGTAACTTTATCTTGAATCTAACTGTTGTAGAACATTCTGAGATCTTTCATGTCTAAATGAAACACTGCAGGGAAAAAGTTTCATCTGAAAACCTATAATTGACTATATGCAAAGGCAGAAAATTAAGAATATATATTATTTTTAACACAGCTTTTCCTACTTGCACAATTAAATGATAAAACTTCTTTAGATGGAAAGTGAAACATTAGCATCTTAAAATATTTTTTATAGGGATCTCCTTATTCTATTTCCAAAAAAAAAAAGCATAAATTGCACTATCCAGGACTTTGAAGCTCCTCTGTTTCATAAGGAAATCTCACTTTGCAGTGCTTCTCTTTTGAAATATTTGGCTAAAAGTCAAAGGAATGCCTGGCCTGACACATTAGATTAGGAAGAATATAGACGTTTACTCTGTGGCAAATAAGGAGGACCATAGGAATAAGTCTTTTGCCTTATATCTCTCAGATAATTTTTATCAGGCATTTAAGCATGGATATGCAGCTAGTATCTTTGTTGTAAGGGTTACATACTTAAAAGGATTTCTGCAAAATGCAGTTGAAACATCTATAACTGAATGCTACAAAACCTTTCCTTTGTTGAAATTCATGAGAACTGAGTGGTTACTGTCTGTTTCCAGATGACTATTAAGTTTGGCAATCCAAAGGAAAGTTTTCACACAAATGCAATTTTTGAAATAACAGCTTCTGTCTTATCCTGAATATAGTTTTAGCTTAAAGTTCATTTCTAGAAATGTAAAGAGTCCCAAAGATTAATCTGTACCACCCCTTTTACTGAGCCCAAAAGCGGGGGGGTGTGTGTATATACAGTTCCAAATGAATATAAGGCAACCACCCTGACCCCCATACAGAAGAAGTTCAAAGCTAATTCCTCTTACCAGAATTCACCTCCTTTGAGTGTCAACTGGCTTACCCCACACCCAAAGAGGGGTGCAAACTGACATACAGTAGATGACTGAGCACAAATTTCTAGCAAGCTCATGAAATGAGAAAGGTATGTATACTCAGGTTAAGTACTATATGACATAAAATTTCATACAAATGCTTTTTGAAATTCAGCAAAAAAGCCTGAGATTTAAATGATAATTTTCAGTGTGTAGTAAATCAAATCTAAATCAACCTTAGAATTTTAAATGGTGTTCCCCTTAAGAAAAAGGATTTCCATTCTGTACCCTGCATGCTTTCTCTTTTTATACCTCAAATTCTTTATATCTTCATGTCACTGAGCTTTGGGGGGGGGAAAAGCCAAAACAAAACCAAACAACTCTCCTCTAAAGAAAACGTAGTTAAAATTTTTATAAAAATAGAGTACAAAATATACATGGACTAAATTATGAACACTATTGTAGGACTATATTGGGGATGTTGAGGGAAGAAAGTTGATTAGAGAATCACCCTTCTCTTCCAAGTGGGAAAAAGGGAAATTTTGATTGAAAGGGATAGCAAGGTAAAGAAAGAAAAGAAGAGAGAAGAGAGTACTTCAGCTTGGTCACCCAGCATACTCCCTACTGGACTCCACCTACATACTAGAAAACTTAGCTTTGTAAAAGTGTAATGTGGCTATTCATCAAAACAATTTTCCTGGGAAGTAATTAAGTTGTACGTGAGAAATTTATCTTTTTCAAGTGACACAGGAAATAAAAATAAATAATAATATAATTACCTTGTTGGAAAGGTGCAGGTTTCTTGGGAAATGTGTTTTTAAAAAGATTTCTGTTTAGTAAAAGATTTCCTTTATCTGTTCTGGGTTTCTATACATACTGGAGAAGTCCCAACATTTCCTCACCATTTTGGCCAGCTGGACTCTGACAAAATACTACTGAAATTATAAATAGCCTTTACCTTCCGTCTGGCTTCTCTGACATATCTGAAATTGTGCTGAATATAAATTCAAATGATAATTTAAGAATGGCAAAATCTCTCTCATTCTATGGTTTCAAGTACATGTCAAAATTTCTAAGAAAGAATCAAAGTCATGACATCAGTATCTGAAGATGAAATTTTCTGAAGATGAAACTTTCTGAAGATAAACTTTCCAAAGTTCAGGAGCAGGCATGATCGTATGCAGTTCAACATAAAGATCAGGAATATTTGGAAAAACACAGGGGTTTTTTGAGTGGTTCCAAATATTGGAAAAATTAAGTTGGAGCCGATATTCACATTGAACATTTGAAATGCTTTCTGTCACTTCAATTCATAGGCAGCAGCATCACTTATGTCTTTGCTACATTAGCATCCATGGAGACATACCACGAGAATGCTAGAGAAATACCTGATGTATTTTATATTATGTACTGATATTATATGCCAATTGCACAGTACTTTCCAAGGATGTTACCCAGGTACATTTTAGTGGAGTTTTTACACATAATGTAGCACTCAAACAACTTTATGTAACTTATTTGCAGAATTCAAAATACTCTTGTACACAGGCAATTTTAAATTTTTTTTTTTCCTATTTTTTCAATATATTTTCCTCCAAGTTGTGAATAAAGAGTTGCTGAATGTGTGAAGTAATGAAACATTCTTTGGCACTGTATGTATATAATACACTTAGCTTTTGTTATAAAATTGATCTTTATAAAGTAAGCATTTTATCAAAATTATTATTGGGGTTAGAACCTTTCCAAAATAATGGTGAAAGCATGTGTCTGATATATTTCTGATACAATTTTCTTAAAGAGATGCATAGGCAAAAGAGGCTTAAGCAATCTGATTTCATCCTAACATTTACTCCCAGTTTAAGATTTGTGTAATAGCCTGAGGGACAGCTTTCTTGATTCTTTATTACTGAAGAGTTAAGAAAAAGATATTTTTTCCAGTTTCTTTCCATTACATTTTATGTCCACGTTTAGATGTATCTGGCAAAATCTGAAAACTGACACCAATGTGAGAGTCCACAGGGATTCACAAATATAATTTCCATGCTACTCTGAAAAATGAGAAAAAAATGGAAAATGTGAGTGGTAATAAATTTGAGCTAATCTCCTCCTGCCATAACCTAAAATGATCGTCAGCAGCCAGGTAATCTGGTATTTGACAGCATAAGAAGAGCTTGGCTATCTGAGCCTTAGTGGCTGGTGAGATGTCAGTATCTCCTAAAATACTTACACAACTAAATTTCTTTGCAACATTTCAATTCTGCAGCTGTTTCCTTACCGAAAGGAGAAAGGGGAAAAAAACAAACCAAACCAAACCAAACCAAAACAAATCCCTCCAAACAAAAAAAACAGAAAGCATTGTTTACTCTTCTATTTATGTATCCTTAAATATCATTGATTATTTATGCAGAAATCACATCAAATTTCATCCAATCCCAAGCAGGACAAGAGGAAAATAATGTTTAGACGTATCAAGGCATTTTTTCTATTGGTCCCTATATTTAATACACTGTACACACTCTAAATCATATGGGAAGCTGATGGGATTTTAGTTTCCTGTGAAAATAGGGTGCTAAGAAATTTCAGATAAGGAGAAAAGACAAAGATTACTATTTCAAGATACATTAAACCTGAAACTAATTACTGTAGCACCATTATTTTTAACTCTGAATTTCAGAATTTCAGCTATATTGCTGTGATTTCCATAGCATCATCAGAGTTACCCTCCATTAGATCAGGTTGCCCAGAGTCCCGCTGAGCTTGACCATGAGTATCTCCAAGGATAAGGCCTCAACCACCTCCCTGGGCAGCCTGGTTCCAGTGTTCCACTACCCTCATGGTAAAGAACTTCCCCCTAACATCCAGTCTAAGTCTACTCTTTAATTTCAAACCCTTGTCCTTCATCCTATCACTATAGGTCTTTGGAAACAGTTGAATAATCCCAGCTCTCTCTGCTGGACTTCATGGGGTGGGTCTTCTCTAGATCTGCTCCAATAGGTTCATTACTTTCTTATGCTGGGGGCCCCAGAGCTGAATGTAGTACTCCAGGTGGGGTTTCCCAAGAAAGGAGTACAGGGGCAGAACCATGTGCTCCAACCTGGCCTTTCTTTTAATATAGTAGAACTAGAACTCATTAAAAGTCATTGAGTGTAAATCACAGATGGCATTTGTTGCACTATCAAACCCAGTTTCTAACATTGGAAAGAGTCTAGCACACAAAATTGGATTTTATAATTCTTTGAATAGACTTTATTCTTCTCTAGCACCATCCTGCTTTTACAGGCTTGCTTTCACATCACAGTTTGAAAAAAAAAAAAACAAACCAAACAAACCAACCAACAACCACCAAAGAAGCCACCAAGAAAACAAAACCAAAAAAATAACAAAAGAGCTGCTTCTTGCTAGCGTTGCACTATCTGTAACAGAGACCTATCACCAGTCATTGAGACAATGGTCTTCAAGTTGTCACCAAGATCATGTAGCCTTTTCTTCCTGGTAAACAATCTTGTTGAAAAAATGAGCTTCCTAGCCTTAGGCTACTGAAAATAGGTCCCCAAAAAAACCTGTGTTTCACTGCTACTGAAACAAAACGTCAAAAAAGAGGTAGTGTCCTTTAAAATCCTGAATGACAGCAGTCTACACAGATGTTCATCTGAATGCAGAATGACTTAGTTCAACACAAGAATAGAAATAGTCCATGAGGCATCAGACCCATTAGCTACCTAAACTTCACGAACGTTTGTCACGCTCTGACTGGTTCTGTCTGTATCCCAGGCAGGTGGAGCACAGAAGACTGTCTGTCACAGAGGCTGGAGCATCAGCCCTTGAGTGATACAGCCTCTCTTTGAGAGGTACGTCAGGTCATTTTAGGCTTCTCTTTCCTTTTCTGAATCCTGGATGATAATCCTGGTTCATATCCCCTCTTCCTACAGATCATTTTGGTGTGTTGTCTCAGATCAAGTTTCCCTACTGAAGACATTTATTAATATAAATCTTTGTCAAGTTAGTAACCTGTCAGTACCTAGGGAAAAGTAGGCAATGCCATATTTCTGTCTTATGGAAAATCCATTGTTTCTGTGATTTGGTATTTCTGTACCCAGCAGAGATTAATAATAATAATGAAACGTTATTTTCAATTCTGACAGCAAGAAAGGGTTATAAAGTCATAGAATCATAAAATGAACTTTTACATAAAATGTAAAAGTTCAAAGGGACCTTAAAGATTATCTAGTTTTAATCACCCTTTCCAGCTTCAAATACTGGAAGGCTGCTGTAATGTCTGCCTAGGGCCTTCTCTTCTCTGGGCTGAACAACTCCAATTCTCTCAACCCGTCTTTATAGGAGAGGTGCTCCAGCCCTCTGGTCATGTTCATGGCCCTCCACTAAACTCACACTGACAGTTCTACATACTTCTTGTATGTAGAGCTGGATGCAGTACTCCAGGTGAGGTCTTACGAGAGCAGACTAGAGGGGTGGAATCAGCAACCTTGACCTGCTGGCCACACTCTTTTTGATGCAGCCCAGGATATGGTTCGCTTTCTGAGATGCAAGTAGACACTGCAGGCTTATCAAGAAAATTGTTTGCCCACACTCCTAGTTGGGAATCATTCCAACTAATAACTTTTAAAATCACATATTATAGAAAGGGAAAAAAATGAGGCAAGAAGGTAGGATAAAGAACCACAAAACGTAACACTTCTGGACATTCAAAATAGACATCAAAAAAACAACCACATGAACAAAAAAAAAAAAAAAAAACAAAAACATTCACACCCTCTAAATTAGCTTGCAAGAGCCTAGCAAGTTAGAAAGAGCAAAATGATTTAAAATGCCATCCTCTCATCCAACTCACATCACTGACTTTAAATGAATAAGAGCTTATTAGTTTGAGTTTAGCACCACAAGATCAACTAGAAGTTATTTGCTGCTCTGTTTTTATGCATGCATCAACACAACTGACACTGCATTTGAATTTTTTGGTCAAGTTCTGCTCTGTTCTGGAGTCTGATCCCTTTCCAGGATGCTTCTTCTCTGCTTTCCACTTTTTACCGTGTCTGAGAACTTTTAAAAAATTTTAAATTTTTTTTGGTTACAGATACAATTAAACCAATATGTACCAGTGCTTTACTGACTAATTGGACGCTTTCATTGGTGTAAGAACATTGGTGTAAAGAATGAGAAAAGACTGATTGCTGACATACCCTTCTATCATTCCAAAATCTTGTGCTTTATTGTTCTTGCCTGAAGAAGCCCTGTATTATAAGATATTACCATATAAAATAAGATTTCTTTCTTGCAATTTGCAGTTAATCTGCCTCAAACATGCAACTCAATGTCATATTCATCCTGTTATGCTTATTTGCACTGTCCTTAGGTGAAACAAACCCCACAGTCCCCATAAACTGAGATAATCCAGTTTACTGTATTTCATTAGCAGCAACTTTTTTCAAACCTCTAGGTTCAAGGAGGAAAGAGGCTGGATCTAATTTGCTAATTTTTGCAAACAACAGCAGCTTTGTGAAGAACTCTCTCCGACCACTCTCCAGCACTGCTACTTCTGCTTTGGCTATCAGAATACTTTCCCACCTGCCTTTGACATGCACTCAGGCATCAACATATCTTTTTACTTTTACTTTGTTCTGCTGTGCTGGAGTTTGGGTCAGAAAGCATAAGACAACTAGATAGAGCAAGCTTTTTCATCTTCATGTGCCAGAATACAGAATCTCTCCCCTCTTTGGGGCAGTTGCTGATAGGCAGAAAATAATACAGATAGAGTGGTTTAGAAGGTCCACAATGAGTACAACAGGGCATATGCTGATGAAAACAACTGAAAAAGTTTCAGCACACATTTTGAACCTTAAGCATGGCACTTTCACAAGTCACTCTTCCAAACATTCTTCCAGATAGTCATAGTTACAACAGAACTCCACTAAAATGACATAACAGCTACATCAAATAAACTGCAGGGATTTTCTATTTCTGTGTACACATATTATGGTTCCAGTGATGATATATCAGTTCATCCTATTCCATTAAAGAAAAAAAAAAAAAAGAATAATTCCTATAACCTAACTAACCTTCTGCATAGTGGCCATGGTATAGGCTGCTCTTTGCATTGACACAAAGCTGACATGCTGTATGCTTTAAAATAAAATTACCAGAAAGAAGCAACACCAGTCAACATACAATCTAAAAGAATTATTTCTAGACTGAAAGCAATTTGTAGACTCTAAATAAATAAAGTGTTACAAGTGCAAAGCATTATTTGCCCATGTAAAGTCCCTTGAAAACACTGAAACAAGCCCTGAATATTCTGTTCCACATGTTAAAAGTTTGTAATAATAAGTCCCCCAGATTTGTCAGATGTGCACCTAAGAAAAATGTTAAACTAAAATATTCCAATATTGCATAAAAATATTTTCCAATTATTTGTAAATGTCAGCAGGACTAATTTACCTCAGTGATCAAACACACTGAACAATCATGTATTTCTATCATAATACTTATTCTCATGAGCTTCTCCAACTCACCTCAAATAGCAAAAGGTTGGAGTTGCTATGAATATATAGATTGTTCTCATTATGATACAGATAGACAGAATGTGGCATTTGATATGATTCTTCAGAGGACATCCTTCCCAGCACCTCTTCCCAGGGCAGCAGGCAAAGAGAAAAAAACTTGGAACGTATTTTTGTGGCCAGCCACATTCTCAGAACACTTCAAGTTTTAAAATATTCATCAGCTCAATGTCTGGTTTCAGCTGGTTTCACTTAAACCAGTTTTGGAAGAGTCTCATCTTTTCAAGTGAAAGAACATTATTATCACAGAATTTAACAAATAATGCAAACACATGAGCAAGGTCTGGGTAATGTTATGGTTGTCTTACAGTTGTATTAGGTATTTTCATTACATAAGATATTCACTCAATCGATTTTCTGATGAGTAACTACTCTCCCAGGTATCTGTGAAAAACTGGTTAAAAAAGTAAGATTTTAAAAGGAACAGACTTGGAACATTTGTGTTTTAATTTTTTTCTAAACCACAGAAATACTTGGGGAGTGAGGAACAAATACATGGAGAGGATACAAGACATAGGAAAAATAACTTCTGGTTAATGGTTGAATTCTAATGCTGAGTCACATGAAAAGATTGGAACTGGTCAGAAGAAGATATTTAGATGAAAGATATATTCAAAAATTAAAATCCAGATACACACTCAGCTGCCAATATCCTCTTATGGAAGAAAGAATTGTTCAGTGTCTTGTCCTGTCCTCTGGATGTCATTCTGTAGTTCAGATAGTTTAACTACTGGATGATTAGTAAAATGTCACTATTTTCAGTGGTTTTGGTAATCTCCATGATAATTGTAAAGAGATTTTAAAATACAAATGATGTAATAAATAGCAAAGAGGAAGAAGGAAATATGGAAATGTAAATAACTTCCCTAGCTAGTTTTTTTTCCCATTCAAGATCATCATGTATAAATCATTCAGTTTTGCAAGATCTCCACTGTCTTCTAGCAGAGACACTTAAAAGATTCCTCTAGATGGAACACTTTTGGACCATAGAGACAATGTGTCTTTAATATTAAGTAACTGCAAAGCAGACTTCCTGTTACCATCTTGAAAACTACAGATATTTCTGCATGCAATTATAACTCCTGAAACGTGAAAGGCAGTGGCATTGAGACTGGGATTACAAAGAAAAGTCATTGTAAGTAAATTGATTGTATCTCAAAAAGACAAACAAAAAAGTTAAAACATCACAGACTTATCTGTGACTAAACCAAGAGTGTATTTGATGAATTTTTATTCAGTTTCTTTTTCAGAATGCAAATTTAAAGTGACCTTTGAGTTGTGCTAGGTTTAATGAAAGCATGCATTCTTTTCCCAGTACTAAAAGGCAGAAAAGAAAACAGATGGGTGTGAAGAAAATGTTGGTAAGCCACCAATCACTTTTATTTCTGTTAGAAACTAATTACATTAAAGACTAAATCCAAGTCAGGCTGCAAGTTCAAGGTAAAAGAAGTAGAAAGGTTTGGAAGAAAGAGCTGCTTCATTACAGAAAAAACAGATAAATTTATTCATAATTTAAGCAAAGACAATATAAGTATACACTTATATGGAGAGATACATGCTGCTAGAGACAAAGCAAAGGCGGATTCTCATTATGCACTTCCTCAAAACAAAGAGGAGGTAGGAAGAAAAGAAAATGGTTTCAAGGGTGTTCTTACTTTCCTGGCACAATCTTTAGGCACTTCCAAAAGGTGCATGACTGAGTACTGTGATTGTGCCACATCTTTTCCTACCTCTGCCTGGGCACAGAATACCTCCCAGGTTTTAGTGGCGTTGGAAACACTTGGCACAGACTGGATTACAAACGAAAGAGTTCCTTGTCCAAGTTGTTAGTAATGGATGGTTTCAGTTTTGGTGAAAAAGTAATAGAGATACCAATTCATTTCGTAACAGATAACTAATACTAAATTAGTACCGCTCATTATCATTGAAATAAAAATTAAATACATTAGAAATTGCCTGAAATGTCAGTCCTCAGTCTGTCACCATCATCTAAGGGTGTTTACTGGGGACTGAAGAAGGACTGGCCATATCCATAAAATCTGAGACAGGATAACACAAAGCAGAGCCTCTGAAAATAATTTAGGTAAGATGGTGGGCAAAGAATTCAACAGAAAGTCCTAACATGATGTTAATTCAAAGCGGGTTAAAGTACTTTGAGGGTTAAAGAGAGAGGTTAAGAAAATTAATAGAGGCACAGAGTAGGTGTGGAAAATTATTTTACTTCTGTTCATTCATGAGACTAGACGAGTACAAATCGTTCTGAGGGCCATATTTTATAAAGCACATTGAAAGATTAGAAAAAGTGAAGACCCATAATCGATACTTCAGGACTGGAGAAAACACCTCAGAGTGAGGGGTTTCAAGAGTAGAGTGGTTTTTAGTTAAAATTATAATAATGATAAAAAAGTTACTTGGATGCTGTTTCATTACACTGCACACCTACCCTACAAAAGGGCAAAGTATGAAATATTAAAGGGATAATATTCAGTATCATTATTACAAAAGTGGCTCTCAAGTCTGAAAGTGGAAGCTGGACAAAATTAGACACTTTTTTTTACCATTTGGTGATTAACAATTTGAAGAGATCATCAGGTAAATTGGTGAAGTCTGTATTTTTTAATCATGCCAGTGCTTTTATGGAAGACAGGCATTAGTAAATACAACTTACTGGGTGCAGTTAAGAGATAATAATGTGAAAATTAACGTCTGTGAGGTACAGAAGGCCAGTCTGAATAGCTTTGGACTGCATGAATCTATAAATAAATGAAAAACAATGGGATTATTTGATTAAATATTAGAAAAGAAAAATATGGAAAGAACCTTCTTCTCTGGACAGCAATAAGACGATAAATTATTTCATGTAACTTAAAATGTGATATAATTACAAGCAAATGGAAATACTTAGGCTACATCAATCATTGCTATTGTTATTGCTGTAAATAGAATTACTGTCATACCAGCATAAATATATACACATCAACACATACAAAAATAGTCTATAGCTGGAATATTCAAACTCCTCATCCATGTCAAACTTTTTGACTGAGACAAAATGGAACAAGTATCTGAAGGTGCAACTAAAAGTTTACAAAAGCAGAAAGCAAATTTCTAATTTACTGTACAAATAGGCACACAAAGAAATTAATTAGTCTGAAAGATGAGTCCCAACTAAATGCCTAAACAGTGTGAGGGAAAAAAAAAAAAAGGACATATTGCACAGGTATGTTAAGTACATATGCACAGATCTAGACAGTTCAGAATCATGAGGTGTTAAACTTAGTAACAGCAATGGGGGAGCAAGATACAGATACAAAGAGATACAGAAATCTGAGCTAGCAAGACATACAGAGAAATCTAAAAGCACGGTACTTCTTTCTTTTTTTTCCACCAGGGTTGATTACAAGATAACCATTGACTATTCTGTTTTCTCAAACAAGAATCTTGATGTGTACAAAGTGACAGATATCAGCACCAATCTTCTTGGTGTGCCTCTAACTGGACCCTAAAACAAGCCAGTCTACACCTGCTTGTCTACAGGATGCACCCCTGGTTCTTCTCCCCAGAATCCATGAACAATACTTATTAGCTGGCTCCTTCCCTGCAAAGTGGGTTTGTGCTGCCTTCTGGTTCTCATTATTATATTCATTTCAACACAATTCCTGAAGTCTGAAGTCTGATACCTCAGTACTTGAGAGGTTCTGCATGTGCCACCGAACAATGATTCGACATGACATTGTGACAGAAAACAGGGAGAAGGGATAGAAATAAAAGAACAAGGGATCAAAACAACTGCATTTGGCTCTCCGTGTGTGGTGTGCCTATCAACAACAATAACTGTTAACAGCAAGTCAGATGTCACATTGGTAGAGGAGTCAGATCACTCACGGCAGTCTTCCATTTGACTGGAAGGTATCAGTATTCTTCCTTTATCTAAAAGGACATATAAAAAATATAATAGGCTATAAACTCCTTTTTTTTTTTTTTAATTGCTATTTAAGTTAGTTTTGGTAAGTTCTGAATTCCCACTCCAGTTCCTCAGTGAACTCAGTGTACTTTGAACACTTCAGGACTTTTGGTGCTTTAAAGACTTTGTTCTAACACCATACCAGTGAAAGCAACTAACACCATTATTAAGTTAACAACATAATGACTTTACTCAAGAAAATTTGGGTCAAAATCTGGGCCAACTTTAAGCCTGAAGTATCAATTTTGCTTGATTTACCAACAGTTGTATCCTTAATGCTGCATATTTATAGAGGAAGAAGAGAAAGACAGGCTGAAAGAATTAGGGCTGTTCAGCCTGTAGAAGAGAAGGCTCTGGGGGAGACCTTATAGCTACATTTCAGTATCTGAAGGGGACCTACAAGAAGACTGGGGAAGGACTGTTAGAAGGTCTTTCAGTGACAGGACAAGGGGCACTGGTTTTAAACCGGAGCAGTGTAGATTTAGGTTGGACATAAGGAAAAAGTTCTTTACAATGAGAGGGGTAAAATACTGGAACAGACTGCCCAGGGATGTGTTTGAGACCCCATCCATGGAGACATTCAAGATCAGACTCAATAAGGTCCTGGGCAGCCTGACCTAGTTGGAGGTGTCCCTGCTCACTGGCAGGGAGATTGGACAAAATGACCTTTGAGGGTTCCTTTCAACCTGATGCAATCTGTGAATCTGTGAGAAGCAGCAGTCGGTTTACCTAACGACTCAAGAGACTGAGGCTTGTGCTCCTGACTGCCGCTAACCACCAATATGTTAATACAGACATTAAGTACTTGCAAATTGAAGCAATTCTCTTTTCTTACTCAAATATCCATTTCAGCTTGGAACAGAGAATACCATTTTCAAATAGTGCATCGAGCAGGGCTTCTATCATATGGAGCATTACTGCTCAAAAAAATCATTAATAGTGAGGATGAGTTTGCAAACAAACTTCATTCTACATCTTTACAATTGCATGCTTATTTAAAAATGCATCCAGGAGAAAGCATAAAAGATCTTGATTTTTTTTTTTTCACTTTTCATACAAAGATTTAATTTTTTTTTTTTCAGTGCTTATAAAATTGTCCTTATGGGATTAAAGCCTGAAAGGATGCAGTGGCTAATATTAATTGCTTTACTACGTATAGCAAAAAATAATCTGATAAGTTTCTCTGTCAGAGCTACTATATATCAGTGGATTTTATGTGAAGACTTAAAGACTTCTGAAACTAGTCCTTCAGAAATTATGTGCTTCTATTGGGATTTCCTGCTTCCTAAAAGCTCTGTCAAGCATCTTTGCTTATCAGTCTTTCAGAACCTACACCCGTACTTCATTAATAGTGCTCTCCAGTAAATATTATTTTGGGATAGTTTTGGTCTTTTTTATAAATGTACGTAAGAAAGGTATACCATATATATAAATCATTAGGAATTATTAACCAAATGATTGCATAAATAATCTGTTTTTAAATATATTACAGATACTTCCAAGATAATTTGTAACAAAATGAGAAAAGTCCCACAGAGATAAAGAAATATACTGTGTTTCAAACATAATTTCTGAGCTGTTTAAATATGAAACAAAAGCTTTTCAAGCCACAAGTTTCCAGCTGTTATATCATAAGATAAATTTATAGCTACAAACCAACTTGGTGAGAAAAAAAAAATTGCTTTTACAAAATACAGAAATACAAGTTTTTCGGGCATTGCAACTGTCAGAACAAACTACTACAGGCAAAAATAGTTGGATTCAGTATGGTTTGATTTTGTACCAGCTTCATAGCAGTTGTTATAATTACTTAAAGCTGTAGGCAAAATGTGATTTAAAGCTTAGCATGCTGCATTTAATGTTAATTTAAAACACTGTGATGAAAGTATGCAGGTGGTCTCAGTGTCTAGCATTCTGTTGCATTTTATTAACTGAAATAATAATTTATTTCCCTAATTAAGCAATAATGAAACTGGTTAACTGGGCTCTGAAAGCTTGCTACGTGTTCATGTTTAAATTCTTAACCAGAGCTAAAATGAAAAAGGAGTTTCTTTCCTCCATGACTTTGAAAAGAATAGAGTGGTGATTAACAGCAATATTTTTTTTAATGAAACACAACCTTTCATCCCTGTCATCTTCTGACCATCCTCGCTTGTATGCAGTTCTCTGACAAGTAGAATAATAACGGTCATACATCACTGCCCTGAAAGTCCAATCATCTAAATCTTCACTCGCTGCAGCCTCTGAGACTCAATTACTTTATTGACATGCAATCTTCATAAGGGGAGAAATATTGTGCATGTAAGGTCACTTGGTTATGAAGACATATTATCATATTATCTGCATGAGGGTTGCAGGGCTAAGACCTGACAGAGCTAATTATAATGGTACATGATAGAGAGCTCAGTACACATTATTTGCTTGGCTGAAACTAAAGGTGAGGTAAGACTATGACATCACGGTTTCAAAAGAAAATAATTCCCTTTCCCTCAGAGGCTATTACTTTCATTGTTTAATATTTTATACATATTATGTTCATACACTCCTCCAAGCAAGTAAGCAGTGAGAATTTCTGAACTCAACTCAGTTTCCACTTGGAAGTGCTTAAGTCTTGAAGAAACCAAAGGCTAATTCAGAATAATGAAGTCATTTTTATTTGTGAGACTTAAGTCACTTCTTCCCTGTTGTTCCATCACCACCCAAAAGTGTATTTATATACACACACACAGAGCAAAATGATTCTCCAAAATTTGAATACAGCTAATACATATTGCCACACTATTTTCTACATATCCAGAACCAAGCCTCAAGTGAAATTCTGAGCAAAGTACATTAGAACAGTGTTCTAAGACTCTCACTTTGTAAAAGAAATTAAATTTCATCTTGTTTACCTCTGTTAGCAATATCCTTTCCCCAATATACCTTCCTACTCTAAATAATATCTACTAATCCTCTGTCACCTAGCATTTAGAGTCTGTTTCTGCTCTAGGATGACTGCTACAAATACAACTCTTAATTCTGTACTTGCTCTTGTCTTACATTAGAAGTCAGAATGGCCAAAAAAGCACCTGTTGTGTCTTTCGATAATATAAATTATTAAACTACTACTACACTAGAAGGCTTCCTGGGAGTTTTGATGGTATTCTTTTGGGTCTTTGAAGGTTTTCTTTAAAAACAACTGGCTTTTTAAAAAAATGTCTTTTTAACTTGTTTGTTTGGTGTGTGTGTTTTATTCATGTTTGCCTTTCAGGTGGGAAATGCTAACTTCTCTCTTACAATACTTGCAAAACGGCAGTATGATTCTAGTTCCCTACACTAAATTATATTGCATTACCGGGGGGAAGAAAGGAAACAACATCTCTTTACCCTATATAGAGGAAAAAAATATGGCCCGGGGGGTGGGGGGGGCGTCTGGCGGGTATTTTTTTTTCTCCAAGTTTGGGGAAGGGGTTTGTGTTGGTGGTTTTTTATTTTGGGTGGCGGGGTGGGGGTTGCCCCTTGTCTTGGCAATTAATAGGGTTCCCCAGCTCCAAAAAAACAAACATTCTTTGGCCATCTCAGGCCCCAAGAGTTTGTTTTTTTTGCCCACCTTGCATTTGCCTTGGGGGGTAACTTTTACAGTGAGAGTAAGGATGTTTGTATTAATGGTGGACCCTGCCCCACCATGGTGTGCTATTTCAACAATAAAAAAATTGTTGTGGATTTCAAGTTGTTCACCTTCCTTGGTACTTAAGGCCCCACCAAAAAGGGGGGTATTAAAAAAAAGTTTTTGGGGAAGATTGGGACTTGCAGGATGTTGTTTAGGGGGGCCCTGGTTGACTCCAGCCCAGTAACTTTCACTGTTAAAAAAAAAAAAAGGGCATCTTTTGCCCCGGTGGAATGGGGTTTAAGTGATTCCAGGCTTGCCCCCCCCCCCTTTCCCCCTTTGGAGGGGTGGGACTAGATTGGGTAAAGTAAAAATGGAAACCAAAGGAGGAGAAAAGCAAAAAATACCCCACAACCTGGATATTGGCTTTTATAGGGATAAAAATGGCCAATAACTAGGGGGCAGGACTTTTTATCAAGCTTTGTTTGGGGTGGGTAATTCCAGTTTCAGGTAGTTGTTAGCTATTAAACGATTGATAGGGGTCTTAATTGAGGATGAAAGGGGGACTGTTTTTTATGCTGTGTGAAGCGGTTAGCTTGGTGTATTTTAGTAGAATGAGGATTTTTGCCGCTCAACGTGATTTGGCTGGAGTTGGGTAAAAAATGGGACAGCCCTTAAGCTTCTGGTTGCTGAGATATGACTGGCATGGAGAGACCCTGACATGCATGCAGGGAAAACAGAGCTACCAAAACTTAACCAAAGCACAGAGACCAAAACACGGATTGTGAACAGGCAAGTTACACATGTAATTTTTTAAGCTACCATGTGAATACTCAGTCCACGGAAATATGAAGGAAAAGGTCACCTCCTTGAGCTTCAAACACTTTTCACCAAAGAAATGGAACACGAACTGAGGGAAGACAAATGTTAATGTCATGCTCAAAAACACAAAACATTTTTATTGTCAAAATCAGTTTGAAACTAACAGGGCCAGGCACATGATCACCTCAATATATTTCAGAGCTGTGGATTGCAAGGTACCTGATTCAAGTAACAAAATGTGAGGTACACATGGCGAGGTCTTTTCCAACTAGTAGTAATTAATGTGGACAACGTGACATTGGTAATACCAGCTATAGAAGAGATAGAACTGGGATGCTTTCCAGAAAACACAATTTAAAAAAATTAATTACAATTAGTGGTAGTAACCAAAAGGGGAAATGAGATCCAGTTTTGAAGACAAAGAACTGATAATAAGGAGATGACCTGAAATTCAAGTAAATGAACAGGGAACTATTATAGTAAAATACAGAACAAGAGGGGAAAAAACAAAACAAAACAAAACAAAACATGCTTCCATGGATTTTTAGCACTTAGGTTAGGTAACATAAAAATATTATTAGTAAGTGAAGCACTCAGTATTGAATACCAAATGAAATACACAATAAAGGCTCTTCATCATGTTCTTCTGGTAACATAATCTTTAGAAGGAAGTTTTGGAAGGTGGCAAGTACATGTAAATGAGAAATTTGGTACACTGTTTAGATACAGAATGGCTTAGCCTATGCCAATTATAAAAAACTTATGTTTAATCTACAGTGAGGGAAAAGAAGCAAATAAATAATCCCTTGTTTAGATGAACATGCAGAGATACTGTACAAAATACAAACGTGTTTTGAAAATATGCTTAGAGAATACTGGATACTCTCTAAATTTCTCTTTACAAAGTAGATTAGGGGAAAAGACCAAAGCAAACCAAACAAAACACTTTCAGCTTTTAGCTCCAAAGAAATTATCAGTTCCTCCTATACAGGCTGTAAAATTTGGTGATACCAAAATTCAGCTTTCGATATAAGATTTTTCTATAATATTAGCTACGAAGTACTGAATAAACAATTTATTGGTAGTGTAGAAAATAAAAAGGAAAAAAAACCAGTCTTTTGTTCTCTTTCAATCATAAAAGCAAATGGATGAGTAACTCATAGCTTATTTTTTCCATATATTTCCTAATATTTGTTTTCTGCAAAATTAAGTGTTGTGTCACCAGGATATAGTGCTCAATGCCAAGCAAAACTTTTGACACAAAGCTCTCTTGGCAACAAACTTAGCGACACTAAAGTGTTTTGTGATTGTGTCAGTTTCATTTAAATTTAGCATTGTGGCAGTTTAGGCTGGGTGCCCCCTGCCACTGCTGCATGAGATACACCTCTGGTGTCCCAGGTACTCGCCCAATAGGGGTGGACACAGGAAATGCCGTATTCCTACCCATTAAATCCTGCGCCCTATAAGGCCATCTGCAGAGTCATTCTCTTTCTCTTTCTTCCCTCTCTGCTCCCATGGGAGATGTCCTCTCTTATCGGGTAATGCCGGGGGGGTATCTCAGGCCTCTTAGGCCTGACTAGGCCTAATGCCAGGAGGAGAATGGAAGGGGGGGCAGTCTCAGACCTGGCCAGCCTGAGACTTGTCTAGCAGTGGGAGGGGGGGGAAGGAAGAGCCCTGAGGGATTGGGTAGACCCTCAGGTGGGAGGAAGAGAGGATTGGGAAGCTTTTGGGAATTCTGTGAGAGGGTTCTGTATGCTTTAGGATGTTCTTTTCCACTATGCTTTGTAGTTTGTAGTTTTCTGTAGCTTCACCAATTTGCTTTTCCATTTAAATTTTTCCATTACTCTCCAATCCGTTTGAGTGTGTCATTCTTTTGTCCCTTTCAGGGCAAGAGATGTTCTGGCTGGCCTCAAACCAGCACAAGTGTAAAGAAGGAGACACACTACAATAAATCCTGAAAAAAACCCCAGTGTTTTGTATCACTATTGTTTAACTATTTTCAATATTGGTTTAGAACTATTCTGAAATTTCCCAGGTTGTTTAATATCTTTAATTGCCAATGAATTGAAAAGATACCACATTACTTTATTGACTTGCAAAGGAGAGAAATGTGTCTATAAACCAGATTTCTAGTCCAGCTGAGACTCACAGAACATCAAAGAGAATGAGGACATGAGGAAACCAAGTTACAATTTCACCACGGCACTGTTCCAACATACCTTAATGTATATCTTGGTCTACCCCACTTTCCTTACCCACCCCATCTCACACACATGCATAGTGATATCAAAACACAGTTTCCAATAAAAGTTACTATTTGTTGAAAATAATTTTCAGCCAAATCTTACATAAAAGTTGCCTGCCAGCTGCACATAGCTTTGGAAACAAGACTTTCAAAGAGAAAAATGACTAACATGTTATGGAAGGCAGGGGGAACTAAGAGTATCTGACATGTCACTGTTGAAGGCCCAATAATGGCACAGAGCTGTCTGAACTAGAGTTTGAATCTAAATTCTTTTACTAGAAAGAGAAAGATGGGTATCCTCCTCAGTAATGCAGCTTATCAACAAAGTGTTGCAAACAAATCAAACTAAAAATGATATTAACTTTGATAATACTAAAAGTAGTAATGAATGCATTTTTTCCATCCCTGTTCTGCAGGAAACACAGACCAATACACTAATCAATAAGGTCAATAGCAAAGCTCTTCACTGACTTCAAAGACAGCAGACTCCAGCTCTGAAGTGCTTTAGAGGGAAAAATCTAAGCTTCAAGCTATGATGATTACCTCAAATAATTTCACTAGTTTGTATTTTTGGAACCCTTCTGGCAATAACTCCTCCCTTTAAGCTATTTCCCAAGTCACAACTTGTTAGAGAGAATGTTAAATGAGGATATAATGTTTTGGGAAAAGAGTAGGCAAACCAAAGGCCATAAGAAAAAAAAAAAAAAAAACAAAACAAACAAATAGAAATATTGTTTTAGTGACCTATAGTCTATTAAAAATTTGTTCAGCAAATTGTCAGCCTTCCTGTGTGGCCTGCCCTAGGTGATCGTGCTTTGGCAGGGATGTTGGACTTAGATGATCTCTAGAGATACCTTCCAATCTCTAACATTCTGTGATTCTGTGATCCATTTTGTCATGACTTCAGGGGCTCATGTATCTATTTCATGAGTTTGCCTTTCACAAGCTAGTAGGGAACTGTAATAACATTCAAATAAAGATATTGCAGAAAACATAAATCATCTTAAAAATTAATAACTGAACAGTATCAAAGAAAATACTGTGAATAAAAGTTATACTAGCCCCTGATGGCAACATCTATTTGTGGATTGTTCCTCAGATTGCTGTAAAATACACCTATTGACTCTGACACAGACTGACCACAACAGATACAAAGTCCCATCTAAACACACGTAAAACATTTTTTCTATACAAATGTGAAGTTTGAATGAACAGGTACCACACAAGGTTACACATATGTAACATATACAAGCCCACAGATTGATACACAGAATTACCGCAGCAGTTTAAAGCAAGTGTGGTAGGAATCAGGCCACTTCTTCCCTACCTAACCAGGCTCCAGCTCCAAAAACAGAAGGATAACTTTTCAATACACCAGATTAATAGAAATTTACTGCTATGATCCTCCCTCTCTTCTGAACAATCCACTACATGTTTCCTTTTCCCACAGAGTCAAATGTTTTCCAGTATAATTCAAATGTTAAATAAATAACACACGAGACTGTAAACCAAATCTACCAGCTCCTGAGTTTTTTTGTTTGTTTCATTTTGGGTTTTTTGGGGGGTTGTTTTTTTTCTTTTGTTTGGTTTTGGGGTGTTTTTTGTTTGGTTGGTTTTGTTGTTGCTATTATTATTTTGTAATTTATTGAGTTCGATCATTAATCAGATAGGTTTTTATATACATGAAAAAAGGAAAATCTGAGGCTTCTGGCTGTTCTTAAATTACTGGCTATGCAAAGGCAGAAAAAATCCCTAAGTGCTAAGGTTAACCACATAATTACATACCTTCTTTTTTTTTTTTTTTTTTTTTTTTTCCCCTTCCCTGGTTCAAATCAATCCATTAGTGGGCAAAGTTACAGTATTTTGGAGTCAGCTGTTAGATCTGACCTCTGGAATTCATTCATCTAAATCTTCTTGAAGTGACATTACTTGTCAAAACTCATCAGCCAATCAAATTCTTAAACTGAAGTGAGTTGTCCTCTTAAATTAAAATGATATTTTACCCCTGTTTTTCCATACAAAAGTTGCATTGTGCTTCTCTGTCAGGACCAACTTCAATTTCAGTAACATTATCACAATGCAAGTATTTTTTCCTTAATCTTCCACAGGGCAAGGGGGCACATAATAGAAATTCTCAGATGAATTGACACAATTGAATGAATGACAAAGTAGGTGAGAACATTTCTATTGTGTTCTAAGATGTCCTCATTTCAAACCAGATGGGAAACAAAGATGAACTCCTGCCAATTTCTGAAACCTCAGGAGCCACTCTCCCTGCAGCTCCTCCTTTTTCGCGTTGTTCCCAGTTGCGCTCATATGTTCCACTTCGGGGCAATAAATTCTGCCTTTTCCGAGGAAAAGTGCCACAAAACTCTCTTTGATGGCGATTTTACTGAAAGCAGAACGACAAACCTCTAAGCTGGTCCCTTCCCAATAACATTTCTTCAGCCCAAGGAAAACTTTTCTGAAAAGCCTCTATCTATTCTACCAGAAAACTGTGCTTAAGCGTCACTTCAGTAGGATGAAAGCACATGCTCATGTATCACTGCTGACGAGCTGTTTACCTGTATAGAGAACTTACATCCAGGAATCTTATTTTCAGCACAGCTGGAGCAACAACTTCAAAGGAAAGTTTAGTAATGTCTGTCCATTTGTTTCTCCACCTTTTCAACTTGGTAGTAACCAGAATGTTATGAGCCTAAGATTCTTAAGACCAATTGCATTTCTAAGCAGCAATCCTGGACCACATATTTCTGCACAGATGTGGTGGCCAAGAAAAGACTGAAAAAAAGCATATGAGGAGTGTTTTGTTGAAAGACAAACTAATCCATCTTTGTGCCATGGGATTTGAGGAAAGAAAGGGAAGGGAGTTCAATATAACCAGCTACACCTGAAGAGAAATTATACTGCAAATGTTAAGAGACCTGGCTGAGAAATGTGGATATGGGCTTCCCAGGCTTTCACCTTGCTTTACTGATATCCATACAGCCCAGCAGGTAGGAAGGGGGTGCTTAAAAGGGTGTATGGAAAGGAGAAGGTAATAGACAATCTTGAAGACAGGATAAGAATTGCTTACTAAATTACACTTACCAATCTGTTAGATAATCCTGAAATACTCAAAGCTGTAAAGACAATGCTAAATATCAAAGCTAAGAAGCAAGATGAAGCATCAGTAAGTAAGTGTCAAAGAAGTGGGATTATAAAATTAAACAGGTATACATATATTAATGTCTTCTAAATGTTTATTTCAGGAAACATTAGGCACTAATAAAAAAGAGTGCCTTCAGGCTTCTGTAGCACTAGATATATCAAAGGGGTTTTTTTACTAATAATTTGGGGAGTTTATGCCTCTGGGTGCTACTGCTGTGATTTCAAAATAGAATTATCTGATGCTATGTGATTTCTTGAATCATTAGTTTTCCATCTCTTGTAACTTATTTTCCATCTTTCTTTTATTTATACGCACACATACCGATACAAGTTGCCACAAAGGAATAATGAAGAGACCCTTGAAAATAACATATTACTCGGTACTTTCTTAAAATATAATAAATATATATACACCTGACATGATTTTCTAATATGATATAACGTTCAAGTGAAAAATTCCTTATGAAATCAGGGGAAAAAAAAAAAGAACAGTATGGCTTTGGGGGAAAAAAGATGCTGAAGACTGTATGGCTACAACTGGACAAATATTATAAAAAGAGATGGCAAAATAAAAAAGGAACATATAATGATTTGAAGCTGAAGATTCTAATGGGAGGTGAACTACTTTTAAAAGAGACCAAGAGTGATATGCCTAGAACAAACATAAACTCTGATTTGAATGAAGTCAAACCTTGCATGGCAAAAGCTTCCAATTAAGAAAGAACTGAATAAGGTGCGAGCAAGACAAATCCCAGGGACTTCACAAACAAAGGATGAGACCCCAAGAGGGGAAGGTTATTGCTCAGGTGGTTTAGGCCTAAAATATATCAGTGACTTTATATATTAGGAATGGCATGAAAGACTGTAAATGCTGTGTAAAGACTGACAACTGCAGAATGTATCAATCTGCTGTTGATTTACTTTCCAAGCAGAGGTGGTGGCAGGTGAAAGAGGAGTGTAATACTCTCCTTCTGTACCGCCAGTTGACCTTTTAGAATAGATCCATTAATCTCATGTCTCTATTATGCCTCTTTTATTTTCTATAGAAATAATACTGTTTTTTAATTGAAATATACATTCTCAACTTTAAATACAAATGGTGGGGAAAAAAAAGAAAAATCCAGTATCACCCATAAAGACACTAAAATGCTAAAGATTATTTTCACAATCTGTCTGATGCCATTTATCAAGATTCTGTAAATCCAGCTGTTGTATATAAAAAAGAAAGAACAATACCAAGGCCATGTATAGCTCATCTTAAACATCGATTGGGACTTCATGCTTAATTTCTGGTCTGGGATCATGACAACACTGCCATTTCCACTGTGGAGAGTGGGTAAGAGATACTGCAAGACTCCTAAATTGTGGTAGTTGTATTCATCAGAGTATTCAGAACATCAGAATTTGAATAAAAAATTAGGGAAGAATGAATTAAGTAAAATTAAGGGCATGAGGAGGAGCAGGGAGAAGCAATCAAATTTGGTCTTTCATTTAAATGTCACCACCATTGCCTGCTGTAACAGTTGAAGATGGGACTGTAAGGATCTAGGCAATATACCATTTGTAGCAGTAGGTTAATACTTTTTACTAGAGCAGCTAATGTAGAGAAAAGAGATAGAAAACCTTTTGGTCATGTGCCCTTCTTCAGATTTGCTTTTCCTCCCAGGCCTGGTTTATTTTATTAATTTTTGTCACTTCGATCAAACAGGTGTTTTGTCATCTGACAGACTCGAAGATGGGTGTATGTGTCCCAAAAGTTAAACATTTTTTCTTCTCCATCAGTTGCTCTAATGGAAGGTATTACCTGTCATAGCAAACCTTGCCTCAGTTCTTTTTCACCACCTGTACAAACTCTGAAAATTCCCTCAACTAACTCAGATGCAAGGGAAAAATAACTGTTCGTCTTTGTGTCTGCGTTGTTTAGTCATGCAAAGACCAGAATCTAAAGTACCAAAATGCTATAGAAAAAGATATTACCATGATCATAGAATCATAGAGTCATTACGGTTGGAAAGAACTTCTATGATTATCAAGTCCAACCATCAGTCCACTACCACCATGACCAATAAGCCATGTCCTTAACTGCCACATCTACTTGTTTTTTGACCACTTCCAGGGACAGTGGCTCCACCACTTCCCTGGGCAGCCTGTTCCAATGCCTGACCACTTTTTCAGTAAAGAAAGTTTTCCTAATATCCAATCTAATCCTCCTCTGGTGTAACTTGAGGCCATTTTCTCTTGTCCCATGGCTTGTCACTTGAGAGAAGAGACCAACATCCACCTCACTACAGGTAGTTGTGGAAAGTGATAAGGTATCCCCTTAGTCATCTCTTCTCAAGACTAAACAATCCCAGCTCCTTCCACCACTCCTCATAAGTCATGTTCTCCAGACTCCTGGACTCAGATAAGCATTTTCACCTTCATTAGCAGTAAGTACCAAAACACACAAACAGATGAAGATTCTTCTAACTTTAGTAAGAAAATAGACAAGAGTAGTCTTCCCTTCATCATTTATCTCCCCAATGTCTTACAATGGCTAGTGTATATCACAACAGATGATGACTTAAAATCTGAATAGAATTTGAATGAAAGTATTTCAAATCTGACAGGGCTCTGTTCCAACTAAGTCTGGTCTCTATATAATGAAATGCATTCCTTCTGGCCTAGTACTACAGACTTGGCAAAAGAAATGCCTTTGGTATAAGTAAAAATTCCAAAGTTGAGTCTTGTAATTGCCCCTTCTAAAGGGTTATTATTGTACATGTTGTTTATCAGCATGTGTCTGCAATGAATGATGCTTCAACGCAAAGCAACAGGAAGTCACATTGTAATTAGAATGCAATCAGTAGAATTGGTTATGACTTGATTTCCTTTCTAAAATGGCAATCTATGCCACATCTGCTATTATATTAATGTTTTCTGCATTACTATGAGGTAGGGGAAAAGAAAAAATAAAAAAGAAAAAAAAGAAAAAAAGTCTCTCCAGTAAGCAGCTGATATATTTTTCCTTAACTAATCAAGACCCAAACAGTTCACCTTTAAAACAGCAAACCGTCTGGCTAGCTGCCCTGATAAATCTTAATGATAAATGTCTTCATTTTGATATTATAAAAGAACCACAGACGTGTTAAGGTTTGGCACAGCTGAAAACACACTGGCAACAGTAGAATAGAACTCAGATGTCCAAAATATAGAAGCAAAAATTTTGACCTGTAGGGCACAGTATATTTAGAGAAAACCTCATTGTAGCAAAACACCAGCAAGAGCATAAAGAGAGGTTTGGACTCATTCTAGGTTTGTCTCTGTGAATTTCTCTAAACTATTCACTTTCCCCTAAAATTTCAGCTTGCATTTTCAAGAGTAATTCTGGTTTGAGCCTGTTTAGAGTTCCCCTATGCTTTCACAAATACTTTTCCCCATCATCAACAGAAAAATCATAGAACTTTTTTTTGCTCTAAGGATTAGGATGCCAAACAAAAGAAGAGATGGAATTAGTACAGTGTCTGGCAGAGACAAACAGAGAAGCAGAGTTACATGACTGGACTAAGTAAATGCCAACAAGGCAAAAAGTTGTGGGGCAAATCCAAAGAGCAGGAAAATACTGAAACAGGCGAAAGGAAAATGACAAGTGCACAAAAAATTTAGGCAGCATCCAGAATTTCACCAAATGATTAATTCATGTTTCTATTATTTATCTCTACTTTTCCTTTGGATTCAAGTAAAGAAGTCAACTTGCAGTTCACACTACACTCATGTTCATCAGAATGATATCCAAGCATTCTAACATAAAGCATGAAAATTCAGTTGAACTGTGACATTATCTTACTTCTTTCTTTATATCTACTTTCATTCCAGTACTTGCAGCCAGCAGAAGAAAGTAAAGAATTGAATAACATCTCTTTCATTGCTCAACTTATATACCATGTGGGTAAATACCTAACATCTCTTAGAAAACTACAATGGGATAATTCCTTAGGCAGATTAAGTCATTACCCTGTTCCAGTGACTTTGACATGCCCATGAATGCTCTAATCCAAACAGGAAGATACTTTCCTCAGCAATTACTAGACTATAGACAGAAGATCAATGTTTGTATTGATGCTTTTTAATGAAATTTACATTTTCATCTTATTATAAAGACCTGTGATTTTTCAATCTATTTTTTTGTATCCAAACTATGTTATACTTTATAGATAGACTTCTGAATATCATAAGAAATGCTCAATACTTTGCGTCTTTATAGACATCATTCTCTGATAGTGGGGAAAATATTAGTGAAATATAGAGATCTATTTTTTTTTCCTACTTGCAGCTAACAAGTTCCATTTACTGAAGTATTTGTTATTAGACTTTCACTAATATTTGATCCCTTAATGTTCAAACTGTCTACATCTAGAGGAATAAATGAAAGGATTAACTACATAACACAACTGTGATAATAATTTAGACCACAAACCCCCTTGAGGTTAAAAAATCCCTAGGGAAAAAAATCCAATAACAAAATGTAACCAAAACCCAACCCAAAACAAAACACAAAAAAACCTTTTGATTCAAATGATGCCTGGGTATGATGAAGTTCTTACATACTTAGGTTATTTTCATGATTGAGAAAGATTCCTTCAAAAGTTTGGATGATAATCCAAATGTTTATAAGAAAACATTAGCAAGCCAAGAGCTCAGAGTTCCATATAAATTTTAAAATGCTTTATTTCAAAATAAAATTTTGACATATAATAATTTCATTATTTTAAATACAGAACTTTAGTTGATGGTATTTAATGTTTTAAGAACATACCATAACTAAACAGTTTTTTAGATTTCAAACACTACATCAGAATTTTAATTTTTAAGATGGAAAATGAGGACATTAAATGTGTTCCTAGAAAGTTCAGGTTTTGTTCACTCCCTAAACCAGCTTTTGTGTGGCAGCAGCCAGCCCTAGCCTATTCAAGCTTTCTGTTGCATGACCAGGTCTCTGGTTCATACCGACTATGGTAAGGTGATCTGTGTATCAGCAGCAGGTCCAAACTTTAAGTGTTAACTTTATAGCACATTTACACAGCTATGTCTTTGCCCATTCTTGAAGGGCTCATGGGAGGAAGACTAGCCAGGAACAAGCTGTCGCTGCCAGAACAATTCATCGGGGCTACAATGTACTCCATGCCAGCATTGGAAGGGCTCCTGAGAAAGGAAGCAGCCAGAAACAGAACAGAGGATGGACAAATTGGTCTAGTGGGCCACATATGGCTGGAGGCATTGTTTGAGTACCCCTGCTGGAAACCATAAAACTTTATAAGGTTCATGGAGTAAGCGCTGTTACTTTCACAGGGGAATGTATCGCTCTATCTTTACCCTAGGTGTTGCTATCTATTTCAGATTAAGCAGGGAAAGGTATCTAATTTCTTTAATGAGTTATATACAGCTCAGGAACATAAAGAATTAGTAATAAACATCATCCTGAATCACACTGGTATTCCATTGTGTTCCTTGTAAGGATAAATGCTGGAAAGAGCACAACCCACCCCTGGATGTATCTCTGCAGATGCCTGCAGAAAGTTCCTCCTTGCTTTCCAGGTGTGGTGGCTGCAGTATGATTTGAAACCTGAAATGCCCCATTTGTCCATTCTTTCTTTGAAAGAAAAGTCCTAGTAATAGTTTCTACTTAGCTAGATGACAGAAGGTGATAATCCTTTCTGGAATGTCACACTTAATATCTACTTTAGGTGTGATAAACACCGAATTCCAAGAAGATTAACACTGTACGATACACTAAAAAACCCCCCACTTAACTATGTCAAGAGGGAAGCCCAAGCATAAAAATAACAGGGAATATTAGGAATAAAATATTAGGAATATTTGGTAAAATCACCAGATTTTACTCCATTGCACGTTTTCTATTACCAAGCATCTAATACGCTTACAAACAGGTGAGAAGCAAATTTCCACCAAAAGAGGGAGTGCTTTCTGAAAATCTGTTTTTTGCAGTAATGTGAAATACAGTTAAAATATTAGTCTTACATATGAGATCAGCAGTCATGGAATCCATAGTGATCAAGCTGCTGTGTAAGAATTTGCAGTGAAAGGACTGTAATAAACCTACTAGTTTCATGTTCTCATAACGGTCAACATATTGGCTATATTCTTCATGTTGATGTATTTGTATCAAAATAATACTGAAGACAGAATTATTAAGTTCTTCAGAAGTTAGTTCAGAGAGAGACTAAGAGTTTAAGAATGTAAGACTCAGAGCGATGGCCTAATGGATACAATTTCATAGCAGCATTTTCTGACCACTGTCAGATCACATTGCATATCACAGCAGTGCTGTTTCCAAACCTTCCTAGATGAAAAACATTGTCATTTAAAACAGGGAAAATCTAGGATTCAGTATTAGAGCACAAAGGGATGGGATACAAGCATTAAGCTTTGGTTTAACAGAGAGAGAAGGAAAGAACTTCCAATCTGTTGGAATACACCAATTTACTTGATTAAGTGGAAGTATGGGAGAAAGACTTCATTTTGTTTCAGATTTTAAAGGAGAAGAAACGTGAAATCATAGACAAATCTTACAGTTTCAAACATGCTCATTAAAGGTTTATATTAGTAAAGTAGCAGCATCTTCATACAGCTAGATATCTTCACCAAGATAATTCCATTCTTTGCAAACAGTAATAGCAAACAAGACTACAGGTAGGATAATACCAATTACCTGATTATGAATATTCCAGAATAGATACAGAGCAGTTATTTGTGTGACAATTCAGATCAAAATTATGGACATTTCATGAGACTAGTGTACATATGACGTTCCTATCAAATAATAAGGTGAAATTAAAACCATTCTGGAGTAAAGGTAAAAAAAAAATAATTATTGGAGTTTGGAAATTAAATCTATTTCACTATTCAGCCCCAAACCTCACTGTGTTTACCCACAAATACCTGCCAGACAAGACACTTCACCATATCCAAATTTCAGGAGCCAATATAGGAAGCCCCATTGGCAAGCCACAAAGAAGCAAACATATCTACACGAGACAGTGAAGATGCTTCTCAGCATACTGTTGAAAATGTTGAATGTTTGATTGCACAATTCCTTGTATCATACACCACTTAATTATGGTAGTGCAAAGGCAGTCAGGAAGACTGATAATATGGCGCATACATATAACATGATACTTATTATTAGTTTTAATAGCAAATATATATTAAATCATTACACAAAGGCTTCCAGTCAGGAATGGAGAGAAGGGGACGGGGACTAATCAGAAATAGAAGGATAAAGGCTCTTTCTTATAAAAGATTACTGTTATTTTACCTCTAATTAGTAAAGTGAAAACATTCCACTGGAGTCCACAACAACAATATATAACTAATATTTTTTTTAAAAAAAGACAAATAAAACCCAAATCAAACCAAGCAACAAATGACAATATCGCTCTAAAATTTAATGCCTAAAAGAAAAGTTTTTGCTGAACAGAAATCAGATCTTTGGGAATTTTAGTTTCTTCCTTGTTGATTAATAACACAGTTTAGTATATCCTGCACTTATTGATGGAAACTCATGCTAGAAATATTGGCCAGCATAAAGCAAAGATTTCATATAATGTCTCAAATTAGTTGGATACCACAGGTTTGTAGATTATGCATCTGCTGTTGGCATTATGCCTTATACTATTTTTTACTGAAATATTAAACCAAATTCAATCTTTTCTGGATTTTTATTAACACAAAGCTTGCAAACAGCATTAACCCATGTTCCAATAAATAGTCTCTTATTCAGTAGGCCATTGTGGCATATACTTAAAGCCATCCATATTCAGCAAAAGACAGAAGTACATGATGGAATTTAAGTGACAGTTCAGCTGTTTTGCTGGATTATTGTAAGTAATTTAATTGATCCTACTAAATAAAATAAAAATCCCTTCACAATAAGGAGGCTTAGCTTTGAGATGATTATGCTTACATCAGTAAACTGAATTAAGTTGGGTTTTTTTAATTGGTATAAATAATTCACATAATTAAGCATAAATATTCATAACTGATTTTGTGCAGCAAATAATTACAACTTTTTGAAAAAAGGATGTAAATGTTAATACTAGGTGGGAACATTTCCTCATAGTTAAATTCACTGTTAAAAACGTCTTAAATTTACAATTATTCTTGGTGGTTTTTTTGGTTTGCTTTTTTTAATCTGAATTTTTACTAGGCTTCCTAGATCATTAAAAAGGACAATTATAGTAAACTAAAGTAAGCATCTATTATTTGTTTAACCAGTGCCTGATGACATTAATAACATGATAGAGTTATCATGTTATATTAAATAAATATGCCAACAGAACTTAGCTTCTCACTCCTCATGAAAGGCCCTGTAAAGTACTAATATAGTTACTTAAATGATAACACTTAATAAATCTTCCCTGCTATTTTTATGCTCCCATTGTTATTCTTATGCAATAATTATTATTTTATAGTTTACAATTAGAAACTGCAACATGAAAATATTCTAAATAAACTCCTTTCTCCTCTTTCATCCTAAAATGTTGAAGATACTAGCACACAGTTTACAGAGGTCAAATCACTGTTCTAACAATCTCCCCCTGTTGAAAAAAAAAGGCAGCAACATTCCTTCCAGATGTGCAATGAGAGAGTCACACTGTTCCCAGAGGATGCAAGAACTCAGAATTTCAAAGGCTGATGCCAAGAAGCCCTGCCAGATATACTTCACAAAATATGTCTGATGAATTACTATGGTGAGCATCAACTTTTCAGCTAGTTTATATCACAATGGAGAGGATAAATTTCCTTTTTGTTTTGGGAACTTGAATTATGGAGAGAACTGTTGACCATTCCATCTCTCACTGAAGTAATATTTTATTAGAAATGTGTTGCTTTCCAAATTTCCTTTCACCTTCTCTCTAGTCAGAGAGATGTCTACAAAAATTCTTACACAACAGTATGACAACCAAGCGATTTGTAAACTGCCTGAATCTGTACATAAGATGGAAATCACTGATCTGCAAAGTTAAACAAAAACTTGAAAATTCTATGGAACTTCAAGAATGAAAACAAAGGAAGCTGCGAAACTATGGTTTCAGTGTCAATTAGCACATACAGACTCCACCACCTTATGAACAAACCTGATTGTAAGATGAGCTGTAAACAAACGTTGACATGGATGAATGTTATTTAAAAACAGTGTTGGGGCAATTTTTATCAGACAAATTCTTCTGTGATAATGCACAAGCAACAAGTAAGACCACACATTGGACAGAAGCTTTTAATTTCTCAGCTAAGAAAGCTGATCTTACACTTTCTCCTGCTTGTGAGTACTGGAAAAGCTAACCTTCACTCTGTAGCACAAAGTACCTACATGCAATAACATGTCTCTAAGGGAAGCAAGACACAAAGTATTTTTGTTTTTGACTGATGAGGACAAGATAAGAGAGGACCTTCAAGTTTGTTATAAGAAATGGCCAGTAATCACACAGATCCATTTTGCATGTCTACAGTGACCAAAAACGATTTCTCATTGAACAGAGCTGAAATAATTGCATCTGCTCAGAACAGATTTCAGAATGGCATTATCAGCTATGAAGGAGTCAGAACCAATAAGAAGAAGAAAAAAAAAAAGATCAAGCACAATCGTGAACAGAAAGTATTTTTTCAAAGTACTGCAGGCTTTTTATCATTTCTGTCTTCGTTTTCCTTCTCTTGTCCTCTTCATGCTCCTAAATATTTCCAGGACCATTCAAATGACTTAAAACAAATAAAATTTATGCATAGAAACTCTCTTTGGCTAAAAACATGAGAGCTTATTACCACATTTCTTTACTGGCACAAAATCTGAGTAAAGACTCAAGGTGCAAATGATCTGCACTCTATTTAACATCATGGTTATTTATTTTTATGGGTACTCATTATTAGTCTTTACCCTAAATTATAGGTAAATTCCTGGCTCCATTTCCCACTGTTCTGTAATCTTTATAATAATATGGTTTTTCAGTTTTCCAAATCCTCCTCAATACCTCATCAATCAAAAATGCATGCAACATCCACTAGTTGTTATACTGGGCAGAGACAGCAAATTGTGGAACCATAGCTTGGACCCCAGATAAAGACTTTGCTCATATTCCAGGACTGGGATATATGCCATAGCTTGGGTAGCACTTACTAAGAGAACCTGTTTTGCAATACCTTAAACACAGTCTTTGCTTACAAAACGAAATGCACTCAGTGTTCAAATACTACAGTCCCTATTTTATTATGGATTATGTGCTGAACTAGTTCTGTCAAGTTTAGAACAGTGTGCCATAATTTTTACTAAATCTTAAGCACATGCATCTTTTTCCATGGAAGCAGTATTACAAGTATGCCCATTTCCTCTGTCACAGAAAATTTTCATGAATATTTTGATAAACAGCTGTTCCGCTATAGTAGTTTACAGCCACAATAGCATCAGCTTCAGCAAAGAAATGACATGGCATCAGACGTGATCACATAACACTTAATTACTTTTCTGAACAACTCAGAAAAGTATAGTGTGGATCATTTCGATTTTTGGGTTTACTGGACAGGAAAAAACTTGTGGTTTGACGAAAAAAAAATCCTTGGCTTGCTCATCATCTACCTATTAAAGCTGAGCTGGGCTGCTGTCATACTCTTCACAATACCTCTAGAGAAGAGTGGGTTTGAGCAGACTAAATGATATGGTATTGCTCCTTTCCTGAAACTGTGTTTTGTAATTGCTGAAAAGAAAGGATGTTATAAAACCAGGGATCCTCTAGTAAAATAGAAACTCTTTAATGGCACTATATCACGTATGCAAATGAAAACCATTTATTAAAATCTAAGTTGTACATCACCAAAAAAAAAAAAACACAAAAAACAAAAAACAACAACAAAAAAAAACCCCCACAACTAAAGAGGAGATTGTCCTAGAAAGATCTATATCATTTAGATGAAACTACAGGCCATGTTGAAAATTGAAGCCTATCTGCATCGAAGGCTTCTTGAGGTGTTCAGGAGGATAATGTCCAGCACTGTCAATTAACATGTGCTGTCTATGTACCCCCTCACCTATTTATTTTATACTGTATGAGCTTTATTCATCAGGATTAACAACTATGTATTGAACTATACAGGCTGCAAGGACAATACAGTGTTTGCAGTCATGCTTAATATGCTCATTTTACCCTGTGGGAAGTTTAAAACATATATAAATATATTGCCAGATTGCAAAAACAGAAGATAAGTACTATGGGAAAGTCAGAACAGTCCAGACAGGAAAGATTACTCTTGGTACAATGAAAATAAGCACTTTCTAGACAGGAGTGATAAAGGACATATCAATAAAATTATCTCAAAAGTATATATACCTTTGATGTAAACATTTGTACTGGATGGGGGATTCTAGTTATTAAGTCCATGGACCAAAAATTAGGATACATTAATCTGTACAGTGTGACAAATATTTTGGCCTCACCACTGACTCACCTTTTCAAATACAAAAAGGAAAGCAGTATTTCTTTTACTCACTGCCTTCCTTGACCTTTTATCTAAGTAAATGCACTGGACTATGGATAACATCTTGCTACACACATGCCTCATGATACTCAAATAAGCTGACAATACAGCTACTGCTTTGTTCATGTTTTCAAAAGGAGAAAGCAATGCATCCTCATGAACATTAGAGGAAAGAGAGTAGCACACAAACCCTTCACCTTTTCTCCAAAACAACACATACGTCTGTAAGAAATAGTAGTGACCAGCACTGACTTTTCAGAAGACATGCTATTTACATCAGTAGCAGATCAAAACAACTAAAAAAAATTAAACCCGGTAAGTTTTGCAATAAACCCGCAGCGATAAGTAGCATAAATTCCATTGTTTTCTCTCAGAACCACTTTCTGATGCAAAAAAACAAAGGAAGGGGCAGGGAAGAAGAAAAAAATCCCCAAACAAACAAACAAAAAGCAATTCTCTCAAGAACTTCAGTAAGTAACCATTCCCTATTGCTCTCACCTGAGTCAAGGAAGCCTATGACATGTTACTGCTACACAAGTATTCAGACAGATTCTGAGTGGGCTGAAGTCAAGAGGAAACACATCCCATAAGTGAAATTACTAAATCTTTCTCTAAACAGATAAAAAGGCTGAGACGGCAGGTGCCAGACCCTTTGTTAATTGTGCCCCAAGGCTCCAAATCTCCCTGCCTTATGACATTAGATCAAATTCCCTTCTTTCCCTACTTTTAAAGTTCCCATTCTTTCAAGCTTTTCCATGTGCTTAGCCAAGCTCCACAGATTATTGCATGGTAAATGCACAGAGACACTCCACATAAAAGATACTTCATAAATGCAGATTGCTTTGTTAATCAGAATATCTGACTCTGGTTCGTTAACCAAAGCAGCTCTTCAAGCCATCCCAGTCCTGCTCTTCCTCTTTTCTTTATTAAGTATCAAGGGAAAAACGAACTTAAAAATGTAAAGAAGTTAATTCAGCTATACAACTAACATAGGAAAACATAGGAGGAGGCTTTAAATCAGGTAGCGGTTTTGTAATTGCTGAAACATACACCCAAACTGATCAAATTCAAGCCCATTATTTCCTGGGTAATGCAAGCAATCCATGGGACTGGCCTCCAAGTTCCTCTGGATTTACATACTCATCTATAATTTCTTTTATATTTGTATGGGTTAACACTCAATTCTGCTTGTCTAGAGTTCTCATGGGGTATTAGAGTCACATGAGGGAAAAGGTAAAAAGGATGAGTTGACTAATGAAATCTGTGAGAGAGTGCTTTTTTGTCTAAATATTGGAATGATTGTCAAGGAGACAGAAGCTCTGACCGTATTTCATCTCCAAATTATGACTGTCATTGTTCATAGACTAAAAGAAATCTGACAGCCATCCTAAGATTTAAGATTCGTAAGTACCTTTTCAATGACATATTTCAGTGCATTTGATTACTGAAATTACAATATGATCTACTCATATTGCTCCCCTCCCCCTTCTAATTTAAACGTTTTCTATCAAGCTCTCATTAGAGAAGTTGGATCTCATCTAGTTGTTTGTAGGCATCTCCAAGACTATTTCCAAATCAAGAATCACCAAAATATGTGTACTGATGATGACCAATCAAAACATCTAAACTACTTTAAAAGAGGAGAAGAAAGTTTGTCTTGGATAGAATTTGTCCATAAACTTCTGTTTATTCTGCTTCTGTGTAGAGCTTGGCAAATGAGATCATAATACTTGAGATGAGTATTTGGATGAAGGCTTTCTAGTATTTATCAAGGCACTACAAGAAACGTTTACACTTACGAAGTAATTCTCCTTCTGAGTTACTCTCCTAATACACTGTTGACAAACTCTCAGGCTGCTTGGGGTTATACCTTAGGATGTAATATAAAACAGAAGTATTATCTGGATATGATGCTCAAAAATCTGTGGTCAGCTGACTAGGTATTTTGATGCTGTGGCAGTATATCCAAAGCCCCTCATCCCCCACAGAGGAAACTCTGGCTGGGATGAAGGGAGAGAGGGGAGAGATACTACCTCCCCTTCCCAGGCCTGTGGATTGGTGGTATCACATGGGCCCTTCCCCCAAGCCATGTGTCCTGCCAGGCACAAACCCCATGCAGGGTCACGTCTGATGGATATCTGTCCCAGTCTTTGTCTGGTGACAATTCTGACAAAAATTATCTATCTGTATAAAATGGGTGGGCTGCAGAGCATGAGGCTCTCTCTCTTGGGTTTTTGTCCCACCACACACCTGGATTAGAAGCAGCAGTAGTTTCAGGAGGATTTTGCTGATAAAAACATATACCAGAGATATTCCCACAATTGGCAAGCAGCATTGTGAGTAAAAAAATATCCCTACAGTCTCCAGAAAATATCTGCCTTTTGTTAGTAGGGGTAACATACTGCTTTTGGATCTATCTTTTCCAAATACTGTTTTCTCAAACCATTTGTAACCATTCCTGTATTCTGAAGATATTTTCAACCAAACGTACTGATTCCGTATAATATTTGATAACTTTTATATATAGTTATATGGGTGGCAGAGCAAAATTAATAAATAATTTATATTTCTATTAACTGCCCACCTTACCCCTCTTTATTTGTAACAGATGCTTCCACAATGACCTAAATTTTCTTCCAAGAGACCTGATCTTAGTAGTAAGGAATAACACTGTAGCTTAGCGAGTAACCAAGGAAGTACTGTAGAGATGGTGTTCTCCTCAGAAGCTCAGACCACAATGGATAACTAATACAGAACACATATATGCATAAATAACACGTATTATTCTCTAAGATTTAAAATCAGTAGTACACAAATATTCCTCAGTAACTGATCTGGAAAAAATTCTGAGAAGTGTCAACACAGCAATAACTCATTACATAAGACATCTATCAGGCATTGAGTTGAATCTGCTGCTGATATTCAGTACCATGCTGCCACTGTACTAGCAAAGGGGCATGGGGCTTGAAGTTCAGGTTGTACATGAGAGGCTTCCTGTTCTGGTTGCTGCTTATGGTTTCTGGTTTTTTGAGGTGCTGGTCCTTTCTGCTGAGCTGGCTGCTGCATGCTTGGGTGAGAGGAACCTTTCTGTCAGTGGCTTCTGCTGCTGCTTCTGCATTTTTCTGTGCATTTTCTGTCAATAGGCTAAGGTAATTGTGCATTGTATTATCATAGTAAATTCCTTATCTCAATCCTTTTTTTTCCCCCCCCTTTTTTTGGTATTACTTTTCTTCCTGTCAGGGATGGAGGGGCTTGTGACAGTGAGCTGTGTTAACCCAGGACACATCTTAACCTCTACAGGTGTATGTACCTTGTTTCAACCCTTCCTCAGTATTTCATTATCCTGCAAGTGAAGACTTGGATGAAAATCTGAAAAGCCCCATCCTGTATCCAGCCATATGTGCATGGCTAAAATACTTGCAGGTAGGTGTGTTAAAGCACAGAAATGCTTGGCATGTGATGGATCTCCTCCCCATAATCTGTCGAGGTTTAAGTACAGCCAGGGGAAAACTATGCTTGCATATTTGCTTCTAACACAGTACTACTAACCTACAGAACAGATAAACCATTCCCTAGACCGATTAAAAAATCTTTTCTATTAAGCTTACATAATCTGGGAATAAAAAAGAAACAAATATCATATATCTTTTATTTTTAATTAGGAAATTCTATAGAATAGTATTTGAAAAAAATAAAATTTCTCTCAAAATCCATATATCAAGGCAGTCCAAAATACTCATACAATGATATTAAATAGTTTGATTTGGAATGTAAGAAAAAAATCTTCAAAACCCTAAAGAAAAAAGAATAACAAGTAAAATCTTTAGATAAGTAATGAAGTAGTTCTTTTCTTTAAAAAGTACAAATGCTACCTCAACCATCCATGTTTTGTTTTGCATTTCACTTTTTGCTCCATCACCTTACTTCAAAATACTTATAATGAAAGGTAAAGTTAGTTTGAATTTCACAGGTCAAAATGATTAGAACTTACTGTTGTGTCTTTCCTTATCTAAAACTATTTTCTGAAGAAGGAACTAGTTAAAATTCAGTACTATCAAAATAATCCTGTTTGAATTTTAAATAATTCCTATAACAACAACCAAAATAGTTATATAGATTTCAAAGCTGGATTCCTTACTGTTAAGATTTTGTTTTATTAATCAGATGCTGTTTGGCTTCCCAAATTGTTTGTGGAGGACTTGCTGCCCTCCTATGAGGAAAATGTAGATATGGGATAGATGCAGTTTGCCTAAGCACATCTCTCACTAAATACAGTGCTAAAGCTACCACCATTGCCACTGCTTCAGCAGCTGGTAGTGAGCAAGCTAAGACAGCATGGGGAAATGCAGCACACTGGTATATTAGCCCTTTAATTTTGGTACACACATATTCTAACTCTTCTCAGACAAGACCTGAACAGTAATTTAGTTCTTTATTAATTTTCAGAAGCCATGTCTACTACTAGTTTTAAAAGAGCTAACTCAAGCCATGTACACTTTCCAACTCTCTATATGTGACTCAACACTGAGCAAAAGTAAAATTCAGGGATTGTGGCCTTGCTTAATCTTTAAGAAGACATCAGAAGGGTTGCCTGTATCCTCCTCTGTATAGCATTCCTGTGAAAGGATTCTTACTCAGTAAACTTACATTTTTTTCAGCCTACTGTGCTAAATATCATCATTACATGTGGTAGACATCCTAACAGAACTGCAATACAAATCTGTTTCACTTGAGAAGCAAAGCCTACGGTTCCTTAGGTTTTATAACATAGCGCTTAGTGCAAATTTGCTGAATTTTTCCAGTGTTTCACTATGTGATTTTAGGAGTCTATTTTCCCCAGTGGCATGCAAGTACTAAAATTGCACTGCATTGCATTTTGTTCTCAGTAGGTGGGAAAGTGCATAGTCAATGGGTTATTTTCCATTCTTTATTTCAGTTTTATGTAGCCACAGGTGGGGGGTCTTTCAGGTGGTTGCCTAGGTTTACTAGGCACGTTAGAGCCACAGACAAGCTTTCTTAAAATGGTTGTACAAAAAATACCAATGTTGTCAATCATCCAGTAAAATAATTTCATCCTGTGTGAAGAGAAATTTCAAAATCTCTCAAACTGTAAATGGCAAGATAATTAATATGAACAAAGAGGGGTCAGCCATCCCCTGTTGGTAAGGGACACAAAACAATTTCACTTGTTTATGCTTATTGTTTACCTCTCTGTCTCCTCCCTTTCTTCTTCCCAGGTGTGATCTGTTTGCTTAAGGGCATAAAAAGCTAATGAGGGATGTTATGGTACTTCCTATAATTTACTTTTCTAGCACCGAGGCTACCAACAGACCACAAAAATATCACAATAAGGGAAGAAAAGTGAAGTTGCCAACCTACTTAACATTTGCTTCCAGATGTCTGAAAGGAACTTTGATCAGGAAACATTGGTAGAACATGAATACAAATATTGATATCCTATAAAAGGTTATTAACTTTCCCTTCTTTCATAACATGCAATGAAATCATACATAGATACCCTTTCTTTTTTTGAAGGCAAAAATTAAAGAACGGAGCCTTCACCCACTCCTAGCACAGAACACACACGGAACAAAGAAATGCAAAATACATTGCATTTTTTTGGCTGTTCATAATTTGGGAAAACATACATAGGAGATGTGCACACTATAAAGAACCAACACACAAGGGGATAAAATACTTTCATTGCTGTTATACAGATGGCTGCCCTCCTGACTACGCAGGAAATTCCCCCTGTCCCCCAGCTTTAAAGTAGACTTCTAGATGTAGTCACTATGTGGGAATTCCTACTTCATTCCTGGTGCCGCCCACATCCTCTTCATTCAGCTTAGTAACACTAACTCCAGGACAGAGGCCAAGGTCACATAAGCCTTGTATTCTGCAAAGTAGTCTGAATCCTCAGAGAAATGCAGTTCATAATGGAGTGTCCAAATGATTTTAATCATAAGGAATATGAAGAATGTGAACAATATTCAGATGCAGTAGTACTTTTTGTGTGCATGTCATTTCCTTTTTTCCTCAATAGAGGGTTCCGCTATTTAGAAACGGAGATGTACAAACTCAAAAATAAGATTCTGTGTTCCATATGTTCAAAGGCCTGTCTTTGTGCAGTAGCACAATGGTAGCAGTCCATTAGGCAAATTAGTTTTCATACATAATAATCGTGGTCTGTAGAATATTTTGTGACAACAGTCATATCTCAAATGACAGCAAGCAGTTTTGTCTGCAAGTGCGTGAAGAATCCCCTGAAATTTTCCTAAAATAATCCTTCAATGAAACATTTCCACTACAGATTCTAATTTTAATGAGAAAACACCATCTTTCAGATTTCCATCATTTGATACACAGACTCAGGATGGGAAGATATTTATTGCCCTTGGAATTAAAACATGCTCCTAAGACAGAATTTCAAACGGAACATGTATTGTAAAACTATTTTTTTGGGGCAACAGCATAAAGCTTTAACCTGCCTGTGTACTACAGAACAGTACAGGCTGTATAGAAAACAGCAACACATGTCTATATGTTATTAAAAACAGTAAATTCCCATTTAAATAAGGGTTACAATCTGTGCACTACATGCTCATTAACAGTTATGAATCAAAATAAAGCTGGGGGCAGGGGGGGATTGCAGCAGGTGTGCGTATCTATGAATTTCAATACATTGTAAAACTGTCTGTAGCCAACAGCTTCATCATTTGGCCTTTCTGAGCTTGGAGACAGGCAATTTTTCATGATTTTACTATTTCTGGCCAAACAAAAAGTTTTTTAATTAAATGTACCACATGATTCCAGATGTTTGTTTATTTGTTCCACTGAGGTTGTAAAAATGCCTGAATGATAAAATTGGAGGACTCCTGCAAAAACAGGCTAAGCTGTAGTGCTAACTAAACATGGGGATCTCTTGAGAGACTGTATTTGCGCAGCACTTTGTGTGCTTTGAACCCAGTTTCTCTGGAAGAGCCTTAATATTGTGGCTCATGACTGGACTTCTTTATTGTAAAAGATTGTAAGGCCAAGTATCAAATTCACTAGATTTTTTTTTCCTCCTCCTCCTGCCCTTCCTCCCCTCCCCCCTTAATTGCCAGTTTCAGATTAATTGCATCATTAGTTCTCCTAACTGCCTAAATATTTTAGATGGGTTTATGGTTTTGGATCCCAACTTTCCACTTACAGAAGCCAAGGATTTCTGTGTTTTTCTGCCACTTTATAGCCACACTGCTTGGAGCTTGAGCATTGTCATGGTTTCTTACTGATAGCATGACAAAATGAGCTATGTTACCAAACATCAGATACTTTCTAGTCTACTGAGAAATATGAAGTTAAAATTTTTTCCTCATTAATCATATTGCTTCTGATGTCATGCTTGTATGGGTGACTGGGGCCCAGGCTGCTAGGTTCATTTTGGCAAATACAGGAAAAGTTATAATGAAAACCTCAAAAATTATGGGAAGAGTGGCAAAAATACGGAAAACGATCAGATCTTCAAGAGTCAGTTTGGGGAATGTACACTGTGGAAAAATGAAAGTCTCTAGAATAAAATAAAATGCTGACAAAGGCTGTCTAAATCTTAGTCTCCTAATTCATTCCCATTACATGCAGAATGGGAATTTTGTGCCCAACTGCTTATATATTTAATAAAATTTTAATCTAAATTTCATTAACAACTTAATTACTCTCTTTTTGTCTCTTAAAATCTTACTGCAGAGAAAGAGACATATTTTATTCCCAGAGAGACACAGTAGTCTGCTGTGGTGGTTTGATCCTGGTTGGGGGCCAGATGCCCACCAAAGCCACTCTACCACTCCTCTTCTTAGGTGGGCAGGGGAGAGGAAAAATATGACCAAAGGCCTGTGAGTCAAGATGGAAGCAATTTAACAGGATGAAAATCAAAAGCAAAGGTCACACACGGAAACAAGAGCAGACAAAGATTTTACTCTATACTTCAACAGACGATGTTCAGTTGCTGCTGGGAAGCATGGCTTCAATACACATAGTAATGGCTCTGGAGGACAGACAGCACCACAGACGGTCCCTACTCTTCCTTCTGTCACTTAGTTTTTATATCTGAGCTGATGTCCTATGGCATGGAATACACCTTTGGTCAGTTTGGGTCAGCTGGCCGAGCTGTGCCCCCTCCCAAGATCTTGCCCATCCCTCAGCCTACTGATGGGGGAGCAAATGTTGGAAAAGCACAGCCTTGGTTCTTGGCTCAGCAGTAGCCAAAACAGTGGTGTGTACGAACACCCAGCTACATCCAGAGAGAAAAGGAGAGCTGACCAGAAAGTCTGCTCCTTATATAGGGAAATACAGGAAAAGGGAATGGAACAACAAATTACAATATCCTGTGCCTCCCTCTTAGGACCTTCTAGTCCCCTGGAGGACTTCTATCTCTATGGTGTTACAATTAATTCTTAACCTACAACGCCAGGGCAGAGTAGAGGGGGAGAAGAACCTCCTTTGATCTGCTGGCCACACTCTTCTTAATGCATCCCAGAATACCATCAGGCCTTCTTGGCTATAAGAGCACGTTGCTGGCTCATGGTGAACTTGTCCACCAGGACTCCCACATCCTTTTCTGTAGGACTGTTTTCCAGCAGATCAACCCCTAACTTGTACTGCTGCATAGGGTTATTCCTCCCCAGATGCAGGACTCTACACTTGCCCTTGTTGAACTTCATAGAGTTTACCTTTGCCCAACTTTCCAGTCTGTCCCAGCCTCAATGAATTGCAGAACATACTTCTGGTCTGTCAGCCACTCCTGCAGGTATCATCAGCAAACTTGCTGAGAGTATACTCTGTCCGTTTGTCCAGGTCATTGATGAAGGTACTGGACAAGACTGGACCCAGTACTGACCCCATGGGAACACCACTAGCTACAGACCTCCAACTAGACCCTGCAGCACTAATCACAATCCTCTGTCATTCTGCCAGCTCTCAATCCACTTTACTTTTCACTCATCTAATCCACACTTCCTAAGTTAACCTATGAGGATGTTATGGGAGACAGTGTCAAAAGCGTTGCTGAAGTTGAGGTAGACGATTGTTGACCTTCTAAGTGACAAGAAGAACATGAATCCAATGACCCAGAAAATGTATTTCTTGAACTGTGTTAGCCAAGGTCACACTCAAATCCTACCATTATTTAATCCACTTTTGGCAAAGTCTTGTTCTTTAGACTAAAATACACAGGTACTGGCAGAGACTGTCACTACTGAGCAACTGAGGTAAACTGGTCCAAAAAAACCCACAGCTACTGATGGTGGGTCTATTCCAGGAAACAAATAGGTTAGGGCTAAGGAAAGGTACTACACGAGACACTCCTTAATCAGCTCTTCCATTACTGTCCAATGAAAAAACCACTTTACAGCTGGAAGCTGAATAGATCATGTGTATGTCTACCAAACCTCTCAGTTCCTCTGAATGGCAACATTTTTGACTGTGTGTCAATGAACTGGGACAGATGTCTAACACATTTGCAGACTCAGAGCAAATGCCAACACAGGTGGGCTTCTGTTATCAGATGGAAGCATTTCATGGCATTTGCCTCTAGAAAGGAATGTGCTTTCTAGTACTTCACATACATGTTGTCACTCGTTCCATCTAGTCATAGAAAGCAAACATAACAGAAAAATTGAGGACATGGTAAACTAGAGTGCAGCTTAGAAGTGTAAAATAACAGAGGTACGAAATTAGCTGCATCACTGAAGATCAGCACAGTTCATCTCATCTCCATGTGTAAGGTTTAGCAGGTCTACAGACACAAGCAGGGGTCATTAGCAGTGGCTGTGAGAAAGGCCTTGCTTGCCTTTCAGTGCACCAGGAACAGCTAAAATCAGAGTTCTTTAAACATCTGACATTACCCTCTCTCACCTCCAGACTCCAAGGACCCTAATCCACCTCTGAGAGATTTTCTTTTTCAAAATCCTTTAAGTAAGAGAAACTAAGATAGGAAAACAAAATCATTTATTAGCCAAGTCTTCTCTCACATTGGCAACTCATCTGTACCATCAATATGCTTTCTGTGAAAAATGAAGCAAGGCACTAGAACCCGATTTCTCATTCCATACAACCAAGTCAAATGAGATTTTTAATTTATTTTTTCTTCCCTAACCAACTCCTTATTTTAGTATTCTCCCACAGTGCCAAAAGAAGTGAATTTCTACCCTTTCCTCTTAAGGCAAAGTCATGAGCGCAGCAAAACTCACTGCTGGGACATTATTTCCTGGCATTAATAGGAAATGTCACAGCTTATTTTTGAGTGTTTCTGCCCTTGGAAAATATGATCTTGTCTGTTCCATGCTACTGTGAACTTTTTTTGTTTGTTTTAAGGTTGTTCATCTCATAGACAGAAGGATCCTGACCTAAGACATATGCAGTCTATCACTACCATAACATCATGCAGCTTAAAAACTAGGGTGTTTTCAAAGGACACCTAAGGTAAACCAACAAATAAAATTTCTCACTATTCACAGCATCTCTGCCTGATACAGAGCTTCCATATATTGCATTTGTTTACAGGTTTTTTATTCGTTCTATTCTTATTTATTAGATAAGTTAAAGCAAATAGTTCTTATAAACAGACACTTTTTGTTAAAAAGCTGTTTAAGATTCCTTAGATTAACTGAATGATAAACTACTACCCACAGGTTGTTTTTTATTATTATTACAATTATTATTATCTTTTTGGACAGCGTACAATGAGCTGCTTTATGCAGATACACAGGAAAATCAATGATAAGCATAAAGTGCAGTTCACATTAAGAAAACTAACTAATTATGATAAGTTGCTACATAAATTGCTTTGTGACTTTCCTAGCAATCAATTTCAAACTCTAAATAAGCCTCTGGCTTGAAAACACAATGAGCACCTAACAACTGTGTCAATAACCACTACAGCAAAGACGGTAATGATAATATAAACAGGATAATTATCTTTCTGGAAGTAAGTAAGTTTTTATGCAAACTGATTTCCTCTTCTTTTTATGTCAGTGATTTAAAGACAGCATGGCTTTTCAGAGTGCATGTGTATTGAGTTGAAAGCCTTCAAAAATAAGGACTTGGTGTATTAACATTTATTATTAAGAAGTGCATGTCAATATTATAATTTTACTTCAGAAAGTTTAAAGCATTATCTGAAAACTCTAGATCAAATTATTGAAGGAACAATAGACATTATTAGTGGCAAGTGAACTGAAGAATGTTTCTTTCTAAAGTATAAACAGGCTGAGCAAACTGAGGTAGAACAGGTAAATCCTTGGAGGATAATTTGGGGTTTTCATACATTGCCACTATTATTATTATTATTATTCCCTCTGTCTCTCTAAAAAACTCTGCTTTTTCCTTCAACACTAAATTTTGATCACAAAAAAACAAACAAACAAACAAAAACACCAACAAACCGAACAGATCAAGTTTAGGTGTCTCTCTAACAGATTATATGCCTGCAGGCTTTTGCTTGCTTAGGAATGTGAACGTTTCCAAAGATCTTCACTCCAAAGAGAAAATTATAAATTGTAAAAGAAGACTCTCTTTGCCTCTGTGCAAAAATGCTTTATAGAATCAACTTCAGACAGTTAATAGGAAGCTTAAAAATTGTTTGTCCCTGGATTTCTGGGCATTGCTTCTGAATGCAGTTTATGACTTTCAAATTCAGATTAGACTGTGTCAGAAAATAATATGTCTGTCAATTGACTCAAACATATTGGTAGAATAAATAACAATTTTTCGTTTGGGTGTTCATAATTCAAATATAAAATGAGAAATGTCTGTGTATACCATAACACTTGGCTAATTAACTTAATAAACACCAAAACAGGACAGTGGAATTGTTCATGAACTTCTTACAAGCCAGATAGATTGGAACTATTAAACCTTGGCATAAATCCAAGCTAAGGCTCTAAAAACTACTTAGATAAATACAGGCTTAGTTCTTAATGGAAACTGCTTCTTCTTCCTTTTACCAGAAAGCTATGGGGCAGACTTACCACTGTTTTTCCCAGAAACAGAAGCACAAGAAAAGGAGTAATTTTTAAAATGTTACTGGAAACCAAATGGCTTGGCAAATGAATAGGTTTTCAAGTAAATCAGGTAATAGACAATGTTATAAAATATCTGTCTAAACAAAGGGCATCCAGCACATTTTTCTATATGGGAAAACCCGATTTTCATGAGAGTCATGATTTAGTAATACTGCTTCTCAAGAGATAAAATGATAAACTACTATTTTCTTCAACAACTGGAAAGCACTGTTCTTTCTAGAAGGCAATTTGAGTTTGAATGCTTACACATAACAAAGGGACTTCCTTACCAAAGATGTCATTATGAAAAAGGAATACACAAACTGAAGGAATGGAGGGTGAGGAACGTTTTTCCACATATCAAGCAAATCAGCCTTAAAACTAAAGTATTACAATTTCAAAATTTCTTGACATAGTTGAAGTTGATGGCAACCCACCACACAAAAGAATTAAAAGCTCTATTTTAAGACATCATATATATACACAATTAATAAATTGTTGAGAAGGAACAAAAGGGTATCTGAACCGTACATACAAGCCACTAAAAAAATATGACATAAAATTTTTGGAGCAAGTTTCTACTAAAATATACTACACTTCATTATTTTTGTGTATTGGAAGCATGACCATTTCTATTTAAAAACAACAATAAGTAACTGGTATTTTTTTCTTAAAGATATATCTGGACAAGCAGAAAGAAAGGTGGGGCCCATTTTACTGATTTTTTTTTTTCCCCCTCCATCAAAAAACCCCACCACCTAGAATAATACAAACAACAGAATTTTAAAATAAATGAAGCATGCTGTATGACAGGAGGATAAGTCTTTAAACCCATTTGTTTTATGTGGGTAAGAGTATTATACACATTTCATACAAGCAAATCCCTGGTGACCAAAACTATATAAAATTAAATACAAAATGCTAGTTTAACAAAGACCAAGGAAAAACCCTCAGGAGTTTGAGATTGTCGACATGGAATCACACCAAAAGTAAAGCTAGTTATAAAATTACCACTTTGGAAGGTTTGCCTAATTGGCCAGGAATTTGATGTCATAAGGAATCAAGTCATATTGCTGTTTAGGTACCCAAAACCTGCACAGAAGGGCAATACATTTTCTGCTAACAAATCTGTATAGTGGGACCAACTAATGGTTCAACCTAAAACACCTAGTCTAAGCAATAAAATAATTTAAGGCAAAGTAACTTTTCCAAACAGCTCATATCCAATATTTACTGCTCTCTTCATGTACTTATATACTCAAGCATCACAATACTTGATATAATATTTACAGTGATTATTCCATATCACTCCATGCTGATGCCTCACTGTCATATGCTGTTTCCGTGGGTTCTGAACGCGAGAAGAAAATTTTCACAATTTCTGAATATCATCTATACAAAATATGAAGTCAATCTAAAAAGACTAGATACTGTCTGGAAATCATATGCTGTATACATGAACAGGATGACTATATGTTGTATGGTGCAATACATGCAGAATCCCATGCTTGTGTTTTCCCTGCAAATTCATAGCTAAATAGTGTGAGAAAACGTCCAAAGCAAACTACCATTCAGACACATTGCTCCTGCTCCCCCTTCCAGCCCCCCCCAAAATCAGTTTATAGCCGTACCAAACCATTTGCCAGACTTTCAGATTCTAGTAAACAAATTTCTCCAGGGACAAATAAGAGCACTTGCAAACTGAAAGCGTTCTTCTTTCCAGTTTGCATTGAAAACTGCCAATATTCACATATGCAACAGCTGATTCAATCATTTTTTACAGCACTGAAAGCATTTAGTAAAGAAAAAGGATATCCAGAACTTAAAATAGCATGTTTAAGTATTTCATTCTTTCCATGAAGATTTTCCTATTGAGTCCAATTAGTCTTTTATGGGCTTGTAAACTTAGAGATTTTCCTTTGTGCAAAAGGAGTTGATTGAATTAATGGGCCCTGCCAGCAGGTTGTTCCAGGCTTTATTTACAAAAGCTGGAAGTTTGGAAAGTTTTCCTAATAATTTTCTTGTGAATATATTATATATATATATATATATATATACACACACATATATAAAAACTTATTGGTTCGTGCCTCTTTTAGGGCAAATTTTACCCTTTTTTTTTTTTTTTGATGACATTCTTCTCCATTCACTTTATTTATAACTGTGCTTAATCACCAATGAAATTTTCAGCACGTTTAGCATACGAAGCAGAATATTTCTCGGAAGAGCAAAGACACAAGTAATAAAGAACTGTGTGAACAGCTAAGGGTGAAAAACTGATAACTTTGGGAATATAATTTCCCCCTTTCATAGCAAGGGAGCTGAATTCTCAAACCTAGCAAAGACTGGTTCTTAGAACCTGGTAAGCTCCAGCTCTGAAAGCATATGGACATGTCCCCTGTGGACATGTCTGCAACAAGACTAGAGCCACACAATTACTTTATTGCAAGAGAAGTCAATCAATAATGCAGGCACACAAGTTTTGATGCTTAATACTACTGGCATTTCTTTTGCCAAGTCAGATTCCCAAATCAGCCATGAAGCCTCACTTCTAATTTACTATCATCTAAATAAACACATCTAAGTATGTCTGGCTTTTAATTATACTTTTACATATTTTTATAAAACTTAGGCATTTACAATATTCTGTCAATCTATTTATTGTCTTATTAGACACTAACCATTTAATTCAATACCAGATATCCAACCTCAAAGCAAATATGCCTACCTGAAAATCAAAGCCAAAGCACATATCTTGGGAAAGAGGGGAGGGTGGAGGAGGGAGGAGCGTTAAAAAGTACCAGTCACTATGTGAACTCAGCATTAGAACACAACACACTATAGCACTTTCAGGACATCTGATTTCCACCACATCATTTCAATTTATACCAAGACCAGGACACAGGATGTAGATTCACTCGTCTTTAATCCTGGCACAACTGTGATAGAGGTTGCAACAAATTAAAGTCTAATCAGTCCTCATCCTTCCCACTTGAATCACAGACCCTTGTTCAGTTTCATTGCCTGCCTGATTCATTCATTCAGGTTTCAAGTAATAAGGCATTCTACTAACACTGCCTCAATTCTCTGAACATCTGCAGAATTTGAACACATTAAAACTAAGCTACCATCAATTCATAAATGCAAGACTGACTTTGATTCCAGTATCCAATACAAAATCTGCCTCTACACAAATGGTTTACATGATCAACATGGAATCAATGTCTAATGTGGGAAATAAATAAAAGTATTACTGCTCTGGCTTTAAACTGAAAAATAGTGCAAGCTTTACAAATTTCTCCTTTGTAGAAACAAAGGTAAAAAAGCTTGGAATGTACTCTTCCTGACTGATTAACTTTTTCACTGGTTTCCTGAACTTTTTTGCTCCATAGATATGCAGAAGGAATTTGAGAATTTGCCCAAGGTGCTTTTTAAGTTCTAAGGTTTGGTGAAGAGGAAATTGAACAGCGATCCACTTTTAATGTCGAAAAACAGAGAATAATCCATTTTTATTGCAATGAAAACGTACTAACATATCAAAATTACATCCCTATAATTGTTAAACTGCCAAAAAGCTCTCTCTTCACAAATATTAGAAATTTCACAAATTCTCTTAAATTACTGATGCTGCATATAATCATCTACTTAGCTATATTGAAGTACTCTAATTTTGTTATATTTTTCTCTCATACACAAAAAATCTCCCTGAACATTATTATCCATAGACTTATCTGCTTTCCCAGTAGACTACATTTAAATTCTATTCAATATGAGTTAAAATATGTAGTCTTGACAGGTCTTGCTTTCTCACCTAGTGCTCGAAAGGCACAGAGTTCTCTGTAAAGTGTCAACGCAGCAGTAACTAATATAAAGAAGGCCTTACAGCAAAGCTTACTGCTCTCCAGCACTTCTTACCAACACAAGTTTGGTTCCTACCTCTGTGATTGGTGAGGTCTCTGGATCCTGAAGGCAGAGGTGTATAGTGCATCACTGGAGAGGTAGAGGCAGCATCACTAGAAGCCTGTGTGATAAAACAAGTATTATCAGCACTTTGACTGGAAGCCAATGATTACATAAAGAAGACACAGCTGCAAGAGGAGTGCTATGATGTGGTTACAGGTGCAGAGAGTCACCTGCCATGGGGGATTAATTTGTTTTTATTAAGGCTGCCTGTAATCCTGCAAGGAAGTTGTATTCACATGAGTTTGTACAATGATATTAGGCATCGTTGCTAAAATAATATTCTCGTTCAGCTCATGGTTTCAGAAAATTACCGTCTTTATCAGAAAATCTTTGGGCTATTATAAGCTGTTGCAGACCCCGGAGAATCCGGCCGGGCTTCTCGGGAACTCTTCGCAGGCTCCTCCCCGGTACCCGCGGCCGCTGGCAATAAACACACCGAGACGAGGAGCGTTTGCACCACCAACTGCCGGCACTGCCAGCTCTTTAATGGCTACAAAGCCTGGTTTTAAATACCTTTATACTTTCCTGCTAGTTGGTTCCCAGAACACTTTCCCAGACAGCAAAACCCTCCCTACCTCTTATCTCGCAGCTGCGAAGCTAGTCATCTTTAAGGAACACAAAGCAGGGAGGCATTCTCACCATCAAGGTTCTTTACAGCTGCTAGCCCACCAGCAGCCTAGCTTGCTCCACATTCTGTCCACAGGCTATGATAAAAATGTTCCTTTTGGCGAAACAAATTAATATTTACCTGAAGGAAGTGAGCACGTGTAAGATGATGTGGACACATCATCTCTGCATATAAGGAGACAGAAAATATGAAGCTGAGCTAAGATACCATACTTTTCAAAACTAAGAAAAACATGATTCTGCTGTTCTGTGTGCTAAATGTAGGGATGGTGAACTCATGATAAATTACTAAAAGGAATCTTTATCAGTAGCTATCTTCTCTGCAGATTCTCCCCTTAAGATATATTGTCTTATAACCTACAAAAGTCAGTCAAAGGAATCCGCCTCAACCTTGTTTCTTATTTTCCAGTTAATCATATCCTCAAAATTTATACATTTCAAATTTTTAAATTAATTCAAACCAGGTTTTCAATGCCTGGCTAAGATAAAAGTGTAAAATGGGACTGTAATGTTTCAGAGAAGAAAAGCCTTAAATTCCAATTCAAATCTTAATTTCCAGCCTAATAGTGGAAATCCACAACAATGAAAATTAATCATGGTAATAGTTTGTTAAAGGCTGTAACCTAGAAAGTAATTTTTGTCATAGCTGTTGGACTCCTAGATGACAGTATATTAAAATGTTAAGAGGTAAGTAACCGAGTTGATTAGTATACTAAGCTTTTGCTGTTGGAGACCAACTGTCAATTTCTATGTCAAACCATAGTTATAGTCCCGTTTCTGTCCTTACCAAAATCAGGTCATATAACATGAAGACACATGAAGTGTCAAAAGAAACATCTTAAAAGAGACAGGTTTGCCTAAATGGCAAGGACGGTACTTATCAAATATGAATAAAAATCTAGAAAATTCTGCCACCACTTACTCACCAGTCATAATATATTCTTCTCAGGATACCTTCTTTTCAGAGATGTAATGCTATAGATACAACTCTCACCTTCAACTACAGTCAGTAATACTTTGATTTTAGTGAACAGATGAGGCAGATGCCCCTAACACCCAGCAATATGACATCTCAAATGAAATCCAAGAATATGCATCTGCTCACAAATCTTTTCTTTGAGCCAAGTTGTTCTGGATAAAACAAGAATTAAAATTTAACATAAGACTTCATCTCTGTAAATCACTCCAAAAGCTGGGGGAATAAGTGCTCTCTTACTGTACTCTCTAGATGTTATCTGCCTATTCAACAGTACTTATTTGGGACTCTGATAATAGTGAAGGTTTCTCTTTGGTACTTTTAATCTCAGTTTAGACTGTTGACAGCTTGATGATAGCTTTTCCTAAAATTACTGGAAGAGACTCTGCCTTTTCAGCAATATAATACTGAGTGAGCAAAATTCAAGAGCTTCTAAAAAGGATATTGGAGTGAAGGGGCAATTTAGCTTTATTTCCCATTTTAGGAAAAGCAAGAACAGGAGGGTTTGTTTATTGGTATTTTGCTGTTATTTTATGTACAGCATATAATTCCCTGTCAAATACAGAACAGTTCTCATTATCTTTGAGCTAAGAATTCAGTTAGAGTAACTTTAATTCTATGAAATATCATCCAGGTTTAGGATTGTTTTGCACAAAGACTGGCTGGAATTCTGAATCATGTTTCTGAGTAAGCCTGTGCAACAGCCAAAAGACAACCATTTGTTTTCCCTACCACATACTGACATTTGGCCCTGAGCTGTTTTCCAAAGAGATTTGTATAGACTGTATTATTCTTAATATTCACAGGAATATTTTGACAGTGACAACATTGACATGTGACAGTTATGTCTTCAAGTTCTGGTGACATATGCATCAGAAGTTTTTGTTGCAGTGGAAGATAACTACAAATAGCTTTGAGGGGAGCTGGATAAAATGGGTCATAGATTCAGTTTTATAGAAAACAGATCTGCAAAGAAATTTTAACTGTATTATTACAGGAGAAGCTTGTTTTCTTGCAAGCATTAAACATCATCCAGATTTTGCAGCATATTATAATAAAAGATATGAAAATTACAAGGCAAATAAAGTCAGACCTCTCACAGCCTAAGTTACGCACATAACCACACATTTGCTCAGTTGAGGTATCTGTCTTCATATTGACCTGTACATTTTGTCTAAGCTAAGAATTGTATTTGGTACTAAACAAATGGTTTGTAAAGAGTAACAGATTTTCAAACCATGTAGATCAAAATTACTGAAGATGTAGAATCACAAAATCACAGAATTAACCAGGTTGGAACAGACCTTTGAAATCATCAAGTCCAACCTATCACCCAACACCATCTAATCAACTAAACCATAGCACTAAGTAGCAGTAGGAAAAAACCCTAAACAACCAACCAACCAACCAAAAAACCCCCACCCCAAAACCAATAAAAAAACCCCCAACCCCAAAACCTTAACTTTGAATAATTAAACGATGATAATTGTTTAGGATTTTTTTTCCTTGTCTTGATGAGTAAGATGTGGCTTAATATTAGGCTATAATGTATATCATTAATGTATGCTATAATGCTATAATGTAATATCATTAATACATCTTCCTAGTTGATATTCTTCTATTTGTGTCTCACAGCTTATGTTTGTATCCTAGTATTTCTCTTCTCATACTGACCTTCATTTCCAAGGCATACCACAAATTCTTTACACACCTGTACACAGCTGCCATTCAGGATTATGCCTGACAAATTTTACAGTACAGGAAGAACAGCAGCATGTTGGCATGTTCCTGATGAGAGTTTAGTAGATACATGACAATTATGGAAAGACACGGCAAGTAAAACTGTTTCAACAGATATGTAAGTAGCTAAGGAAGATTTTCTTAGTTAAATACATTTAATTTCAAAATATTTTCAGAGGATGTCACAGAGAGAAATCTCAGTTTGATCAAGACATCCAAAAGAGAAACAGTAGAGTGCAGAATTAGATGTGGTAACAAAAATCAAAATAATTAAAATATTATTTATAATGGAGCTAAAAGACAGAGACTAAAGATTTTGTTGTATCTGTTACCTTAGAAAGATTTGGGATTTCTCTTTTGCAGCATGTTTCTCATCTAGTATGGGAATATTGCAAATCTCCAGCATTTCATAGTGTGACTTTTTTTTTTTTTCCAGATAACTGATGAAAATGCAAATTTCCTGGGGACAGCCTGATACTCATTCTCTAAGTCTGACCTACAATTATCAAGAATTCTTATGTTCTATGATACTATTGTTTATTTTCATTCATCACAATTTTAACACTTGTCAAAGTCATCTAGTAAGGTCACAGAGAAATGACCTTAGCAATCTGAAAGCTTGTTGCTTTTCATTTAGTGATTTACATTTAAATAAAGATGGAAAACAATATTGTGACATTGCAGTGATCTGCCCAATGGTTTATATCACATTATTGGGTACAAAACTTGCATTTAGTATAAAGTATGATTTATTTTCAAAGATTTTTAATGTACCCACAGGAAAACTACAGTAAGGAATGAAGGAAATCACTGTGTTATCTATTTTTCAAACTGACAGAAACATTTATCCGGAAAGGTATTAATGGAACAATCTGCAGTATAGTTCCAACGTAAAGAATCAATTCGTACTTGCTTTTGAAAAACTTCTCCTTTTATGTACACACTAACATTTTTCTAATAAGCTTATTCTGTTTCAAATGCACTCAATGCTTAAACGTAACCATACTTCAACCAATACATGTATTACTATGATTTAAAGAAATGTCTGCATAACCACCATACTTAGGCGAAGGACACATTTTGGATCTCTTGGGCACACATATCTTCCCCAAGAGACACAATGGCAACAGTTTTCATTAATTTATATATATTTTGAAAACTTGACCAAATATCTGTGTACCGTATGTACCAATAAGCACAGTGCAAAGTGCCAATTCAACTACTTTGTAACGCTGGTGGCAGCAATTTACATATCTTAACCCATGGACATATCGAACCATCATGATTTGTTCACATTGTGATAAAATGTACAACAGCTTTCCATGGAACTCCTCCTCAAGATATCTTCCCAAAATTTTAGACATGTCTGACTAGAAATTGTTTGCAGATTAAATATGCATATAGAAAACATGCATAGATATGCGATGATGAACATAGTCTGCCTTCTAGCAGAAAAAGATTTAAAAGCATTCATTTGGGGTTGAATTTATGACATGCTTGCAGAGAGTATCAAACCACTACTTTAGAGGGACTATTCCTGCCCATGAGTTCGCAGAGCACCAAGCACAATGGGGACTTGATTTCACTATGAGGTCTTTGAAAGCCTTGTGATAGCAGAAAATGTTATGGAAAGCAACAATAAACCATTAGCCATTCCATCCTAGGGAACAGATAGGGAAGAATAGCTTTAATTTACAATGTAATTGCTTTTCTGTGAACTCAGGACCCATGTATCCAGTGAAAGAAAGGGATAAAGTGTGAAATAAGGGACAAAGACCAGAAAATATGCAAAATTAGGACCTGACATGACCACTATATATGACAGGTTACAAAAGGTCTTGCTTTCTTCTCCCTAGCTGTGAACTAGGCTAGAGGTTCCAAATGGGTTAGATTTGAGTTTCCAAATGATCCAAATGTATTGGAAAACCAGCAGGCAACATGGCCTGCTTATATGGAGCGACAGTTTTCTTTGAAGAAATGGGATTCCCCCATTCCCCTAGTCCCACAGCCAAGCACAGCTAACTACAACTTAGCAGTAGCCTTTACTAAATCTGCAGTCAATTTAATTAAGGGGGAGAGGTGGAAACATGTATCTTAGCTTGCCTGATCTCTATAGACTTACTAAGATGACCTCCTAACCTGGCACAGAATAGTGATTTATTTAAAATTTGGTTTTAGACATTTGACCATGGTACTGAAAAAGGGAAGAACATAGCAGATGAGTATTTTATGGAAACTGGGAAGGTAGGAAGGAATCATAGGATCACAGAATTGTTAGGGTTGGAAGGGACCTCAAGGATCATCTAGCTCCAACCCCCCTGCCATGGGCAAGGACACCTCGCACTAGATCAGGTTGCCCAGAGCCACATCCAGCCTGGCCTTAAACACCTCCAGGGATGGGACTTCTACCACCTTCCTGGGCAACCTATTCCAGTGTCTCACCACCCTCACAGTAAAGAATTTCCTCCTAACATCCAATCTGAATCTACCCATTTCTATTTTCGTTCCATTCCCCCTAGCCCTATCATTACCTGATAGCCTAAAAAGTCCCTCCCCAGCTTTCTTGTAGGCCCCCTTCAGATACTGGAAGGCCACAATAAGGTCTCCTTGGAACCTTTTCTTCTCCAGACTGAACAGCCCAACTCTGTCAGTCTGTCTTCTCAGGAGAGGTGCTCCAGCCCTCTGATCATCCTCAAGGCCCTTCTCTGGACACGTTCCAGCATGTCCAGATTCTTCTTGTAACCGGGGCTCCAGAACTGGACACAGTACTCCAGGTGGGGTCTCACCAGAGTCGAGCACAGGAGAATAATCACCTCCCTTGACCTGCTGGCTATGCTTCCCTTGATGCAGCCCAGGATGTGATTGGCTTTCTGGGCCGCAAGTGCACACTGGTGGTTCATGCTGAGCTTCTCACCCACCTGCACTCCCAAGTCCTTTTCTTCAGAGCTGCTCTCAAGCCAGTCTATATTGCCCAGCCCATATTGGTGCTTGGGATTGCCCTGACACAAATGCAGGACCTTGCATTTGGTGTTGTTGAACCTCATGAGGTTGTCATGGGCCCACCTCTCCAGCCTGTCCATGTCCCTCTGGATGGCATCCCTTCCCTCCAGTGTGTCTGCTGCACCACACAGCTTGGTGTCATCAGGAAACCTGCTGAGTCAATGTCACTGTCCATGTCACCAATAAAGGTGTTAAACAAGACTGGTCCCAATACTGATCCCTGAGGGACTCCACTTGGACATGGACCCATTGACAGTCACTCTTTGGGTTTGGCCATCAAGCCAGTTTTTTACCACTGAATGGTCCATCCATCAAACCCAGACTTTACCAGTTTGGAGACCAGGATGTCATGCGGGAAGCGTGTTGAAGGCTTTGCTCAGGTTGAGGTAAATGATGTCAATTGCTTGGCCTTCATCTATTAATGTTGTGACCTTGTCACAGAAGGCCACCAGGTTTGTCAGGCAGGACTTGCCCTTGGTGAAGCTGTGCTGATTATACCCATTCACTTCTTTGTTATTTGTCTGTCTCAGCAGTGCCTCCAGGAGGATCTGCTCTATGATCTTACCGGGTAAGATGGCATTGGACATTTTTGCCTCAATCTCATGTCTTAAATTGTGCTTCCCATATTTTGCTGAATGTCACAAAGATCTGAATTATTTTCTTTCATCAGCCATTTTTAGAAGAAATGAAAGTAGTAAATTAACCAGTCCTAATAAAGAAAATAAATACAATCTGAATGCTCTGAATTAATATGTCATTAAAATTATTTTATAGAAGGATCTACTTTAAAAAAAGTTTGCTAGGAAATTATAGGGAGTCTTTTTCCCAAGGGTTTTTTTGGTTGATTTTTTTTTTTTCTTATCAATAATAAGAGAATTCATGAGACAACGAAGGAAATTAAGGGCTGGTATTGAAAGGATAGGAGATTTTTTTTGCTTTATGCTTCTTTTGCCTACTAATCTAATATTAATAATAACAATTTTTCCAAAAATCCTCAGGGGTCTTACCTTCTAAGTCTGTGGCACATAACTTTTAGTATGATGTGGAAGTGAAGCATGGTTTTGCAGCATGCAAACACAAAGTAAAGTATGAAGGGAAAAAAACCCACAACAATCTTTGTAGTATTTACAAGAAAATTAAGTCAGTCACACACTGGCAACTGGCTCTGAAGAGTCTGGGAATCTAATTAGACCAAAGAAAAGTTTCATTTGTTTAATTCTCAAATTTCACTTTCCAAGGAATAAAACCCCCCAGTATTTACATGATACTAGTAAGGGAACATACTGTGTAGTATCAGGATATACTGCACATCTGCTGCATCAAAACAAATTTGTAAGAGACCAACAGTTCAAAAATACAAATGGTCTGCTATTTTTGGCAACCACACATGCTCCATCAAATACTTTCAGCTGCTATGAAGGAAGTAAAGGGGAGACCATAGTTCAGACAAGCCAATCCTCTGAATCATGGTTTATGAAAGAGTAAAATGTAACTGACTCTACTTTCCAAATTAAATCTTTCTACTAGATATTTCATTTTTATATTTCTAAACATAAGAATAAACAAAAAAAAACCCTAATACCTATGTTAGCATAAAAGAGTGCAACCCATTTCTGACATTTTAAAATTTAATGAACAGCACAAGTGTTTCATCTGTAACCAAAAGTGTGACTTTGAACTCAGCAAATATTCATTCTGGACATTTTAGCAGCATATTTTCATACGTGATGCCATTAATAGAGTAGGGCAAATTATCATACCATAATGACAACAAGAATAGTGATCTTATATTTTGGTTGCTCTTCCATTTCCAATAATATTTAACAAGAGAATTTGAGCCAATTTTGCTTATTTAACAGAAGCAGTGATCTTAAGAAGATTCAAGGCATTTCAGACTACGTTTCCCTTATTCTCATATAAGAGAGATGACCATTTCTCCCTTGAATTTCCTTTACCTTTTGGTTTTCATTTAATGTTAAATTGCAAGGTTGAACGCAGGGTGCAACAGGATCAAAAATGTAAATGAACATTACATAATTCTTATGCATTTAGGCTTAATTGAGTGTAATCGATATGTCTGGTGTGCAGCCAGATTCAACTATTGTGACAAGCACCTAATGTATGGACATTATTTTTGGACTACTGAATGCCAGAAAATAATGAGCTGGCATTCAGCTTTGGTGAATCAGACCTTGACTTTTCATCTAAGAGCAGATTTGAATTATTACTGAAGATAAGGTGTAAATGTGCAAGGGAATTTTATCCATGTTTCTCCCATGAATCATAAATGAGGAAAAAAATTACAGTCTAAATTGCACTTAAAAGGAATAAAGTCTTTTCATGTCATACATGATTTATCAAAATGATCTCATTTTAAGAGTACTGTGGTGTATCTTGATTAATAACATTAGTAAGCATGATGAATGGTCTCTTTAATGGTAACACAGAATTTATTGGCAAAACCCCTACTTCTACCAAAAAGGGTGGGAAGTAAGGCACATAGAAGCTAGTCACTTGCAGGAAAGTTTAAGCAAATTCTCTTCTATGTATTTTGCATTAGATGTATTTGAAAGTTCTTAATTTGAGTTTATTCTCAGGTTCATTTTGAAAACACGTAATAGGCTTTACCAAATGTGGCAGCTCTATGCACTACAAAAATCATTTTGTAGCTCCCTCCAAAGCAAGCTGAACTCTGCATATACTGTAAGAGAATGTAGTATATTAAGGTCTTTCAAGAACATCAGCCTCATCCCCTTATGACCTTTTTCAATATCCTCTTCATTTTGCTTTAATATCCTAAATGCTTCCCTTCTCCCATTACTCCATCTTCCTTCTCCCCCTCCTCTCTCTCTCTCTTTTTTTTTAAAGCCTGCTCCAGCCTGCCCTAACTAATTTCCTTTTGGGCTGACAGATCAGAGGCCTTCCAACCACTGTTCCTCTTAGACCTGTGAAGCCCTCCTCGTAATCCTGCTGCTTGTCCACAATTAATCTTTCCAGTTGCCACATTATTAACACTACCACCCACAGACAGAGGATGCCTGAGCACGGCTGGACACTCACTCCCCACTGAAGCATCAAAGTTGTCAATCACACACTAGTCAGAAAGTTGCCTGCTGTCAACATCAGAGGTTTTCATCCTCTCCTACTCGCTGATCAAACATTTTTCTTCAGAAGATTAATTCCAAGTCCCCACCCATTTCCTCCCATATCCTCTTTCCCCTTTAGGTTTACTCAGTGATCCATCTTCTGTATGGAAAAGGAAGCAGTGTATAATAGAAATCCTTTCAAAACAAAAGTTCAGCAAAACTAAATTTAAATCCCAGCTGTTATCAACCTCTTCCCCCACTGTGCAAGTTAAACACCTTAAAGAGCTTGGATTAGACCTAGTCGCAAATGCCTTTCTTTGATCAAAGGCTCCAAGACTTTACACAAATATAATCACAAGGCAATGACTGTATCTAAGGAGTCTGAATTGATTTGTTCTACTGTAACACAGAGCACACAAACACCCATTAGGTTTTTTGACTTCCAAGACCATTATTTTTCAACTTATATCACTCCAAAGCCAAGAATTTTAGCATCTTCCAAGCATTTTTTTTTCAAGCTAGGCAGATAAAACTCTGATTTCTTACTGCATGGTATTTGTCTTGCATATATTTTTTATATATCATCTCTTAGCTACCTACAATTTAAGGCACATAAGAGACATCACTATTACCACCTTTCCCTAATCATATAGCAGATTCTAATATTTTCATTTGTGATGCATTAAACCTTACTATTGTTCAAGTGGCTCAGTATTTACCATTTTGGAAGATAACACAATCTTCCCTAAAGAAGCACTTAAATATTCTAGCAACACAACAGTGAGTGAAAAGAGCAGTCATTAATACAATCCAACAGGCAATCTATTCACTGTAAAACTTAATGCTGGATTTTAAAATAAGAATCATCCATTTAAAAATCACACTAGAATATAAATGCAAAGATGCTAAATCATACTCATCCCTAAAAGAGATTTTTAAATGGCATTATTATAATATCAGTCTCTTAGACTGTATTAATGAAAATCAGGGAATTTGCAAAAGACTCCCAAAAGGTATAAAGCAATAAAGGAAAATCTACTGGCCTTGACTCCTGCTCCAAGTTTGAGAAAGTACGTGTAAGAAAGAAGCATACATTTATCTTTCATTTCCTTACCAACAACTTTACCAGCCTTTTGGGAACAGACATGTACGCAGCAAGATTCAAGGGGTTTACATGCTAGTAAAATAAAGCGCACTTGTCATACCCCATACCAGAAAAATGAGAATTTTGAGTTGTCTTAGACAACTATTCTTTGAAGTGCCTTGTAAAGCAAAACACAAAAGAACTTCTAGATGCCAGCAGATGCTAACCTTTTTCTAAGTTCCCACTTCACCAACACCCAAATGAAAGTTAGTGCATTTCACTCTTTGCCCAACAGGTCTGAAGGAGTGCTAGAATAATACTGAGTTTCTAGATATTATAACTTCAAATTTTTGTCAATCTGATATGTATAGATCTTAAAAATGAAAGCTAGAAACAGCTTTTTTTTTTTATATCAATCTCTGTAACTGTTACATAAAGTAAATCAGTTACATAATATCAATGACAGAGGAATGCAGAACTGAACATACATTTCACTGACCATATATAATTGTTTGCAACGTTTGCTATTCATTGTGCTGCACACTGCTTGCTTCATTTTTTCAGAGCATGGACAATGCTGCAAAAACTTGACTCTAAAAATTGTAAGATAACAGTAGTTTAATGACTATCGTTGAGTTGCATTGATCTCTTTGCTGAATAGACAGGAGTTAAGAAATGGGAAGGTTAAAAGTGCTTTCAAGGCATCTTCATTCTGTCATGTGGGAATAAAATGAAATTGCAGCTAAAACCTCTTGTCACACTATTTAGTTAGCAGAAGGGGGTGCTGTAGTGTAACCTATTTAAAATGCAAATAGAGTAACTTTTGTAATGGCAGATTAAAACCAGCATTTTATTCACTTGGCATACCAACAGCATACTGAATGCCGGGATCAGGCTTGTCACTGCACACCACAGGTTATTAATAGAGCTCAGAATGGTATTGCTAAATGTGCAAGTTAAAAGCAAATAAACAAAAATGGATTTATCAGTAGTATTTGTTCTCCAGGATAATTCAGCAAGGCCTGACTTACACTGCACATTTCTTTACCCAAGATCACTGAGGCTCCATTTTTTTTTTTAAGTATTTGATTGACAGCCACTTACCATAGCCAGAGGCTCTGGGATATGCTTTCTATAACATTAACATATTAGAGAAAAAAAAAAAAAAGTTATTTTCAATTTGGGCAAACAAATTCTGAAAAAAAGACACACAGGAAAGAGTCTATGGTGCACAGCTCCTGCTTTCTAATAGGCCTTTCTAGACTCTCATGAACTACCAGCACAAGTGAAAACACAAAGTCAAAGGCTTCAGCAGAACCAAATCAACACATTGTGCTATGGATTTACACTTCATTTTCCTATAGTGTCAGGTGTTAGGGCAGGAAAGCGAGTTTCCCGTCTATTTTCAAGCCAGATCCTCTGTTCTTCATCTCAATCTCTCAGAGATTCATCAAAAATGCGATTTAATTACATCTCCACCCCCTCCTCCTCCCTCCCAAAAAGAGTGTAAACATGACTCCTTTTTATCTCCTGATACATCTGGACAAGTAGACAATGTGCTAAAACAAAATAAATCTGCCCTGACAGTCACATCAAAGGGTTCAGCTAGGGGCTTGCAGCTACTTAAGGCACAGGAATGTTGTTGCTAAGCATCGCTCTACAACCTATCAGTCCCTTAAAGAAGAGCTTTTTTCTTTTAGAGGGAGATGAGGAAAGCTGGAGAGTGGGAACCAGACTGCAAAAGGAGATTGGGGATTTTGGAGGATTTTGAAGCTTAAAGTGAATTGTGTGAAGAAAAAGGGGTTTGTTTTGTTTTGCCTCTTGACATACAGTCTACGTTTGAGGGGAGGGGAGAAGTAGGGGAGGAAAGAGGGGTTAAAACCTGTTGATGAAACATCTTCTGAATTTTCCCCTTGGATAAAACCAAGCAAAGTCTTTGATATCCTTTTTCAAATCCCTGTACTTACTGCAGATTCAAAATAGAAATATTGTGACCAAAAGCAATAGGGCCAGGATACCAAGATTGTTAAAAGCATATTGCAAAATGCATCCTATACCACCCTTTTTGTCAAGCATTTGATAAGTACGTGTGCATTCCTAAACACACAAAATCAAGAACAATGGCCATATCTAATAAGTATGCTTTACTGAGAAAGGAAACTTTTGGTATGTAGTCTTACAACACGATTTGATGGTTGATTTACTCATAAAAACTACTCCCTTGAGAGGGAAGCCTTCGCTGAAATCATCAGGCTTGTACAACATGCCCTGTATGACTTAATTGCACATTTAGTGCTCAAAACTCCAAATGAAGCCAAAGGAACATAAAACTACATGAAAATCAGACCACGGAACTATACTAATTATAAACATAGATGTGATGAAACGGACATCTAAAAATTCAAATTATGTTCTCCTTTCACAGAAGTAGAAACCTAAGAGATATACAATCCAGACAGTGTTACAGTGGACTATGAAACAATTAGTTTCAAAGCTTAATTATCCTGAAGGTAAACTAAGAAAACCAGTAGTTTGGTTACAGCACCACTGCAAGGTAAATGAACTTTGATCAGACATCTTTGGCTTTTAAAAACAGTCTAAATGTTTTTAAAATTATCTTTCCTTTTTAAGAATTAAACAAAGAAAATGTGAAATGGACTCATTCTACATGCAGAGTAGCTATCAAGAACATGAACAATTACTAAGCCCGTGATATTGCACAAATAAATAACACTTAGCATTATCTTCAGCACTATCATATTTATTAAACAGTGACTGAGGACTGCAGTAACCATTTTTATTGTCCCATATAGCTCTTATTTTCTAATTAAACAGAAGGTTATTTCCACTGCCAATGCAGCCATTTATCTTATTTGAGTGTTACATAATATTTTTTGCCAGCCAAGCCTGACTATAAAGTGTTCTGTGTGGTGAACTGTGGCCCAACTTGCTTTCCTGTTTGGTAATCATAGAAACGGGCCATTTTGTGCTGTGTTAATAAATAAACTTTTTGCAATTTCTCCTAAAACATGATAAAGCTTATACTTTGTCCTACCCTCTAGCTTCAATACAAGGGCAATGAGCTGTATTATTAAAGATATAGGTCAAGCAAACCTGATGATTTCAGTCCTGTTGGGTGCTTTAGAAACTGTTGTCATATTACTGAGATCATTCTGCTGTTCCTAATTATTCCTCTTGGTTGCTTCACATTTCAAGTGATTTCTTTCACACTTATGTCAAAATTTATAAGCTGCTCTGTGTAACAACACTACATTATTTCCTCACTTGTTATGGTAATATAGGACAAAAACTAGGAGAATGCTTTAATCTAGCTGACAAGGATAACATAGTCTAGAAATATAATAAACTTTGTATTCTACCACAGAGATGTGATTTTTTTTTCCCTACTATGAAACATTTCATATCAATAGACATCTTTAAAAAACTAATTGCTACAATAACTTGAATATTCTCTTATCTGAGTTGCTTTTATCAGAAAAAAAATGTATCAGCATTAAAGCGTTCACTCCAATAGTTTGTGCATTCTCCTTATTGCCATAATTGCTATTCTGCAACATTCCATTCACTATACTGTAAAACTGCATACTGCCAAGGGAAACCTATTTCCAAGAAATCCGTGCATCACACACAGCACAAAACATTTGCAATTAACAGACTGGGCTTCACCAGTGCTGTAACACATCCTGGTCTGACAGGCACAAAATTTTGTGCGTTAAGTAGCTTGAGGCTGGAAAAACACAAAATCAGCTTCATGTGATAGCTTCATGTTCTACAGTGTCTTTTCAAGGATTTCAGAATGTAAGGAAAGCTGCCAGTGGAAAAGGTAGTCTAATCAATGGTTTGTATTTCAAAACTAGTGTGGGTACTGCTTGCTGTGGAAACATCATTTCCTTCAGAACATTCTAGAGGGTACTAAACACAAACACAAAAACCCCCAACCAATAAGCCAATCAAACCAAAACACAGCTCCAGTCAGAAAACATCATAAGAGTAACTGGAATAAGATATTCATCCTAGTATTTCTAGGAATAATTTTGATGAATTAGCTTGTATATATGCATGTATACAGCAATGTATATGCAACTCAATTTGCTGTCCAGTGGGGATTTTTTACAGTATTTCTAGTCATGAGAAAAAAAAAGAAAAAAATCTCTAACACAATTGTGAAAAAAAGGCCTACTGCCTTAGAGTTTGGTGCTGTATCCTCATGGTAATATTTGAACAAGTCCAGTGCATCAGACAATAATATACGAATATGAGCACTGTTTTACAATGGCAATCCTTAAAAAGACGTTTTCCAGAGACATGAAAAATAATATTACAGAATCACAGAATGTTAGAAGTTGGAAAGGACCTCCAGAGATCGAGTCCAAGCCCCCTGCCAAAAGCAGGATCACCTGGGGTAGTCTGCACAGGAATGCATCCCAGTGGGTTTTGAAATTCTCCAGAGAAGGAGACTCCACAACCTCTCTGGGCATCCTGTTCTGGTGCTCTATTATCCTCACTGTAAAGAAGTTTATCCTCATATTGAGATGAAACCTTCTATGTTCAAGTTTGTATCCATATTGAATTGAGCATGCTCACAGGAAACAAAGAGGTAAAGATGAATCCGGTGTTCCAATTAGAAATACTCACCAAGAGCACTGTCAGCTTGGTCAGAGCTGTCAGAGATTCCCACTTTAGTCTCCCTTTACAGAGTTGATGACCTGACTGAAAATCAACTTTGATAGTTTTTGGGGTGTGAAAGTGGGGAGGGAGCAAGAGGCAGAAAATGTACCCTCTGAAGTGGCTTACATCTGGATCACCACTAGAAGTGAGCCCCTCATGTTCTGACAGTTGGCAGGATGAAATCTTCATGTGTTTATAAAGTGAGATTTGCCTCTTTTATGACTTCTTTCCCGGACAGAAGACTCAACATGTATGAAAGAGCCTCGTCCTTTTGGCTTTTCAGCTACCACCTGTCAATATGTAAAACTGTCTTGAAAGCTCAACATTTCAAAAGTGTGTCTGCATTCAGATTTGATTTCACAGTGGATAGCCAAAATAAGGCAATATCATAGCCAATTTTAAGGCTGAGTTGTAATGGAAAGAGCATTTAGGCCTTATGACTTACACAACATAATACATAACAAACACCTGAATTTGAGGAATATAAATCATGTGATTAAATAATATAATATTAATTTGTAAAGTACCTGCTTAGAAAACAAACTGATGAGAATGATCAACCACAGTAACAGGAATTCATTTTAGGATCTTCACTAATGAACAGAGAAAAGAACTTATAACAAAAGCACTAAACTACTGTGCTCAATGAGCAGTCTCACATCAGTATATTTATATGGGTTTTGGTGAATCAAAATAAACCAGAAACAATGGCAGACATTAGATATCATTAAAGGGTGAGACAATCAAATACAGCTGTGGAAAATATGATATAAATCTATTAAAAAGAAAAACCACAAAGGCAAAACTGGAGTACAAACACTGTTGCAGCACTAATGCTTCAGGATTTGTTAACTCTATCTAAATTAATTTCCTATGTAAAGTAGTTCAGAGCTGTCTGAGACTTCTTGACTGTATTTATAGATCAGAAACACGTAACAAAATGGAGATAAGCTCCATTACAATTGACTTTACCAATTTTTATAGTACCTTTTCTTGAACTTATTAATGAGTGATGCCCATTTAAAAATTTTATTTGGAAGAGACCTTCACTCTGCATGACAGGAGAGAAAAGACAGCAGAATAAAAAGTCGTTTTTCAAATTCTGTGTGTGTAATGTTGGAGTTCAATCTGGCCGTAAAATACTGATAAGTGAGAATTTTCTGTTTCTCAAGGTGAAGAGCTTAATGGTGTCCTAAAATGCATTGGGTTCTGTCTCTTTGAGAGGCTCTCCATTCTCCCACTGAACAAATGCTCTAACTAGTGGTCCCTATCCATAAAATCCAGAAAACACTTGACAACAGCTCTAGAAACTCTTCCTCCAAATTTGCATAACCTAAGGACATACTACTATGCAGAGATGACAGGAGGGCTTTTTGTCACACAGAGTAACTGCTCACTTACAGGACTGTTGAACTTTTCTTGGTTTCAGCTGTTACTATGGTTACTTACACAGCTGACATGTACTGAGCACTTCCAGTCTTGGCTAACAATCTGTTACCTATGCATGGTCTGTCACAGTTCTAGGAAATAGTCCTAATGTCATTAAAATTCTCTTTCTACCCTTACTGCGTAAGCTTCAGTAAGAACAGCTAGTTCTTTTCATATCCACTGCCCATTAGATGGAAGGTCTGGATCTTACTCCTTATGCTGCTGTTCATTTGAGGACGTGCCACTGACATACTGTTATCAGCTCCTCTTCATGGCCCCTTGGCTACCCAAGATTGAAAAATTTCCTGGAATTTCTCACCGTAACTTATGTCTTCTAAGAAATCACTTGCCATGTCCCCCTCGGTTTTCTCTTCAGTCTCCCAGCGACTTTCTAGGACACAGTGTCCTAGTAACTGTTGTACCACAAACAAACACAACAACAATATTAACATTTCCCCTCATACTTTAAAGGAGTATCAGATGCCTGCACTAAACCCTAATGACTTTATGTTCTATCTTACTAATAAAAAGGTCACAGAGCACTGGGCAAAATTCTCATCTCCATGAAATCTGTTCAGTGGTACTTAATTCACTGAACATTTGCCACACTGAATTTGTATTATTTTACCTTTAAATCAAAATAACATCTGCTGTATTTGCTTTATTGCATTACAAATCAATGTTGCATTCATGTCTGGAGTACAACCAAGTGCACAAAACAATGATTTAAAATGAATAATCCAGAATTATTCATAGAATCATAGGATCCATCGGGTTGGATGGGACCTTTAAAGGTCATCTAGTCCAACCCTGCTGCAGCAAGCATGGGCATCCCCAACTAGATTAGGTTCTACTGCATTTACATAAAAGGAGTCACCTTTTTCCTAAATTACTGTTTCCATGTGATCAATAGAGAAGTTGTGAGTTTAAAACTGAGCTAACCAAGCAAATATAAATACTTGTCACTGTCTGCAGCTCTTCATTGACAATGGTTTCTCAAGGCACAACAGCATTTCTGAAAGCCCTTCCCAGTCCCCCTCAGTTTTGCAGTAGTAATAGTATCTGTGAACTTCTCTCAGCAGACTTTGACACAATTGTGACACAAAATGTTTTTCAGCTCTGTACTGCCCACAAGACCAGCGTGGCATATTCAGATCACTTTCTTCCAATCTGACAAGTGCTTCAAGATCATAGTCCAAATATGTCCCTTACATAGAAACAGCAAATATACTATTGCTATGGTATCTGTTTGCAGTAACAGTTTGGGGGGAGGAGAAATAAACTCTTTGAGTTGTATCCCCATGAATTTACATAAATTATCTGAATACTTTGGGTGGGGTTTTGGTTTAGTTGTCCTTTTTCTTTTTTCTTAATCTATTAATACAGAAATGGAAGATGGGGGTTGTGGCAGAAAATCTAATCTGTCACTAAAGAAACAATATGATTTTATAACTCAGAAATGCATTCTTATGGCAATAAAACTGCACTTTCCATTGAAAATATATGATTAAATTGTGCCTTCAACAACTGTCCCTTCTAATAGTGAATGTTAAATCAAAAAACTTAAGTTAAATCTTCTATTGATTCCAAAGGCAGAAGATTCCATGTTAACAGGACAGGACAACACAACAGAGTGGAGGAAAAAAAAGAATTAAATGTCCCCAGCAGTTTACGTAGTTACACATACTGAATTTCTGGTTTAAATGTTATTTTGGTTCCTGCAGTGCTGTCATCACAGAGAGTGCCTGAGAAACAGCCAGTTACATGGGAAATAAAATGTCCAGCATTTGCTTCACAAGAGGAGCACTCCACAGATGTTCACATTTTTGCAGTCTCACTTCTATGTGTTTTGGCTAGAGAAGATTGGAAGATATGTATCTGTCTCTTGCAGGTAGACACCTTTATGCTAGCACGAAGTGATCTTCATTAAGTTCTTATTAAAACATCAAAGGAATTAAGTTTATTTCTGTTAGCATGATCTTTAAACTGTTGTGTCATCTAGCAAATTACTCCCATGCTAATACACAAAGATTTAGGGATTTGTACTTAGAAGTACTGCAAGCACATCAGTATAAAGAGAAAAATGATGCATTTTTGCATCATGGCTAAGTTGACAGCTTGATGAAGACTCTTCCATTTTTGTTGTGTTTTTTCTTTCTAAAAAGTTAGCATACATGTAAAATCCTGTTTTTCAGTTGGCTTTGTGGGTATTATTTTCTTTCTCCCTATAAAGTATGTCTCTGAAGCTGAACTGTTTAGTGTTCTTCTGTAATAACATTACTTCCGAAAGAAGCTAATGCAGATGCTTTCTCAATCCATGTGTTAGCTTATGGATATAAACTTGACAGAAGAGAAACAACCAACTAATTAACGATGCTGTAAACACAGTACTTAATGTATGAATGACTTAGCCTCAGATTTCATCTGAAGGGGGGAAGAAAAAAACTGTTTCAGATTTTAACACATTTACAAAGTTAGTTTTATTGTAACCACACTCATTCTCTCTAAAACGAACAGCCACAAATACAGGAACATCAGAAATTCACCTGGAGACATAAAATAATCTTTTCCAGCTCAGCTATTTAAAATAAAAATGTAATCATCATACACCACCATTACTGCTTGGGCACTACCTCTTTCAGCAGGCTCATATTCATTGACAAAAAGACACACAGAGGTAAATAAGCAGACTTTTCAGTGAAATGAATACTTATGTACTAGTTTCTCATTTTGCAGAATCCACTTGACTCTTTCTTACTACTTTTAATACTATCATAGAATGGCTTAGGTTGGAAGGGATCTTAGAGATCATCTACTTAAATTTCCTCACCGTGGACACCTCTCAACTAGACTTGGCTGCTCAAGACCTAATCAAACCTGGCCTTGAATACCCCCAGGGAACAGGCACCCACAGCTTCCCTGGACAGCCTATTCCAAAGTCACACCACCCTCATACTGAAAAACATCTTCCTAAGATCTCCCTCAGCTTAAAACTATTCCTTCTTGTCCTATTGCTAGACTCCCTCATGAAAAGTCTCTCTTCAGCCTTCCTGTGGGTAGTCTTCAGGTCATCACTCTCTTCTCCCTTTCTCTCCATTTCCATCTATAGAAGAAAGAAGTTGCTTATTTGTTTTAAAAACTTTTACAGTTTTAGCTCATGAGTCTCAAAGGATGGTTTTGGATTAAATGTATTTAAAAGGCTTGTTAAAAAAGGTAGTAAGCTCTGTATGACAGTTCAGACACACAGAAAGCACTTGAAAAAGGCTGGAGACCTCTAAATAGTTTTTGTCCAGCATTTAACTGTATTCTTACGTGATATTCTGAACAGAAGGGAGTTTAAATGTTTTCCTGAAGCAAAAGCCATAGAAGCTAGTGTCATTTCATAGCATGTATATCCCAATGTTTTAGCTTCCACAGAGATAATTTAGTTCAAGAAACGATTTTTTTTTGCCATGCATTATAGCTTTTAACTAATATCCAATTCTTTACAATAGATTTTATAATTTTAAAATTAATTTAGGATTTGAAAAACTTTTTGTTATACCAAGACAAGGATGCCAATAGTGTTGGACTGGCAACTTCAAGAAAACTGTATTACTGTGATATTCTGCTCAGTAGGAATGGCACTGAGTGAATTTTTAATGATTTACTAGTTCTACTTGACTGAGCTTGCACCCTGTAAACGGATCATATGATCACTGATCACAAGTTAAACTGCTTTTGTTTCTTGCACGGCATGCGCTGAGGGCCTGTTGTACAGTACCAGAGGTTCGTGTGCAGCTCTGTGTAAGACAAGGGAAGGTTACATGCAACAGGCAGTTAATGGCTCATACCAGCAAGCCCTCAACTGAACGGAGCTCATGAGGTTGAATTTTAAAAAGGTAGCTGACCTTGCACCTGGGAGCTTTAACTGTGGTTTTCCCCATTTATACCTGGACAAGTAAACAGTTACTGAATGCTGAAAGGGCCTGAAAGCACTATTTTAGCCAAAGGCTAATCCTCATTCTTTGTGGATGGAAGGACTCAAAATGAAAACAAAATAACACAAAGTTCTCTGCTTCAGGTAACACAAAGGCAAAGTTGCAATAAACAATTCCATTAATTTTAAACTTAACGTTGCCTTATTCTCCATTTCTAATTAATGCCTCAGCCATTAAAAAACACAGAATTCTAAAAGCAATGGACACATTGCAGCCACAGTAAAAAAGATAAATACAGGATAAATCAAAATAGCTCTAAAAGGTTATTTTGGGAAGGATGATAAGTGATCAGCAAACTTCTAGCTCATAGGATCATAGGATGTTAGGGTTTGGAAGGGAACTTTGAAGATCATCGAGTCCAACTCCCCTGCCAGAGCAGGACCATAGAAGCTAGCACAGGATGCACAGGAACAGATCCAGATGGGTCTTGCAAGTCTCCAGAGAAGGAGACTTCGCAACCTCTCTGGGAAGTCTGAATCAGTGCTCTGTGATCCTCACAGTGAAGATCCTTCTCATGTTGAGGTGGAATCTCCTGTGCTGTACTTTATATCCATTACCCCTTGTCCTGTCACAGGGTGCAATGGATGAGAGCCTGCCCCCTCCCTCTTGACACCCAGCCCTCAGATATTTTTAAACATTTATTAAATCCCCTCTCAGTCTTCTCTTCTCCAGACAAAAAACCCCGGAGCTCTCAGCCTCTCCTCACAGGGCACATGCTCCAGTCCCTTAAGCCTCCTGGTAGCTCTCCGTTGGACTCTCTCCAGGAGATCCTTGACCCTCTTGAACTGGGGAGCCCAAAACTGGATGCAATATTCCAGATGAGGTCTCACCAGGGCAGAGTAGAGGGGGAGGAGAACCTCCCTTGATCGGCTGGACACACTCCTCTTAATGCACCCCAGGATTCCATTGGTCTTCTTGGCCACAAGGGCACACAGCTGACCCATGGAGAACTTGTTACATAGCTTGAAGCTAACAAAAATGTTCTCCATTCATGTTGCAGAAAGCACAAGTGATATCCAGATGTAAGAGACATTAAAAACCACAGAATTCTTAAAAGCATTCTAAAAGCAGAATTCTAAAAAACACAGAATTCTAAGGCTGTGATCCTCAGCCCTCAATGTTTAATATTTTTCTCAGTACTGCTGCTGAAACTAATGAAGAAATAATAGATTTCTCTGCCAAGTGTGGCTATTTCATAGTGTAAAGAACTGGCACTGGTTTTGTGAGGAAAGTCAAAAGGTTTTAAGGTCAAAACCAACTTCTGGGCTAAAGACTTCTTAGTCATGTTACAGATCATTTCACATGAATTTTAGCATACTATCCTAGCTATTTTTTTTCCTTTTTTTTTTCTTTTTGGGCCTCTAGCTTATTTTGCACAGATAGATATATTTTAAGATATATGATAAATAGATGAGGAGTAGAAGGAAAGCCAAGAGGCACTCCACAGTTATCATGGAGGCAAAAATGCACTTCCTAGCTCTCCGTTTATTTTCTCCCTGAAAGTTCAGGATCTGACATTTGGTGGCTTGCTAATATAGATATGTTGCAAAGTCAAAACTTTTTTTCACTAAAAATACAGACACTAAACCCTAGAATTTTAAGTTGTTCTCTATTTAGTTGTCAGTGAAGCCACAAGATATCTCCCATCATAAGCCAGTCAGTATCCTGCATTTCTTAAATCAAAATGAATATCAGACTTTCATTCATTATTTTTAAAATCTAGCAGACAACAGAACTTCATTTAAATGAAAGAGCACAAACCTGTATTTACTGTGTTTAAATACTAATCATGTAGCAGAACAAAACAGTTCCTTCCTGTCTTTGATCTTGAATGTCTGTTTGGAATGCAACCTACAAAGGGAACAATCCATTCTTGGAAAATCTATTATCTGCACCTAACAATATGAGGAACCAAAAACTTGTAATACAAATGATATTATTTCCAGTACTACATGAATAAAAGAGAAGTGAGGAGATTCTTGTGCCAGATTTTATAAAATCTAAATGGAATATCTTTCTCAAAGATTTCTTCAGTAAAATATAATTGCTGTTTTAAAAGTTTTTCCTCAATTGTCTAAAACTTTACCACATAACAGTTTTTTAAGAGGACAGAACGAAGAATTCTGTTAAAATACTACTGTAAATACAGCCTGTTAGGTTACTGCTTCTTATTAACATTTACCTGTGTGCTTTATGACCATTGCCAAACAAAGAGCTCTGCTAACACGTGGAGAAGGAAGTGTCTTGCAGAAGCATGCCTACACAAAGCAACGTTCTGCCATACCCATGTGCGTTAGAAACTGTCTGTCTAGACATCAAGAACCTGACAAGATTATACGCTTAACTGATGTTTTGCATCAGATTTAATAGGAGTATGCTGGCAAGCCTCAACTAGGTCTGGAAGACTGTGACAGCCTGAGCACATACACACAGGATTTATGGGCATAACTTTTCTGTGTAAAATAGAACACAACTGTCTGTTGATACGTAGGAGTTTTAACACAAGGGAATGACTTGTTTCATTCTCTAGGTTGCTACTAAATCACTGACTCATTTTTCTTTTCCTTCTGTAAACTGAGGAATCTAAGGCTTACCTGGTTGTCATGTTTCTGGATTCCTAACAGCCATGGAAAAATGTGTTGAATTCTACCAAGAGAAGGGCTATGTAAGTTCTGTGCATTGCAGATACATAATACTTTGGCCTTCCAGACCCATGGGAAGTGTGCTATTTCTTTTGTCATTCAACTAAAGATGAGAATTCACTATTGATATGTAGTGATCAGAAGTAGTGCTTCCAAAGAGATACAATTAAAAGAAGAAAAAAAAAGCTATTTTCATTACATTATAGAAAATATTAAAAGCCTAGCTTTCATTGCTGATTGCTATAAATCAGGACACTGGAAGCACATTTATTTTGCTTATAACACATGTTGAACCATAAAATTAAGTAGTATACACATAAGGTGACAGAGAGCAACAGGAGACATCACAAGAGCTATTAGCCTTTCTTAACATCCCAGGCCTTAACTGTCATAAAGTAGCCAACAAATTAATAAATTTCTGGAAAATGTATCCCATTCAGCAAAGTAAAGAAAAGTAGTCATGCTGCCACGCTATTCCTCCCATTGGACTTAGCAATCTAACAGTTCACGAAAGATCCATCATCCCAGTCTCTTACACTGAAGGTAATGAATGACGTTAAACAGCCTCATTTCTTGCGTTCTCATGTACTTTCAGGTAACCAGTATCTAAGAAGACTTTTGTCAAAATGACTTTTGAAACACCTGTCAGTCATCTCTTTTCTCTATCTGACCAAATAGGCATCTGAGAATTTCTACAAAACAAAGGTCCACTTCCACAACAGGGAAGAGTGCCACAGTAGTGAACATAAACAAGGATGACGTATGTGGAATTCAAGCAGACATAAAGCTTGTAAGAGCATATAAAATTTCTTCATTTTTGCATAGCTAATTGCTCTGTTTAGACACTTTTCCTTTAAAAGTAACTGTAATCAGAGGGTCATTCTGAGGAAGAAGCTTTTGAACAGAGAGAATCAAAATTTCACTGTGAAACTTTTCCATAGAACATGCAGGAAAATACAGTAGAAACCATGTAAATGTGGCCACTAAATCAGATCTTTAAATATGTAAGCCACTTAGTTTTATAGAGTACAAGTGTATCAAAGACCAGATAGTTTAAAGCAAAGTTGGAAGCCCATTTCTCAAATATTTCACCTGAATAATGAAATATGACAAGAAAGGTGCGAATAATTCTTGAAATCAGCTATTCCTTCTCACCCATTCCTTCGCCTAACAAAAAGTCCAAAAGACAACAAATGCTCACAACTGAGTAAGACAATCCACCCACATGTTAAAGTTGTTTTCTTCCTTGATGTATCTGTCACACAATGTCCTTGTATTTTAGAACATTCTCTGGAAAAATAACAGTATAGAATACAACAGAAAAGGTTTCCTTCTTCTGAAGGATTCTCAGAACAACGTCACTACTTGTCATTCTAGTTCATAGCACTAACTCTGCAATATCAAAATGCATGAGAAATCTAACACCTGGAAAAATATATATGAGGCTTTTTTTTTTTAATTCTCATTAGAAATTTATCAGAGTAGAAAGACTGATGAGACTTTCAAGCATTATCCCATAAAATCAACAGCTAAATCCACCCAAGAAGGAACACTAAGGTAAGAAAATAGAATTAGCACATAAGTATATATGCATGTGCACTTGTTCAGACAAAAGTCATAGACTTATTCAATTAAGTTGCAATTATTGTGATTTTATCATTCTTAAGCTTTATATACTTCATGCTTGAAACAGGCAACAGGGCAGAAAAATCTAAAAATGGATAAATGGAAAATGCATCACATTTACAAGGAGCATGGAATAGAAAGCTACAAATACTTTGTTTTCATACAGTAATATAAAAGTGGGCTCCCACTAGAGTGATATTTTTGGATTTAAGAACGTAATACTATCCTGCTAGGAGCAGTGCCTCACTGAATTTGTGTTCTTGCTTTGTTGGCACCTAAGTGGCTAATATGCTTACCACGTAAGAAGCTCTGTTGGTGTTATAGATGATTTGAGAAGAAAACATAAGACAATGGCAGGGAAAAAGCTATAAAATGATTCAAGATTCCTCCACAGCCAGAATCAGGACCATCAGCTCCTTTTGTAATTTCACAAAGTGAAACAAGAAAGAGCATTTAAGGGGGGGGGGGGGGGGGGGAATAGAAAAAAAATAAATCAATCCCAAAAACAATTCTTAAGAGTCTTAATCAAGCTCTTACATTTAACAGCATTAATGCTAAGTATGCAAACGTTCATCCCACTGATCATTACGGTATCAAGAACTAATTTTCCTCCTTTTAAGAGCTTATATGTCACATCACACCCCTTGGGCCTTCCAGAGATGTATTTAAATGTCTAACAGAGGGAAAAGAAAAGCATGCCAGACAGCCAGGTGTTACTGATTCACCCATTAAAACTGCAGTTATAAAATATCCCACACAAAGGTAAAACATTTCAGTCATTATCCGATCATAAATAGATTAAGATGACATTCTAAACTATTATGACTATATGTGTATAAAATTTACATTGCTCATCACATTATCCCAGGTGTCAGTAACTGATTATCTGAAGTAAAAGACGAAGTGCATGTATTATTTGTTCAAAGAATTTACAGAAAAGACAAAGCCAGATGTAGCAAATGTAACATTAACCCCAAGAAAGAACATTGCATTTATTTGTAACTATGCTCATTCGTTTACTATTATATGACTGAAAATGAGGTCATTTCCTTTTGTTGTAAGCTTTAAACCAGCCTTAGTATCTCATATAATGAATGTGAAATAGTAAAAGAATCAAAGATTTTTAAACCTTATATTTCCTAAATTCCTATTTTCCAAATCAGGAAAATATTTAATGAGCATCCAACACTGCACATTTCAATATCAACTTTAATAACAAAAGATAGAGACAGACTTTTCAAATTATATTATTCTGTCTACAGAGGCATACTGCCTATTTATACAAATTTAAGTGCCTATGCACAGGAAAATAATTTCTGTGTGTATTTATTTTTTCTTTATCTACACTGTCAAACACGACTTGAATTTGATCATTAAAATGTATTTCAATTCACTCCCTCCCTTTGGCTTTGGGCATATGATTAAATTTCTGGTTAATAAATTAGAGAGCATCACCAGTATTCCCATAACTGTCAGTGGGCAAGCTCTTAACTCACAGTGTGAAGAAATTTGAGTAATCTTAATCTAGATTAGAAAATTGCTGTTCTAAATCAAATTAGTTTGCATTTACTGTGAGTTAAAATTTGGTATTGTCAGGCTAGATGTCTGTCACGATAATGCTTGGTGCTAAAAAAATTGCCATTTCATAGTTTAAGGCAGTTAAGATGCATTCCACCAAGAAAAGGGGTTTTCTGTCCTCCCAGTTATGCCTAAAATGCATTTCCATTCTCTCTCATGAGCTGGCACTCGCTCACAGTATGCAGTTATATCTCTCAAGTATCTGAAAGTATCCAAAGGAAAATAACGCATACATAAGAAAGTTAAATTTTCCATCATGTCTGCAAACTAAAACCAACTAAAACTGACCCACTGTATAGTTATATTCCTTCCAGTTGCAGCATTGTCTTAGAGCACCCATCAAGGTGCTCACAGTGTTTGAGGGGACAACAAGAAAACCAAAACACAGCAGTGTGCTGTCTAGTAGTAGACATAGCCATGACTGGATGTAGAACCCCAGGTCTTACACTCCATTACTGGCTCTTTGACCAACCTCACAATCACCATTTCAGCCCTGTTCCCCATCCCAGCACTTATCAGTCTTGCCTTTTGAATTCTCAGTTGTTCTGTGCGGGATTGCTTGTCGGTGTGTGTTTACGTGCTGTACATACGCACAACATGAAAACACACTTTCCAATAGGGTCACAGTCTCCAGGTGTGCAAAACACAAACAACTTTTCTCTCGGATTCACCCTACTCCAGGTACAGCTTTTCCACAACTTTTTTAATTTTCTTTTTCCTTTTTTGTTTAATTTTAGGAGTGAAATGTTCTAAGTTTTGCCACTGACTCCAACAGAAAGAGATTTCAATCTTCTGTTTTTAATGTACAAGATTAGCTAAATACAAGCTATGCCAAATGCTATCACGAAGGTGAATAACTCATGATCAGCTCTACAGTAATAAATCAGTGAAGACCAAGCATCAGCATGCTGCTAACATTAATGGTTCATTTTTCAAAGAAAATATTGTTAATCAATGAGTTAAAAATTATGAAAACTAGCTAGATTACAACTTTTTAACATAAATACATCCCAGTTTTCTAACTATACAACACAAGATTATTTTTGTTTACATCAGAGACAGGCAAGCACCTGGAAGAATGGAATTACTTTCTCTTGTGCTTGAGGATGAGCACATCTGGTCAGACACATTAGCTTGTTCTCAAAGAATGTTAGGAAGAGACTGACTTCAAAAGACCAAAAATCTACACAGCTTTTGCCAAACACCCGCTTTTGCCATCTGGGCCTCAGGTGTTTCTGGGTTCCATTTCTCAGAAGACTCTGTCATGGTTTTTAAAATGTTTTCTTTGTTGTAATACACTAGGTTACGGCTGCTAGTCTCTTCAGAAAAGGAAATTTTGACTCTCTGCAGGCTAAAGCTCACCTGAACACATAATTTTGTTTAAAATCCATTCAACAGAAAAGTAATGTGAATAAAATCTAATAATTAATTCACGATTAAAGAGTATAGAAGAAAGGAAAAATTGAAGAAAAGGTATAAAAGAAAAAATAAGGAAAGAAAAAATAGAGATAAATGGAAGAAAAAGAACAAAAGATAAAACGAAAATATAAAAAAGTTTTCAACATGAAAAGAGGCTCAGAAAAAAGAAAGAATTTTCTACAAATAAGAATTTCCTCAGTCTTACAGCTGAAGAAATTGAGGCACAGGAAAATGGTAAGATTTGCCAAATGTAATAGATTTTGAAACTAAAAATTATATTGGAACTATATTATTAAAGGCTGTTCTGCACACTGTATTTATACTACTGCTCACCAGTAAGATCTTGGAAAAATTTCTTCTGTCAGTTGTGACATTGCACCTGCTTGTAATATTTCTTCTGCAACACTTTGTCTTAATCATTATATCTGGGAATAATGCTGTATATGTGTCTTAAAAAATTACACAAGTAAATAATTCAGAGTTTCAAACTAGCACAATCATCAATCACCAGAAAAAGGTCTAAACAAATCTTAATGTACTCTTGGTCACTCTTCTTAGCAAACATTAGCAATAAAAACAGACAAAAGTGAGGAAGTGCCCAAACATTCCCCCCCACAACCAGTTTTCTCCAAAAGAGCATAGCTGACACCACAATCTGTCAGAATTCTAATCAAGTTGAACTCGAAGTTCAACTGAAAAAGCTGAAATTCTCCTGTACTATGACACCAAATTTTTGACAAAATTCAACTTCTACAGTACTAAATGCATATTGAGTAAATTTTTATTATGTCAGGTCCTTTGAAAAGACTAGCTGGAAGTGGATTAACCTAAATTTAAGAGGATAAAGTAGCGTTTTCCAGTAAGTAACAAATATATGCAGTACTGAGCAGCTTTTTCTGTTAGCATAAAATGAAATAGGAAAGTCAGACATGCTAATAGAGAGATCATCTCATTTACAGATGTGCTGTACAGCCTGAATGAACCCAAGGCATCTGTCTAACATCAGCAGAAGCCAAGCATTCTTCCTTACTTTAGCTCCACCTTACACGGTATCATTTATATCAGCTCTTCAAACCCTTATGGCACATTCTGGTACACAGGCTTCCTCTAGAAAAAGTAACCCCGGAAGGGAACTTGGCAGGAATGACTAACAAGATGGCTGGTAAATCCCTTTGCTTGCAAGAGCCATTTTGCTTTCAGCAGCTAATCTTCATTATTCTCCAGTAATTGTCCACCACAGGAGGAAATAGAAAACACCCTATGAGGTACTGCGATATGTGGTCTCATCTGTTAAAAGCAAGAGAAATATTTTTTCCCATCTTTCTCCCACTGACTAAACAAAGAAGGTAGAATTTGGTACTCAGTGTCTGGTAAAAAATACCACTAGTGGCGAGTTGCCCATTTTTTTCTCTATGAAACTTCTCTATGGCACAAATGCACAGTTTATTATAAATCATATTTTGTCAACTATTCTGTCTTATCTGGATGAAATTTATCATCACGTGGGGCAAAACAGATTAGTAAACTCAGTCACTGCATAAGCAGTTTGTATAAACCCCAGATACTTTAAAAAACTTAGCACTGCAATGAGAAAAATAAGCATTCCCTGAACATGGTGTTCCATTCCATTATTTCACAATTAATATGATGCAGGAGGTGGGGTTGGGGTGGTTATGGAATAGAGTATTTAACTGTGAAACACATTCAATCATTTTTTGTTCTTTTTCCAATGAATCATTTATTGCCCAACTAAAATTCAGAACTTCAAAATTCAGTTGAAAATTAGTGGAAAAAATACACAAGGTAATGAAAAATCCCTTGTTAGTAGCAAAGACATCTCAACTTCAGTCATTCCAGATGATAACCCCAAGTGGACTATGTGATGAGAAATGGGTGTGAAAAACTGACTGTAGAAAAAAAATTGACTGTAGAACAACATGCCTATTTGAGTTATATTTCTTATAATTAGGATTTCTAACATCTAAACACATCTGTAAAAACATGCATTTACCTCTCAAGTGCCTTATGAAGTTTAAGCACCGATTTATTACAAAGCAATTTAAAGAACAACGCCCTCCTGAAATTCATTCTTCTCCCTCTAATTGATCCTGCAATACGATTATTGTTTCTATTTGTGACACACAAATTTATTCCAAGGAACGTGATGCATAAGAAAAAGATTTCAGAATGTAGAAACTGCATTATGAAAAATTGCTCTTCACCACCTCTCACCACCAATACAAAACTAACTTTGGTCAGCTGACTAGAGATGATGAGAACCTTTGGTCAAAACAGATGGAAGCCAAGGAGCTTCTCACAGCTCTACAAGAGATTTGTAGCATACTGAGAAGCTAGGTCTTCTAACAGCAAACGGAGAAAACATTTGAATGATAACTCACTCCATAGCTTACTCTACTTTTCTCCTTTTAATACGTTCAATGACATGAAAGTCTTTTTGTAGCTGAAACTATGCTGTTTTCTTGGGGATTTCATGTTGGACTCCAACATAATCTTGAGTCATAAGAGCAATAAACTTACCCATCTAAGCCAAGGGTATTTTAAGTATGTGATTTTGGCTTTGAAGCACTCAGCCCCACAAATCAGGGTTTAATATTGATGTAAACAGCTTTGCTGCAGTATTTAGCAGAAGATGCTCATAAGGCATAGCAAAGGTGTGGCTGATAATGCCATTATCTATTCAAACCCAAAGCAGGTTGCTAATTACTAGAAATTAACTTGGTTTTGGTTGTGTACAAGAGAAAAGGAATCTAAACTTTATTAGATATAAAATATAGTGCAAGATAATAAAACTGGTTTCTCTTGCTTTTCTGTATTTTAATAATTGTGTTTAAAAATTAAATGTATTTGTGTGATTAGGAATTGTCTAAAAGCGTGCTTGAGTTTAAACAGCAAATCAAGGACCGTAGGTGAACCCAGTAGCCCAAATCAGTCAAGATGAACCAGTGAAAGCTCCTCTGAAATGACTCAAAGGCGTTTTTTCCTTTTCCATTTTTTTAATAATAGTGCACACACGGCAGGAAGGAAGAACATTGACTTCAGTCTCTTGCCTTCTAACCAAGAAAGGACTTGTGAAGGTGAATGGTTTGCAGACGAAGGGGACATAAAAGAGACAAAACCAGGATAAAAATTAAATAAAAAGTAGCTGTCTTAAACTGTAATTGCACTCCTCTGCTGAGCATGCTTTCAGATACATAAATGTGATTTACCATCAGCTTGCAACTACAAATCAGGTCTTAAGAAACACTTGTGCTATGAAATTGTTTAATCTCATCAAGCTCTGCTTTCACAGCAAGCCATAAATCACAAAGTCTTTGTTATCATAGACCTCCATGAGCGCCTCTCAGGCAGGCAATGGATCGTGGGTATATATAATCCTGACTGCACAAACAGTGGGGTCGTCGCAGCCTGAAATACTTTCGTAATAGCCACTGTGCAGCTGGTGGAACACAAGCCTATGATGGATATCTCATTTCCTACAGTCGGCATCTATTTCGAGCAAATTATTACCACATAAATTTCTTGTCAACAGAAACGGCCAATTAATTAAGTTAAAAATTTACTCGTGATCACATCTACAAACCAAATAGAACTGCAAGGCAATTTTACAGTTACTGAATATACTGCAGGTCAGTTTAATGAATAATTTTTAACTTTGTCATAAACTCAAAGACAGACTAATATCTTGAGGAACCTGACTGGAGAGCAGCTGCCAACAGATTTACACAAAATATATTTATGCAGATTTTGATTGCTGACATCTGGGGACAGAAATAAACTTCATACAATTACATAAGCTTCACAGAAATATGAAATTTCCTCCTTAAAAATATGCAGTCTTTCTTCTAAAACACTGTATTTAAACATGAACAGTGCTCAAAAGGATACAGAATTGTTGCTGGGAGAAGAAATGGCTCATTATCCAACCTGAGAACTACAGTAAGTAAAACACTGCCAATTAGGATTGTTTTTAAAATTACTTTGTTTTCAAGTTTCCAAAGGTGCATTTGGTTTGTGTATTTATCACATACATACAAGACCATATAAGGTAGTCATAATTAGTATGTGGAGAAAACTGGATGTTTTCTCACCCCAAAAACCAAATAAGTTTTTCATTCCAAACAATCTTCACATCAGTTAAAGCACTGTCAGCAGTGCAGTGCAAGAGAAAATTGAGAACTATGCCCTCCATACAAATCAAAGTGGGCAGATTGACAGAGGCATGAATATAGCTACTTACTTTGGGTTATTATAGACATAAAACTGGTCTGCATGAGAACATGCACGTTTCTAAGTACTTCATAATTTTTATTTTAACCTTCTTTCACCCTCTTTCCCCATGCACATGTTCTTCCTGAAGTGAAAGCAAATATATCCCAGTCACAGCTAACTATGAGATGAAATAGCCTTTTCCAACAGATGAAAACTTGTGGCTTAATTAAAATATGGAGTGGCTTTTGCCTCTATGTAAATGGTATATAGAGGTAGGCAACGATCCTAAGTAACAACACGGGCAAATTGGTTTGACAGCGGTGGTTATGTGACTTCTTTTTTTTTTCTAATTTGCATGCAATTCTGTTAAGTCTGTCTTCATTAAAATCAAGATATAAATATTATATCTTTCATTAATATATAATGAATCAGCTGTACAAATTCTTGAAAGGTTAATAATTAATGCTGTAATCAACACAAAAAGCAGAAATTCCTCATCACACAATTCCAAGTATGGGGGGAAAATTCCTAATAAAGAAGATTCAGATCAATCAATCTATAAGTACCACCTCCCCATTACTCTCCTCATTGCAAAGAGTTTTAGTATGTACAGTTGTCTTACAGAATTACTTGAAGTAAAATTATGGCAGAGGAGTTCAGGAAGGAAGCACTGCTGATCAGAAACGAAAAGAAAAAAAAAAAAAAAAGCACCCTCTTAATTGTACCAAGGGAACTTCAACTTTAAAATCCACACTAATTCAACTTATGGCAGAATGGGAAAACATGGTGGAAAACATGGTAGAAAACATCTGGAAAAGGTTGACCATGCAAGGATGACATCAAAACTGCTTGGGGAGCTTGGAAGTTGAACAACTCTTACTGTGTTTAGAAATTACAGAGATGTTACAGGGCAACAGTGAAGAAGACCTCCTTGTCCTCACTGTAGCCTTCTAGATTTGGAGGGGAGGTGACTACTGCTGCTATGGGCAATTGAGTTCATTGCAGAAGGTATATCTAGGATAAATTCCAGGAAAGAGGGTTAGAAGGAAAGGAGAGAGGGAAATTCAGCCATCAGGAAATCTGCAATAGAACAAGATTGGCAGATTGCTGAGTAGCCAGGCCTTAAAGGTGACAAAAAGCAAGTTCCCAAGCAACCCTCAAAGTGTCCATGGGGGACAGTACAGATGTGACAAAACCTAAAAAAACCCAACAAGTTGTCAAAAGAAATGAACCTGAAGGAGAAGACCTGCTCTGAGGAATGTGATGGGCATAGGGAGGAGTATGTAGACAAAATTTGGTGTTCTAACTTACGATCTAGCAAAACCACATGGGTCACAAGCTAATAATTTTTCAGGTAGAGGAACTCCATGAAAACAAAGGAAAATTTCCCTCAAATTATCGAGTTAAGATTCCAGCACAGTCAAGAAACAAGACGTCAAGGTGCAAAATGTTGCAAAGATGACAAGTACTTTATAGCAGAATTGGACACAATTAATTTCTACATCACTCACAGAGCATAATCGCAAAAGAACACTGCCATTCATATGCACAGGTTCATGTGACAGAGGCATACTGTACAGCTTTTTCTTGCAGTTTGAACCAATAGCTAAAGTAAAACTATGACTGTCTCCAGAGTGTTAGCCAATTTTTTTTTGTCTTTGTCCCTTTTTTTTGTTGTTATTTTTTTAATGTTACAAAGCTACACTCTTAACCTTAACCAGAGGTCTAGTGGTTCTGATCAAAGACAGTGTGTGGAGGGTGGGAAGCCTGAAGGACAGTTGTTTTCATTTTAAGGACTGTTGTTTTAATTTTCTTTTGAAGATGAGTCAGCTTGGTTTATTTTAGACCTTTTCCTGAGAGTTATACTAGTCTGACATGAATTGTGAACTCTTCTAATGACTGATTCGAAACATTTTTTCTTTCTGGAGAGAGAAGAGGAAAAAAAAAAAGGAAAACAAAAAACAAACACACAGTCTAGGAGACGGATGGCTCATGGTGTTTGGAACAATCTTCCAATAGAACACAAGAAAAATATTTCAAAGTATTTTCCATTTAGCAAAGAATAATGTAAGAATACTACAACAAATACCCCTCACTGCCTATTCATATTTCTAAAGTAAATAAATGCTTGTCTGAAGAATGCAAGATTTTGGAACATGCTTAAAAGCAAAAGAATCTTCAGTATTTTTCTGAACTTGCATTTCTGAAATTAGTTATGAAAGCTGTTCAAGAATATGATGTGAATATTCTCAATTTTCTAGAAATAGTTGCAAAACAATACATGGTAAGTTTTAATTCAATTATTATCAAATAATAAGATAACTTTGGTGTCAAAAACTTACTTAGAATTCACTCATATATGGAGAAAATTGACTATCTGGCATAAAATGGGAACTGAACAAAGAAGAAAAAAGGGGGGGGGGGAACCCCTATACAACCAGAGAGCTGCGGAAATTTGGGAACACAGTACCAATAACAACCCTCCCAAAAATTAAGATAAAAAAATTCCATGAAAAAATGCTTTGATTAATTCAGAGTAGTTAGGCTGAAAAACATTTTAGTCTTGCTTAACTTTTATCAAAAAGATAGCATCATGGACAACAGACTACCACACTCTAGGTTCAGGGAGTTACTCAGGGTTCATGGAGAAAGACCTTGGAGTCCTAGTGGACAGCAAATAATCCATGGGACAGCAATGTGCGCTTGCGGCCAAGAGAGACAACAGCATCCTGGGGTGCATTAAGAAAAGTTTGTCCACCAGGTCTAGGGAGGTTCTCCTCCCCTTTTCCTCTGCCCTGGTGAAACTACACCTGGAATATCATTCAAGACAGTTTTCTGGTTCTTCTTGGGAAGTGGTGAAAGTGGAAATTTTCACACTTTGCATTGTGTTTACATTTGGCATCCTTCTACAGGAGTATATAATTTGGGTAACATTTTTCTAAAATAACAATCTGGATAAAATTTTATTACACTGCACAGTCATGAAAGCCATGAAAAAGAGTTGTACTTAGCAAATCACAATATAAATTCCAAATTTTATTAACTGATCTTTTACTAATGACCCTATTTTTCCCTTAACAAAGTAAAAACTTCAAGAAAGAGGAGTATACAACCTTCCCACTACTCTAAGGTAGAGAAGAAAAACCTAGAATGACCAAACACTGAGGAAAAATCTACATATTCACATCTAATGATGCTATATGTAAGTTCACTCAAAATTCAAAACACTAAAAACATTACATTCCATATTTTAGTATTTAATTAATGTCTGTAAAATAGCAAAAGCGTCTCAACCTATACATTCACAAACGCATCCCAACTTGGACTTCTTATTCCTAAACTACAAGACAACTACAGAAGATTGTTACCATCTCTGTGAAAGAGTCTCCTCTGCTTTTCACTCCTCTCATTTGTCCATGTTGGGATGCCTTACTATGGCAGGGGGATAAATTCTGCCAGAAATTTTCTATTTAAACTGCATGTAGCAGAAGTTAAATTTCCATGCATGCAAGCTCTGTTTTACAAAACACAAAAAAAAAGCCCCAAATAAGCAAAAGACACAGATACTTGGGTATCCTCCTAGCTGAATAAGCTTAACTGATTTTGGCCATTAGGAGACAATAGAAGGAATAAAACCCATGAACTATGACCATACTCACGTATACAGATTTGGCAAGTACTCATTCCTTGTGAGTTGAACAGATATTTGTATTACCTGTAACACCATTAGTTTCTTTTTAGGTTTTAGCAAAGTAATTGCAGTTTAATTGTTTAATTAAAACAACAGTAATATTCCTGAATAAACTAGGTAAAATCAACAGTGTGACACATTTTTTCTATTCTGAGCATGGTTATTATAGTTAGCAAGGCCCTTAAATGATCAGATCACATGATTATCACTACTGTGTATGTAATTTGTGAAATCAAGAAGCTAAATGTTCTTTCACATTAAAGAAGTCCCTCTATGCAGGTGTATATGATAATACAATATGTAACAGCCATTTGGTGATTATATTGAAAACAGAAGAGCTCAAAGTCCTGGCAGAAAACAAGAAAAACAGAGAATGAGAATCTATTGATGAGATTTGTTACTGGATCAATTTACTGAACATCTCCTAAGATTCAATAGTGTCCTAATGCCTCGAATAAAATATGCCAGAGATTAATTGGAAGTAACACAGGTAATGCCCATCTTTATAAAGAATAAAAACAGTTGATAGAAATGCCCACATACTTATTTCTAGAGAGTAACTGCATTCTACTTTTGAGGCAAGGTAATGTAATATAAAACACCATTTCTGAAGATATTGTTGTGAGAAGAATAATCGTGTTTTGATTAATTATTCAGGTTGGTAAAATTACAGTTTGTTTAAAGAAGCATAAACAACCTTTCAGAATGCTTCACTTGCTTATTTATACATAAAAATAATTCATTCCAGGTGTAAATTTACTTAATTAAGAAGCAGTACCCCATCTTTCTCCATTTGAGTGGATAAATTTAAAACCACAAAACAAATTACACAAATCAAAACCTGGCATTATAGTCCTGAGCTCTGACACAGACTGCACAAGTTAAAAGAAAAATAACACTAGGAGAGGAGACAGGGAGGGATATACCACACAGAAATTCCCTTCACTACCTGAACTAATAGAGGAGCAATGCTTTACAGTTTAATTTGTACTGTATTATTAATCATCAGTATTCCTTTGCTTTCCATAGTGTTCATATTTGTTGTATTTTATGGTCTTCTAACATTGTCACAGGCCCCTTCTCTTTTCTGTGTTTTGTACTGATATGTATGAATGACAGCAAAAACTTTTGGCTAATTGACACTAAAAAATATTGCCTAAATGATACAATTTTTCATTTGAGAGATTCTTAAAATGCAATTCTAAACACCTAATTAGTCATGTGTAATATTATTTTTAAATTTCTAGCTAGCATTGGCAAAGCGGTTACAACCATTAGAGCACAGGCAAAATCAGGATTTCTTCAGGTTCTATCCGAAAAATCACTGTAATACAGGGGAAATCAAAACCAATTAGAAGCCCAGTGCTTTGTAAATACCACACCTATTTTCTCTTTAATTTCAGTGACTTGAGCCATGAGGAACATTTTACGATTAGAGACAAAGGTAAAAATATAACCCACATAGAGTCAGGAAAGGTAGTATAGTGTCTCCTTGTTCACCATGAATTTAAGATATAACCTATCAATCTTTAGATAGTACTGTTGGAGCATTTTATGAACTTCATTCATATTATTTATTATATTGCATTTTAAATGTTATCAGATTAAAAAACTTGCTTATCAGTACAACTAGTAAATCTATAATTAAAACAAATTAGCTGTGAACAAACTAAAAATTTCAAATGCTAAACTTCCATTAATACACTTTTTCTACCACGTTCTCCTAATATTATATCTATGTCATTAACAAATATGCACCTAGAAGGATTTTCAAAAGGATTATGCAAATTAATATGGCCTACTTAACATTTGATTTACTTTGTCACTGTTATGCACCCTGTATGACAACCCTATCCACCTGAACGAAGACAATTGACAAATATAAGGGAACGGGCAAAAGACTGTTAAATCACTCTGAAAAAGAAGAAAGTCTAGACTGACTTGTAGTCCTCTTGTAAGAATACTTTGCAGCTGCTTTAAACAAATATAAGAAAAACTACATTTCCACAACTACAGCTCAGAATCCTGTGGCCTTTATTTCTTCCTCCATGTAGAAAAATATGTTCCTAAAGTAGTACTTAGAGCACAACATTTAACAATAAATTGAAATTTTCACTCATGAAACCAGGACTTAGACATGTTGCTGTTAATGAAGAATGCAAGGTTTATTCTATAAAACTCAAATACATACTCTTTGATGACAAAATTCATTATCTACTATATGTATATGTGCTTATGTATATGTATATGTGCTGTAAACTTATCAATTAGAGTGACTCTTTAAATTAATTACCTGTCATTCTACTGCTCTAGCTTCCCTACCATCTTTCTAAATTGTCTTAATCTGAAGATTGACCAAGCACATTCCAAAATCAAATTTTCTGAAATAGTTTTGAGTGGTTTCTATGCTGCTGAAGAAGAAAATAATCCCAGTGCACAGTTTTGAAGATTACACTATTTGTATATTAGCAATTGACAATAAAATATAAAAATGTAAATGTATCCCTAAAATTAGTCATTCATAAACAAACTCAGAGATTAAACACAAACTTAGCAGAAATAGAAACACAGTAAAGCATAAAAAAGAAACATTAATTCTAACCTATTTAGGTGCACTGAACTTGCTATATAAGCTCTGTGACTGCTGAAAAGAAAAAGAATTACTCTCAATTCTGCTTTGTCAGAAAGAAAATTTTCGAAAACCCAGTTAAGCTATCACCATCAATTACACCATGTCATTCCCCTAACTACTTCAAGCCACCATGAACTACCTATGAACAATCTCCTTTTTCCCAACTCCTTAAAATTCAATAGCAACACAAATCGTTGTCTGGCAATGGAAATACCACCCAGGATTTTTGACCCTGACACACACTCCTCATCTTTTTGCTATTTTAAAGACTATAATGGAATATATCTTTTTCTGTATACTGCAGAAGATCTCAGCTCTGAGAAGATTAGAACTGTCAGGAAAATTTCAACATGGTATCATCCTAGAGATCAATTAGTAAGAGCTGGACATATTAAAGATGATTTTCAATGACTGTGAATAGCAAAAAATAAGAAATACACTGGGCTCATACAAATTTTCAGAGGGCACAAAGTAATTCAGAGATGAATGACAAGCCAAATAACAACTAGGCCAACTTCAAATAGTGCAAATATATCCAATAGATCTGATGAGTATGCTGTAGCATCAGTATTAAGTGGCAATCTACAGGAATGGCTGCTTTCAACACATGAACTTTGACCTCAAAGAGCAAAAATAAAACAATACAAGGAAGGCAAGAATGGGAATTGTAAAAATCTGTAGAATAAATATCTAGTAATACTGTAAAATCAACTCAACAGTTCCTAAAGCTTTAATATAAATCTATGGCCTTTCAGAACCTAGAAGTCACCAGAAGTTTCATTTAATATTTTCAGATAAAATCTGAAGAGGAGTAAGCAATAAAACCTACAATTACAACCCATAAATAAAGTAGAAATAAGTGTGATGTAGTGTCCAAACAAAATAATAAACATGTGTGCATTGCAATGGGAGGAAATAGGGCAATAAAATGTACAACCAGGCTTCAAGCCATGAAGTCAGAGATTTCCCTGATGGAACAAAGGTTTAAGGACACTTTGTTGATTTACTCTGTGACAGGATGACATCCTTGTACGGAAAATGCTCAAAAGCTCATTTCAGCAGTTCTAAGCAGCATGGCACTTCTCCCTGATTTATGGATGGTTTATGATAGTTGGAAATGGACATAGTCATTGTGGCCATAGTTTGAAATGAAGTTAAGTGATGTCCTTGATGCAGACCCAGTGTCAAAAGTGAAAACTATGAAAAAACGAAAATGATTAAATACATCTTGAAAATTTAGTCTAGTGGGGAAAAGGGCAAAAGGAAAAGATGATCCATAGGGCAAGGAAAGATTACACTCTTTGGAGAAGTAAATTCAAGACTGCTAATACATAATGGACAAGTTTTCAGAGGTCAGCTGTCAAAGCCACTGTAAAACTGGCTCAAAAAAATCAGTGGAGCAGGTGCCTTCTGTTTCATTGTTTTCTTTAATCACACTAAATATTCATTTACTCCCTCAACTGCTTCAGAAAAGAACAGCAAGAGCGGGACACAAACAATACACTCCTCAGATTAAGCTTCCAAATCCAGAACAGGCAACTTCCAAAAATTCATCTTTCCAATAACAGTTTCTGAAAGGGAAGTGGAGGAGATCAAGAAATCCAGAGGGGAAAAAAAAAAAAAACAAAACAAAACAACAAACTCACTCTTCGTTTAGTTCGCTTATTCATTTTTCCTCAATTTACTAAAAAAAAATCCGATAAACTTAGACTGGAACTGAGAGATGGTGGGTCTGTGTTTGAAAGTTTCTCAGTATCAGCTAGTGAATCCATTTAAACCAAGAGGATTAGAATATCTTAAGAGTCACAACTGAAGTGCCATTAAAAGGAAATACTAGTTGTTTAATCCATTACCTGTGAACTTATTAAGCATTTTCAGATTCAAAACATTCCCAGTATGAATACAAGTATGAGAGATGGGGAAATATTTCAATCAGAAAAAAATCATGATCTCCACATGAAAGCTGTGAAAGTTGAGAAGTGTGCAACTGTCTGAAATGACTTAAGGGATAACTGTCACGGGAATTAATACAGTTTGAATGTTTAAAAATTACAACACATTCCTTTACATTTTGAAGGCTGTCTGATTCCTGCTGTGCAAGCTTAATGTCTTTCCATTTGAGGAAGAGTTGTGGCTGTTTTCAGTATACAGTTGAGTAATGCTTGTTTAATGGATTAGAATGGTCAACAATGTCAGAGATATAAACACTAAAGGTTAATTTAGGAGTAGGGTATTTATTCCCTTTTCTGTTGATATGTTGTCTGTTACCCCTCAGAAAGTATAGTGAAGGGCAATAAGATGACAACTTTTAAATACACAATCTACAGAAAATAAAGTAAAGCAGGGTGCAAAAAAAGAAAACTCCCAGGACATCCAACCAGAAAAAGACAGGCAGCTGAAGTTCACAGCTCAAAATTTCTTGCCATTTCATTTGTATAACAGCCCACCTAGGTTCATAAGACAAATTTTGAAAATATCAGACAGTAAACCAGAATCTAAGTTGGTTAAAATAACTGCATACAGGGCATTTTTCAAGCTTCCTTACGCAGCTACCCTAAAGCTTCAAGAAATAAGCCGCTCCAGTGCAACTCCAAAATTACACAACTTTAGAAACCAGCTATTAAATGAAGTACAATACTAAATATATGACAACTCTATGCAATACCACATTTTAAAAAGCACACAGATGGCTTTCTCATCCCCATCATTATTTTCCTTAAGTCTGTTTACCTTCAACATTTATGCTTCAAAATTATTTACCCACTACAACTTTCAAATACAAGGTTCCTGGAAAGACAGGGCAGCGTCTAGCAACATCATGCTTCTGTTTAAATCAGGTTTGGGTTTTAAAAAGAATTAATTAAGAATATGTTTATTGAAAAACATATTCAAAAGATTATAGCTGAATCATTCTAATTAAGTGTTTTTTAAAACTGTAGCCAGAGGAAAGAAATGTTCTGCAAATTGTAATGAAAAGTCACTCAATATGGTGTACACTCTGTTCAGACACTATTCCATCTATATTGTAAGATACAGAATACAAAACAAAGTCTTCCATCTGTCAGTTACTCCAGTGCCTACAGTGGAGATACCAAGTCTTCAGCACTCATTACTTTGCTCCACATATTCTGGTACTCTGGGGTACTTGCTGACACTAACGTAACTTCGTTACTGGAAGAGAACCTCAGGTGTCCCACTGCACTATACACTTTTTGATGACAAAAAGCCATAAACACTGCTTTCTTTTTAACACTTTATAATCAAATAGCTACAAAAGTCAAATTCCTTCCAGACACCATTATGAAACAAACCAACCAAAAAAAAAAAAAAAAAAGCTTCTCTTGTCCTTCTTCCTTTAATGGAGGACTTCCTTTGTCAAGTACTACTTCACTAAAAAAATCTATCAAGTCATCATCAGCTCTGGTTCAGACAGAATGAACACTTCATTTAGAAAAATGATTACAATAAAATGAACTGATTAGGGCAAACTTCTGAGGCAGCCTAAACAGGAATACACTTTTCATTTACAGTCTAACAGGTAAGAAATAAAACTACAAAGATAGAAGCTCGCTGATCCCCCAAGTTTTAAGACATTTAATGGTGATTTTTAAAAAAGAAAAGAAAACCTACACATTAAAATCTGTATTGGAAAAGTCTGAAGTATAGGGTCAATTTTTTTTTAAACTTGTGATATAATCAAGCCAAAGAAAAACAATGAGACTAATGAATCTCTGTAGTCAATAACACAGCCAAGACAAGGATCATATAATCACAATATGGAGCAAGTAAAATATAAACCTCAAGTCTGATTCTGTTGCTTGAATTAGTAGTGGTCCAATCAAACTCAAGCTCCATATTTGAATTTAAACTCAATTTTGACAAGGAACTGAATAGTGGAGCAGGAAGAATGGCTACTCAGATGCAAACAAGATAGTCTAGAGAGAGCTGGGTTTGGTGAAATTTCCTTTTCTGCATGTCATCACCACACAAAATAGGAGGATTTTCTCATTTGACGTCAAGTTTATATCTTCTCTGGTAAGACTTTCTATTGGTAACGTCAATTGCTTATATATTAAAAATATAGCGAAAAACAGGATGCAGGGATCATTGTTACCCAGAAAACGCATAGAGAGAAAGTGAAAACACATAAGCAAGAGGTACAAGCCAAGTGCAAGAAAGAGAGGACGTGAAAGAGTGAAAGGGAATGAGAGGGGGAAAGAGAGGATGAGAAAAAGAGAGAAAAGGTGCAGGCAAAACAAAAAGCTTGTGAGAACAGGTATGTACAAGATTGTAAAAGGGAGGAGGGATAAAAGGCACTTGAGAGAGAATAAGTTATTTTAATAACATCACATTAAGAGTTTCTCTGGTAGAGCCAGATATGAATAGAAGATCATTTCTTATACAAAATCTAGTATCCTAATGGTCTTTGATGCTTGTGGTGTGCAGTCAAAATTACTAAATGAGTCATGTGTCCCTGATGGACTAGTACCTGGAGTTTTACTGAGCTTTCCACACTGCGGATTTCCTTTATTTCAACTCAGCATGGTTTAGATCCAGCCTATTTGTTTTAGTAATTTCAATATACTTCAGTCTGTTATATTTTTACTTGATTCAGTCCATAATACTCTTATGTTTTATTCAGTTTCTAATCACTATCTGTTTTATTTAATTCATTACAATGTATATATTATGCTGGTTTCTTTATTTCAGTAGGAGGTATATGAATTTTGCTGTATGTTACATTAAGCCCTCAGCATTTCTTCGTCTTTTACATCCATTTTGTCATTTATTCTAGCACATATCGTATTTGTTTTGATACGGTTTCACATCCTGTTTCTAATTTTCTTTAGAGTATTTGTGTGGTTATTAACATGATTTGGTTTTCATCTGCTCTTGCATTAGTTTTCTCTAAGTTACCTCATATTTAAAGAGCAGTAAGGTAAAATATACTGTGGTTACTGTTAATAAGCATGAATACATATAATTTGATCTTTAACTTTAAAAATAATGATTCCTAGAAGACACTATGGTGTTCTGTTGAATTCATTTGAATTGTGTCTGAATTTCTAAATGTCACCAGTGGGAGTTAAGATTATAATGCTTCTTTTGAAAACTATAGGAGATTAGAATAGTCTATTATATATTATATTTCATCTTCATATTTTCTATGCTCTTTCAAGAATTTAAGGACTAAGAAGAATTTCATTTCATAAGGAAATAAAACAGCAAACTCCAACACTTAAAGAACGTAATTCTTCATTTAAAGAACATAACACCTGCAAATCAGGATGTATCATTTTGAAACAGTTCTGCGGGGTTTAGCCTTCAGATTTGAAATCCTAGTGAAATGTAGATTCCTTCCCTTTTCCTGTATTTGTTTACTTTTGGGGGGAATTAGACCATATTTGGGGAAATTTTTGCTCACATGAGAATACATGTTGTATTTCTGCCTCTTTTTATTAAAACGCTCTTAAGATTCTAATAATTTGACTTGGAAGACAAGGGTTTAAGAAATTATTAACTGTCAACACGATCCTTAAAACAACTATGTTAATAATGAAAATCAGCATAAAATCAAAATTAATTTGACATATAAGAAGAAGATGAACTTTGACTTTATCTGCAGCCATGTCCCTGAGGTTCAGAATGATGAGATGGACTGCAAGACCCTTAGTCTCTAAAAGCAGAGTTTGGGGTTTTTTTTCTCTATCTTTGCTTAAATAGGAAACACTTGCATGCATTACCTTTAACAAATGGTAAAGTAGTTCCTGCTATATATCCATCTGCTTGTCATTAATTATTCCGGGTAATGTCATAAAGTGGGCTCCATACTGCTCTTTCTCCATCCCAAATGATGTTTTTCCATTATTTTGCACGTTCTGGTTTCCTCTTTGTGGAAACTGACTTCCCTGTTCATCAAAATGGAGCAATTGAAGGTATAAATTTTGGCACAGCCTGTTCTGTCCTCTCTTTTTCATTTAGGATATTACTCCAAAAGTTACTCATCACAGATAGGTTGGTGAAACATGATATATGTTGCCTTGAGGATAGAGATCATCAAATGTGTTAAAAAACCGCTGTGGGAAGGACGCTGCTCCATCCACACCTCCATAGATGTTCCTTTTTCCCTGGCTGCTTAACATCTGAAAAGCCACATTACTTTAGAGGCCTAGACACATGTGCACGACACTGTGCCAGGAAGCACATTCACCTTCAGAGCTGCTGACCTGGATCATCCAGAGAATTTTCAGCCTCTCAACAGGGTGGGAATGACTCGAGCCTCTTTCCTTTCCTCATGGTACATTATACATTTCCTTGCCTATTTGAGAGAACTACTGTATGATCTAGCTGTCAAGAGAAATGGAGAAAGGGCAAGTCCTTAAAGAATATACATGAAGTTTTAATTTCCATTTTAAGTTCAAGCTGTGAAATCTTTAAGACAATGTCAACGTACTAAAACCAGACAAAATTTCAGCATTTCAGTCTTTTCAGGCCAATATTTATGATATCAAATCAAATAATTCCATAGATCTTTAAGTATGGGATAATTTTTGTACCTGTACAGGTACCTCAGCATGAGGACCACGTACTGCAAAATGTTGGTTTGGGCTTTTGCTTAAGAGTTTAAATAATGTTCAGGTCTTGTGCTGGAGTGATCTTCATAGAAATTAACATTTTCTATTTAACACAAGTAACAGAACACTTCATCAGTTCTCATATTCCTGAAAGGTGGAGAGGTAAGGAAACTGAACTACATTCTTTTTACAGCAGATACATATAAAAGCACCCCTTACCTGATCCCCCAGCTCTTTGTTCCAATAACATGAAAAACACTGTTTTGGCTTGATCAACATATTTCTTCAGCTACAGATTTACAAGTTTACCATGTCTTAAATGTGTGCATAAGAGTATAATACAGACATACATTACATTATGCCATTTAGAAATTTTGTTGTTCGTTTAGATTACAATACATCTGGAGATACTCCACTGAATTTACTCCAGTAAGCTGCACTAAGTGATAAACAAACAAGAGCTGGGTCTGTGCATGCTATTTACTTGCCTCGGGTATTAGAATATAATGTGCAGCATTGATGAAACACATTTGGGACTGTGTAACATGATACCCATGTTCTGGAATAAGATTAATGAATCTAATTTTAAATATACTTTTTCATTTTAAAAAACCCAAAACATAAATGTGCTTGCATTAAACACACAATCTGTATGGCCTGATTTTGCACGTTTTCAAAGAAGGGCAAACATTTTTACAACTGAAATCCAAACCACTCAAGCATAATTTATAACGGAAATGCTGACACTAAGCTAACTGCGGTGGCATGAACAATGCTCATATGAAAAAAAAAAAGCAAAGGTTCCTCAAATAAACTACACAACGTTCAAAATTCAAATTAAAAGCATATGAATCTGAAATAATTTTATTGATGACTATATTCTGTGCATTCAAACAATCCAGAGCACAAGATTTTTAGAGTCACGACTTTTTAAAGTTTTTGGGGCTGTTTTGTTTTGTTTCAATTCAAATTCTCTAGGGTGTCTAGGCTAACAGCTCTTACTTGTATTTGCAAAACCTATATGCCTTTTTTATAGCATGCATTGTAGCCATTGGTATGCGTGGACACATTCTAATATTGTCCCCCACAACAAAAGCCATCATTCTGGCAAAAGACGACAGGAAAATCTAACACTCTCCTACCATGACCAAGATGGTAAGAGCTGCTGCTGTTGCCAAATACGATACACAAAACATTTAATTTATAATAGTTAGAACTTGGCCCTTGACCAAGCCCAAAGAACTATGTCTTATTTCACTTGCTCTTGAATATGTCTCTTTCAGAGATAAATGACTCTGCTGTTTGCCAGTTCTCTCCTCTGTTTGGCGTTTTGTTTAGTTCTGCTTGTGACAAGCCAAGACTTGATGCATCTGCTTGAATGTGTAATATACATCTTTGGTCAACTTAGCTTTTTTCCTTGACAATATTATGTCAAACAATCACATCACAACTGGCTCTGATCTCTTTGTTGTTAGCTAATAAATTAAAGAGTATTTATTATCTGCAATCCTTTTTTCCCTTTTAATGGTGACACATTTGTGGTGAATTACAGGGCAGCTTTATAAACTAGGCTGTGGGCCAGTATCAGCCCCTGTGTTCATGTGAATGTTCCCTCTCCCACTTGGCCTCCCAGCCTGGTGGTAAATCAAGGCAGCTGTCACAGCACACTAAGTTAGTGTGCGTCATTGGGGAGAGCAGGAAGCGTTGGGGGTATAATTCTGTCCATCAAACTAATATGTTATATCAGTAGCTTTGTAATCTTCTGCTATAAGTTATGGGAAGTGACACCTAAGAATTCACTTTGAAAGCAATGTGTTACTCAGACTTTAAGCCAAAACAGACCCAATCTGCAGCAAGAGTTTCTCTGTTTATACGAGTGGATTTGTAGCAGCTAGCCACCCCATCGCTATCAATGCAGCAGTATTTTACACATTCCACTGCAAGCCTCTCTCTGTTTACAGTATTTGCAGCAGAATTTGTAAACTTTTAAAACAGGATTTCTTCCCTTCTTTTTTTTTTTTTTTTTTTTTTTACCCTTGCTTTAACCTGCAGTAGCAGGATGGATAAATAGACTTCTTGAATGTTATCATGACAAAGTGAACTCCTGACAGATAGGAATGAATGGGAGACCTATTTCCCTTGTCCATACCCCCTTCAACCTTTGCCTTGACAAATGTGGGAAATAGCCACATAGGACAGCAGAAGAATACACACAGCACTATGATAGGAATGTCAGCTTTTTTGTTAAATGTTCACATGATACTGAAAGAAATGAGTTGAAGATAACCTTAAATAGGAAGCGTATTTTCTAAACAGCTTCACAGAGATCCAGTTCACACTGAATCGCCCCTAAAAGGATGGCTTATTTTCAGTGACTATTTTTAAAGCTTTTGAAGATCAACACAGAGGAACTTGGATGCAATTAAGTATTTTTCTGAGGTGCAGTTTCATCTGAAAGAAGCCTAAGTGGCATCTTCAAAGAGCCTAAGAGAGACAAGCATGTCCCACAACCCTAACATGCTGAAATCAAAGATGTATTCTAAAGATATTAAATATATGTAAAATCTTTGCCAAACTATTTTAAAGAAGATTTAGTATTTTAAACTCCACAGAAGTTTGCTTTGATAGTCTTTGAAATCAACAGTAAACATAAAAAAAAGCACTAGAAAACAAACTTTTCATCCTTAAATCTAATTTCAGATTGTCTAATTATACATAGAAAACACTTCCTGGGAAAATCTAACTTCACCTAGTCTTCACTCACAGTGATACGATCATCTCACCAAGCACTGATCCAGTTATCCAATGATGAATATAGTTTACGGTAGATTTTAAAACATTTTCAGGACAGTTAGGGTTCCTTCTAATCCCATTGATCTGTGCAATATACAAATGCTGTTTCAAAAATGTCAGCTTGAAAATTGTGAATGATATTTCACAGGATCACATGGCATACCACATTGCCTAAAAACTTAAGAAATCTTGTATTTAATATCATGAAGTCTTGTTCACATGCCTTAAAATTTGGAAAATTTATATGTCAGACTTGGTTAAACATTAATAAAACGAAACATTTTGTCTATTTAGAAACCACTTTTCTTTCATCTTTTCACCCTATACAATTTGATTCGGGGTATTTCCTCTTTAACAACATTTTAAAAGCTTCTTTCAAAATTTTCTTCTACTTGTAACTGCCACATCCTGAACAAAACTATCTAGCTTTTAAAAACTCTTACTAAGCTCAAAATTTATGAGTTTTAAAATAAAAAAAAAAAGATTCATTATCATGTGAGATGCAGGAAATTGTAATTAAAGTGTTTGCACCAATCATTAGACCATACATCTCTGCAGTTGATGAATTAGGGTTTTCCAGTGCTATGCTTTTCATGTGGGATTTACTCACTTGTACTCTTGCCTGCTATACATTCATCTGAATTGTTTTTTTAAGGTAAAAGGTCCCTCTCTCACTGTTCAACCTCACAATTTACCATGAAAATAATAATAAAAAAAAAAGGGGAGAAATTCTAATTCACTATTTACCTGTGACTGCAGAGGGAAAAACAGAGCTTTGTAGAGATTGCATGGCTAGACTGCAACAAAATCTGCATTATTTAGAGGGCTTCTGCACTGATGGTTTCTTTGCTAGAAATCCTATGTTCATCATGCCTTCCACCACATCTCTCCTTTACATGGCCCATTGAACATACAGATGTATGTTCAGTGCTCATGTATGGATGTATGCCAGCATTAAGATATAATTTACTAGGTCAAGTTCTGTGCTGCACAGCTCTCAAAGATTCACTATCATATGGCTATTGTTGTCTGGGAAATTGCCTTGTAGATCATAGATTTTATGGGTTAGTTTGGAGGGGACCTTGAAGATCATCTAGTTCCAACCTCCCTGCCATAGGCAGGGACACCTTCCACCAGACCAAGTTGCTCAAGGCCTCATCCAAGCTGGCCTTGAACACCTCCAGGGAAGGGGTATTCATGACCTCCCTGGGCAAGCTATTACAGTGTCTCACCACCCTCACTGTAAAGATTTTCTTCCTAAAATCTAGTCTAAATCTACCCTCACTTACCCTCACTACAAGCCCTTGTAAAAAGTCCCTTCCTGGCTTTCTTGTAGGACTCCTTCAGATACTGGAAGGCCACCATAAGGTCTCCCCAGAGCCTTCTCTTCCCCAGGATGAACAACCTCGGTTCTCTCAGCCTGTCTTCACTCGGGAGGTTCTCTAGCCCTCTGATTATCTCCGTGGCCCTCCCCTGGGCCTGCTCCAGCAGTTCAATGTCCTTATGCTGGAGGCACCAGACCTGGACACAATATTCCAAGTGGGGTCTCATGAGAGCAGAGCAGAGGGGGAGAATCACCTCCCTCGTCCTGCTGGTCACACTTCTTTTGACACAGCCCAGGACATGACTGGCCTTCTGGGCTGCAAGCACATGTTGCCATCTTGTGTTGAGGACTCCCAAGTCCTTCTCCTTAAGACTGCTCTTGAGCCACTCCTTGCCCAGTTGTTATTTCTGCTTAGGATTGCCCCAGTCCAGGTGTAGGACCTTGGAACTGGCCTTGTTGAACTTCACGAGGTTGGTTTGGCCCACCGCTCAAGCCTGTCCAAGTCCATCCCCTGAAAACAAACCCCCCTGGAAAAAGGAACAACATGGAAACGCTATTTTTCCACAGGATGTAATACGTTGGCCATAATTAACTGTGCTCTCAGTAAAGTACTCAGTGATTTTATACAGCTTGAAGAAACAAAGTCTTGTTCTTCACAGCTTTTCTGCAAAAGCAGATAGAAATTCAGTAGTTTTAGCCCCCTCTCCCAGAAATACATTTCACAAAAGTCATTCTGCAAATATCTCTTCTTAAGAAAGACCATGAAAGCCCAGATCCTGCAAACATGAAGCATTAAGAATTAAGACAAAATATCTCTGATCTCTTGATTCATCAAGAACAACTCTGGACAAAGAGTTTAGAAACCATGCTCAAAAATTCAATACACTTTTCTTCCCTCTACACTGGTTCAGTCTTCTCTGAAAAAACCTTGCAGCTGCTGAGGACTAAGACACAGGTAAAGTCATTTGACAAAATACTGTAAAAGACTGAATCAAGCATTTGTGATATTTTTCACACACAAAGGTATTTTTTTCCACCTGTGACTGCTGACTAAGGTGTTTGTTCTGAACACCTCAAAAGCAGCCCTGCCAGTCTAGGCATTAACACATTCATTGCTCCCTACTGCTGGATAATAACTACATTTCTCAAGTCACCTACAAAAATTATAGCAGTTGTACCAGGTTGGCCACCTGTGAATTTACAATGAAATAGCTTGCTCCTGTTTTCATGAGTGCTCATGTAAAGTCATATAAAAATTCACCCAGAGTTCAAGGTATATTAGAAAGAGATATTTTCAACACAAAAAACTAACATTTAGACTGAATCATCCATCACTACTTTAGCACTTAGAAACCAAGTAAAGCACATTTTATATAGACAAAGCAGAGTCTTGTGACTTCCCCACAACAGGATCTCCAAAAATCAAATGTCACTGCATTCATCAGAAGGTTGTTGGCTTTTTTCCTTCATGGATTCACCAAGGTGAAGTTATGTCTGACCAACCTATCAGGGCACAACTGGATGGATAGATGAGGGGAGGGCAGGGACATTGTCTACCCTGACTTCAGCAAGGCATCCAACAGTCTCCCATAGCATCCTCATAGGCAAGGTTAGGAAGTATAGGTTAGATGAATGGATAGTGGGGTGCATTGAGAAGTGACTGAAAGATAGAGCTCAGAGGGTTGTGATCAGTGGCACACAGTTTAGTTGGAGGTCAGTAGCAAGCGCTGTTGCCCAGAGGTCAGTACTGGGTCCCGTCCCATTCAATATCTTCATCAAGGACCTGGACGAATGGATAGTGTGTACTCTCAATAACTTTGCTGATGACACAAAACTGGGAGGAGTGACTGATACACCAGAAGGCTATCCCATCAGGCTGGGGAACTGGGCAGAGAGCAACCTCGTGAAGTTCAACAAGGGCAAGTGTAGGCTGCTGTACCTAGGGAGGAATAACTCCATGCATCAGTACAGGTTAGGGCCTGACCTGATGGAAAGCAGTTCTGTGGAAAAAGAACAGGAAAAGACAAGCCAGGAACATGCCCTTGTGGCCAAGAAGGCCAATGGCATCCTGGGGTGCATCAAGAAGAGTGTGGCCAGCAGGTTGAGGGAGGTTTTCCTCCCCCTCTGCTCTGCCCTGATGAGGCCTCATCTGGAGTACTATGTCCAGTTCTGGGCTTCCCAGTTCAAGAAGAACAGGGAACTGCTTGAGAGGGTGTAGCAAAGTACTAAAAAGGTGATTAGGGGACTAGAACGCTTCTCTTATAAAGAAAGGCTGAGGGACTTCAGGCTTTTTAGCCTAGAGAAGAGATGATTGAGAGGGGATCCTATCAATGCTCATTGGGGAGAAGAACAGTCGTATTTCACTTAAAACAAGGACAAAGCGGACAGCTTATCCACTCAGCCTCTTTTGGAATTCCTTTTTTTTTTTTTTTTTTTTGCTTCCATTTAGCATTTGGAACATTAATAAATGAACAGCAAACAAAAGAGATTATTTTAAAATTAATTTAAAACATTAATTAAATGTAAGACTATGTCTGACACCAGTATGCACATATTTGATCCAACATTTTAGAAATAAAAGATTCATATGGTTCCAGCTGACGCAGACTCCAAAATCATGTTGCTTCAACAAGGCCTTTGACTGTGTAGACTTGGTCAAACAGGGTATACTTGAAAGAATTTGTCGAGCTTTCTGCATTAAAAAAGCCTTAGAATCATAGAATTTTTTTGTTTGGAAGAGAACTTCCAGTTAGCTCATCACGTCTTAACCCAGCACTGCCAAGTCACCGCTGTATCACATTCCTCAGCATCATATTGACAGATCTTTAAAATACCTCCAGGGATAGTGACTTAACCACTTCCCTGGGAAGCGTGTTCCAGTATTTGACAACCCTTTTGGTGAAGAAATGTTTCCTAATATCTAATCTAAATCTCCCATGGCACAACTTCAGGCTGTTTCCTCTTGTCCTAAAATTCTGCAGTGTAAGGAGACAACATGCTAAACCTTATCCTAGGAAGTATCACAAATTTCAGTTATTTGCAAGGCACTTAGATTTTCTAACTTAATGTTCATTGTCCTGTGTAAGAAAGAGAAGAAATAAAAAAATAGAGATAATGGGATATCTACTTATATCTTTTAGCAGTAATGCAGGACTACTATCTGGTTTTGAGACAGAGGCAAGAATATCAATTAAAAGTTAGCATCAAATCATCTCATACGTGTCTTCCTAAAGATATATTTGCTTCCCCCAACCCCATACAAGCCAAAAAAAAAAAAAATGACCTGAGCCAAATTTTCACTATATTTTGGATAGTTAGTTTATAATGGCAGTTCATCTAGTTATTAGTATACTAAATAAATCTAAAGACAATAATACTTAATTATATAAGACATTGTACAACAAACATTCAGTGAAAAATATCACATAACATGATTTAAAAAAAAAGGCTCACAAATGAATGTGTTTTCATTTTATGGGTTCTTTAACAGCTCTTTATTAAGTATATTAATTTAAAGAAGAATTTGTCAATGAAAATTTCTTCAGCAGATCTAATGTTGGAATTAGATTTAAAAATTTAAACTACAAATTCACAGAAAGAGATTACAATATACAGCATCAACAGTGAGTAATTTTCTGGACACATTTCACTATAAGTTTCTGAAGTTAGGGGGTTTCTACCATTCACCAGGCTGAATAAATAGTGTAATTATTCTGTATTGATTAAGATTGCTCCCTCCCTCTTTAGCTATACGTATAGGCACTTAGTAATTTTCTTTTCCAAATCAATTAGAAGCTCTGGTGGCTCCAGTTTGTATTTCTTCCCTATTTTAAATGAGAAATCAAAATATTTTTTTCTTTTCTCAGTTATAAACTATTGCCATCTTCTCATTCAAACCTATCTTATTTCAATCTTACACACTCTGGGACTGTAATACAAATGATAAACTCCTCTCCTTCATATAAAGTATTAAGAAGAGTTAGCTGGGCTAACCCTTCACTCTGCTGTTCTTTTGTAGACTGAGTGATCCTAAGCTAGCTTTTCCGATTTGTAACAATGCATAGAAGGCTCAGCAGGAATAACAGTGCATGTTGGATCAGCACTCCATAGTGAGTTTCGTAGTTTTGATCGCTTCTGCTCCACTCTTTCATGTCAATTTCAGTTCTAGAAAAGTAAAACACAATCCCGTGGTTCCATTCCAGTAGGACAGACGATATCCTTCTAAAATGGTTGGTTTGAAAAAGTACTTCCCAGGAAGTGTGGAACACAGACTGTTCAAATACCATTCACTTTTGGGAGAAGAGAGCCATTTTCTTCCTCATATCTCCAAATCTCATCACTGTAAGAAATGGCACGTGACAGTAAGCAGAACTACAGGTTGCACTCATAAGCAGACTTTCTCTGGAAGTGTTTAAGACACTACCATTTTTTTGTTTTCTGAATCTTTACTGTTGTTTTAAATGGGACATAAGCTGTCACGACCTTATGGGTCAGATGTCAGAGAAATAAAAAGGCCTAGCAATAACTGGAGTTTACATTGGCTTCATTTTCCAGTCCAAAATTAAATACACACTACATCCAGTGCACCATACATTCTAGAAGGCTTAAGATGTGATTCAAGCCCTCCTTTTGTGAAGAAAACAGATAACAGCTGGGAAACCATGGAGTAGTTCCAAAAGGGACTCCTGCTTCCTCAGAGAGCCCTGTTCAATGAATTACAATTATTATATCTCTGTGGTTGTCAAACAACTACTTACTTTAAAAACACCAGCTGTACTATGCCGCCTTTTCTTCTTTTCTTGTTGCAAGAATTATCAAACAACTAAAATATTGTATATTCTTCAGTGAAAGGCTAGCCTGGGAACTTTGAAGTTTAAAAGAAAACAAAACAAGTCAACTTGTAGTTGCTTTAAATACACTAGCTAAAATTATCTAATTCTTCTATGCTTAATGTTCAGCAACTGAATAAAATGGTCTGTATTTGAGAGGATTTAAGTACCCATTTGATGTCTTTTGAGATTGTATGGATTTATATGTGCAAGTATATCACTGTCAAAGCTATCAAAAAACTGATTATCGTGACAGTTTTTCACATACCAGCTATGTGCCAGTTTTCATAAACTGCTATAAAGAATGCTGACTTTTTCCCCTCCTTGTTTAATGTCTCTAGAGTCTAAAACGTAACAAAAAAGGGATCTGAATCCAAAGGAATAGCAGAACATTGAATAAAGTAATAACAAGAATTAATTGCTCTTCACAGGTTCAGTTCTATATTATTAAGAGTAGGAAAAAACAGTCTTTTAATTCATACCTAGCACGGTATTCATAAGAGTAAAAATAACGCAATACTCTCTATTTTGCCTTCAACTCTATTCTTGCATGTTTCCCTCTTTTTTTTTTTTTTTTTTTTTTTTTTGTATTGTAATACCTCTCCTTGCTCCCTTTCAGAAAGCAAGCAGGTGACAAAGAGTTGTCTGAGAACAAAGCCTGATTTTTCACCAGTCAAATTGGCAGACCTGGGACAGAGTGCTAGAGAAAATGGATAATGCTAAAGCTTGCCAACAGATTTATACAAACTGTTAAAAAAAATAAATCTGTTTTCTCCACAGATTTTAAAAAAAAATTAAAAATTTACTTTCTCTGGGAAAGCCAAATCATATTTTGTAAGTTATTTATTAATCACTTGTGATTAAAGCCTGCTTCAAACCATCAAGTCAGTCAAGATCAAAAAGCTCTCTTCACTTGCTACGCCAAGGCTCAATCTAGCAGACCCTTTCTGTGAAAACATTCAAAGAACATGTCCAGAGTTTCTCTGAGACTATTTGGAGCCATTCTTAATCCTTCACAAATAATTTCTATGATGCACATTTAAGCTTTTCATATTCCCACCCACTCATCTGGCAGTGATAGCATTTTGTGAAAGGAACCTGTAGTTCTAGCATTTGTCCAGTTTGTTATTTTTGAACCTAAGCATTTCAACATTTCTAAATATCTTTTTTAGTAATCAAACAGTTTATATAAATTTGTCTATTCCAAAGTGCCTTTTTCTAAGATAGAAATTCCACCAAGCAGAATGAAAAACCCACAGGGTTTTTTCAGTACTAAAATACTTCAGTAACTTTTGGACGTGGATAGCAATATGACTGTAGACCTGTTGGCTTTGTCAACTATGAAGAGTATCCTGTATCTGAGCACAGAGCACACAGCTAGCAGAGCAGCACAACAGTAATTGCACAGCCAAGTGGGAGCCCTTTCTAACCACAGGGCAAGAAGTTTTAATTTCCCATTATAAGGGTTTCAAGTCTTAGCCAAGCATAGAAATGCTTTGTGGTCAATTTGGAAACAGATACTGATAGGTGCTTAGCAAGGACTGATCTCAAGATATTTCATTTGAGACTCAGCACCTATCAGGATGAGTGTATTTTTGCATAGCCTGAGGGTTCACATTCTGGCAATATTGTAGCTGAAGCAATTTCAGAAGACGTTAAGTCTTCAAGCACTCAGGCCATAGAAGGTGAGAACTGTGTTTCTCTATTCATAAAGAATTTGACAATAAAATGTAGAATGTATTCAGTTTCCACAAAACCACAGAGTATTTAGAGTGCAACCTATTAAGGTTCTAAAAAAAAAAAAAAAAAAAAAAAAAAAAAAAAAGCCTGGTTTCATAGTCCCTGTAATATAATTTCACTATCTGCTATGATGCCGTTGCATTTTCAAGCAATTTGAAACATCTGGAGCTAAAATGATATTTACATTACAGCTGCAAGTTCTGGTTTTAGCTCTTACAATCCCAGAATAAAATACTATTAAAATATTAACCTGTTCCTGTTCACACTAGATTTACATTAGATCTGTACCCACATCTACAAAAGGGCCAAAGAAAAGATCTAAATTTTTAAATGATTCATTCTATCCCACTGCAGCTTCTGTTGTGGTATTCGATGATTTCATGAAAATTTTAAAACCAAAATGCTCCATAACATTATCATTGGATTCCCACAGAAATACTACTTTGACGTCTATTAATCAGGGTTATGCAAAAGTGTTACCAGACCCAGAGAATTTGGGGGGGGGAAGTCTAAAATCTTGAATTAAGTTTGGTTAACCTACCATCAGTTAAAACTGAAAGTAAATATAACATTTTTCTTCTGTTACAATAATATTCTTTGGAGTTTTCATTAGAAATAATACTCATGCTTAGAGCATAATATAACAATTTAACCAACAAGTATAAAGCCATTTTAATCTCTGAAGGAGACAGTAAACATTGTAGGCAGGGGTTCTACTTAACCCACACACACTGCTAATATATTTTAGATAACAGGCCAGTGCATTTAAATAAAGTCCAGATTCAATTTAATAGTATTTGTAACAAAGCTTTATCTAATTATATTAGTCAATCTTTATTACTAGCCTCACAAGCGCAGAGAACTCTATTATAATCCTTCTTTCTAATGATCTCTTCACTATCATAGTAATAACACTCAGATATAAATTAATCATCTGTTTGCAATCATGAGTAAACATCAACTCAATTAACGATTGATAAATAAACAGACAACTCCAGAGGCTATTTCTGTTATAAATGTGACTACTGAAGGACTCAGCATAGCTTTGTTATTTACCCCAAAAGAACATTTATTTCTGTGTGTTCAGAGATTTCTGTTCTACACAGTTTCAGTGAAACATGTTACATGAGCTGAGCAGGTTTCCCATGATAATGGTGCCACCCATCTTTTGTGTTGCTAAGTGTGGGGGAGGATATTGTCTATCTTTTCCAGGGATTGCTTTGTTTCTCTCAGACTAAACATAAGGTGAAGGTAACACATAGAAATGTTTGTTTCTCATTACAACTGCCTACCAAATTCTGTCTTTTCTAGGCATTCAGTTCATTTTTGAGCCCAGTGCTAGATCAGGGTTTTCACTCTTCAATTCAATTTTCCATCTCAGGCAGTTTTTGTAGTTTTCCCCTTGGTGCAAGGTAACAGACATTACTAGAGTAACTATAAAAAGCAGGGAAAACTTCATTTGTTTACCTACCCTGACCTGAAAGCAGAAGTTTAATTACCATGCCCTCTACTCTGTTTCAGTTTTCAGATTTTGATTTTTAGAGTGCAATGACAACCAGATCATTCCACAAGCTCAAGGACAGCAGACTGTTTCAGTGTCCAAAGATTCTGGCCTGGGCTGGAACTGGAGGACTTCCATTCCACTGCCTCCTGTCTATCCACTGTTCTACATCTTCGTTACTCCTGTAACATTCCTGCTAATTTTTTTACATCTTCTAGCTGCTATGTATAAACTTTAAACACAGAAAACAAAAATTCTTGGTTCTGCCTCTGATGGTCAAGGCACGACAACCACAGAGAGACTGGATCAGCTAAAAAGCCCCAATTTCAATTTATCTGCTATAAAACATACTATTCCCCATCAAAGAGTGGGATTGTCCCCTTTTTTGCAGGTATACTGCATATTTTTGTCCCAGCACTATTTCTGGATACTGAAATAAACGGCAATCCCGCAGAAGAATCAGAAATGACTATGTGAAATAAAAACAACCCTCTCAGAAAACTGGTAGACAGAGGTGGAATCTACCCGGTCTAATCCAAAGCCAAGGGCTGATCTGACACAAAGGTGCCTCGCAGACACCGGCCTGCTGCAGCTTGGGCCAGCATTTGCTCAGGAATACGTACCTGTTTTGAAAACAAAAGATGTTAATTCTCTGTGTTTCAAAAAAAAAAAAAACATACAGACAAAGTAAAACCCAACCACTTGCAAAAAGAAACAATTCTTAATGGAAAAAAAACATAGCAGTATGTGTGGAATCTGACAAGACAAACACAGATATAGGATCTGAATTTGGAGGAAGCACAATAAAACCTAGTTCATGCCTGCAGTGTGTGATGTATAATCTATTCAGTGCTAAGAATAAGCTTCATTTTTAGAAATGGCTACTCTTTTCAGATTATTACCCTTTCCTAATATATCAAATATTCCAGTCTTGGTGACAACCTCTTTTCAGCTGTAAAGTCAGTGCCTAAACATACTTCACATTTGTCCCGACTTGGAAACAGTCTCCTGAATGGAAACTAGCTCGACTAATGACAACTGAGTTATCAAAGAGACTAATATTGAGTAAACAAATGCTTTGACCATAATTCTTAATGGAAAGGGATAGTGATTATTCCTATTTTTATGTGGAGGCATGTGATGAGTCTATCATCTGTGATGCCTTTGACTTCATGACTGCATGTTCTCATAAACTGTGTAACACTCTGTAAGGCTGTGCCTGGTCAGTCCCCCAGCAGTTCTTTCTGTGATTTCCCCAGAGAGCATCACTTCAGACACTCCTAACATTTGTCTTAGCTACTGCTTTCAATTTCAGATTTTGCTGGAGCATTTTTAAAGCTGCCTTTTTTTTTTTTTTTTTTTTTTTTTTTACAATTCTTCCAATCTCCTGTACCAAAGAGACCAGCACTTTTCAAAATACCAAGCAGCAGAAGCCTAGAGAGATTCAGGTAAGAAAAAAATACTACAACGATGACTGTTTGAAAAAATTTTGAGGGAGAAAACTGGGCCTGAAAAATTGCAAAATTACATAAAAATCACGTAAACCATGACAAGTCCTGACTGCAGTTTTTGCATGGTTATGACTACTTTATAACCCACAATGTACAGGAGGAAGAAAATCTTTTTAGTCAAAAGAAAAAAAAGCAATCACCATGTCTACTAATTATTCTGTTGAAGTTGCTTTGCTGCATGACCATACAATAAAAATGGTAAGGTTATTTAAGAAACTCACCAGCATTAAAAAGTAAGAATAGAAGTGATAAATAAGATACAGAATTTTTTGTTGTTTCTTTGGGGGGACTTTTTTTTCCTATTTTAGTGAAGTCAGTACTCAATTTTGATAGATGGCAAATTCCTGTGTCAGTACTACATAAAAAGTCCATTAGTAACTCTGAATGTTCTTATATTTCTGACATTCCAAGTTGTAAAATAAATTGATAGCTCATAGTAATACATGCTAGTTATTGAGTCATTCAAAATACTTTTTAAAACATAATTCCAAGTTTACACTCTGAAAAGCTCAGAAAAATAAAGCAAAACCTGGACATTAAACCAAAAGCCTGTTGATTCAGGACCAAGTGCTGTAAGCCCTGAATAAGAGCTCAGTCCCACTGAAAAGTTCCTTCCATGGGATGCTCAAACGTATGGGAAGCTAGAAGTGCTCAGCCCTAAAATAAAGGGGTAACTCACAGGGTTAGATCCTGCACAAGAAACATTCCAGAAATGCAGTCAACTTGAGGCCAGTTCTATGAGCAAAAGTCTGATCCAGAGTTGTGAGATATTTGGAAACTTACACACATACCTAAAATTAATTACACTTCCCCAAATGCAATGATTCAATACCACACTTAAAATCACAGCCCTGCCCTCCCTCCTGCCTTTTTTTATTATTATTTGACTGCAGCTTCCTGAAGAGAAAGGTGTTCTAACGTGAGAGTTTAACTGTACTGATTTACGCAGGTTACCCAGTGAAAATAGGAGTCATTATGGATGATGACCTTCTGCTGTCCCTGATATAGGAAATATATGGCATATGATTTGATCCATATAAACTGAGATGTTCAGTGATGCAGGAATTTCATAACCTCTAAGGAATTCATATTCTTTCTGCAACACTAAATGAACTGGAATTATACTAATCTTCCATTGTCGTATCTTACATCTTCAGCAACTGTTAAAGATGGCATTACATTTATCCATTAGTATTTTTCCTTACAATAACTTGGAAGTCAGTTATAACTAAATGTACAGTTACAAAGTCAATACATTAATATGACAGTTTCAGAATTCGGAGCAGTGACACGACAATAAGCAAGCACTAAGCTCAAGTGCAGATAGCCATTGACCAAAGCACTGAACCCATGCTGTTTTCATTAGTTATTAGGAAAAACTAAACTTCAGCAAAACCCCTTCAGTACCAGTGAAGTGTCTTCAGCATTCAAATTCCTCATTGGAAAATTTAAAAGCAAATTTATACTGCTTTTGAAAACAACCAACCAACCCCACACACACATGCACACAAAAACACCAGAAAAACTCCAAAACAAAACAACAAAAAACCCAAACAAGCAAACCAAGCCTAAGACATTTGATATTGAATTCAGTATGTTCCACTAAAGACACAAAATAACACAGAATTTGATTGGGAGACCGTAACAGAGGAACGCACTTTCATAGAAGATTTTGGGTTAACTGAGAAACAATGACCCTAAAGGAGCGCATTGTCCAAGGGAAAGCAACTAAAGACCTTACATAAGAAAAAATGCCTGGAAAGGATCAGACCTTTGACTCCAGGTTAACAGCAACAAGCATTCAAGACTAGGAGAAATTCAAAGCCAGAAGTTCCTAGTCATCTGTACAGTTCTGGAGAGTCTAAGGCACTTGACTTCTAAGAACTCCTTTCCTTATAAAGCAATATAGGCAGATTATGTATATTTCCAGTTGGAGTTATATTGGAAATATCTCTTAAGAAAAGAAAGACAGAAAGAAAGAAAGAGAGAGAAAGAAAGAGAAAGAAACAAACCTACCTAGCCCTGTCAGAGACCTCTCTGTAGAAGCTTTAAAGATCTTACTAATATGATTTTAAAAATTTGCTACATATTTTTAATGCAGTTAAAGGCTTCTAAAATGCCTTTTTTTTCCCTTTCAGAATGAAGACATGCTTTTTAGAAATAATATCATTGGTTACAACAGTTCTTTAAACTGAAGAAGTTCCCCAAAACACTTGTATGCTATCTGGTGTGCCTTCTTAGACAGTATTACTCCACAATCATTCCTGCTTGAAAAGGAAAATGTTAAAAAAAGCCACACAGGTAAACCTACCACAGCCTATCTAGACCTATCTTTATCTACAGTCTGACTTTTCATACTGCATATAGAGTCAGATTCAGTGAGAGGGTGTCCTACCCTCAAGTCCTCCGTATATCAGAAAGGTAGAAGCCTGCAAATATGGGAACTTGTAAGATTAAAGATTAAACTTCAGTATGATACAATAAAATCTTTATAACAGCTACAAAAATTGAAGCTCATGCAAACACACAATTCCTCCATTCAGGGCTGGATTTAAAGTAATGATGTAATACATCATGATGTAATCGTATAATAGTCTCAAAACCCAAAACATCTTTACATTAATAACATCAAACACAGATAAATTTCAACAGTCTCTATACACATAAATATAAATAAATGCAGACCACACTGTATTCCTAAACTCTCATCAAACTATACCATCTTAGCTACAGCACCACATATAGAAGGAATCTATAGAAGCCCTTGGCTTGGAAATCAGGCTAGAAATTACATTTTTGTTTCTAGTGCTTCCAAAATAAGCAAGAGATGCTCAGTATGTCACGTGAAAAAAGATCATAACCACCCTGCTACACAAGTTGTCAGATGGTCTTATCTCCTCACTTTCCCCAGGAACTTTTTCTGCCCGCAGTCTCTTCAACCTTTTACTTTATTCATCACTGTTTCTCCTTTGGCTGTGGATAATATCTGCTGAATGAGCAAATTTTGCACAGCTTTGAAAGGAATGAGATTTGTGGTCATTCTATCCCACTCCAGAACTAGGCTTCACAGCCTTGAGCCAGCTGCTAAGAAAGCCCTGTCTATTGCTCTTACAAGCATCATCCTCAAGGTTGACAGTTTCATAGTTCCTGTGATACATAGCTGTCAAGGTAATCTGTCAGTACAGCTGAAGAAAAGCAATTTCTTACATAGTTTCAGCCAGTTCCATGGAGGACTTTGAAAATTACAGGGAGAAAAATGTGAATGTAAGCCAATATTCCAGCAGCAATAAGGGTGCAGACCAGAGCATAGTCCTAGAGACAGTGTCATCAGTCCTTACTGCTTAAAATTACTAGAGAATGGTTTCTCTAGTGACATACTGAGTCTTACTTTAAACCCAGATTAGGAAATGTGCAGGTCTATAGACAGAAATTCAGATCTGTGTCTGTACATTTGAGTCTCTCAGAAAGGGAATGTAGGATAGTCCTTATTATGTGGGACTTCGCACCATTTTAATCCCTGTTTGGGTTCTGTTAAGAGAAAACACACATATTTACTACTCACATCTTGTCTATAATAGACTACTAAAGACTCTGATATATTGTGATACTGTGACACTTCAAGTATACCAGCACAATGAATAATGATACAATTCTTACATGCATGTAGTTCATATTGAGTTCTTCCACATCAGAGAAGAAATAAGCTACACTGACATGTCATGTTGAGTTAACTCCTTCCACAACCGAGAGGAATTGATTGACTATATCCACTCTAGGTTCAGTCTACTTTATTTGCACATTAGCTCCTGGGCCTGGTCTCTACCAAGCATGTAACTCCATGCTAGTACGAGTAGATGGGACAGATATGTTTGCCAGTCAAGAATCTAGGCAGATGTATTCATTTTGATCATTCATTTTCCTACTCTTACTACAGCAACTGAAAGAAACAGCCACCCCTTCCCAATCTAACACTGTGGAGACTGTACAGCCATAAGTATAATGTAAATAAAGCCATAAGCATAATGTAAACAAAATGTAACATCCAATTCCCCACAGTACACCCCTTTTCTTACAGTCACATTTCTGATAAAAGGAATTACAGCCACAAAGGAGACTTTTTGTTCCCCACTAAAAGTGTGATATCTCTGAGTGCAGATGATGGTTTTATTACAAAAACTTTTGTAGTTTGGAAAGAACAGTAGTAAAAGTTAGTTCAAGCTTTTTATGACTTCTTTTGTTCAGAGGAAGCTAAGGGAGGAAAAACATGGGTGATGTATGAAAAGCCTGCTTGTTTACAATCAGTACACAGATTCTTGCCTTTTTCATGAAAGGAAAGGAAACCAGCAGGAGAATTACAATACGGAGCACCTCCCAGGATCTCTTTCACCATTCTCCCCATTTATGTATTAAGCAACAAGGCAGCTGTTGAACAAGTACTATCAACAAAGCAATCTTCTAGCCCTTTGATTTAGGCTATTCATATCTTCTGCTCTGAAATAAAATGACTTTCACAATTAAAACACCGAAATCAATGCTGTATCTATTGTCATGTCTGCAGAAGAAAAGCTTTAATTACAACCCTAGTTAGATAACACAATCATTACACCTCCTTAATCTCAAATATAAAACCAGTACCCTTTGAGTGCTATGCCACGCTTTCTTTGATTTTTTTTAATGTGAATGGCTTTTTATCTGAGCACTTTAATTTGCATGCCTTTGCTGCAAGGCAGCTCCCCATGATATGTTAATTGCAGAGTGCTTTAAGTACTAAAAGATTAACATAAAACCCTTTGCAAACAAGCTAATAGTTTATGATAATTTTTGCATGGCCTTTGTCTGTCTATCACTGGATTGCCTCTAGCTGTAATTTTATAAAGAAGCTGTAAAATATCATTTAAACAAGTTCATTTACACATAATTATTACCAGAATCACATTATTCAATTTAGATACTCCAGCCTATTACCAATCCATGAACTAAAATGTAATTAAACTGTTTTCCTTTTATGAACCTATTCATTACAATGTGTGGGAGATGGATCTCTCAGTTTCACTGAAAATTTCAGCACTTTGTTGTTGGAATTGACAAGTCTGGCACTCATTCTGTGCTTTTAATTATATTAAAAGTATTTCAAGACAGCTAAGATAAAAAATATATTTAGAAAAGAATGTGTAGAAATGCCAAGATGGTGTCATTTCGAAACGTGTATTTATTTCACCCCACACAGTATTGCACCTTCTTATCAGATAAAATAAAACCAAGATATCATTTAAATTAAAAGTTCTCAAGTTTTTGAAGAAATATTTGGGGAAAACAAGTTTATCACTAACAAATATTTAAGTATTTCAGTTACAGTTCTCATATACAGTGTAGGGACTTGTATTGAGCAGCTGTGGGTATTCCACTTTGATAAAGATATCTTAGTTCAAAAATTCATTGTGTTTCAAAAAACCCTAAAATTTATGTAAGCTGCTCATTTATCCACCATGAGCCTGAAGAGCTGCTTCAATGGCCAGGAGACTAACTGACATTCACTCACTCACATTGTTAAAACACCCTCGAAACAATCAAAAGATGCTACACTTTGTATCTTATACTATAGTAGGAATGGCTATCAGGTGCTGTTCCTTTATTGTATTTTTATCCAAATTATCTCAGCTTATCTAATGAAAAATCTGATCTAGACAAGCAAAGCCTCTGTCTTTGCTCAATGCTACAAAGTGCAGACTCTTTTACATAAACCATGCCTTAGAATCATTGCTGGAAGAAATACAATGGCAACCTAGGACAGGGGTAATTTACCCTGATGATAAAAAATATTTTCATCAGAAATATACAAATCCGCCTGACACTAAGCATTTGCTTTTACTTTTGAGGTAAAAATAAAAAAGGACACATAAAACATCCTCATGAGGACAAAAAAAGGAGATGGAAGAACTCCATAATGACTATAAATACTAACTATCCCCCAAGTTTCAATTCTCTTTTGCCTCTGTTAGAACAGGGGAAATATTCAAAATTTAAGATGGGAATTCCAAGATGCCATTCCCAAAACAAAGACAATTCAGAGATATACTGCAGATGAGGAATGAAGCAAAAAGATCATTCCTGTAACAAGCATGAAGCTCAAATCCTTCTTTACTTTACATGACTCATCCGAAATCCATCCTCTATAAATTTACTATACCTAATGATGTCTACCTTTTCAGTTGAATTAAAAAGCTGTGACTTAATTGCATTATGGAACTTTTCTCAAGCACAGGTAAAAACGCTGCCTTTAACAAATGTGTTAATATTCTAATGATTGAAGTCCCTAACCTGAAAAATAAAGATGAGCTTTTGCTTAACGCACAGATTAATCACATGGCAACGTTAATAAGAAAAGTGCCAACGGATATGTATAACCCAAAAGGCACTGCAGAGAAATTCTGTTGCAAAACGGGATAGATAAGAGAGTCTTAACAGATATTTTAGTCTAGATGGCCTGGGATCTGTGAATCATCAAGGCTCATAAGCTTAATTATTTTTAGCAGTCTTTGAGAGTAAATATTTCATGGAAATGTCAATCTGAATTTTACCATTTAGATAATTTCCTAGAGAAGTTAATGGCTATAAACTCACTGGGTAGCTCTGACAGAGGACTGATAATGAAACCTAAGACCTTTAATTCTATCTAAACTCCAGTCTGTATGATAGAATTATGATTTTTTTCTATGTTGCTACCTCACAAACAGCTGCTACAATTCAGTCAATAAAATGCTTTTTTCTTTTCTTTTTTTAAAGTTCAATCAGCAAGAGCAAAACTATAATAGGAAATGGCAGATTTTAAATAAATTCAGGTTTGACTGCCATTCTAGAGCACAGTCTAGCTCTACCAGAAATTCTAGCCGTCTGATATGCTTACAGAAGTAAAGCAAAGTCCCCAGTGTTCTTGATATTACATGGTTCAAAGTAATTAAAAGATCTGTTTTTTTTTTTCTTTTAAGCATCAGGAGAATAGAAATTATTTTTTTGCTCTTTAGACTGTCAGTATCTGTAATATATCTTCCTTGTCAGAGACTTATAAGTACTTTAAAATACAACGGACATCATTCCTTCTATACACTTACTCAGAAGTTAATCATTCATTAGTAGCACAAGATAAGAATAATTTCACTTAGAAGAAAAGGTGTTAGAGTAGGTCAGGGATGGCTGCACTGTCTTAGATGCCTGCACTTGCACAGAAGATCCTTTTCTCATTTCCTAAAGTACTCCTATGGTTGAGATAGAATTGACAACACTTGCAGTCGTATTTAAAAACAAATAACGACAACAAACCCAACAAACAATCAAAACCTTCTAACAAAATATTTTAGCATTCCTGTCTACATTAGTAGCTTCATTCCTGTTTTGGATGATGGTGTAGAAATAAAATCACTGCATTTCCTTTTCCCAATAGCAGGCTTCTTCCTCAAAACAAGTTATAAACAGTTCAAATGTGTGGAGCTTTTGAGTTTCATTCTGTTTTAAATCAAACTGTTCCTTATGTAGCAATAAGTTTATGAAGGAAGCACAATGTATGAAAAGAAGCATTTTTTCATTTTAGTATCTCCCGGTTCATTCCAAACTCCCATTATTTGGACTGTCACCCTGACACTGCCTGAGGTGCTTTCCAGCTCTCTGCAAGAGAATCTGCTTTCCCACTAATGGGGCAGTTCTTGCAATGGCAAATGTAATTTTCCACTCCATTACAAAGAGTGTGCAAAAGGACCTATTTCTCACAGTGCACAGATCAGTTCCCAGTGAAATCCCAGTGAAATCCTATTCACCAAATATTACAATGGCAGAACCCACTTCAAATACAAATTTCAGGGCTGGACAAAGCATGAACACACCTGAATGTTCACTGCTCGTGTATTCATCAGTGTTAGAGAAAACCACCCAATAGGTTTGGTGCGGAAGCAAGTTAAGGTGAGACTGAGAAAACAAGTACAGTCATGATACTTTCTCAATATAGTCCTTTTCTACCACCTTTCTTTAACAGTCATCCATAAGGCAGATTTACATAGTGAACGTTACTTCCTGGTGTCATATCTCTAAATTCACAAATCCCTTAAAACACCGAACAGTGGCCTAACTACATTTTGATTGTCTTACAAAGTTCAAAATTAAATGCCTTTGCAACAAAATAAAACTCATTCTTTTACACACACACACACACAAGTTACGTCCAGCTTATTTTACATTTATTGGCCTATACTTATTTTTCTGTATCATTACATATCAAGATAATCTTAGAAAAAATAATTAAAATCAACACAGAATAACTGATACATGTGCAATGTCTCACAATTCAGTATAAATTGTTCTCATACAACAGTCTTCAGGAAAGAGTAAATCTATACTCATCGATTAAAAGAACTGAAGCTAGGACTCTCTGGAAGCACTGCATAAAGAACTGCCTTTGTGAATTCCATACCTAGAATTCTAAGTCATACATTAATTTTATTCAAAAACATAGCATTTTCAATTAAAACAGCCTCAAAATGCAAGTTTCTTGGAGTTTTCCTCATTCTACCAAGTTAGGAAAATATTAAAGTAACTTATATGAATTTGAGGAATCTGTCATGAAAGGAATATAAAAAATACCTCCTACAAAGTCCACAGTATGGACTGTAGAAGCATTGACTAGGCAGAACAATTAACAAATCATCCAGTTGTATTCAATCACATACACTTCCATGACTGAGACTGCAGAGGCCTAAGAAAAGATATTTTAAGATCAAACAAAACAAAAAATTGGTTTTGTATTAATGAGGGTTCAATAAAAGAAGTATAAAGGTAAGGTTGCACCATTCAGGACCATATTCACACTTTCTAGTTTATATAGTTGTGCTAATTGAAGATTTGCAGTGGGAACATACAGCAATATTCTCAGATATCCATCAGCATTTCCTACAGACAAACATGACTAAGCAAACAGTCTTCCTTTTCAGGAAAGTTAATTTTAAAAGTAATAGGCTTTCATTTGTTTCTTTTTCTATTTAATGTGATAATACTTGCAATTTGTAGCTTCACAATTTTTTTTTTTTAAGTGCTTGAATTAAAATCTAGGAAACTAGAACCAGAGTCTTGAGCAAAGAATGTTTCATTGTTGCTTGTCATCATTATTTAATTACTCCTAGACAAACAGACTTCTTCCATCCCAAATGTGCCACCTTGGATAGCATGTTTTAATCCAACAGTACCACTATGAAAAGTATTTTCATTATAAATTTGCAAGTGTGCAGAATCACCATTGTGACAATATGGAGACATCCATGTAGATATCTATCAATGATGACAGCTTTTTAACCAGGCACTTTAATACTTCAGAAGTATTAAAGAATATAAAAATATCACATCTGGGAAATCTTCAAAAACTAAGCATCAAATCACTGACCTGAATTATAAAAGCAGAACACAGGCGACTATAGTAAAAGAAAGAATGGTAATAAGGTGACTACAATGGATACTTCCATGATTTATCATGGCAAGAATAAGAAAAGCACCTTTCTGTAGCTCATACATTGTATACCAGAGAGCTATTCAGCTTCTTTAGATGGTAAGTGAGCTTGCTATGCACCATTCTTGTTGTCCTAAGAATCATTAATTCAGACAGTTTCAGCTGAACTCCTTCAGCTGGTCACCACAGCCAAGGTTGCTCTTGAAATTCACATTGCCCACCAGCCCCTTCCTCGTTGGTGAGAACAAGGTCCAGCATAGCACCTTTTCTTATCAGCTCCTCTACCACTTGAAGGAGGAAATTATTATCAGTGCATTCCTGGACTGCTGATGCCTTGCTGCATTGTTCCCTCAACAGATACCAGGGTGGTTGAAATCCCACATGAAGATCAGGGCCAGTGAATGAGAAGCTATTCCTCTCTTTCTATAGAAGACATCATCCACTTGGTCTTCCTGATCACATGGTCTGTAGCAGACCCCCACTATAATATCACCTACCACTGTTTTCCTCTTAACTTTGACCCATAACCTCTCAGACAGCATATGTGCCTACTTCCATAAGAAGGTACAACATAGGTATATCTAACTACCATAAAAGAGCACTGATCATTCCTAACTCTCATGAAGTTTACTGGAAAATTACTATTTTGTATAGCCTTGCTTGATCCAACAGGTTAGAACAGACATATTTTCTTTGAAGAACTGCCCATATATTTATACTGTTCATGGGGAGCATTACCTAGACAAGAGGCTGAAAGTCAGCAAACCTGATCTATTATACGGATCTACCACAGCCTTTAGACCCGAGTCGACATGTAAAGGCTTCAGTACTCCCATAGAAGACAGCTGCTTTGCATCACGGAATGCAATAGATTAAGGAAAATTCAGGTTTTCATGCTACAGATGAAGATAGGCCAAAACTACCTCTTTAAATAACAGCAACAAACCTAAAGGAGTGAAGATATAGTGGAAATACCGAGTTATTCAGATATCCGCTCAGCCTGAGATTAGTCTTTGTAACAGTGTGAGAGATGAAATCCTCCTTCCACACCGACAATAACCAGGCATTTTCTGGCATGTTTAGGTTGCCCTTCAAAATTATGTCTGCTGGAGTTTGCTAAAGAAAAGAATTATGGGGTGGAACAACAGGAATTATAAACTGTGGAGTATATATTTACAAATTACTGCTACTTTGCATTTTACTAATGGCTTTAATTCTAACAGAATTGCTATGCAGCTCATTACTTAGGGGAGTCTATCATTTTCCCCCTCTTGCACTAGCCATACTTTAAACCATGGTGTAATTAATGTAATTAAGTTATTAATAAAGATTGAAGGGGTTGGACACTGTGTGAAATACTTAATTTTGTGTATCTTTAGATGACTGACTATTTAGGTTTGTATTTCAACTGTCAGCCAAATTATGTACAATTAAGGCAACGCAGAGATCTTTTTCTCTTTCAACTAGTGATGATGTCAGACAGATTCATAGTTCTGGGAGGTAGTTGGTAAATCTGCCCTCTCATTTCTATCTGTTGCATTTTCCTATAATGCTTTATTCATATACTGCATGTAACAGCGTGTTCACACATTGAATTTCTCTATTAGTCTGTAATGAAGAATAGAGGGTTATGCTGCAAAAATGAAATGCTTTGCATTTATCTAATAACAAAATGGTTGAAGTCTTGTCCTTGTGCAATGTATTCTGCTGCTGTGGTAAGTGGAATACTAGTGCAAAACTGTTTACTGTCTCGTTGTTCTACTTCCCCATCCAACTTCTCTACAGAACTACTCTACAGAACTACTCTACCAAAAAAAACCAGACTTGTGCTTACTCTTGTTCAGAGCTTACAGAACTTGGAAGAGATTGGCATTATTTGTTCTATATACAATCCTGGAGCTGGAAACTGATGAAAAATCTACCTAAGAATCCCAGATCAAGTTTTGTCCGGGGCAGAACCACTGAAGTAATATGTTGGTGTAATGAAGACGTTTGTTGAACTCCCCAGCTGGTCTAAAGTTCTCCTGCAAAGGCTTGCTGTTCCCTTAATGCTTGGATGCTACTACTGAAATTTGCATGCATGCTCCAGCCTGGCAGCTGCAGTGTCTCACATTAGTACGACACCTGCAAGATGTGCCATATTTTGTTAATTAGTAATAGCTGTAACTGATTTCAGCAAGTCTTAAGGTCTTCTTACACTTGCGTAAAAACGTTGCAATTTCAGGTTTCTATGGGACTAAGATAGTTGGTCGTATCTTATATTCTAATGATATTTAATTTTTTTGTAATTTTTCTTTTCTAACTCCAGCATCCTTCCAAAAATCAATTTGAGCAAACCAAAGAACAGCATTTATTGACTTCATCCTTCTATCTTCCACATTCAGGCCCTGACATTAGGCCATGCCCCGGCTCCTACCAGTCAGGGTCATAAAGCTCTATACATTTTCAGTTGCATCAAGGTGTCATAAGGTATACATGGCATATAGGCATTTCCAAGAAGTACAAAAGCAAGGAACTCATATTATGAATATGACAATTGAAGATTTATATTTGTGATTTTTCTATTGAGCCTTGATTAATTCAGTAGAACAAGTTTTCACCTAGTCAAAATAAAAAGAAGCTCCCAAATGTGAGATGACTGTCTTGGCCACCTTGCAAAATGTAATAAAGAGCCTTACTATTCCTATTCTTCCACCTACAGCATTTGCTTTTTTTACTGCTGTAACATTTAAAGGCATTTTCCAATTCACAAACAAATCATAGAATCATAGAATCAGTCAGGGTTGGAAGGGACCACAAGGATCATCTAGTTCCAACCCCCCTGCCATGGGCAGGGACACCTCACACTAGATCAGGCTGGCCAGAGCCTCATCCAGCCTGGCCTTAAACACCTCCAGGGATGGGGCCCCAATCACCTCCCTGGACAACCCATTCCAGGCTCTCACCACTCTCATGGTGAAGAACTTCTTCCTCATATCCAGCCTGAATCTCCCCACTTCCAGCTTTGTTCCATTCCCCCTAGTCCTGTTCTACTACCTGATATCCTAAAAAGTCCCTCCCCAGCTTTCTTGTAGGTCCCCTTCAGATACTGGAAGGCCACAATAAGGTCACCTCAGAGCCTTCTCTTCTCCAGACTGAACAGCCCCAACTCTTTCAGTCTGTCCTCATAGGAGAGGTGCTCCAGCCCTCTGATCATCCTGGTGGCCCTTCTCTGGTCACGTTCCAGCATGTCCATATCCCTCTTGTAATAGAGGCTCCAGAACTGGACACAGTACTCCAGGTGGGGTCTCACCAGAGCTGAGTAGAGGGGGAGAATCACCTCCCTTGACCTGCTGGCCACGCTTCTCTTGATGCAGACCAGGATCTGGTTGGCTTTCTGGGCTACAAGTGCACACTACTGGCTCATGTTGAGCTTCTTGTCCACCAGCACCCCCAAGTCCCTCTCCTCAGGGCTGCTCTCCAGCCAGTCACTGCCCAGCCTGTATTTGTGCTTGGGATTGCCTTGACCCAGATACAGGACCTTGCACTTGGTCTTGTTGAACCCCATGAGGTGGGCTTGTGCCCACCTCTCCAACCTGTCAAGGTCCCTCTGGATGGCATCCCTTCCCTCCAGCATGTCTGCTGCACCACATCTTTCTACACAGTTGCAAAATGCTGTCAAGAACAACCATTAATATTCCTACTCTTCTTTGCTATAAATGTTATTCAAAGTAAAATTGAGACTAGAGAGTAAGTTAACCTTTCAGAATGGACCTGTGATTTTAAATCCTGTCAGTGACTACATAGTTCCCCAGACGGCTAAATTTCTTCATAGGCTTTGTCTTTTATAAACATAAGGAGCATTTTATACCCAAATTTACCATGACAGACAAAGTATAAACACACACAAAAAAAGTCTTAACAATCGTGTGTATTTCAGCTCCTAGATAGAGGGGGAGCTTCTCTTTCATTTCTTCTCTTTCATTTCAAGTCATTAAACATTGGAACATTTCAATTCAAAGTGACTGTAGTATAAATACTATATGTTTAAACAAAGAAATGTGTAATCTTCAGAATATTCTTTTTAGTCAGTGAGAAACACAATGGATCTTTACCTTCTTTACACTCTTGTAGTCATAAAGGTTTATGAAACCCTGTAGAAAGCTGCCTTCACTTCTGAGGCCCATCAATAAGAGCACTTTAAGCTAAGAAAACCAAACTTTCTGCCCACCCCCACTATTCCCATTAAAGGCTCATGAGGCGCTCTGGTCAATAAAAGCAGTTGGAGGTGTCCTTGATCTTTCTGTGGCTTTTATAGAAGCCAGATGGCTTGGCTCTGGAACATCTCATAATTTAGTGACATAAAGAATTAAAGGAAGAGTTCAGAATTAGCAAAATTGAACTGCATGATAAAGAGTTATGAAAAAATAAAAGCCCTTTTTTTCTCTTTTGCTAGGATGTTATATTGCATATATTGGAGGCTCTCAAATAAGCTCAGAGAAAAAGAATAATGGACTAAAATAATGTATTTCAATAGTTCTCAATAGAGGACTTGAAAGCCAGGGAAAAAAAGTCCAAAACTATTAATTTCCAGTTAAGCACACTTTGCCCAATATGCCTATCAAGCACAACAACATACCTTTTCTATTAGTTTGGTTCAGTCATGCCTTACTTTCAAGACTGATGCACTCCTGGTAACACAGAAGATTCATCAATATCATGATAAGACAACAGTTAGTTGAATTCTATTACGTGCTAATAGAAATGAAACACTGTAGATAGGACTAAAACAAGGAAGGAGTGTGAAGTAGTCACCATTATCTAAATAAAGCAAATAATAGATCAAAATAAACCTTCACACACCTATAAATCTTTCCATGAAGAAATCTGAGAAAGTTACTTAGGCACTAACTATGATGCTGGCTATCCAACACCCTGGGAAATACATATTTATGCTGAAAGACTCCTCAGCAAGCTCAAATCTAATTCTTATTTCAACATATGTCTGTTTAGCTCACAAGTTCTATAAGGTACTGTATTTATTCAGCATCATACTAACAAATGATCACATACCTTTCTCATGCTCTCCAAAATTATTTAATAATTATTCCCAAAACAGAGGGCTTGTTTTGATTCTTTTATTTACTCTACAGTTCTGCTACATGTCAAACTTTGGAGTCATGTTTGAATTTCATTCCTGCTCTCCAGAAATATCCCATGTGATTTTCTCTACAATCTTGTGATGGCTATCAAAGACTTTGTTTTTAGAGAAAACATTAGCCCTCAGTTTTGAAGAATTGCTTGAAGTGGAAAAAGAATTTGAATTATACCCTGCTAAAACTATCATCAAAGTGAATTATTACTGTTTACAGTTATGGTCATGAATTTTACTTGTATCCGTCCATCTAGGTAACACGCATAAAAATACAATGCATATAAAGACACATTCTGTAAGAGGCTGAAAAATGAAATAAAATATATTAAAAAAAAAACCACAACAAACCTCAGCAATTATAAATGCAAGGATTAATGTTAGCTGTTGAAGAGTAACTGAAACCTCCTTTGAAGAACTACTCTTCACGTGACAGCAGTATTAGCAAATCCAATAGCAGAGCAGAGCATAAACCTCTTCTCTCAGATTAATACCTGAAATACATGAAGACAGTCTCCTTGGCTCTGTAGTAATCTACTCTATTTACTCCCTATCCCCAAATGCATCATGCTTAGATTTAGCAAGTCAGGAAGAATGTAGCTATATAATTCTAAATTGGACCCAAAGAGAAAAAATGGAAGTAAGTTATTTCCAATATTGCACAAACATTAAGCACTTAGTTTCATCACAGAAAAGATACTTTAGTATATGTAATGTCCTAGATAAGTTAGCTACATACTATAACAATGATATTTTGCAAAGGTCAAAAATAACCTTGTGAAGGTTATTTTATCTGCACAAAGAGATTTATGTATTATTTGCTAATAATTACCTTGCTTTTTTGTATAATGCCTGACAATGCCAAGAGGTAGTATGATCTCTGTCACTGCTATAGTACCTCAACTGCGTTCAGGCACATTAAGAATTTGTAGGAAGACATACCCAGAAGCATTCTGATATCCCCAAATAACATGTCACAATTCAGCCAGCTGATAAAAATGCAAAGTCTCTATCTATGAACTGAAGAATAAACTCTTTGTCAAGCTTTATCAGACAGGAGTCCAACAATAAACTTAAGACACAAATATGCTGTGACTGAAACTGCCAGTTCGTCAATTGCAAGGGGTATCTCCAACATATGCAATTAAAATACACATCAAAGCAATCCAACAGAAAATACAATTACACAGATTTACTTCCCCTCACCACGATCACAATATCTAAGCATCCCAGGGGCAAATAACCCTTACAAAGTATTACTCAGCAGATTTCTCTTGACTACAACCTGAGGAATACTTCTTCTAGGTTAAATGCAGAAAGCTAAGTCTTTTGCAGACGTAAAAAAATTCCTTGGCTATGAGAATTCTGACTCATATTTATCCTGAAATGAACATAAAGTACTATAATTTTGGGTATATGCAACCCCAAATATCCCACTGCAAGGCACATACATGTCAATGTGACCTGTGAGAGAGTAAGATGCCCAAAGCTCCACGACATGGAACCTGAAAAATCTGAACTATAAAGATAGCTTGTTGTGTTTTGTGAAACAACTTGTCTCTTGGTGGTCCTATTACGAATTCTCAGGACTGGTCACGGGTTTTTCTCCCCATCTTCTGGTGATAATTTTCCATTGTGCACAAGAGCAAATGTTGTCTGCAAAAGCCAGGTCACACATGTTGCACTGTGTATAAAACACAGGATGGATTGAAAAATCACATTACAAGAAAGCCTTTCTTTCACATTCACTATACACAGTTTGCCGTGCATTCCACTGTGTAAATCCAGCATTTTTTAGTAAGGATTCCCGTCTCCAAATAAAAAGCCTAGTCACCTATCATAGAATCATAAAATGTTAGGGACTGGAAGGAATCCTCTAAAGATCATCTAGTCTGAACCCCCTGCCAAAAGAGGATCACATGTAAGTCTGTTTGGTTGAAAATACTTACACTTCTAAATGATAAGGGCTTACAAAGGAAAAGAAATTTCATCTTCAGTCATCAAAAAATTGTATCTATGCTTGCAATTAGTTTTGGGAAAACATGACAAGATATTCTTGGAATAATTATCTTACAAAGTGAATTATTTTCCCTTAGGTAATAAAAGTTAAAACTGTCACCTATTAGTACTCTCCAAACATTTCACATGTACCTGAAGAATTTAAAGTATTAATTTTCATCTGTTTACAAATAGTCAGCTGATGCACTGCTCATTTCCCATCTTTCACATCACTAATTGCTGTCTCACATAAGCAAAAACCCTCAATATAGGCTTCAGCTAAGAATTAAGAAGTCATTAAGTGGACGCAGCTATAGGTTTTGCATGATTTTTTGACCCATAAGCTAGCCTTTTTTAATAAAAAGCCATCTATTAAAAAACCCTGTACTTGTCATTTCGTTTTTTCCTCACATGACCAAGCATATTTCTAAACAGGAAAAATAATAAAAATAACAACCAAACAAACAGCAAGCCACCAACAAAATTATCTCATTCAAATTAGTTAAATGACTTGCTTTGATATCAACATCTTCATAAAATGAGTAGTCCTACTCTGTAAGGTTTTTGGTCTTATTTGCCATGAGTTAATACATATAGTAAAACGCAGTGAGTTCACAACAACACTGTGAAATATCTCAAATAAGAACTATGATGATGGAGATACATGAAATGCAGATGTATACTACTGCAATCAGGAAATTCAATGAAATGCTTTTGAAACCCTCCATGTAAATTAGGTGGGTCTGCTCCCATTTCCTTACCACCTTATCTGGATATTTGAAAAAACTGTTTCTAACTTTCAGTTAAGACTTCGGCTTGGAAGCAATTTTTTAACATGCATTTTCAATAGTGTTTACACTGAAAAGTAACACAAGAATTTAAGTGAGCTGTATGCTCTGAGACTGCTGCACTCCTAGAACGTGCACACTCTCAGCTTCTTTGCTGTGATTGTATTCTCAGAATCTACCATCTACCTTGGCCTCATAGCTCCTGATGCTCTCCTGATTCTGGATCTCATCCATCTTGATATTTTTCAACATTATGTATTGGATGACAGGTTAGGATGTTCCAGAATGATTAATACATCAGATACAAATGCTTTAATTTTAAAAGTAGTTACAGAAGACTTCTGTATGAGTCATCATTCTTAATAATTTTAATCAAGCTGACTTAAAAAAATATTTAAAGGATTGGAACGGAGAAAAGTACATTGAAAAGGAAGCAATTGTAAGCGATAAGAGAAAAGCAGGATACGATTTCTCAGCTTCAGATCTTCATTTCTTGCAAATACAAAATGAGCTAAAAACTGCCTACATATACAATGTGGATATTTACACTATAGACCTGTGCCTGTGGGAGCTATGAAAAACAAACAAATAAAATGAGATTGAATTATTTGCTGTGGAAATATGATTTTCATAAAATATACTTCTGCTTTGTAGGGTTTTTTTCATACGTAAAATTTTATATGGAATTTAGCATATTCACATTCACAGCAAGAGATTAACATGATAAAATTTAACAGCACTGAATTATAGTCTTGGAGGTTAATAATTCATTAAACAAACAGCACAGTATCAAGATAAGACTTTGTGTTTATTGTTATTTTTTCTTTAAAAACATAGCTATATGTAGGTTTTCTTCAAACTTTTGCTCTTAGTTTAAAAAATGACAAGCTCAGCTGCCAATTTTTACAGCAAAATTCCCCTCCCAAGTGCTAGGGAGAAGAAGATTTACTTAAATATGGCATTAAAAAACCCCAAACCCTAAACCAACCAACATCAAATACAAAAAGCAGCCAACCAACAAACAAAAAACAAACAAAAAAACTCCCACCAAAAAAAAAGAAAAAAAAAATCAACCAAACCAAAAAATTTATATACAAAACACGCACACAAAAAAAACCCCCACACAACAAACAGCACCAAAAAGAAGAAGAAAAAGCTTTACATAGAATTCACAAACCTTGGCAAAGAAGTGACACAGAAACACAGTAACTTGTCATCACAGAAGATAGAGGTAACATCTTCTACAAAACCCTTGCTGTGGACTTCCCTTTCCATAAGGTGATGAAGAGTGTTTGAATATGTTTATGTACTTCTAGGGTATAATCTATTATATTTTATACTGAAAAATGTGGTCTGAGTCGGTGATAAACAAACACTATAGTGCTAGGTGGAAAAATAGAAGTATTTGATTTCGTTAACTCAAAGAACTCATTAAACAGTTTTGATACAGAATGGCACAAAGTGACCTGATTTATTACCTCATCCATGAAATTCACAACAGGAAAGGGGTAGAAAGGATTTAATACTTACTACGTTCAACACAGGATGATTTTATAGTCAAAGGTTATAAAGTCAATACCTAGAATAATTTATAAAGACTCATAAAGCATGTGTCACATTGAAAAACAAACAAATGAAAATTACACTCCAATACTTGTGATTAGACTGTTTTCCTTTAGTTTTCATTACAAAAATGTTTTCCAGTTACAATTCTGACATAAAACCCGTGGTTTGTTGTTGTTTTGCTTTGTTTGCAATTTTTTAATTTGGAAGTACCATGCTATAATTAAATAAAATTTCCTGTCACTGAGTGACACTATGGGCTGAGCATTGTTACAGCAGTCCATTAGGGGCTGTGCTTCTTTGGCTGCACTAATGCATAAATGACTATCCATGTTAATAGCCTGTGACTTTTAAAGGCTATTGTGACAGTAATCTGACTCAAAGGTGCATTAATATTCTTTTAAAAATAGCTTCTATTGTTATTGTGATATTGTGTGCTTTCTTAAAAAGATTTTGAAGATTGAAGAGTAAGACACTAAACTCCCAAGCCTGAATCACAGAAGGCCCAAATATGTGATTAAAACCATTGCAACTAATTATGAAAAAAAAAAAATCACTGCTGAATATCCTGACCTTTGAGCATAATCAGAAGCAGGAATATTAAGGACTTACTGAATATGCACTCCAGTATCCATCTTTAAGAAATCCAAAACATTTTTCATGTTGAAATTCATAACAAAGCTGTATCTGCAGTTTGAGTTCCTAGTATGCCTCTGCCTCAGGGAAGGGGCAGGTGGTATTTTAAATCTTTCCCAGTCTTTGTTTTTCTTTAAGGTAAGCACAAGACAACACTGTAAGACCAGTTTCTTTAGGTTATTTTAGTTATGCATAACAGACTTCCCAAGCTACAGAGGCACAGATCATTGTCCATATTCTGCTAATACATTACTGGAAAACCAGAACGTAAAAACTCACCTCTCTATGACTGCAGCAAACAAATGATTCAGCACAATAAAATGGCCCTGGAAGACAAGTGATTTGCAGGAGATAAAAAAACTATGTGACAATCCAGGTGACAATATGATAACCTTTCACTTTTCGAAACAGCTGGTTCCTATTAGACCACTTTAACAGGGATCAAATGTTAAATTCCAGCAACAAGTCAAGCTTTCAAACAGAAATATTCAGTCTTCATGAGAACGTGGTGAGGAATGTAACAATGAATCTAACCACCACCCTCGTGATCACAGCTCCCAAGATCTAAATCGTGTAGCTTACATCCTTTCCTGCTCAGTAACATCTAATTGATATCTCACTGTAGTGAATTCAGGGTTTCATAAGCCTGACCTGTCCCAGAGCTTCATAAAGTCTCATCACCATTTCAACCACTCCTTCAGAATCTGTGCTCCTTTTCTGCGATTCTATTTATCATGCACCTACATATGAGGTCATTATAATCAGTCAGATTATTTTTTACAACTTCTGTGTTGTTGCAGAACAATCCGCATTGCAGGAAAATATAATTTCCCTCACACAGAAAGCTGATGAAAGGAAATCTGTGTTTCTTTGGTATCATTTATTAGTATCACTGTTCTACATTGAGACCTTGGATTTGTATTATTAACTCCAGATTCAATTGCTATCTATAGAGAAGCAGTCACTGAATATTCAAATCTTATTTTAATATGTTTTTCAAGTTGTTTGTGTTTTGGCTCTTTTTTTGGTTTTAGTTTCTGTAGAGTTTTACTTTAAAAAAACAACACTCAAACACTAGCCCTCCCCTCAAAAAAACCCAAACCAAAACAACAAAACCCACCAAAAAACAAAGGCACCAAACACTAAACCCACTAGATGGTTAAATCTTGGGAAAAGAAATAATTGCCAATGTTATAAGGATATGTTCTTGAATTTATACTTCACAAGCTCTTCTCAGTGTAAAGAAATACCTTTTGAAATGTGACAACTGACAAAAGCAAGATACTAAAAATTACAGGAGGCAGTTGCAAACCATGTGGAAATAACTTCTTTTGTAGAAATTATTTATGTGGGCCTTCTTTCTTTGGTAACTCAATAATAGTATTGTTACCAGTTCATATTAACCATTTCAGTTACACCTAAATAAAAAAAAGAAAAAAAAAAAGTTCTGGTTGCAAACCTCTCTCATGCCGAGGAATGTACTTAGCATAATGGTATGTTTATTTCAGCAACTAAAAAAAATATTCACTTCAAACTGTACTTTCAATGATTTTTTAATGCAAGTCATTAATGAAAAATTGGATGGTAGGGGTGAAGGGGAGGGAGGTGGGGAAAAGGGAGAGAGAAAACAATGTCTCTGGAACTGAAGACATACCAGAACAGAGGGAGAGATTCCAAAATTGTCGAATTAATTCTGCCCTTCAATGTTGTAAAGCTAGTTAGCCTGTCAGTTCAAAGACCCATTCTCCCATTCCTTTAAGTCCCTGGGATGGGTAAACCAAAGGCTGGATAATTGCTACTGACAGAGACACAGTCACGGGATTAGACCCTGCTAGTATACCACAGAGGAAAAGCAATACTTCCACACTGCTCAAGTGTCTCTTGAGAAACAGACGCTGAGCACGTTTAATTCAGTGTTCTCATTTCCCCAATAAAGGTACAGCCTTCATCAAGGCATGAATGTAATGGGCAGAGAGAACTCGTATCACTTTCTTTAAGTTTATTTTTCAATCATCATCTACTTGTTTTGTCTCAAGGCAATCAGGGTTAAAAGTTATTAACTACGGAGAGGGTCACGTGAAGAAGACAGCCACATTAGAAAGCATTCAGATTGGAATAGAAGAAAGCATATACAGCACCTGGTAGGGAATAAAAGTAGAGTTCCAAGGGAAGATAGGTACAAATAATTCTGTGCAGAAGGATGACCATCAGTTAATAATGCCATATGAAATGTGCAAGAGGCTGGGAAAAGCACTGGTCTGGTAATCCTTACAGAAGGAAAACTTCTTCCAGCTGAGACCCAGCTCAAAACTAGGAAGTTGAACATAGAGAACATGTAGCTGCCAAATGACACCTACTACAGACTCACAGAATAACGAGAAATGGGCAAAACTAGTGATGCCCAACATACATGACTGGAAGCCAAAATACATGAAGAGTATTTCTCTTCCTGAGTCTTAGTGTATTTTGCTTATTAAGAAACACATTATTGAATAACCATCTGTAAACAAATACCACAATATATGTACACAGATTATACTCCACAATGTCTACCATACATCGATACAGTGGACACTTGTAACATTTTCACTTTTACAGTTACACCAGACACCACAGTAGCTTCACATGTCAGAGGTCCTAGGAGCCTACACCACCTTGGTACAGAAACTGACAATGTAAAGCAATGGGCTTTCTACCCACCTTTGTCTAGATGTTAAAAGACAGTTGTAACACTTGTCAAAGTAACAGTTCATTGAACCACTGATCTTTTCTATTAATTCTCTAAATACACCTGTCTTGTCATCATCAGCATGGCTTTGGAACTGCTGTTGAGTTGAATACACGGACAAAAAGTCAAGCTTGCAAGCTCATGCACCAGTGATGAATATTCTGCAGGCTCTTTGAGTTAGTCCCTTAGGTCATCCCACGCCATTATTCCTGCAGCAAACTCCCTGTCTGCTGATTCTTTCACTCCTTGCCTGCTTCAATGTATATGCTTAGGTGGATTTTCTTATCACTAAACTCAGTTACTTTCAAGCAAGAGCTAACCTCACTAAAAAAAAAGGAATACAACCTTCAGTTAATGAACTTCAGATATGTTAGTATTAGGGTAGATGGATCATGTCCTTAGAAGGTGCAATTTTTGTTCTCCCAGAAGTCTCTCTCACAGAGCTCTTAAAACTTCATAAACTCCTTTTTTTTAATAGTCATAAGTCACATGGCAATATAAATCTCTCAACTCCTTGCCTAACACTCATATGAAGCATTTTATTTTGCCTTTATTGCTAATGCCCAAAAGCTATCAAGAATCCTGGTACAAAACGCTTATATATAAAATGGACAAATAGCACAGACAAAAATATGGTGCTTTAACTTTGTGGACTGAAGCTTAACAAACATACAAAAGCACTAGGAATTAATACAATACAGCAAAATGCTACGTTTTGATGACAGAAAGCTCAAAGAAAAGGGGTTTGGAAGCAAAGAGACCAGACAGATGCATATCCAAATTTTCATGTATGGAGGTCATCAGCATTGCTTACTTTACCATCCGCTAGGTTGGCCTCACGGCTCTTTGTAAGTGAATGTATACCACATTGTTGTAATTCTCAATTCAGAATAAATTTGAACAGTAAGAAAAATTCTTGAGACATTATGGCAAGATACTCTGGTCCTGCTTCTGTACTTTGAGAGGGCAGGAGGGAAGGAAGGGAAGGACAATTCATCCACAAAGAGTGCAGATCTTTGCAACTGGTAAATAGTTTTCTGTGTCAGCTGTACTCACCCCGAAGGCCCACTTTGTTAACACTCTTAACCACATCTAGCACTTGAATAACTCTTGTAATTTACACCTCAGGGCACAGATCACAAGATTTTTTTCAGCAAAAGACTGACATCACATGAATACGTTTAGTATCTTCTCATCAAGCTGCTGGATGGCATTCTTCTGTAGTGAAACACCAACTGATATAAAATAAATTTTCTATTCAAATTTAGTGGCATCTTTGAAACAGCTGCATTAAACTCTGTAGGAAATGGGTCATACATAGCTACCAAGCAGGTATTAAAAGAGGGGGTTGATTCACAAAACAGTTCTTTAACCTGCATGCTTGTTCTTCAGATTCTGTACCATTTTGGTTCTGTATTTTTTTTTTATAACTGAATTTCTTAAATTAATCAATTGTAATTAAATTGATTTCTCTTCCAGCAAAGGTGTTGCTGTTTTATAACACCGTCTTGGTCTTATTCTTAGAATGACATACGGCTCCAGATTGAGAATTTATGACAAAACCCACAGCAAAACTCTCAGGTAACAGAACTGAGAAAACAGATGAAAAGTAACATGCAAGAACAGGACCTGGAAGGGTATTTATAACACATATACAAGAAGGCCCAAGTTGTCATTTCACATACTCAACATGACAGTTCACAAAAGTAATATCCCTGGAATTTAATTAAAAGACATAAGATCACAGAATCACAGAGGTTGGAAGAGATCTTTCAGATCATCAAGTCCAACCATTAAGATCACCCTGAAGTTTGTGAAGTGAGTCAATCCCTCAATTATGACAGACCCCAGCACTACAACTGGATAAATTTTAAGATCAGAAAATATATTTAAACCACATCTGCAGTGACTTGTTCCAGACAGTTCATACACAACTACATGAAGAAAAAAACACCTGCAGCAAAATTTATTTAATTTCCCAGAAGGTGATGAAACTGGTTTGTGAAGCTTGCAAAGTAGCAATAAATAACAGATAGATGCCTGACAATGACATAGAATTCTGAAAATCTGTAACTTGGTTTTCTAAGTAAGTATATCAGTTTTAGTGGGGAATCTAACATTAGCTCCTTTCTACCAAATTGCTGTTAGCCTATGGTCTTATAGATTCAAATGCTGAGTACATCACTCATTTCCAGCCACCTTAATAGACTTGAATACGTGCACAGTTAGATCCAACTCCAAGAGAACATCAACTTCTACACATCAGTCAACAACTAACTGATGAGGTTAAGCAGAACATTTACCCGGGGCAGGTGATTTCAGTAACTGTCCTCTGTGGAGTTTCCTTGAGTTTCTTGTCTGGAACTGGCTGAGATCTGATAAGGTGAAAGGACTGTGCAAGGCAAATATCCTAACAGCTTCTTGGTTAAGGCTGCACTGTACAACTTCCTTGACTGACAGACCAGCAAATTCTACACCACCTATTTTCTGAAGATGCATTCAGATCCGGTCAGTTTTATACAAGACACTAATTATAACAGAATCTGCAAAAAAATTAAACCCCCAGTGCCAATAGTGCAGTGCAAATAAAATACTGTACATGAAACAGCTGCTGAAACTGCAAACAAGGCCAAGGCTGAGGCCTCTTCAAAAACACAACTAATGTATTTAAAAATTAAAATGTTCTTTCTGTGTTTGAATTTTCAAAAGTGTCCTCACCGTTTCCAGTTTAGATTTAAAAATAAAGCAAACTTAAAATATTGCTAACATACCCCAGACACATGTTGAATTTCAAGAAACACAGCCTTATCTACAGCTAAATATTTATGCCATGTATCTAAGACAGACAATGAGCAGCCTGCAAGGCTTTTTATAAGACATGCTGAGCAGCAATAAAGAGTAAACTTCAGTTTTAAATATTTTTCACAGCTTTTGATTTGCTTTTAAATACAAGTCCCAATATTGAGAGTCACAAAATAGAGTATTTACACTGAGTTTTCATACTTGTTTTTCAAAATAAGCAGTCTTTTTTCATTAACACACACACAAACAAACTTAGTTATGCATAAATTACAGAGCAATTTCATTTTAATTCTGACATATATTGGACAAATGTATTGTTCCATTTATGATTCTGTCAATGAATGTAATTTGAAGAAAAAAAATTTGGAGGTTTCTTGACTATAGTTTAACAACATAAAACTATTTAATGCTCTTAAAAAACATAAGACCACAGTACAATAAAGACTGATTTTTTTTCAATAGTGAAAAACTAATTTTTAAACAAAACATAAATACTTGCCAAAGCAAGGATTACGGTAATATGGCCAAAATTTATACAATAATTCAAGGAAAGGGGTATACAACAATTAATCTCATATGAAAGGCATTTATCCCATTTTAGAATGCTACATTCTGTGCAGACCTGATTCAAGATCTTATAGAACTGATCAGCACAATGCATTAGATTTTGTCCTCCTAAATGCTATTTAAAATATTACTTCATTAACAGCAAAATGATGGAATAAAGATGAATTGATCAGACCAAAAAAAAAAAAAAAAGGAAAAAAATATTTACAGGAATCATAAGCCCTTCTGTCTTCAGGAACCAAGATATGAATAAACCTTTTTCACCTACTGCTGGAGAATGAGCTGAAGAAACATCTGGCATCCTCTACAAACTCGTATGAGAAAGATTACTACTGTATTCAGTGAAACCTTTGCTCATACATATATCAATATTCACAAGGGAAAAGTGGGTCACACTCTAATCATAGAAACACACAGACTTGTACAAGAAAACATTTTATTACCCTTTAAACTTCTGGAAGCAAGAAAACAGCTTTTTTTTAAAGAGAGATAACACATATGTGATCACCCACCATCGTGGTAGTGCCTGTGTAGTATTACCCTGTTAACACAGCTTCATTTCAATGATAGGTCACTAAAATGACTGTAGACTTCTAGGCACCTCTTATCTCACAGTTAGTTAAAAGAGAAGTCAGTAAACAGTGAAATAGGTACAGAGAATGAAAAACTGATTCACTAGTGGTTTAACCTTTTAAGGAGGTATACACAGCATATTTGTTAGGTTTAGTTGTTTCTGCAAGCTAGAAAAAAAAATGGACCAAACAGGAAGATTTAATAAAGTTAACTATAAACCAATCATAGAACCACAGAAGAGACAGGCATAGCTCTTGATTTCATTCCTCCTGATGAGAACAGGACCACTTGTTTAATAGAAATTTTCAAATAAAGATGCATAGCAGTACACTTCAAATATCTTTAAACATGGCCTTTGCATTACTGTAAAAAAAAAAAAATTAGAAGAGAATAAACACATTTACATTGACCAGAATGTTCTAAAAGGCCTAAAGGCCTTAGGGGGAATAATTTCATCCTGTTTTTAAATCACTGCCTTGCATTCCACAGTAAAATTATAATTGATTCTCATCCCAAACTGTAAATATCTCTGATTCAAGAGCAAAAATTCATTGTAGGTAGCCTCTCAGCACTTGTCTTACAACCTCAGAACCGTACACCTGAAAAACACAGAACATTCTTTTCTGCCATACAGTACTGACCTCTATCTCCCTTAACAGCCAACAAAAAACGTTCACCTTGCCAACATTTACAATGCCAAACTGAACAGGCATATTTTAGACAAGAATATGGAACTGAAAGGTCCCTCCTTGTCTTTCTCTTTTTAAACAGTCTATAAAATATAAGTCATACAGGATTTCTGCTTTATCAGTATCACTTCCAGTGTTAAATCAATTGTTAATCTTGTGTGTTTTGTCCACACTTTGTTCATTTAATCTATAACTTTAACTGCAATTAATGTGTGACTGAGAACAAAAGGAATTATCTGAAGTGTTGGGGAAAAAGGAACAGAGAAAGAGAATTTGAGTCCAAATGTTTTGGATATGTCAGAGAACACATCTAACTGCTAAGTACTGTTCAATTGTAAGCTAAGGCTCTCCAAAGAATAAATATTCTGGCTACACAGGAAAAAGTATAAGGACATGAGACACCATAAAGGATATGTGTATTCTGCCTGACTTATTTAAATTGATAAAAGAAGAAGCGCATTTATAAGAACTGCTTTAGGTTTTGCATTTATCAGTGTCCTCAGTTTTACCTCCATTACAGTCCTGACAGAATAATTAATTTCAGCCAATCAGTCATTTAACAAAAACTCACAGGTGACCTCAAAATAACACATAATCCACCAATAACCAGTCACAACAACAATCTTCAAATTCCCTCTGAAAGGAAAATTAAGTCAGCTATGTGTGGCTTGGGGCAGCCTAAGCTGTAAATCTCTCTTTTCTGATCTCTTCATATAGATGAAAGAGTAGTACCGCTCTGGATTACATGGAACAATTATGTGTTCTGAAAACTCACAGAATTGGGTTTCAGACAGCTTTAATCATTAACAATTAACTGCATCTTTTGCCACCCTGTAATAGTTCCACCAATGCCTCTGAACACTCAAGAATTGCTTTAAGAAGCCCACTCTTTGCATTTAGGTTTATGGATACTAAAAGGTCTGCTCTCATTTGTCAACAAATCCAAACAGAGGTCATTTATCTGAATGAAAGATACCCACTTTCCCCCTCTACAGCATCTTTAAGAAAGACAGAGCAGACTGAACACTTGAGTAGGCTCATTCCTACATGGAAGAAACAGTTGATGAAAACATGGCTCTGTCTCTTTTTTTAAGGATGTAAACTTGTCATACTGCCCTTAAAACTAGAAGTAATTTTCCTTAGTAGTACTGTCTTTCCTATTCCAAGGATGAATTTTCTAGCTTGCTTACAACAGCCTTTCCTTGGAAATTTCCTACCAGCACATCATACCCAGCAGAAACAGCAATGTGGATACTAAAAAGCCCACAAGCACTATGGGGTCAGTCTTTAGAAACACAGTAAAAACCTCCTGGTGCATTTCCTATACTACAATTCTCATCACTGCTACCCATAGTAGTGAGTCACTAAGGAGAAATTTTATTAAAACCTTGGTGTAGAGAGCCACTCAGGCTGCAACAAGATATATAAAAAGTCCTTACTGTCCAGAAAATGTGAAGGTCCTGAAATATAAAAAGGCTCTATACCTAGAAAGATAAACTGACTATAGTTTTCAGTTCAACCAAGCAATGTAACTGTTAGTTAGACAAAAAAAAAAAAAAAAAACCAAAACACCACCCACTTCATAATATTTAGTTTTGTTTTTAATTGCTCAAACAAAGCACCTTGTGCCAAGGGTACCATGCTTTCATTTAGGATCACTGAATTATTTTCCTCATATTCCCTAGCACACAAAAACTACCAGGCAGCAAAGCTTTCATGGCAAATCTAACACCAAGGAAAGAGCTCTGAAATAGAGAGAAGCAGAGGAAATCAATCCAACAAAAAAAAAAAAAAAAGATGAACCCCACCTCTTCAAGGCTGGTATTATATCATGAGGCAAGTAACTGAGTTGTTGCAAACTCAAGGATACACAATTGGCAAGAATGTACTATAAGCAAAGAACGGTAGAGGTAATAATTTACTAGACCGAGAGATATATTTATGAAAACTGGACAAGATTTTGGACATGTATATCATTCATCACATCTGAAGCAGAATCAGCAACATTTGATGTAAATGCTAGTTGAAAAAAACTGCTAGGAATTTAGCCAGATTATGCTAATCAGTGAGATAATTTGAGAAACAAACAGTTCATATCTGTGGCATAGAGACAAGCGTTAACAAGAAGAGGGTGCAGGGCTCATGCACACCTAAAATCACAATTTTATCTTTCCTATTTGCTCCTCTAGGCAAGTAACAGCTTTGCCTACAGCTCAAGCAAGCCTGGTGAGATAGCTGAACTAAAAATCAAGAAAAGATTCTTTACAATAAACACATTCTAACTTCAACAGAATGAGCTAATGTTTTGAATTGGCAGCGACTATTTCAGGACTCGATACTGAATTTCCAGAGAAACTGTGCCATGGCAGATTAATACTGTCTGTGACTGTACAACTTCTTGACTTTAAACTGCCTTCTAGCTGTCACTCTGTTCCCACAAAGACTAAGTCAGGTATCACAAAAAGTTAATTGCTTTAAGCCATTTGTTCTGAAACAAAAGGGCTGGTTTACAGCCCCAAGCAAAGTTTGTCACTGCTACCTGTAAAGCAAGGATTGTCTTTTTCAAAGGCACCCTAGATACAACTTGTCCCCAGCAGAAGCTCATATGAGCAGAAGGATTTTCATGAAGATGTCTCTAAGGAGTTCTGTCTTGGAGCACAAGCAAGTATGATGTGGAGCTCCATTATCACTAGCACATTTTTCAACAACCAATGTAAAATTAAGCCAAAGTCATAAATTTAGTAAGGTTTATCATTAAAAAACATGCACAATTATTAAATATTCTCCTTGGTTTCGAGGTTACACAAGCATGATTCAGAAACCACATATGGAAGCTACCCAGAAAGTTAATTTTGAAGCAGGAAATCTTTGTTATCTCCTAGAAAACAGAGAATCAACAAATCAAGTACTGGACTGAAAGGGTAGTTCCCTTCACCTGCTCCTCTGGTGGAGAAGGAAAAAGACAGACAGACATAGTTTGATCAGTTTGAACATGAGAATTGTGAATGTAAGGCAACTGTAATTTCTTCAGAACAAAAATAATTTGAGAAAGTACATGTGCTAACATTGATCCACAGCATAGAAGATATTTGTCCCATGCACATCTGCTACAGAATCCAGCGGATCAGTTTTGAGTAATTGGCACCGTAGCCAGAGCTCCTACCACATGTTATGCTCTTTATTCAGTCCAGTCACTCAGAAGATACGTAAAGATGCAGTCTAAATCTTAACAGAGCTATGCCAGAAACCCTACACAGACCTTTAAGATTTGTTTCCTAGTTCTGTTTCGCCTTTTTTCCCCTTTTATCTGAAAGAGATCTATATAGCCCTCTTCCAGCATGCTCTTCAAATGTGCTTTAACTTTTAATCACAGCAACTCAATCAAGAAAAGATGCAGTAGACAATTGCACAGTAAAAATCGAGAAATATTTCATACCTTGTTGGTGCAGAAAAAAACTTCCATACTGACCAAGAGTTCCATATTTGAATAAAATAAAAAGCCTGTTGTTTACTTGACAGAACAGGTGATTGTATTTAAACTAGACAGGTTGTGATAAACCATCTGAGCTACCAATTGCTGACTGCTTATTTTTACATTCCAACCACAAAATGTTGGTACCTTGACAGTCATTAACCACTTCTAAGGCTTCAATGAATCAGCCATGCTGCAACAAAAAGTGAAAACTACCACTTTGTTTCCCTATAAATGTAGATTGCAATACCCAAGACAGAAATAAACCAAGCAGTGCTGCTGGGCTGCACTTCTGAAAATTAAGTACTTCTGAAATGACTGAAAATTCCTGTAACCTGTGTTTTAGTTAGGTTATCGCACTTCTCTTTCCACGTTACAAAAGACTTTTGGGTTTTCACACTTTTGACATTTCTAAGTGAGGTTTTCCAGTATAGCTAGATCTTTTTCAAAGAAAAATTCTTGGTTTGAATTAGTCCAAGAGGTCATTAACCTTCACTCTTTTGGAATGATACGTCACAAGGGATTCTGTGTTCTCAAGATCAAGTGCAAAAACCAAAAAAGAGACATGAGGACTGAGCTGTCTGGGCACTCAGAAGTATCCTTACCTCAGATCTGGACTGAGTTACATGGGAGTGAAGATCTGGTAATACCTTTTCAGTGGCCAAAGGAAACTTGCTAGAAGCCTGCCCTGCCCATCTACCTCCATAAAAACAGCCACAATGTAGCAGATAATTTATCAATTTAGCAAATGAGAAAATACTAGTATTTCATAGTAGTACTTAAGAGACCTGTTTAATAAATAACACATTATCTTCAGGTATTTTTTAAAATATGCATATTGTGTTTCTAAAAGCTATACAGAGCATAAGATTAAATAGTGTATTTTGTTAAGTTGACAATAAATTCCCTTTTAATAAGTCACATTGCAAAGGAGCCATTAGTATTATTGGATTGCACACATTTTAGAATTCCTGGGAGTGAGGAAGCAATAAACTTTTCTTTTTTTCTCTCTCTTTAGGGGTGAAAGAGGAGACTAAGCAATTCAGTACTCAGAAATTTAGTTAGAAAAAGTTACTTTAGTAAGACTTGAGAAGGCAGATATCATTTGCAGAAGTAGGTATACATGAGATCTATACAAGAATAATCCTTACAAATGCAGAAAGAGAGCAGGGGCAACTTGGAGAGTTTATAAACTTTTCTTTCACTTTCTCTGTGCAGAAATGTTTACTAATGTAAATATAAATTTATTATTCTAAATACAAAATTCAGAAGATATGAAAATCAAGGATATCATACCTTGTGTACGCTGCATGGTTTGGATCTTACTTGCCCTCAGGCCAGATTTACTCCTGAGAAGCCAATTTTATTTTTTATTTTAATGCATAAATGTTGATAGACATAGACCAGGCTGTATCCAAACATACATCAATATGGTATTACCATGGTTCCATTGTACAATAATATATATTCAAACAAGTCTGGTCTTGTCATGATTGATTAGTCTTTACAAAAGACAAAAAATTCTCCTACTAAGCATAACTAATCGTGATTACATTTCAAAGGCAAGAGGTGATTTTCTCCATAGTTAAATAAATTGTTTTGTGGGCTGCCACTACAAAACATAATATCTCTATGTTGGCTCTCAAAATGGTGCCAGGGCCTTTATGCAGTGCTCATTTGAAAACAAAACACAAACAATCAAAACCCCCCCAGAAACCCCACAAACAAAAAACCACCCCCAAATAAACAAAAAACAACAAAATCCCCAAACAAACCAAAAAAGAAATAGCAAAAACTTTATAAATTTTAATAACTGTTCAATTCCTTATTTATGAATTCCCTTGACTTTCACATTTCCTTTACTCCTTTATAGATATTAACAGTCTCCACATTTTGGAGAACTAACCCAGAGAAGCGAGAGGGCTGTCATTAGAAGTCCACAGGTTTAGAGCATTTCAATCCTTAGGCTAATGTCAACAAAGATATTACTGGATTTTTAAAAGTACTGAGTGTCCATAAAACCATGTAGTTCATGAAAGATGCAGATGTCATAGAAAGAAAGTAACTCTACGTACTTCAGACTCAGGTAGCCAAAACATAACTCATCCAAATTAGCAGACACTTTAAAACATAGGCCTCAGTGATTTGACTCTAATTAAATAGAAGTTGAACTCACAGCCAGGATTAGAAGCCACAGGGGATCCTTTGATCTTGGTTTCTCAGGCTAGGCTGCTTTTTGCACTACCACACTTTCCTTCACTTCAGCAACTCTTATGCCTGTTTCTTTAGCAGAAGAGCCAAATCAACTACAGGCATGTGGTTGGGAAGGAATTTTTGGCATCTCTACAAACATGCACAAATGGTATTATCTTCAACAGATGAAGACTGGAATTTCCAAAGTCACAAGCCCTTCTAAAGCTTTGGTCCACTGGACCCTCATAGTCCATGTTTTTTTCCAAGTATTTTATATAGGTCAAGCATACTTTAAATTGTTTACACAATGTGTGCACAGTGGCACATCCAAAATATAGGCAGTATAGTATTGCAGAAGACAATAAATAAAACCTTAAAAAGCTGACAATATATGGATACTACAAAGCTAACACTCTCTATGAATACACTTGAAGGGAATTTTGTATTCTGCCTTTATAAGTAATCATTTCTCCTTCTGCCACAAAGCCCTTTTGCAAAATTAGTACAGACTATAGGGTCCTCCTAAAAAATAGCATGAGCAATGTTTAGCTTACGAACTTCAGATATGCACTTAGATAATTTTGAAGGGACAAGTGTAAAAGTAGTCTTTAATAATCTCACAGTAAAAAGGATTCATATTTTGTCTTCATATGTAAAAAACTAGACATACAAAAAAATAGAAAACTGTAACTAATTTGTCAGAGAGATGAGTGTCAGGGAACTCTAATACAGTAATACATGCAAAATTTAGCAGAAAGTTTACACTTAGTATAAAGGCCCCAGTCCAGCAGCTGGCACATTTTATGTCACCTCTACTCCAAGAAATTGAACATGCAGCACCCACTGCGCAGGTAAGGCTATATGAGAGTCCTATGGCAACACAGAATTGGTGTAGACATCCCCAGATCACCTGCTTTCCAAAAAAAAAAAAAACAAAAAAAACAAAGTGCAACTTTAAAAGAGCAGTGATCAGAAGGCTTTCAAGTACCTTAGCTCTCTCCCAATACATGAAAGCAGATGTAATTTCAACCTAATTTAACTGTACTAAACTACACAGGAACATCTTACTGTATTACAATAGGGCCAGAATTATTCACTCTCTCTTCACCATTGTAAAAGGTCATAAAGGTTATTTTTAAAAGATGTTTTTTTAAAAAAATCTGATCATTATTCTCAATATGCTAATATAAGTGACCCTTACTAGGTAATAATAATCTAATTAAATTACTCCGTGAGCACGTTCTCATAAAACTATTTTTGAAGCTACTGAACAATGTATACAAAAATTGAACAATGTGTATTAAGCTGTTTACTTTGGACTGGATCTGTACAGGCTATTAGAATCATAGGATGGTCTGGGTTGGAAATGACCTCTCAAAGGTCACCTAGTCCAACCCCCCTCTGGAGTAAGCAGGGGCATCCTCAACTAGATCAGGCTGCCCAGAGCATCGCTTTGAATATGTCCAGGGGTGGGGCCTGAACCACCTCCCTGGACAACCTGTTCCAGTGTTCCATTATGCTCATTGTAAAGAACTCATTTCCAACATCCAATCCAAATCTGCTCTTCTCTAGTTTGAAGCCACTGCCCCTCATCCGATCACTGCAGGTCTTTGTAAACAGTTTCTCTTCATCCTTCTTGTAGGCCCCCTTCAGGTACTGGAGGTCGCTATTAGGTCTCCCAAGAGCCTCTTCTTCTCCAGGCTGAACAACCACATCTCCCTCAACCTGTCTTCATAGCAGAGGTGCTCCAACTCCCTGATCATTTTTGTGACTCTCCTCTGGACCCATTCTATCAGGTCCATGTCCTTCCTATATTGAGGGCTCTAGACCAAGATGCAGTACTCCAGGTGAGGTCTCACCAGAGAAAAGTGGCAGAACCACCTCACTTAATCTGTTGGCCACACATCTTTTGATGCAGCCCAGGATGGAATTTGCCTTCTGGGCTGCAAACACACACTGCTAATTTGTGTATTTTTCATATTTGAAATTAATAACACAAGTCCAAAGAGTATTGAAAGCTCTATCAAAAACCTATAATAAAACTTAAAATGCCTGATGCAACAGACATTCTCCATAGCCAGTGGTACATGGATGTAGGATGTAAGATAGCTGTAGCCATCATTAGCAAGGGAAAGCTATCCAATTAACCAAATAGAAAGAGGGAGTCACATTACAATTGTTCCATTTGGAATAACATTGGAGCAAAAAGGAGAATTTCTCAAAGTCTCTTGGCTTGTTTCATAATGGGCTTGTTTTTGCCATCACTTTTAAGGATACTCTTACTATCAACGGTCACCTCTCTGAAAACTGACCTCTCTAGAGAGAGGTTTTTTTCACTTTGACAGTAATACAAAGAAAGGAATGCTGCCTGAGAGAGAAAGAGAAACCACAATAAACAGATTTAAGTCTACTATTCCAACAGTTACGTTTAATAGTAAGAAATAAACTGAGGGAGACAGGGAGGGAAAAACAAAACAAAAAACCAAACCAAAACAAAACTCTGCTATGGCCAGCATAGATTAGAAAATATTAGCAGGCAGAAATTTTTTAGATTATTTTAGCACTTTAAGCAAAGCATGTTTCTGATTACATTTTGGATGTTCATTTTGGGATGCTCCATAGGCCTTACAAAACCCTTACTTACTCTTGAATGACCCAAGAGCTGAGAAAATGCAGTAGTTTTGTTTATGATGTGAAACAGTATTTTTATTACTAACTGGTGTATTAGTTAAAATACTAACTGGTATATATTGCTATAACTGGTAGCAAGCCTTATGTTCATAGAGACAGAATAGAATTCTGAGAAGAGAGGCCAGACCTTTGAAAGATACTAGGACTGGTAAGTTGCTTTTCATTGGCATTGTGGTTAACATTAGCTGAGTTTTCAAACAATGAAATGTTCTTATTTCATGTAAGTCAAGAAGCTAAATTGCTTATAAAACTCAGCAAAAATAAGTGGTTTGAGTCAATATCACTCCAGGTAACACACTCTGGTTTAGGACTGAAAATAAAATCACTCATTCAGAATCTAAAAAGCAAGCTCTGCAGAGTTTTCGAAAATATTTCTTCCTTCTGGGCTTCAAGTTAAGCTCCCTATTTAAGAGATATCTCGGCAGGACACAAAAATTTGAAATAACACAGTTGCAAAGACTGTCAGTTCTTTACCTGGTGTAAAATGATAAGTCTCACTACAACGACATTGACAAGCCATTAAAGAATACATGTATGAAAAAACTTCTTAATCACACATGATTTTTTGAGTCACGTGAAAGGTCCTTAGCATAAAGTTCTCTAAAACAAAATTTCTTGGCACTGAACTGAAACTGTCCAATGAGTAGTTTCAACACTCAGCCCAGTAATTTGATAAAGATACAGTGATGTCAACGAAAATTCATTTGAATAGGCTTTAAATCAGAACAAGAGTCACAAGGATAGATGAGTAACCTTGATTAATTTCTTCATTCCTATGCAACAGTACTAAACAGTGTCCTTGCTAATGCCTAAATTTAAATGAATGACTTATTCTGTGTGTGATCCCCAGGAGATTAATCAAGAAAACAACTGAAGAATGGAAACCAGTCATCTATTTTACAATCTTATCAGAAGTTATAAATTTTCAAAACTTTCCCATTATAAACATATTACAGTAAAGAATTCTTTACCAAAGGGTCTGATGAGACTCTCTCAAGTCAGAATAGAGGCTTCACATCACTTCAGTGTCTTAATATGTCATATGATATCCAAGCAAGCAGCAATATATAGTTTTCCCCATTCCTACTATTTAGTGTCTGTGATTTTATCTACAACTTCTCCTTTGTGCATGCAAGTGTGTGTGTGTGTGTGTTGTCATGCCCCAAGCAGCTCTGTGGAGTTCTCAGGGTTGAAGAAGCTCTTTTATTGTAATCAGTTTTCATTACAGTCCTTTGATCTCTCTCCATTCTTTGTATACAACACTTCATCACCTTTATTTTCTGTCATAATTGCATGTGAAAGATTTCTCCTTTGATAGACCCTGAATGCTAAATCAGTATCGAAAAGAGTGTTGAAAAGTGTCATGTGCTCTGTCTGCTTTAGAAGGCATCCCATACACCTGTGGAAGACAAACAATTTTTCAGTGATATGACATATCTATCATCCATCCACAGGATATGAGCTGTTCTGTCTGCTTAATAGCAAGGGGGTATGCATAGGAAAATAGTAACTGCTGAAAGAAATGTGTAGCACATTGCAAACTGTCTGGCAGCCCTCCCTAAGCCTCATCTCATTCTGGCCTGCTGATAATTCACAGACTGTGTTCCTGTGCGCTCATCACTCCAGCAGTAAGAGCAGCTAGATGGGGCTCCCTGTCTCTGCTCCCTGTCACACTGTCATTCAGGTGTGTCTGTCTGCCATCACCTGCTGACAGAGCCACATGTGTCTCAATTACAGCATAGGCCTCCATTCACACTGCTGATGAAGATGTTCAATCTGTACTGGCTAATAGCATTCTCCCTTAGACGTGTCTTTTGGGGCTTGTGAAAACAGACACCAGGTGCTATTGGCTGCTACAGAATAATGTTTCTCACCATAGTTTTGGTAGCAAATTGTCAGTGGCCTCTTCTCTACAACTCCTAGCTTCTGCTATTCCCTGCAATAGTAAAATACAGTGAAGGAGTTTGTTTCTGCCCCACTGCCCCCCACTTTAATGTGAAGACAAGTGATTAAGAAGCAAAACTGTGAAGTCTGCTATAATACAATGTCTAAGTAGTTTAATTCTCCTTTACATTACAAACTCCATTCATTTCTATAACCAAAGATGTTTTTAACACTGCCAACACAGTAGTGATGACATACATTCAGCTTATTGGGGGGAAAAAAAAAGTACAAGGAGAAAAGTTTGTTGGAAGATGATTCCGATACGACCGTTATCCATGTAACCCACATAACCAGGGAGCATAACATTCCGTGGTGCTTGACCACAGATGATACACAAATTATTATTGCCTATATGCCAGATTTTCCTTTTTGTGTTCTACATTCCCCAGAGATTCAAGCTTTAATATCTATATGTGCTTCAGTAAGCATTATGTTACAAGGATTTATACCTAGAAGTGATTCTGCGCTAGGATTATGCAGAATGTGAAAAAAATAAATATACAACCACACTCTGTGGGACCAATGTGTGGAAGAATAGTATAACAGTATAATAGTAGTAGCAATACTAATTAATAGTAATAGTAATAAGGTGTTATGCAGTTTCTAAGTGCTCAGGGTTGTTGAAGATAAAGTAGGTTATTAGGTAAGATCTTTCATGCATCTATGGAATACAGTAGTATGTAAGCAGGTATAAACCTACATATGTGGCCTTGGTTGAAAACTCAGGAATAAAAAATGAGCACTATAGAAAGAAAGGAATTTGCAAGCAGCAATTTTTACTATTTAGGAAAATTAAGCCTAGATCTCTTGAAGTGCAAATAAAATAAATTAATAACAAAATTTAAAAATCACAATTGTATACTGTGATCATCATATCAGGCTGTGAAACTTTAAAAAATAAATTACCTTGTAGAGCTTTCCATTTGGAAAAAAACTTCACAGACTGAAGCAAATAATCTCCAGTTCTCTATAGAAGAGAAGCCTATACAGGAAAAATAGGAAATCTGTCTGGAGTCCTCACTCTATCCCAGCTTAAGATCTAGACATTTGTCATTATCTCTGGTAACAGACAGAAAATGAAGCAAGCTAAGCCAATAATTTGTTCTGAAAACAAAACAAACCAAAATCCATAAAACCAAACGAAAAACCCCAAAACCAGCAACAAATTTGTAGACATAACTTTAACTCACATAAAATCTTTTTGAAAAGTAGATTCTTCTGCTGTGCAAGTTAACACACATTTAATTACCCATCTTTCTATAATTAAAAAGTAATGACTGTACGCTTCCATTAAATAGGGGATTGTCTTCAGTTTTAGAAATGTACTTTCATTCAACAGACTTTAAAATCAATAGTGCTTCATTAATAAATCAAGATCCACATACTGTAACTGTACAGTAAAATCAAAGTAAATGGTATTAATAGTAAGTAGAATTAATTTGATACTTTTGCTTCTGCAAGGATACATCTTTGTTCAGATTTGTTGTTTCCCAAAAGTCACAAATGATAAAAGAGGTCTACAGCATTTAAACTAAACAGATCACTAAACTTTAATCAGTGGGATTAAAAATTATAATATCCATCCACAAGCAGACCAACACAAGTAACATACTAAAAATAAAGCCACAGCTATCTATCTCTGACAGTATTACAAGGAAACAAATCTATCTGACATGTAAGTACAAATAACAGAGTCCTTAATACTTCAGGGCTCCACTTAGCACATGTTCAGTTCTACTCTCTATCAACAATCTCTTTATGCGCTTTTCCTAAACACAAACTGACTGATTGAAGGATAGTTACCATAAACTAAAGAATATTGATGCTAAGTTATTCCTCTTTGAACTCAGACAAGTTATTGTACAAACTCCTTCTAGATGATGACCCTCAAAACACCAGAAAGCAAGATTATTATTCAAGAACAAGGAATAGTTGTAAGACTGAATACGGAAAATGAAATGCAAGGACAGTCATGTAGACTCTGTTTGGATTTAATCTTTTCAAGATTCAATATATTAAATTAAGCTCAAGACCATTCACATACAACTAGCAGAAATAGCTAATAATAATTTGGTCTGACAAGTGAAAGAGGAAAGTAAATCTAGTCCCCTCTCCTCCTTTTTTAATTTTTAAAAAGGCATAGTTTGTGACCTTAGCTCAACAAATAAGAAATCTTAAAGCTGCAATTACTTTGTAGTTAGATTTCTTGCTTCTTTACTTCTTCCCCTCCCCAAAGTGGACACAAATGCTGACCTGTTATTTTGTTTTATATCCAGTCCCATTCCTGGTTTTGTCAAAGATAACTGGACTAAAGAGCCAGGGAAATAAAAATAAAAATACTCATACCATAAAGGCAAAGTCACAGTAGCAGGCTGTGTGGCTGCCTGAATTGTTAAGAAATACAAACAAGTACATATTTATATGTATGGAAAAGACATTAAATCCCAGCTAGTAACCTTTGTGCACAGTTCTTCACTCTGTGCAGTTCTGCAAATTTTAGAAGTACTTTTATTTTAAAAATACAATGAAATAAAATAATTACACAGGAAAGGAAATTAAATTCTCAAGTAAGGTCGATCGTTAGGATCTTCCTATCTCAAAAAGTAGGATTAGAGTCATAAGAGGAAGAAACTTTTCAAAGACAAGAAAACTTATAATTTCTGTCATTGTTTATTAATTTAAATGGAAATATATGAAACCTGAACAGAACCTTTCTCACTTTCATATTTCTCTAATTAATCTTCTAATACAAACTCTCTTTTTAAAGTCAAATACTTGAGAAGTTCTTCTTTGGTGTTTTTCCTTACATCTCACACGTCTCTGTTTCTATCTCAATTTCTGGAAGATGAATCTCCATTTTCTTGATAGTCTAGTCTAGTCTTAAGTCAAATCCTTAAGGCACAAAAACTTCTGAGTATACCTTTTAGTAGCAGTAAAGCTACCAAATGGTTTCTAGTTTTGATCTCTGTGAGATTTTTATCTCAAAGAAGTATTACAGAAAAAGCAACTGTTGGCAATATTTATAACAGCTATTGGGAAGATTTAATGTTTTACGTAACATTCTTGTTTAGTTATATTAACAATAACATTCCTTGTTAGAATACAGAATTGTAACAGAAAAAAGTTCTAGAGTTTTAAAGTTAAGAGATAAGCAACCAAGACAGACAAAAAAAAAAAGAGAGAGAGAGAGAAAGAAAACAGAGATAGACAGTGATTAAGTAATTTGCCTAAGGCTATATAACAAGTCAAAAGCAGAAATGTGAACTGGAAACAATTCCCCTAGCTTTCCAACAAACTTCCTGAACAGAAGAATATCCTGAGATTTTAAGTCTAGCATGAAAAAGCTCTCCAATGAAAGATTAGTATTAGCCTCACTGCCAAAAATCTATAGAAATCCTAATCCTGACTCTTTGCAATTATTTTAAATACTGCACATGCACATGTGTGTGCAAGTAGCTGTAATCTGCTGCCTCTCGGCTAATCATCAGCATTGCCTCACACTTCCATAGGATGAGAACTGTAAAGTGAAGCCGATCAAAGCTGTCACCCGTGGGTCACCGGAGTCAACACTCTTGATTATACAAGAGGATGCTCTGGATGCATCTGCTGACATTAAGTAAATAATCATTATTTATTTTTTAAAAACATTTCATAAAGAATTTTAACATGAAAAATGTTCTACATGAGAGAAACACTTCAGGAGAAAAGTGACATACTAGAATGATTGCATTTTAAAAAGTATTTATTCACCACAGCTATTCAATGTGATGTAACTTGAGTTATGGACTCATCTCTCTCTTAATACAGCTTTCCCATTGTGTAGAAATGCCAGTATTGTGTAGAGGTGTTAATGCAATAAACACAACTGAAAAATAAAACCAGTCTGTAAGAAATGAAGGGATCCATATCTGCATAACACACTTAAATGAATAAATGACTCAAAACCAAACCAAGTGGAGATGCCAGTAGAACAGAAAAATGTGCAAAAAACTCAGTATCACTGAATATCATTGCTCTTTCAACTCAATGTTAGTGGCCATTTTCATGTATTATACCATTACAGCTCTTCTCTGCCCAAGATCAGATCGGCATTTGACCATCTCCACACTCCTTTAAATCAAATCTGAACACTTTCTGACATTACAAGTCCAGTAGCACTTCACAAGAGCCTCCTAGCTGTTAAAATATTGTCTACTTCCATAAGATTGTAATCAACAAACATCTTCTGTTATCAGACATCCAGAAAAAAACATAATTTGTAAGATTATTTACAGTTGTTACTTTGCTAAAGCTCACAGCTGTCTATTAATAAACCAAGTCACACAAAGAGGGTATGATCTCATCTAAGAGACTGCCTGTGCATGCCATTGGCTGAGGTACTGCATATTTATATATTCAGGTTAGATTAATTAGTTGTATTTGCCTCTCTTTCTGCAGAGATTTTATCTCTTACTTTCAGTATATTAAAATATCAAAGACATCAACCTCGTTTTTGTAACTGGGCTGCTGACAGTCTACCTGAAAGACAGGCCCAGTCTTGCATAACCACACACTCAAATTTTAATAAAAAGTCAGTCAGCTTTCTTTCTTGCAGCAGAAGACTTGCCTACTTGAAGACCAATTTGATTCACGATGCCACAAATACTTCCTTAAATCAGAATTGTTATTTTAAGGACCTTGCTACTAAAAATAGATGTGAAATATATCAACATTCAGGCCAGCAAAATAATAAAAATTTAAAAGTTTACTTTGGAAAAGTAAACATTCTTCCATAATATCACAGCAAAACTTATCTTGTTTAGCTCTTTCAATCTGACTTATAATGCAGCAGAGAGTTCTTCTGAATGCATCTGATGCAAGAAATTAGCATGAGGTACAGAAGCAGTGTTTGGTTTTAAAAATAGCAATAGAACACAAAAAAAACCCACAAAATTTTCTAATATGATTTATTTTTAAATGCTAAAACCTATTCAGTTACATAGCACACAAAACAAATACAAAGATATTTATGCAACACACTGTACTTTCACCATAGATTTTTAAAACCAGAAAATTTTCCCACCACTTACAATTACATCCTAAGTAAGGATGTATTCAATATACTGATATCTAACTGAAAGATGGACAAAGCAATCTGTAACCACTGATCTGCTACGTTAGCTTGAGCTGTAATCTACCCCAGTTAGCCAGATGGAGATTATCCTGTCATACCCTCACAACATTATCGCTTGTTTGAAATTTTTTGAAAAACATTCAGTCTGGAAATAATAACAGAGTGAAGTAATAGGTTTATTCATTTATATACAAGCTTGAATAAGAGAGCATAACCTCTTCCTAACTGTTACCTAAAGGCCTATCTCAGTGGAGATCATGTTTTATGTTCACTATGTAGAATCTTCTGCTCATGCTGAGAGCCAGCTCGTGTCAGCTATGGCACAAGCCATGAATGCTCAAACTCTGTTCAGTAGATCACTACTGGACCATATTGCTTTACTCATTGAAAGGATTAGCTGTAACTTGAACTTCAGGCCTCATTTATGTGGTACACTCATGGTTATGAATACTGAACGCCTAGGTCCAAGTCAACAGAAAATTCACTTTCACTCCCGAATTAATAAAACTAATTGTGACAACATGAAGTTCTACAGTAATCTCTCTGAATCCATTGCACAAAGCACTTTACTTCCCAGGCACAGAAAAACATGAAATCTTGCTTCAAATCTATAGCAAGTGATGAAATGAAATGGACATACAGAACAAACAAAATGCAAATAAAAATGGTTACTACACGAAAGATCTTACAATATCTTAGAGCGTGGCCAGCAGATTGAGAAGTGATTCTATCACTTTTTACTCTGCTCTGGCAAGATCTCACCTTGAGTACTGCATCCAGCTCTGGAGCCCTCCACACAAGAAGGACATGGACCTCATGGAGCGAGTCCAGAGGAGGGCCACAAAGATGATTGGAGTCCTGGAATACCTCTCCTATGAGGACAGGCTGAGGGAGCTGGAGTTGTTCAGCCTGAAGAGAAGATTCCAGGAAGGCCTAATAGTGGCCTTCCAGTACGTGAAGGGGTTCTATGAGAAGGCTGGAGAGGGACTCATTGCAAAGGTCTGTAGCGACAGGACAAAGAGCAATGGTTTTAAATTAAAGGGAGCTGTAAAGAAAAATGCTAAAAGCTCTCACATCATAGGAAATAAAGAAAAAGTAATACAAATAAAAACAACAAACAAAACCGAAAATAAAAACAAACAAAACCAACAAAAAAAAAAAAAAAAAAAAAAAAAAAAAAAACAAACCAAAAACCCAAAACACACAACTTCCCCCCCCAACCAAACCATTCCAAGACTTGTGTGTACAGAATACCAATAAACACAGGAATGGGACGTTTAAAGAGAAGAGGAACTGCCTCCAACTAAATAGCAGCAATTTAAATGCCCTGCTTCTGCCTGATAAGGTACAAACTATCCAGCTAAGCTGTCCAGAGATGAAACTAAAAAAACTGACACTGGCAGACTCTCTGGGTTTAGCAGAGCTTCTTCATTAATTATCTAGACATTGACACTGCTACTGTGAACTCCCAACTATACAGAGCAAGAAAAATTCATTTGGTCACGAGAACTTGAAAGTTAAAAAAAAGCAAAGCTGCATTTCACTGCATGCAGCATTTGTATGCGTATCTACAGGTTTTTAATGTCACTTTACAGTTAATAATTAGCCCTTCTCTGGCCCGTACAAAGAGTGCCACTGAGACAAAGAAAAACGTTAAGTGTGTTAGCTATACTTGCCACTGGTATAAATAGTCAAAGGGATGATTAATGAATGAGGGGGAGAATTAAACAGAGCAGTGAACAAAGACAAAGCCCTTTTGCTTGGCTGCCCACAAACCAAGACAAGCTGCATCCATAAAGAAACTACAGAAAGTGACAAACAAAAAATCAGCTTAATAGACAGCTCATGAAGACTTTATTTAACCCTACATTATGACAGCCTCAGAGCTTTATTAACACCCTGACATGTTAAGATGCCAGGGTCATTCGAGGCTAAAACACACATTTGTTGGGGGTAAAGGTGGAGAAAAAAATGCACATTTTTGTGCCACATAAAGAAAAACAGAGAAGGCCCAAATAACTTAAACAACACCCCTCTGTTCTCCTTTGCGGAGCATGCCAAAACCGACATTTTAAAAGAATTGTTTAGAGATGTCAAACAAAGCAGATGAAGCACTAACACAAGCAGCCCAGGAGAAGTAGCTTGACAGGCCTTATCCTTCTCTGCAAATGGCTACCATTTTAGACAGATGCCTTTCAGATTAAAAAAAAAAAAATGTGACAGCTTTTAAATTTAAAGCAAGTTATACTGGTTTTTTTTCCCCTTTAAATGAGCTCATGAATGTTCCCAGCTACTCTCCACAGATTACTACAGATACCAGATATCCTGTATGACCAAATATCCATTTATGATTTCTGAATCCTGCTAAGCATCTTTGATGCTTAGGCCATTTTCAAACTTTGACATTAGTATAGACAAATTAAATACACTGAATGTTATGAATATTACCTTGCCTTTTCTTCAGTTAGGTAGAGATTTTTGTTTTTCTTAAATAAAAGTAGTAACTTTCACAAATAGCCTATTCCCCTTTCATCATCAGCCCAATGCAATGGACAACTCTAATAAGCCTCTGATTAAATTGGATATACAGCAAAGTACAGAAAAAGAAAACCACTATTAAAATCCTGTGACACATCAGCAAGTGCCACAGTAAGACAGTGGGCAAAGAAAGGGAACTTTTTCCTCCATCTTATGCCATAAAAGTGCATAATCACATAAGTAATGCCATAAGTAACCACATCTTCTAATCAGACAACATAGTATGGAAATATTTAACTGTTACTAACAACGAGAATAAAAACTTCTTGTCGCTATAGATTCAATATTGTATATCCTCGCAATGTCAAAAAATTCTTTATTCTTTCTATACTGTTTACCTAATGAATAAATTGTATAATAGAACTGATCTGCGAAGCTTTTTTTTTTACTGAATTTTATATTCTTAGTACAGATATGATTTTCCTCTCAAATCATAATTAATATTCATTTAAGCTTCCTGTCCATGTTTTTTTCACAATACAATACCATTCTCTCATTCATTCTCCTACAGCATAGCCTCTTTTTGTATGTTTCACTACTTGAATTTCTCACTGCAATTTCTGTGAACGTAAGCTGGAGCAGAAAGCCATTCTATATATAACTTAAATTCTCCTCTGTACTATAATGTGACACATCCAAAACTGATACCTACGACTGGCAAAGAAATAATAAACAGCTTCATGATCTGAAAACAGAACATGCTCAAAACTTAACAAAAGCATTGAACATTTTCTGCTGAAATCCTTGCCTTCCTCTGCAAGAACAAACTTGCTTAGGCTTCTACTCTCACTTCCACCATATATATGCAATTTCTACAATATTTAAATTTTCTTCATTGACTGTATATTACCTCCTAAATCACAAAGTAAAACTTTGCTTCAAACTTCATTCAGAGATAACCGCAACTTTGTTTTGAGACGTGTCAATATCGGATATATGTTCAACATGTAAGGCAATCTGCAGTAACTAGGGCAATTTGTAGGAAAAACAATGTAAATTTTCCATTTTGAAGGACTCATTTTTATTCCCAAATGCTAGTAATATTAGATCAAAGTAATACAAGAATAATACAAATTACACTTTTATACTATGCCTTCAAGATAGCACTTTTTAAATACTCTGTATTTAGTACATGAAGTAAGCAGAGAAACATACAAAATCGTTCTCTTCCCTCCCATTTACATAGCCTTAGTTTGTGAGGACTCTTCAGCTATTTATTTATTCAAAAGAATGTCATCTATTAACTGAATCTGCATTGGTGAGTCCAGATCATACGCGGGTATTATTTGGACCAGCTTATACACTGCAAGAACTTTTTGAATTTACTGATGGCATTCAAAAGAGACTTAAAGAGAATTCACCCTCACCATGCCCAAATTCTCTCAAGTTTCAACACTGTTTTAATGTTATTTCCTGTATATATTTAAAATCACATTTTAGACAATCAGAATAATTTTCTGTATTCATTATATTTTTAGAAATCATTCCAAGTCAAATCTCAAATTAAACTTGAGTAACAAAATGCTCTCAATTCCTTTGAAATCTCTAGATGGATTATACATAATTCTACTGGTATATATCTCAAAATACAATGTGATATATAAAAGAAACATTGTAGAATGTGCCTGAGCCTTCCAAGTTGAAGTTCACATCCTGGTTCTGATTGAATATTAAAGGTGAGTAGATCTTCTTTTAATACCTTTCAGAAGGAGTTTCTTCTTTTGCCTATTGCAATTTCTTTAAAAAGATTTTATATAAATTTTGAAATTCAGGGGGGGGTGGGGTGGGGGAAGTTACATGATCTTCTCCAGATGTCCAAAGAGGTGAGAGACAACTCCAGGAAGTGTTCTGTATCAGTTCTCACACATGCCAACATACTGTTTTTACTTTAGGAATGTGGTAAATGCTGATCATCTGCGTTACTAAGAGGTATCAAGTTCAAGAGTAAAAGCCATCTTTTCCTAGGGAACTGGCAGAAGGAAGGGAGTAAGTAATCTCCCAGCCTTCAAGTACAATTTCTATAGGTACCTGCCACGTACACATCTAAGACATGCAGGCATTTTTAGTGCCTTGTCTTTCTGCAGCTGCCAATAAAGAAACTGTTGATCTCCTGTTCTGTTCTATCACTCATAGAATCACAGAAGGTTGAGGCAGAGTAGACATATTAGGTGATCTAGTCCATATCTCTGCCAGACGGTGAGATGTACTTAAGCGAATAAAGACTGGAAAAGGCTCTCCAGATTTTTCATGTTGTGACTTCACTCTCATACAAGTATCATTCTCTCACAGCTGAAGATTTAAAAATTATAACTGTGACACAGTCTATAAGCAAATAAAATAAAATGAAAACTTGAGACATTTATGACACATCTACACTGTCAAACATTCAAATTTCTGGACAACAAAACCCTTTTCCTAGACACGTATTTATTCTTGTCAACCCAGGCATGCATCTCACAAATACAGAGTCACAGGGGTAGAAGATCTTGTGAAATGAGTCACTGTGTTCAGTAAAGGTTGTTATCTTAGAATCATAGAATGTTTTGGTTGGAAAAGACCTTTAAGATCGCGAAGTCCAAACATTAATCTAGCACAGCTAAGTCCACCACTAAATCCACTAAGCACCACATCTACACATCTTTTAAATACTACCAGGGATGGTGACTCAAACACTTCCCTAGGCAGCTTGTTCCAGAGCTTTACAATCCTTTTTGTGAAGTTTTTTTTTCCTAATAACCAAACTAAATCTCTCCTGGTGTAATTTGAGGCTGTTTCCTTTTGTCCTATTACTTGTTACTTCAGAGGAGAGACTGGCATGCAGTTTACTACAACCTCCTTTCAGGTAGCTGTAGAGAGTGCTGCTGGCCACAATGCTTCTGATAGAAGCTAGGATGCTGTTGGTTTTCCTGGCCACCTGGACACACTGCTGGCTCATATTCAGCCAGCTGCTGACCAAAATCCCCAGGGGTTATTTTCTGCTGGGCAGCTTCCCAGCCACTCTTCCCTAAGCCTATAGCATTGCATAGGGCTGTTGAGACCCAAGTGCAGGACTTGAACTTGGCCATGTTGAATGTCATACCACTGGACACAGATCCTTGATCCAGTCTGTCCAGATCCCTTTGTAGATACTTCCTGCCCTCAAAATCTTAGCAGAAGAGTTTAATAAAGGAAAAGTCAAAAAGAAAATGACAAAAGGCTCTGTGATACTCAGTAATTTCACCCTCCCTAAAGACTTTCTAGTAGGTAGCCATGGAAGTAGTTTGGATTGGGTTTGTTCTGGTTGTCCCTTCAATAGTGACTGTTGCAGTAGCAAGTAGCACTCATGAAATTCTTCATTAAGTGAAAAAGAACTATTTATGTATCAATCCTGAAGTACAAAATAGTAGAATCATTTAGTACAGTTAGGTAAAATTTTGATTTCTTAATGAAACAAGAAAGTTGAAAGGAGTTGTCAAGAATCAAGCAAGAAAGCCCAGCCTTGCTTTCTGGCATCCTGTGTCACTTTTCAGCTTCAATTTATGAAATTCAACAAGAGCAAGTGTTAAACATTTTTGAAGTGTTAAATATACATGTATATTCCAGTGAAATGTAGGAGTCAAACTAACATTAAGCTCATACCTCATTTTTGAATTTTAACTAAAACATATATCATAGAGTTTCAGATAAAGCGCTACTTAGCAGCAAACCTGAGAAGCTGCTCACTTCAGCAACCTTTAGTGGTGCTACATGACAAGTAGAGCCATAAAGTAAAATAGCCTATTTCTTTTTCCCAAGAATGCATTTCTGAAATTTAACAATTAATTCTGTGCCTGTCTCACAGAGACGTAAGGACTATCCTAGACAGCAGGAAATTGCTCAGTGCTCAATCATAGCATTTTGATTACTAGTCTAGTTCAACACAGCTACAATTTTGGCTTTTCCAGCCTCCTTAATTTATTTTTAAGAGTTTTGTCTTCATTTGATCATTATTATTATTTTTTCACTGAGATATTTACTTCTCTAATCTGTTCACGTCAACCTGTAGAAAGCTGCAACATTTGAAAGAATGTAACCAACCCTACTGGGCAACTCAGAGTGGTGTCTGTTAATGATGAGTATGGCTTTATAACCTACCATTTACACTGCCTCCAGGATTTTTGGACATCAGCTAAATACTCAACAAGAATGCTGCATTCCTCTAGTATCGTCAGCTTTATCAGTATATATTTCAACCAATAGCTTACATAAAATAAATTAAGATCAGTAACAACTTCATTTGGCATCATTTTAATACATATGTGTCCTCGTTTGAGCCATGAGCTGCCCAGGGCAAAAGGACAGAAAGGTATTTTACCCCTAAGGGAGTAAAATAAAAAACACTTGCACAGACTTGGAGGTTAAACATGAATACTATTAACAAATATATACACAAACAGAGGCAGCTTCCCAGCTGAACCTAACCAGCCCTCGCTAGGTCAAAACCTCTCCCCACCTCAGCCTCAGCAGGCCCAGGAACAGGATGAACTGCCCCCAACGGGACAGGCTTACCAAGCCTCAATGCCCCCCACTTTAAGCCTCACTGCCCACCCCACGCTAGGCCAAAATTGCACAGCAAGAAATTAGCTTGCCAGCCAGGGCCACAGAGTGCTGTGAACTCCCCCCCCCCAAACCACAGAGATAACAGGAGCCATGCCTGGACCAGAGAGAAGGGAGAAAAAAGGGAGAATTGGCTATAAACTCTCTCTATATAGAGATTGCAGGGTGATGGCATGGGATAACAAAAATCATAATATCCCGTGTCCACCCTCTGGGGACCATCCAGCCACTTGCACTCTCAGGTACTTCTGGAGGACTTTCTTTATGATAGGACATTTAGTCCTTAACCTGTAACAACACGGCTATTGAGACTGCTATCAACACAGTGAACTTCAAATATATTTCCTGAGTAATTGGCAATTTGTATGCTCTGAAAGCAGCAGAAAAAAAAATATCAAGACTAAAACATTTAAGATATTGCTGTAAATTAAATATGTTGTTCCATTTTGATGCATATGGAATGTATTAAGTTCTGGGTCAATAACATGTAAATAACTTTCTCCCCCTTTGAGATATTATTTAGGTGCGATATTAAAATGGCAGAAAAATAAAGATGTATTCTCTTAGGAACATCTGATCTAGTTTGTCATAATTATAGTTTGGGAATTATTTTCACTTCAAAACAGTTTTGTTCTTGCTGAGAAGAGGATAGCAGTTTAAAAGCATTTTTACTCATTTACAAATACTGTAATGACTTTAATTGCATGTATTTCTAGTAAGTTTTTTCTTAGATATATTTAAAGACATTTAAATTTTATGTAATTTTGTGACAAAGAGATATTACATCTTTGTCTCTTCTCGATGTTTGTAGGTTGAGATGAACACACCAAGCTAAAGGGCCTTGTGAAGATAAGTTTCCATGACATTTACTATAACTCTTTTACATTACTATCTGGCTATTATATTTGTAGCATTCAGAGGGAAATATATATAAAAAAAAATATGTAAAGCTGGAATTATTTCCTTGATCACACTTGTTTTAAACACCATGCCACTAAATAGCTAAAAAATCATAAAAGTGAATACATAAAGCATGTAAAAGCTACAAGCCTACTTACATAAATTCTTAAGATTAAAGTAATAACTTCTAGAAAAAGGTGGGAGAAAACATACTGTAATAAATCTGTTTGTAATGGTATTTGGGTTCCAGCAACTGTTTTCATTGTTCTCAAGTGGCTTACATATAAAACAATACATTTGATGTATGATTTCAATCCCTTATGGAAAACTGTTCTATCTACAAGCAGCCTGTCAAACAAAACAAAAACAAAAAAGCAGCTCAGCACTAGGAAGAAATAAAATACTTATAAACAAAGTAAGGAGACCCTTGTCTTAAAGTCCATTTCAGACATTTATGAGGACCGGTTTGCCACAGAGAATTTGATGTGGGCCTGGGGACCAGGGGCAGGTGTACCACACTCTGAAACACCATTCACAGAAGCTGGATAAGAACGCATGCTTTTGTAAATAGCTGCAGGCATGGAATTACCTGGCAAGGAATATTAGCTTCCTTAGAAGCCAGATTACTCCCCAAATAAAGGACTGCTACATAGAAGGATGAAAGAGCAAGAAATTAAACAAAGGTACTATGGTGCTATTTTCATAGCTTAGCAGCTATAACCCTCATAATTTGACAAGATTTTCGCAAAGGTAGTTGACCTTTTTTGATTTTTAAAATGATTGCTACTGATCTGTCATACATAACACCACCAGTACAGTTCCTATTACCCAAAGACACCGTTTTCCAGTCATATTAGAGCAACACTTACCTGCTTTACCCAAGGTCAGACAACACTGCCAGTGCTGAGCTCTTTGCAATGACAGAACAGCATGCAGGCCTCGCATTGAACAACATACAATCGAACTTGACAAGACAGACAAAAAAAAAATCATAAAGCAGTTACAAGTATCTTATTCAAGGTCATATAGCAGGTTGATGGCAAAGGAAGAAATGTTTTTCCACATTGAAATCTCTTGCCCCCACTGACTGGAAACTGCTGTCTCTTTAAACTGCCTTTGTAATATATATTCTTGCATCTTAAAGCAATAATTCTTTTCCATATTGATCAGTATATGTTAGTTCTATTATTTTCAGCATGTTCCTTCTCCAAACAGGACTCTAATGTGCTTAAACACTACATTACAGATAGAAGGAAACTTTCCCTGTATACACCAAACCAAAAAATGTCATATACATGTATTACTCTTGTGCTATATTGAAGATAATAAATCCTGTTGAGAAGCTGGATTCACAAACTGAAGCTCACGTTGACCACATTTGTTAGCTTTTTCTCAGCTTGAAGCACAAGCAAAACAAGTTTACAACAGAAATGATGTTTGTATCTAGAATACTCTTTGTTACATCATCTAATTCTTTAAATGCTGATCTATAGACCAGGAGCTTCTACAGTAAACTGGTCCCAAGAAGCCTCATAATCCCATTCAACCCAGACATGCTGAAACACAGTATCAGAAAAAATGTACACATAAATCAGATACTTCTCAGAAGTCTAGAAAACACCCTGACATGTCTGGGCAGTTGTCTCTAATAATAGCAAGACAACAGAAGACAAGAGAAGCATCTGAAAACATGGCTGTACAAACTAAACTTACCAGTATAACAGCACTGGACTTAAAATATAGTGGGACTGTATAGTACATGACTAAAATTTTCAATATTCTAAAACATTGTATGGTTCAACACAGATTGCTTTTGAATTAACCTTTTCTTTAAATAATCATGTGGGTTCAGAACAGTACAAATGCTTAAAGCCATACATGCTAGGATGAATATGACTTGTAGACAACTTCAGTACAAGTTTCCAAGCAAACACAGAGTAATAGCCTTAGGCTTTTTTTGGTCCCAGTCTAATAGACATTGAAGAGGTAGTATACTATCTTATCTGGTGTCAAGGGTTTAGCCAATTGAATCTGCTGGTGAGTATTCAATACCATGATGATGTCATGCCAGCTTTAATATGAAAGTGCTGGCTGGAGGGATGTCTCATGGGGCTTGAAGCTGAGATTGTAGTATGAGAGGCTTCCTGTTCCTGTTTTGGGGTGTTGGTCTTTTCTGCTGGGCTGGCTAGAGGGTTTTGATTTTTGCGGGTGGAAAGGGCAGAGGAGTGCTTATTGCTGGCTTTGCTGCTGGTGCTGATTTTGCTGTGTTTTTCTGCAAAACAGGCTAAGGTAATTATACATCTGTCCTGAAGGGTCAAACCCCCAACATGCCCTAGCCCACACAATGCGCTAAGCACCTGCAAATGTGCTAACCTGGACACTTTCCAGGATCCAGATAAACGTGTAGCATGTGTAATTAACTTTGTAACACAACTGTGAACTGTGTGTGCCCCTGCCCATGTTTGGATATGCCCCATCCTAGAGGTCCAGTTATCAAGGTTCTGTGTTACCAAAGGGCAGTAATTGTCTTGGGACAGTATTTAAACCAGCTACGAACTCAGGCAACTTGCCTTGTTCTGACCCAGAGAGCAGTAAGAGCCCAAACAGTGCTGGAGTAGCAGCTGAGGGCCTGCTTACCACAAAGAGACAAGAGCCAAATGCTGCCCAAGCAGCAGCTGAAGAACCTGCTCTAGCAGACCAACAACTTCACCCAAGCCTTGCACCTGGACCAAGGCAGAAAGGGGAAAAGCTCCAAGGGAATTGAATCCCACAAGAGGCTACAGCCCAGTGACTGGGCACGACAAGAGAGAGGACCCCTAGCCCTCTCCAAGCCAAGGACTGTTCGAATTATAGCTACAGCATCTGAGAGACAGAGGAGCAAGTTGTGAGTACCCAGCTAATCTGCCACAGAATCCCATTTGTGGGAAAACCATAGATCACAGTACCTGTATTTTCAATTTGAATTGCTGTATTGGAAATGTTAGATCTGAGCTTAAATCATTTAATTGTCTTTATATGTGCGGTGTAAAACCCACAACTGACTAACTGAACCTGTGAATACATTTTGTAAATAAGTCAAGGTGGTGTTTGAAGACACCACTGCCCAAGATATTAAATTATAATGTATATAAAATAGACATTTTAATTACAACATCGTATCATCTCATTAAACTCCTTATCTCAATCCAGAGCTTTTGCTGTGTTAGTTTTCCTCCTGATCTGTAGGGGTTGGGGCTGTGGGGAGAAGAGAGAGTAGACTGTGAAACCAAGACAGCTGGGTGCAGAAATTTCATTATTATATTGAACTAGAAATTTTAAGAACTCATAAGATATTTTTGCTTTAAAGTTTGAGATACTTGAACACTAAATACTGGGTGCTTTGGAAATTTGCTCTGTCCACACTGTCAAGCTCGCACTCAAACAAGTCTTCTTCCTCCCCCTAAATTAGTTGTTATTCCTGAAAAGTTAAGACTAGAATATGAGGCTTATCTGCAAGAATCCAATAGAGGTTGTGATTGAAAGTGTTTCAAGAGCCTCAAAGAAATACATATAATATTTTTATCCCCTTCAAAATATAAAAAAATATTATTTTTTGTTTGATTACAGTTCAAGGTCAAAGTTCAAAATTGGTTTCTATGTTACTGTAAGATTCACCTATCTGAAATGCATTCTAAAAGACATCTGAATGAAAAAGTATCTGATTTTTCTAATGGTTCTAAATTAAAGCATCTTAAGAAGACTCCAAGACTCCATAGTGTATAAATTATCAGTCTCTGTCAGGGTGGTTAACAGCATGCTTTGTGAGGACTGATTAAAACAGAAGGTCAGAGGAAACATCAGTGCTCCAGAGACTCTTGTAGATAGCAGTATAATTAAAATGCACCTCTAGACTGACCTGTGCTTTCTATGTCAGGATCTTTCTAGCATGGAATGGTCAGATAGCCTAGCAAACCCAAGCAACCACAGAGAAAGTAGGTGGAGATGTGTGATAAGCCAGCAAATAGATAGTCATCAATGTTATCAACTCATGCTGTATAATGGAACCCAAACACCTGCCTGCCTGCCTTCATTTCTTTCTTTCTTTCCCTCTTCTTTATTTTTTTTTTTCCTTTCAATGTGCATGTTGTCCTGTCTTTTGTTCTGGCAGAGATAAGATGTATAAATTATGAGTGGTTGACAAAGTATACTCCAGTGCCTGAGGCAGCTCATCAATCATTTTTCACATGTCGACAGGTAATTGATGCGAGCCCTGCAGGCACATCTCCATCAGGTAAAAGGAGGAAGGAATTAAATCTGCTGTCATGGCTTGAGCAGATGATCTGTATTTAACATTCTTTTTAATTTAGAAGTTGTTTATTTCAAACTGTATTTGGCTGCTCTATCTCCCTCCCATCCTTTCTGCGTCTTCTTCTCTTCCCCCAACTTCACACAGAAAGTGGTGTGTAACTGTCTGTACTCAGTTTTCCACTGGGATGGAAAAAAACTTTCAGCAGGGTGAGGGTGTTCCAGCATTGGACAGCAAGAGACCACCCAAAGACTGTTTGGGAGCAGCTGAGAAACTTACTTTCTACTTCACTGAAGCTTAACATCAAAGACAGTGCTTGTCAGGCAATTATCTGTCAAGTGAGTTAGGTTCTGACCAATCTAGGCCACTAAATATACAGATTTTTTTCTTTTGGTTATTATCTTTATTCCATTTAACTACACCTCTCAACCTGTTTATATTTCTTGGCTTTGAACAGAGCACTTTAAAATTAAGAACTCGGGGAAGGGGCAGAGAAGGGGGAAGGAGGAAATTGTACTGGATCTGGCTCGGATGGAGCTAATTTTCTTCACAGCAGCTTACATACTGCTGTGTTCAACTAAAACAGTGCTGACAACACATGAATGTTTTAGCCATTGCTGAACAGCGTTTGCTCAGTGTCAAGTCATTTCCTGTTTCTCAGTCTGCCACCACAGTGAATCGAATAGGTGCTCACAAGAGGTTGGGAAGAGACACAAGCCAGGCACATGACCCAAACTGATTAAGGAGATATTCCATGCCATATAGCACCATGCTCAACAATTCAACAGCAAGAAGATGGGTTTAGGTGTGTTAGCCATCTTTTCCTCAGAAGTTAGCTGGGCATTGCCCTACCCATGTGAGGTAGCAAATGATTACATCACTTCTTTTGTTTTTTGTCATTCTTTTCCCCTTGCATTTAAGCACACTGCATGAGTTCTTTGTAATCTGTGGTAGCTACTACTCTGGAAATTCACTGGAAGACATAAACCTGTTAAATCCTTGATGATATGGAATCTTGCATAGACACAATGCTTAATGCAACTAAGCATCCTACTTAGACTCAAGGTGAACCTTTACACCACAACTGGGATACTTTCTCTGACAAGATGCTGAACACTAGGAGTTGAATCACAGTGCTACCGAAGGATGACAAAGCATGCATTGTTCCATTGTGGGTGAAGGTGAAACCTCGAAACAGTGCAGCCAGCAGGACTATGGAAATTATTATTCACCTATACTCAGCACTGGGGAGGCTGCATGCACTGGAATACTGCATGCAGTTTTAGGCCCCTCACTACACAAAGGACATAGGGGTGCTGGAGCAAATCTAAGGAAGGGCAACAGAGCTAGTGAAGAGTCTAGGGAACAAGTCTTATGAGGAGTGCCTGAGGGAACTGGTGTTTAGCCTGGAGAAAAGGAGGCTCAGGGGAGACTCTCACACTCTCTACAGCTACCTGAAAGCAGGTTGTAGCGAGCTGGATGTTAGTCTCTCCTCTGAAGTAACAAGTGACAGGACAAAAGGAAAAGCCTCAAATTGCACCAGGAGAGATTTAGGCTGGTTATTAGGAAAAATTTCTTCACAGAAAGGTTTCTAAAGCACAGGAACAGGCTGCCCAGGGAAATGGTTGAATCACCATTCCTGAGGGTATTTAAAACGTGTAGATGTGGCATGGTTTAGTGGTGGATTTAACCTGTGCTAGGTTAATGTTTGGACTCAATCATTTTAAAGATCTTTTCCAACCAAAACAATTAAAACAATTCTATGATTCATTATATTCTCTATGTTCCCAGTCTGGGCTGGAAATAGTCAGTGCAAATCCAAGCAAATAGTGCTTGTCAGGTTCATCAGCACTGACACAGAGGGCTTCCTCCACGTACTACTCGATATTGCCAAGTTAAAGGCCCTCTAAATCCTTGCTTTACTAGCACAATGCTACAAACACCAACATGGATGGACTGCAGGGGGAAAAAAGCTTTCATTTCATTTGTCACCGGAAACAAAAAGGCAAAATGCCTAATCCAAAGTCCAATTGTCTCCATTAGTTCCAAACTCAATCTTAGTGAGGTTCAGAGAAAATTGATTATACATCAGCTATCAAAAAGCAATGGTCATAGTGATTTACAAAATTAACCAGTACTTAAAATACCTCTGACATAGTTTGAGCAGCAGAAAGGAAGTAGAAAGCAGAGATTTCCTACAGTCACTTCCATTCTGAAATGCTCCAATAAAAGCATTGTGGAGAAGACGTTTTCTTGCCCATCATCATAGAGCACAAAAAAGTAAAACACAGGAAAAATCTAACTACAAAAGTATGACACCAAGCATTACAAAGAGGGTAGGAGAAAGATCCTGAAAAGATCAGATCTCCTGAAAAGAACCAGAAAAAGCAATTCATTTAGAAAATAGACTACATCTACCAATTTCTTAAGCAGAACAATTGAAAAAGAAAGGGGGGAGGGTTTAGAAAAGTATTTGGGATAAAAAAATGCATACAAATTGTTCAATATTTTAAAGGAAAGGAAATTGCAAAGATTTATAACAATTCCAGTAAGAATTGGAATTTCTCATCTATCTTGGTCTAAAGGAATACCATTAAAAAAGAACAGGAGAAATATAATTCAAGCTACTGTTGTTGTCTATCAAAAAGCCCACCGAAACATCCAAAATATCAAAGAAATATATGTTTTGAAGTTGTCTTGGTTTTTTTAATTTTATGGTGCTTTTGCTGACAAACTAATTAAAATCTGCAGATAAAACACCTAAGGATTTTAAAGTGGAAATATTCCTCCATATTTGAGGAACGTTCACATTTTCCATAAAAGGACTGTGATAAAAAAAAAAAAAAGAAAAAAAAGAAGACCAAACTTACCAAACAGACCTCTAAAAGAGGACCCATTTTCATTTTTAGTTATTCCGACAATTTTTTTTTGTCAAATATGACAAATTGTTTAAATAGTTTCTCTAGAAGATAAAGTTCCTTCAAAAAATAGATTTATTTATGATTCTGGATTCATTGAAACATTTGCCAAACTTTAAACAGCATTTCATCTCTGTAGTTGTAATAGTATAAAACTGGTATAAGTGAAACATCTTTTCACTGATCAATCAAGAGCAGTATACCTTGCTTCTACCAGAAGTAACAACAAAATGCTACTCAATGACTATAGTAACAACTCAGCCACAACAGGCATCCCTTTACTCTCCACAGAAAACGTGCACCTCCTATATTAAAGAAGTACTGAGTATTAAATTGTAGCCTCACCATTGTGTATGTATGACATACTGTGAGAAAAAAAAAATAAAAATACCCAGATATAATCTGGAAAGTAAACAGGTCTTTACTAGGAAAAGAGAGATCTTTCTTTGTAATCTAAGAAAAATTAATCACTAATTTCACTCAAAGTCAAAATAATCAGACTTTGATCAAAGTGCAAAAATACTGTTTCTAAACCATTCCTGATCAAATTATAATGCATTTTATAAATAATATACCTTATTTTAGAGTATACCATTGGTTAGGGTGTATTTCTAATTAATTTTTCAAGTCACAAGAGCATGCTTTTGAACCAAATTATCTTTCTAAAAACTCTTTTTGACACTGAAACTAATAGATTATAATAACATTCCTGATCTATCTACAAAACTTGCCAAGATCAGTTCACATTCTAAGGGTAATAAACTTTAGTAAAAATCCTACACAATGATTTTGCTGTGAGGGAAAGATAAAATACAAAGGAATTATTAATTGAAGGCTCTTTTACATAAAACACAGCACCTACACAATACCAAGAAACAGAAGTTCAGCAATCTTGGTTTTGAGGCACTACTGCAGTAATATCACCCACATTATCCACTGCACCCAACAAGACTGAACTTCTTGTTCAGATAACAACATAGGGCTTGATAGCATGGCACACATACACAAACTCTTGTCAAAGTTAATATCAATATTGGTTGGTACAACAGAAGCCAATGAGTGAATTATCAAGGATAGAGACTAAGAATTTTTGTTTAGCCTGAAGAGCTCTCTAATTAAAGATCTCTACCCCTAAGTTCTTTATGTTCTTTGCCAGACAGACTGACTGCTGACTTCAATCTCCTCTTTAGCATTGAAAAGAGCTTTTTCTGCATGCATTTTCATGTGGAGGCTTTAATCTAGCTGCCACTTCCAACGCATTTTATCAGGCCTGAAAAAGGCTTTTTGTTTATTCCAACTGGCAACTTTTTTTGATAGCAAGGCTTGAAGTTGGAAAATGTCAAAGGTTCCACATACAACTTTTCATCATTTCTAACGTGACTGGTAGTAGACTTATAAATTGAGCCTATACCACAGACAAATTTTTACCAGGAATTGGACTGTTTTCTCCAGTCTGTTGATTCCTGAGTACTCTCAGGATCCATCTACTGAATCAAATAAAACCAAGAAATCCATTGATTTCTACCCTTTCACTAAGATTCTTGCTTTTCCAAACACTGAACTAAACTTTTCTGCAAAAAGCTGGTGGATTGGAACAGATCATTTTATTTTCATTGCACTCTATTTAATTATTTATTCCTGAAAGTCTGTCCTTCATATCCTGGTAATCCAAATTCTCTGAGATTGATCTACTGCCTTGAAGTTCAACACCATAAACTTGATCACTCCAGGAAAATTGTTCTTAGTGACATAAATTACTCATCAGTTCTTGGTAGCACACGGTTCTTCCGACCAGCTACTCTACTCAAGATTGTGTAGGAAGCAATTTTTTCCTAATGGTGTGACCAGCTTTTTCTGGCACTTCAAACAGATAAAGGGTAGAGCATCTCATCTGGAAGCAGTTCCACCTAGAATCTGGTTTCTGAGCTAGTCAGATTCTCTACCTTATTACAAGGCAGCACTGTATTTACTAAACTAGAGAATCAGACTTCTGTTATTACTCATCATAGTTCATAAACTAGGATTCCACATCATTAATAAATTTCCAAATTTATTGAGCATTTTCTGCTTAGCATGCTTTCTAGAAAACTGTTTAGGACATCATCATCATTGCTGTCAATTCTCAAACTGTATAAGCTTACTAATTAAATTAAGCTTTGTTGTGTGTAAAGAAATAAGGGAGTATTTTATTCTAACTTTATTTCGGTGAAAAAGATAGTTGCTTGCACAGACAAACTGATGAAAATGTATTGCCTTTGACTTACAGTCCTGTGCTCTAAACATGCAAACTGTACACTGAATAGATTTATCACCATATAATTGATCAAATCATAAAGAACCCCCTAAAAGCAGATAATGAAATATCTCAAGTGCGGTACCCAAGAGAAGCAGTCTCTCCATTATCATACAACTACTGCAAATCAAAAATTGTCATCTAATGATTGCCACTGATTTAGTCATGCAAATTACTTAAATTAATATCATGATGTTGAAGAATATGCAGGTTGGTATTACCAGCAATTATGCTTCCCCATACTTTTATGAACTAATACAGCTTATAGGACTTAAACTGACCCAAATCACTTTAACAATATGCCCCAAACCTGATTTCTATACTAGAGAGAGGGGGAAGCAAGGAAAAGAACAACTCAGATTCTATTATTATTTCAGCTTCCATTTTGATGCTGAAATTTAATACTGCTATTTGGATAGATGCTTGCTAGAAACTGTACTACAGTTACTAGTGTTCATACAAAGATATTTAAGATAAAAGCAATGGCATCTGGACAGAAGAAAAAGGCATGTACAAATGTTTTACTTTCAGTGTGACGAAGTGAAAAGTGCCACAGCTTCATGGAAAGAGACACCCAAATTACAAGAAAAGCTTTTTAAAATTAAACATTTTCATATAGAAAAGCATGTGATTTGTAACTTCTCATTAAAATCAGTTTCTCCTTTGATTTATTAAAAAAAAAAACCACAAAAAAAACCCAAAACACCAACAACCCACAACATTATTCTAAAGAAAAAATCAGCATTAATATGGGGAAGAGCATTCAGGTTTCCAGCCTTTACAATCATAATATATTTCCATGGAAACTACCACTTTTGCTGTAAACTTGCCTCAAGTCTACTGAGTAGCAGAAAGCAAGACAACTTAACAGACAAAATGCATTTTCCATGACAACGCACTACATCACATATCCTGAACTTCAGAGCTGGTTCATAAAATATTTCTTTCTGAATGAGAACCAGAAAGCTTACCATATTGTCCATCACTGCAGAGCATTAAACATCTATCCTATGCATATAAATTCCTGTTTCTTTGTAGATGTTTTGTTCAGATGACATCGATTGTCACTGACTCAACAAACCCTAAAGGACATTTGCAGTATAACCATCCCAAACAGAATGTCAACATGAGTCCAATTTTATTTTATCAAATGAACAAAAAAATTTATGAATAATTTCCCCTGTTACTTTTGTGGCACTATTTGGCCTACTCAGGTTTTAAATTTACAGGAAAACATTTCATAAATATGACGAAAAGTGCTGATATTTAGTATAACAACCATACATTAAGTCAGAATCTAATTCAAGCTTTTAAGATAGTTTTCAGTTCAATAAGCACTCTTAAAGGAAAATCTATTTGCTATCACTTGGCAGAGTACCACAGTGCTTTAGGCACTTTCAAGAAGTTATCATAAAAAGCTATACCTCTCAATTGATACTTAGTTTTTGAGACAACTAACTCTTGACAACAGTGTCAGAATAGTAACTCTCCAAACAGGCCCATTTTCCTTCATTACTCAAGTAATTAGCACAAAATACAGACACACCTAGGTACAGTGTGAGCAATAGAAAAAGCAGTAAAAAGTAACTCACTAAAGTTGAAAAAACATCCATTGAGCAGTAGATGCATGTCTCTGCTCAGCTAAGACCTCACCTGGAGTACTGTGTCCAGCTCTGGAGTCCTCAACACAAAGAAGGACATGGACCTGATGGAGTGTGTCCAGAGGAGGGCCATGAAAATGATCAGGGGGTTGGAACACCTCTCCTACAAGGACAGGGTGAAGGTCTTGCAGTTGTTCAGTCTGGAAAAAAGACGACTCTTGGGGAGACCTAATAGCAGCTTTAAGGTACCTGAAGGAGACCCAGAAGAAGGCTGGAGAGGGACTGTTTACAAAGGGCTGTAGTGACAGGACAAGTGGCAGTGGTTTTAAATTAGAGAAGATGAGATACAGATTTTATGTTAGGAATAATTTCTTCACCATAAGGGTGGTGGAATGGTTTGCCCTGAGAGCTTTGTTGAGGCCCCATCCCTGAAGATATTCGAGGTCATGCTCGACAAGGTTCTGGGTAATCTGATCCAGTGGAGGATGTTCCTGCTCACTGCAGGGGGTTGGACTAGATGACTTTTGGAGGTCCTGTCCAACCCAAACCATTCTATAGGAAGGAAAATCTGTAACTAAACTGGCCTGGATGCCTGTGGCAGGATGCAGGGAGGCGGTGGGCATAGCCTGTCAGTGGTGGGGGAACTAGTGGGGCCCAAGGTGGGAGCAGAGCCTAGGGGAACAACGAGCCGTGGCCTCAGCAGGGCTTTCCAAGGATAAGGACCTGCAAGCAAGCCCACCTCACTGAGGGATGGAGGGACCTCAGAGGACTGGTAGGTGGGAAGTGCCCCCACAGCAGGGTGTTGGGGCACAGGATGGAGATGCTGGCCTGGCTTTGTGAGCAGGAGTGGGATGTCTGTACCCAACTTTTTCCTGTTTTTTTAGCATAGAGTTTAACTGAGAAGCAAAAATGGAACCTTTCTAGGACAGTCATGGATTCCTGCCTTGTGAAGGTGTTAGATGAGATCCCAATGTGTTGCCCCACACTGTGATCAGAACGGGAAGAGTGTTATATCAGGGAAGTGTGCAGACAGTTGGAAGGAGTACATCCTGCAGTGTTACAGCCAGCATCATGGCTAAGCCTCTGCTCTGTGCTGGTGAGGCCTCACCTATGTCCAGTTCTGGGCACCCCAGCTCAAGAAGGACAAAGATGCTGAGGGGACTGGAACATCTCTCATGAGAAAAGGCTGAGAGAGCTGGTGCTGCTTAGCCTGGAGAAGAGGAGGCTGAGGGGGATCTTATTAATGATCAGTGGTCCTCAGTGACAAGGAAAGAGGTAATGGACATAAACTTGAACACAGGAAGTTCCATCTAAACATGAGAAGGAACTTCTTTACTTTGAGGGTGGCAGAGCACTGGAACAGGCTGCTGAGAGAGGTGGTGGAGTTTCTATCTGTGGAGACACCTGGACGTGTTCCTGTGTGATCTGCTTCAGGGAGGCTGGACTTGATCTCGAGAGATCACTTCCAACCCCCATCATTATGTGATTCTGTGAAATATGGACAGAGACTTTCAGAATTATATTCACCGTATCAACTGCAAAACTCTTAGCTGAAAAGCAAAATTAAGAAAAGTGGGTTTGTCTCTGTTCTGTTGATTAACAGAAGTGGAAGAAGGAAGGATGTTTCTCATTCTTATTAGATGTGAAAATTTCTGCTTTGTGCTATATTTAATTTTTAAAGCTTTGTCTTTTTTCTAAGAGGGTGCAAACCCACTACAGTTAATAAAGAAATGCAGCTTCAAACTAAAACTACAGTTACTAATATGAATTTTTAGATACAAATCTGAGCAAAAAACTATTGCTACTGCTTTGCTGCAGCATGCTTCTGCTGTTTCCATGAAATAAATCATATATATATATATATATATATATATATATATATATATATGTCACATAGCTCAAAGTAAAACTTGCAAAATTTTCCATGTGAGAACTAAGTCTTTTACTGTTTAAGTAGAGGGACTAAGCCTTGACAAACACTTCCAGGTTCAATTTTAAGGGTTGATAATATGTTAGAACTTGTCTATATTGCACATAGAGCTTTAAAAGTTATAAATCCACTTTACTAACTTAACCAAATTATTTGAAGATTGTATAGACTGGTTTACATATAACAGTATCAACATATAAAACATAGATCAAGGATTTAGTTTTCATTCTTTCAAAGGACTCTAATAACAAGAAAGCTAACCTTTACTTGAATAGTTACAGTTATAAGACAACTGTCTGAAACAAATGAGACAATTCTCAGTAACTAGAAAAAGCTGGCAACATAACAGACCAAAACCTTCCAGAATGTGACACACAGGCTGTCTCTGTATCAGCAACACAAATGGATTCGTTACTTGAAGCAGTTATTGCTTGAGGCTTTTCACACTGTCTTCCAATTCTTTCAACTGGATTAAAAAGCTTTACAAACACCCAACACACATTTCAAATGCCTTCAGCGGAGAGGACTTGACACTTGGATTACTTGCAAGTAGAGTGTAATCAATAAACAAATATCATGCAAAAATTTGTACCACACAAAGCTCCTCTTAACTCAGAGTGCACTTTGCTGCTTGTTACAGTTTGAAGGGGGAACTTTAGCCTAGTTTCTGACTGCAAAGACTGAAAGCAAAATAAAATTGCCATTGGATACAAAAGAAAAATAATGATAAGGTCTATATAATTCATTGGCTTGCTAATGGGGACATAGAGTAGTGGCATAAACAGTTCTTTTTCTCTTTTCTTCTTCTGTCACTTCTGCTTGCAACTTCTCTCTCTCTCTTCTGTGGCCTTGCCAGAGGTATCTCTGTTCTGACTACTGTGTGAGGTAACAGGAAGGAAAGAGGGAGCCGGGAGGTGGTGAACAGCTCCCCTGGATGGATCCAGAAGTTTCTGTGTTGTTTATAAATTGTAAATATATATATAGGTGTGTATGTGTGTGTATATATATTGTATATTTTGTACATATTCATTACATTTCATATTTCTAGATTTTAGTTTGCTTGTAAATACAGCTTCATTTGCTTCCATCCCAAACTGAGCTAGCCTGGCTATTTATTTTGGGGGTAGTTCTCCAAATCAGTTGTGGAGTAATTTCAACCCACCACACTTTATCCAAAGAAAGACATACCTTTTTGGGGAATAGTAAAGCTTCCTAAAAAATCCATATTTCACAAATCAGAACTCAAAAGGATAAAGATTCCCTGTTTTAAGGAATGATGATTGTTAGTTTTTTATACATATACAAGGATACCTGGAAAAGAAGCTTCACAACCGCAATAAAAGTAAAGCAATTTAAAAAAAAAATATGGCAAATACAATAATAGGTAGTAAAGCTGAAGAGAAACACCAACCAAAAATTAGAAGTAATAAACCCTGAATGCAATCAAATATAAATAGTCTCCTAAATATATGCGTTGTCGAAAATTGTAATAGGTGTAACACTAGCTTGCCTTTGGAACATGACATGATTTTTTGTTCAACAGCTATGACACTTAAGGGGCAGTATGCAGAGTCTGAAGAGATTCATCTTGACAAGAACATTTTGGTTTCAGCCATGATGTACTTGCACACTGCAGTGTAAACTGCTGAAGAAATACTGTTGGTGAAAGTGTTAAAAAATCACATGGCACATCACATGGAAGGAAGGGATGCCATCCAGAGGGACCTTGACAGGTTGGAGAGGTGGGCACAAGCCCACCTCATGGGGTTCAAAAAGACCAAGTGCAAGGTCCTGCATCTGGGTCAAGGCAATCCCAAGCACAAATACAGGCTGGGCAGTGACTGGCTGGAAAGCAGCCTTGAGGAGAGGGATTTGGGGGTGCTGGTGGACAAGAAGCTCAACATGAGCCAGTAGTGTGCACTTGCAGCCCAGAAAGCCAACCAGATCCTGGTCTGCATCAAGAGAAGTGTGGCCAGCAGGTCAAGGGAGGTGATTCTCCCCCTCTACTCAGCTCTGGTGAGACCCCACCTGGAGTACTGTGTCCAGTTCTGGAGCCTCTATTACAAGAGGGATATGGACATGCTGGAACTTGTCCAGAGAAGGGCCACCAGGATGATCAGAGGGCTGGAGCACCTCTCCTATGAGGACAGACTGAAAGAGTTGGGGCTGTTCAGTCTGGAGAAGACAAGGCTCCGAGAAGACCTTATTGTGGCCTTCCAGTATCTGAAGGGGGCTACAAGAAAGCTGGGGAGGGACTTTTTAGGATATCAGGTAGTGATAGGACTAGGGGGAATGGAACAAAGCTGGAAGTGGGGAGATTCAGGCTGGATGTGAGGAAGAAGTTCTTCACCATGAGAGTGGTGAGAGCCTGGAATGTGTTGTCCAGGGAGGTGGTTGAGGTCCCATCCCTGGAGGTGTTTAAGGCCAGGCTGGATGAGGCTCTGGCCAGCCTGATCTAGTGTGAGGTGTCCCTGCCCATGGCAGGGGGGTTGGAACTAGATGATCCTTGTGGTCCCTTCCAACCCTGGCTGATTCTATAATTCTACAATTTCCTCTTCACTCTGCCTCTAGAGATGTTAGGGATAAGATGCTAAGCAAGAAACCCTTCTCCACATTACTATGCTTTTTCTTATATTTTTAACTAATTAAGGGATTCAGAAAGATTATCAGACCTTGATTGATTCAGTTTGCTTTGTCTAGACAGGGCCACAACTGTTCAAGTTTATTTATTCCTAATCCAGTTTCCCATTCCAACTACTGTCCTGTGTAGCAAATATTGCAACATCAGATTTTTTTCTCTGCATGGTTTTGACCTGAGCTTTTGGCAACTTCAGCCAAGTTTGAATAACTGAGGTTTGGCCAAACTTTTGTCAAAGCCCAAAATAAAATGCAAATTTGAGGTGATGTGCAAAAGGCACATCCCAGAATAAAGTTACACAAGCCTCACATAATTTGAAACATAATTTTTCACAGAACTCTATTTAATCTCTAATTTGTTGCTCTATTTGTCCTTATTGAGAAAAAGTATTCATCACTTTTTGTTCATGATTGACAACATATGTTCCAATTAATGCCAGTTCCAGCACTGGGCTGTCTCATATGTTCACCTGATGCCATGGAGAATAAGAAAATAACAGGACCTAACTACTGCCAGTTTGCACTATAATACGCTAAGTCACCTTGAGATGCAGTGGTTCATATGCAATCCCTAAAACTCACTCCTCTCCTAAATTGTTAAACAGTAAATTAAGCTTAAAAGCAGATGTACTGCTCAGAAGAAAAGAAGTCTATTCAGTCATTTTCTAACAGTGGCTTGGTCAGTACTGGATGCCTTTAACAGCACTGTGGTAAGTTTTCCATTATATTCTCCAAGGCTTCATGAGTCTGTGGCTTCTTAATTATTGAAGCCCTTTTTTGTGTGTTTATTTGTGTGTATCTGAATGTGGGAGGGTTTCCATAACTATCACCAGTCATATTTTAGAACTAATTCTTGCAGCATCCATCTCATTCACAATTAAAAATAGAAAGCATATCTGAAACCTCCTGGTATTCATTTAGCACCTGTCATATAATCCCTTCATTCAAGGTAGATACAAGTCCTTGGATTTGCCTCCAAGACTTCAGTTCAGCAAACCAGTACTGGCATCCAAAATACCATGTCAATCTGGTTGCTGCTGGGTGTTGTATGGTCCCTTTGGAATATCACAAAATGTTGCAACAAAACACAGAATTGTGCAAATATATAGCTTGACAATTATGTGCTATAAAATTATCCTAAACATTTAGGAGACAAGGACTGAATAACTTAAAAAAGTAAGCATGTTGAGTTTCTCATTAAAAAAAATCTTACTTATCAGAATAAGAAATTAATTATATGAAAGTGGAATGTGACAAATCAGATTTAACAAACGTATGAAACACTTTCTATTCCTTTACGTCAGAATACTTTAAAGGCTTCAGGAATACATTAAAGTTATCAAGCTTCCCCATCAAGCAACACCTTGTGGTACCTCAGAAACACTGCAAAATGTTATGACCACATGGAGAGCTCAGGGCACATTTACTGTACCAAAATTTATCCAGCCTTTCTCTGACCATACTTCTGTTCTAAGTGCTTAGACTTACAAGCAAACTAATGCTCTGGAATTGGTCTTAATCACAGTAATTTTTTTCAGACAGCTTTCTTAAAATGAAGTACTGCATGTATGCATATGCACTGATTATAAAACCTGTATGTACATACACTCCTTTTCCTCCCATGTCACTTCATATATCTAATGCATGTCATGCAACCTTAAGGAACTGTGCAAGTCTAATTTGCAAATTTCTCCTCTCCTTCAAAGAACTACACAAAGAATCTCAGTTAATTCATATTTAAAAGGTTCTGGGAGCCTCATACAATTTCTGGGACCTAAAGTCATCATGTGACTGCCTCAGAATGAATTCTTAAAAGGTGAGCTAAGAGGAGAGAAATACAACATCGCTTAATGTCAGCAACATTTATATCACTGCATATTACAAACACTCCTCAATTTTCACTAATGTAAACATTTCCTGGAGCAGGTGTTTGCCATCAGAGCCCTATTTAAAAGCAAATAAAACTGTTAAAATCCCTTATTAAACTTGCTCAAAACACTCTTCCACTTGAGAAGTTCAAAAACATTATCCAAAGCAAGTGAGAACAGATAATACTAAGCTCCTGAAAAAATAAGAACACAATCTGTGGTTTCTAGCTACAGTAGACTCAAACATAACACAACAATATACATGATCATTCTTGATCAGATCTCTCACTCAGTTTTTAGTAAATTCAAATGTGATTTTTCAAGAGGTACAACTTGAAGAAACTATTGACATTTTATGTGATCAAAGTATATCCCAAAATACTTTTAAGTGGAACTCTTCTTTTTTTTTTTGCTTTGTTTAACAACATTTACAGATTTAGAATTACATACCCTATGGGAATTGAATTTTAAAATTAAAACTGTTATTTTCTGCTTTCCAGGAAGTAGAAATATTTCAGCTAAGATTGCTTTTCCTTTGTTAAAGAGGAGCTTACTAACTTTACAGCATTTGTGTGTCAAAAAGAAGAATGTTCTCCTTCTATTTAAAACAAAGTTATTCCCATTAGAAGCAAAAAGAGGAATAAACTCTGTTTCCTTCCTTCCCCTTTTTCTAGTTTTAACATCATGGCAATAATAGTCAAAGTCAGTCTTTGCAAATGCTTTCTTTAAAAAGCCTGCAAAATCTCTTTGATTTCTCTGAACTTTTCTAAGCTGCATTTTATTCCACGTGAGCCCTAGGAAAAGGATCTACACACCATATAGACATAGGATCCCCAAGCCACTAGCTCTGCCAACTAACTGCCGTGTAAAAATTATAACAACTTATTAATCTTCTGCTTCTCAAGAGCTTAATTATTTTTCTCTTTCATGCTTTGTTTGTTAAAATTTGAATTTCTGGCTTTTCTTCCTATTCTACCCCAAGAAATAATCAGCTGACTTTGAAATGCCAGTTTTTTTCCAGTGTGCCTTCTCCAGAGTGTAATAAAAATGGCCACTGTGGAAGAAACAGACTTTCCATATTTGGGACTCTAGGATATTTTCCCAAAATACCCCACAATTATATTTTAACATGCACTTACAATGCATCATGTGCATCTTCATTTAGATTCACATTTTTTGTTTTATCTTTCTCTTCACACAAGATATTCATTGTTTTCTGCTAACATCACACAAGCATACAATGTAATGAAGAATTCTTTCAGCCATGTCCTATTCTGATACATTAAACAGTCACAGTCACTAAAGTAAATTAGAGATCTCTCTTCCCTATGCATACACTTTAAGTGTTGCCACTCAAGGAAATACAAAATACTACACTGAAAAAAAAAAAAAAAGGAAATAGAAAAAGAAACTGTTGTAGCCAGCCAGGGATTTTCATGGTACTGTTCTTTTCCCAGGATCCTGCTGCATTTTTAACTAATTCCATATGCTTTACTGCCAGCAGACCTAGCACCTCCTCAGCAAAAGCAATCTATGCTGCCCTGTCACTTAAGTATGAGGAGCACCAGCACTATCGAGGCTTGTCATCTTGCCTATTAGCTTGATGTCTTTATTCACAGGCCATCTGCACCACTGAGAGATATCGAGGCAGCTAATATCAATATGAACAAATGTCTCTTCTTTTACAAGAAATGTCAAACATAAGACAGTACAAGAATGACCTCAGGAATACCAACAGATGTTAGCTACAAGGCTTTAAAAGAAAAAGAAAAAAATCAATCCTTCCTACTGGGACTAATTAAGATGAAATGAAGAGCAAAAGTAAGAAAAAAAAAATCATGTCACATTATCAGGAACTTCATACACACTTTCTAAGCTCATTATTGGCATATTGCCCTGTGTTCTTTGAAAAACTGTTAAAAAGTGGTATGGTAGCTGGCACGGCATTAGAAAGATTCTCTTTTGCACAATCCTGATCTGAATTTCAGAATGGATTGTGCCAAGAAAAATTATACACAATAATGTTATACATAATACTGTTTCAGGTAGAGATGAAACATAGCAGAATTCACACAATAAAATATAAGGAAAATTCAAATATGTTCCAGTTCTTGGGTTTTCAGGAATGCCCAAAGCCATATTTTGGATTTCTCTAACAAGAAGAAGCTGATGATCACGATCCCCTATACCTACTATGTAATTTGCCAGAGTATAACATTTGAAATAGCCATTTTCTGCCCATGTTCACAGGCTGACAATTAGCATTACTCCCAATTTTGCCAAGAATACAGGGAAAAACTGTCTTCATTGTTACTATATTTTGTATATATTATATTTATTATATTCTGAGATGGCAGGTGAGAAGAGATGAATTTGAAGTATCTACTTGGGATTGAACTGCATGAATTTTGCAGCTGTCTTCCACAGCAGCAGCTGAACTAGAACTCAGACGTGTGGTTACAGTGAACCCAAGTATTTCAGCCTTGCTGATGGAGCACTACACTGTCCCTGAAAACTGCAACGTGATGAAAATGCCAACTCATTTTCATTTCATATTTTCTCTTGGGAAAGAAGGATATAGTTGTGAAGAATAGACAAGACATCTTCTGTGGCACTGCAGCAGTGGCAAGACAGACCTAGTTATATCTTTGAGGCTGCTGACCATGCATGCAGACTTTGTCAAAAACTGTGGCTCTGCATGTAGAATTTACATATACAATTATACCAAAACAGCTCAAAGTTCCACACACACAGTCTCTCCATACAGCCATGTCAACTCAAACAATTATCCTGGTTTTACAGTTTCAGCTAGTCCCCAGTGAAACAGGCTTATTTGAAGAAGCAGCAGTGCACAAGAAGCTCAGTGTGGACTTTGTCGCACTAGTGAGGAGTGTAATTCTTCTCCTTCCTCCTACTCCTGGTATTGTCAGTAAATATCTCACATGAAAACCAGAAATGCCCCTCCGCAATTCATTTAGTAGGCAATGCAGCAGCAGTTCTCTACAAGGCTCTGTACAGGTCTGGACAAGTTGTATGCACAATGTGGACAGCATTCTATGCCCCACTCTATATTTGTGTCATGGTAGGGCCATGACATGGCCCAGTACAAACCCAGACAGGCCTTAAGATGTCTAGACAAGGTCCTCTGCTCTCCCCCTCCTTCCTGGAGAAAAACAGGGCAATGCGGGAAAAGGAACAAAGGGGACAGGACTCCTGCCTGTCTGGTAAACAAGCTGTTTATCTGGGGTGAGAGCACGTAAGCTGACCACTGTTCCCCCAGACACAAGGCCTTTGTTTCTGCTTTTTATGGCTATAGCCTGGCAGAATGCCCATTCATTGGGCAGCTACACATTAGCTTCAGTGCCCCATTGGACCAACTGATCTCTGGCCAGATGTATATACAGGTTGACTGGGTAGTCAACCTTTGCCTTGCTCAAGCCTTGCTTTAAGCCTTACTTCAAACCTTATTCAAGCCTTGCTCTTGAACCTGCTTGGACCTGTCTTGTAGAAGCTGCCTCAAGTTGCCCTGTCCTGCCCCAAATGCCTGGTCAGAGCCTGGGATAAAGCCACGAGCCATACACATGCAAGCTGGAGAAGCCACAAGCCTAGAAGCCAGATCTGCCTAGCCTGCTTCCCCTTGCCACCAGAATCATGCTGTGCCTCAGTTTACCCAGAAACCAAGCAAGCGCCTTTCGTGAAGAGCGTCGTTAACTGCCCGCTGTCCGCTGAAGACAGATCAGCCTGGGACCACGCAGTAAACTCTCCTTGCCGGCCGTGTCAGCGCTGTATGAGAGCGCCCCAAAGCTAACACAGCAGCAGCCACCAAGCGGGTAAAACAAGCTGTGAATAATTAATTCACTGCCCTTAGGGTTTAAAGGTTCTTATCAAGCCTCCCCCTGCCGTAACTGAGCACTATCTGCACTCAGGGACTTTCTCTTTCCAAGTTATTGCCTTCTAGTTTGCATAAAATTGTTTGTATTTTGCCCTAAGACTGCATACTCCCATTGTAAATATATATTCCAACTGTACAACAATCCTATCTAACGAGTTTGGCAATTTTCATTAATAAAGGATTACTATTTTTATTAATACCCATTTGCCATATCATTTATTATTATTGTAAGGGTAATTAATAATATCCCTTTTCGAGACAATTTGCTGGATTTAAAGATTTTAATGCACCTTTTGTAGAGATATAGGTTTGTGTTTTAACTCTATTGTAGCTGCAACTTGCATTTTCCCTGGCTGACAATGTCCATTCTGCTGCATGTGCTCTTCCATAGGAATGTTTTATCAGTCTTGGAATCATACATCTTAATTACAACTATTTCACAAGATCCTTTCACACCATAAGCACATATCCTACAAGTTAAGGGAACAGAGACATCCTTGCAACTCTCTATGGAAACTCACATTAAGCTTTCATTAGTGTTGGTGATAACAACAGAAACACACCTGTGTATTATGAAATATAGCAGATGCACACCTGCACCTCCCTACTCCTAAGAATCATTAGGGTAATTCTAAATTCAGCTAGAGTGCCTCAGGCACTGAACTGTTTGCGACACATGCTGTAAGCTGGTAATGCATCATGTTCAAAAATGCAAAGGTTTTCAAAGCTCTGTGAAGGACTTGGGTCACTTTGATTCTTCCGCCATGACACTCTTTTTTCTGCATCTGGATTAGCAGATTGCCCCTAAAATTAGCATGCCCTTCTTTCACCTCTTTCGTACAGTAAAATTCTATGCATTTTCCTTGCTGACACTGCTTTCATTTCCCCCCAGGGTTGCACAGAGGGTTTAAAAGTCAGTTTTGTCTCCTGTTGCATCTGACAATTCATAACCACGCATACTTTCTGATTTAGCGCTCAACCTACAGGAAAGGATGCACAGTGACAGAGTTTGAAAAACTGATAGCAAAGTTTGAAACAAATAATAGCTAGGCAAACTATCTACAAAAGAAGTTGTCATGATTTATCAAAGTCTATCATTTTTGTAATGGTAAGGACTAGTACTTGAAATTGCTATTAAAATCATAATATTACCAGATATTCAGGCATTTGTGCATTTTCTAACAAAAGCAGAAAATACAAATCAAACAGATCTGGACTTCGAAGTCTGCAGCATTCAAGCAAGGGACTTCGGTTCTCTCCCTCTGTAACTTTTAAGAGTTTATTCTTACTTATTACCACTCTGTGAATACACACATAAAGGAGCTTTGCCATCTCCATTCACTATACCACTGAAGTGTATCTGTTTCCTCTATAAATTTTATACTGGGAAAACCACTCTGAAAAATGACCTTTTGCCTACCCAATAAAGATTCAGAAAGTGTAAATTATAGCATATGGCAGCCGATTTGCTCAAGGGAGCATGGTATTTACCATACCCAAAGCCAGCTCTGACAATTAAACAGTGGCAAAGAACAGAAACCAGGTCTTAGAACCACAGAAATGAGAGCCTTTATTCATAATGGCTCCTCTTATAGTGGTTGAAAATAAAGACAATAAAGACAGTTCAATTGAAAGTTCCATTAAATACAAAAGCCTGTTGGAGCACAATATCTGAACTCTGATGGCATTCATTATGTAAAACAAATTTGACCTACCACAGTTCAGCTAAGATACTCTGTACATGTTAAAATGGAAGCTGAAGAAAACAAGATTATAAATGGATACAAATAGTACCAAACACTAATAGCAATGACATAACAATAAAATAACAATAAAATTTGCATGGAAGAAACTTCTTCCGTTGGGGAGGGGGAGGAATACTATCCTCCGGTTTCGCTTCTGGTTTTGAGTATAAACCATGTGCAGTGGGAATTTCATAGGATCCCAGTGCTAGCATTCACTTCTCTGCCTCTATAGTACTACAAAGACATTTTATACCATTGCTATGATAAAATGGTCTATTTATCTGAAAGATGATACTTTAGTAGTACCCTTGCTAATTCTGTGTTGTGTGATATTGAAAGGTAAAGCATGTCAGTAGACTTACGCTGGGGATTTGAACCTATGACCTAAGAGGTGAAAGTACTCTGGAAGATATAAAATAACTTATTAGATGACCACCACCTAATAAAAAATCATGAGGATTTTTATAAACTATTTTAACTTCCAAGATTGTCTTGCCCTAAATGGAGCAATATTGATGAGAATGAGATAGATTATATATACTAGGCACAGGAAAATGCTATACTAAACCATCAACTCTATTAGCCTTACTTGTATGGAAGCAAAGAATCTCTCTTTCCATAAAACACAGTGTACGGTATTTTATCTAGTCTACAGACACATATACACACACATACACGATCAGCAGTCTCCTATAGCATATCAGAAAGCATTAACCAGTGCAGTAATACGATGCACTGTGCATTTTACCAACCAAACTTGGCAATGCTATAATTCTTCAACATCTATGGAACATCTGCAGTTTTTTGATCTTTACTATGTTTCACTCCCATGATGCTCTCTGTGTCTGTTCAGAGTACAAAAAGGTCAACCAGCCCATCTGGAATCCTCCCCATTCATCCATTCTTGCGTGCTGCTTTTCTTGCAAAAGGAGTTTCTGCCGAATTTGTCACTTCCACCTGTTCTGACAGGTTCTCCCTGTCTGACCTGGAGATAGCCCTTGGGGACATTAATCATGTAACAGTCTGAGCTGTGAAAGAAACAAGGCTTGGCTGGATACTGTTACAGTCCCTGTCACCTACTAATCATGTCCTGTGACACAGAGGAGCTTAATCAGATGGTCAGGTTTCTCATTAATCATTGTGGCCTTACAATGAAACTCTTCTCGGAGAGATTAAAGTTTAGACGATCTCCACTCATGTTCCTGTCCAATTGCCTAAATTTAGCTCAACTCTCAAGTACTATAATTAAACTCCAATTCCTATTGCTTAAAATCCAAAGGTTGCTTTCAAGTTTCTTATTGTGTCTGAGCACACAAAACTTTCCAAAGAGAAATAAATACACAAATACTTAGGACAGATAGTTAAAGAAATAAATTTACCGATAAAGGATGTTATGAAAATTCTCAAGAAATTTTGTACATATGAGTGAAGATATATAAAGATAACTAAACCACCTATAATAACATTCAGGAGCCAACTATAAAAAAAAAGAAAATCTATTCTAACAGACATTTGCTACAAGAAACTTTAGCCCTCTTATTATATTTGATGTTAAATCTTCCACTACAGCTGACTGAAATAACTTTAGGACGTAAAGAACAATTAAGGGTAATAACCAAATAATTCTAGAACAAGAAATAGCTATACCAAAACACCAAACCCATTTGGTTATGCACTTTAAATCCCGATCTTGTTTCTCATTTTCAAAAGGCAAATAAGCTCCAAAACCTATTCTGCTATGTCTTGGCAAGTTGGCTTTGCACTTCCTCCCTGTGTTTACTTTCCCTGCACCATACAATTACGGGAAACACATAGAATTTTGCCTTCTAAATCATGAAACACACATACTTCATCAACATTGAAATCACCTCTCATCTTGGCTGGGGTTGTTGGAAGTGTGAAGCAGGGCAGGACAGGATGGAAAAAGGAAGCTATAGCCACCATGTGATTAACATGGTGTCCTACCTGCCTGAACTTGACCTGATGGTTTATTGCAACAAAGTCAGCAAAGAAACTCTCAGTTCAAGAGTTACTTAAAGGCATGTGCTTACTAGGTTCCCCAACAATACACCTCATCTGAAAGCTACCATAAAAGACCTACAACGCTGTCTGACTTAACTTCACAATGCTAAGCTGAGGCCTGGGGTTTTTTGTTGTGTTTGTTTCTATTCAGTGATCCTCCATTGCTAGCCTAGAAATGACAGTAGGTGGAAACGCTATCTTTCATTACACAAAGTATAAATAGTGTAATCTATCAGCACTGCCAATCAAGATGATTGATTACAGGCTGTCATAGAGAAGAGTGACATATTAGAAAAGTTTTGTTAACAATGCCTATTGCTAGTCAGGCTGCCACAGAAGCTGGTGATTAATGTGTTGTCAGCCTGTAATCCCACACCCCTGGCTAATGAGGCAGGAATTTATCATCTTTACAGAGTGGCAGATGTCAGAAGGAAAGGAATCCAAGTGCTGGAAACAATATACTTTTTCTTACCACGCCTGACAAGTCTGACAGGCCTAAAAAACCACAAAGAAGCTTTGTGTAAGCACAAACTTAAAACGAGGAACTTTCATTTGGCATCTTTGCTTTAAATAGTGCTGCAAATCAGCCTCTATCCCTCAAAAAGGGCACAATAAAAAGCTCTATGAACTCTGAACCCATCCTTGACAACCAGGAAATCTCAGGAAAGGTTTCCATGGCAGGCAAACAGACAGCTTCCTTTGCGAGAGGCAGCAACTAACTTTTAACTTTACCTGTGAACTTGTGAACTACTGCAGGACAAAAATTTTTCTGATCAGAGTTCAGAATGTACCCTATTTCAATGCTTTATCAATGATGGTCTTTGGAAATAGCTCTCCAGAAAGTCCATACGAGTTCTGCATTACATATTCAGGTTGGGAGGAACACACGACAGAGGATTGTGGAAATTCTGGAAGATATTCCTGGAGAAAAATAAAATGTGACACAAGCATCTGCACTGAGAGGCAGCTCTAGTACTTTGTACTCAAAATAGTTTTACATCTGACTGAAATATGCTCAGATTTGATAACTGCTCCTTCAGAGTATTTGAAAAATATTTGAAAGATTCTCTTCGAGCACTTGAAAACCACACTGACATGCTATGCCTTTGATATATGTATGTTATAGGAAATTCTCTATAGAACATTGGTGATCTGCTTAAGTTTGCTTCTCCAAAATTACCATGTTCAAAATTCAGGTTTAAAGCAATGGTTTCTCTTTTGCCTTCAAGGCAACATTTTAAGGAAGGATCATTTTTGTCTTTACTGCAGTAAAGACTATAAATTGTGCTAAATAAGGGAAATATAGAGGAAAATTATCTGTTTAGTTTAAAAAAAAAAATCAATGTCAGCAAATCTCAAGCAGCTTACACCACTACTGGCTGGCACTGTTAGATGTATTAAGAGGTTAAATCTTCTTGTTCTGAAATTTCCGATATGCTGCAAAAGGGCTGTATTTTCCAACAGATTATGTGCAGCTTAGGCTCCTGTCAATCAGTAAGGAAAAGGGAAAAATCATCTGTTTTAAGTTTTGATTAATGTAATCCTTCTTCAAACACAGATACCTCCACTAATACAGAAAAATGCAACACACCAAAAAAAAAAAATTATAAAGAGAGACAGCAATCAGGGAATAAAAACACTGCTTTCTGTCAACAGCACCCTTGGGCTAAAAACACAGCAAAACATTGAGAAATTTAATCTCCAAAAGGCAGCATTTTGGAGTTAAGACTTATTTAAGGTTTATGAGAGACTGGTACTTCCCACACTAGTCAATGAAAGAGAGGTTTACTGGCCTATAATCTATGCACCCAGGAGGAGACCAAATCAAAAGAAATAGCAATGCCATGAAAACCAGACCCTTCCTTGCCAACAACCAGATTCAGTGACAACTTATGACCACTGTGGAAGGCAAAATGTCCCTGACAGCTACCCCAGTGTCAACAACAGAGTGGCATTTTCTCTTCCTTTTAAACTAATCCTCTCTGGAGGTGGTACTTGGAACTGAAAAACAAAGTTTCACGTGGTTTGACCTATAAATGAGGACAGGAAAACTGACTTTGAGCCCATACAGTTTTGCATGCTTCAATACATACTAGTTAGCCATTTGAACTCCTGATAAACTGGAACACCTATATACATTTTCTTCACTTTTAAAGGTAAAGTAAAAGGTAAGCCCTATGTCACAGTTCAGAACAGGTTTGCAGATGAATGACTCATTAACTAATAATGGGACTGCAACGGTGAGTTTTAACTTGCTTTGGGGGAGGGTAAGGTCAATGTGAATTTATGTTCCCTTTTCTCCTTTGAAAAATCCCAAGAGATTCAGTACACACATTTCAGACCATATTAGTATAAGGCAGTACAGATATCCCAGACATCTCCTGACTGGTGGAGTTCTCCTTCCTTCCTCAAACAAGTAACAACAACTTCATCTGATTTTCACTTTTCAGACCCTTACCAACATCACCAGTTAATGGGAAAATATATCTCCTGAATCTGCATAATTCAAAGTGTAATTAAACATTCCAGTTCTAGCTGGAAAGCCTATTTCTTCTGGGGATTAGATCAGACTCATTACTTTGGTATGTACTGACCTTTATTCCCCTTGTCAGCCTGTTAGCAAACTGTGACACTCTACAGACTTCTTTGGAAAGAACCTACTGTCCACTGCCCCGTGTTTTTAGGGGGCTTATGGACCAGGTCAGTGTGAAAAATTCTTTCTCAGTTCCACAACAATCATAAAACTTCATTAATTCACCCCAGTATCTACCTTGAAAAACCTTCATTCAGATGACTAGGAAACAAGGATAAGGTTAACTTTGGAAGACATCAACAGAATTATTTACAGTATGTCATGGTAATGTCCTGGATTAGGGCCATAATATTCAATGTTACATGGCATTTGACCAAAAACATGTAGTTGTCAGAAATCTTGTTAAAAAATTTATACATTTAAAAAATAATAATAATTAAAAAAAAAATCTAACTCTGCATGCAAATTTCAAATTCTCCCATAGTCAATACATTAAACGTTAAATTCACTGGGAAAGGAATTGTCACTTCTCTTCCACGTTTATACAGCTCCTAGCACACAGAAATTTCAAGAGTGGCAATGATATTCATTATTCAAGAAATAATATTTATTGATGCTACAACTGTATGCGCCTCTCCACACTGAAAATATGCTTTTTCCAAAAGTAAAATTACATACACTGCTTTTTTGCTGCATTTCAAAGACAGAGCTATTATTAAATTTCATTCCACTCCTGTAGCCAATACCTGCACAAATTAATTCTTTAGGCAGTTAATTCTAACAGCATCTATTATAATTATAACACCCAAGTAATCTCAGTCAATGAAAAAGAATTTATCTATTCCTGTGTCTTAATACTGTCTTTAGAATGTAGACCAATAAAAGAAATTATAACATGTTTATTAGCTTGCTTTATGGAGTTTGGAGCTAATAATGATGAAAGTAGGAGTGTAGTGTCTTTTTCTGAAGCTATGTCATCATTTTGGTCAAAGATTGTTTTTGCCTTAAACAAATCCAATTTACCAAACTTTGACATGTTTGCACAACTGTGTATAATACATATTGGAAACATGACTTTTAAATGAACTTTCATGTAGTCTAAGATCTCTGGTTTCTAGCCTGCAGTTCCAGATTCTTGTATTGCACAAAAATCTTGTCAGTGGCATAAATCATATTCTCTAAGAGATTATAATAATGTAAATAATGACATAATTTCAAATTGTTCATTAATACCTTCAAACAGTCTATATCTATCAAATACTGATTTTACTTTCTTCCCAGGTGCAGCACTTTGTCAAGAAAATTGCAATCTCCAAATTAAGATTAGGTAAAGCAATTCTTAATGCTGCTATTTCCTTGTTAAGTTTATTTTAGTAAGTTTAATAAATGGAACAGAAATTAGGATTTCATCATCCAAAGCACCAGAGATTCATTGTAAAATAACACTTAATAAATCCAAACTGTCTCCTATAAATTGATATACTTTTTATGGCACACTGCAATCATATCTGCACTGTCAAATATACTGGGTTGGTTGGATTTTTTCATTATGTCTAGCAAATACGAAGCAAATCTATGCTATACTTTCATGGGTTTCAACACATTATCTGCCAAGCATTCCCAGGTTTCACTGATTTTTGTGGGAACCAGCAATGATTAGTGCTTAGACAACTTTAGGCACAAGATATCAAGTAAAACTTAACATTGCTTTTAAAATATTGGGTTCTGAAAAGACTGCAGAGTCCACACTTTGGAGGATATATGTAGAAAGAAATAAACCTCTGGAGCATCTGGAAGAACAATGCAAGATGGAAGAACGATTTTTCCTTTAAGAACAATCCACCATTTCTTTAATCACTACCATGAAGCCACTCCTACTAAAATTAGTCATTTTCCACCTTCATATAACTTTTCTTAAAACACCTATCTCACTTCCAACTTTGGTAAAGGATAACATAAATCACAATTAACCCTCCACTGGAAAAAGAATATTCTGATTTACTATGATCTCCATCCTTACAGACATTGAGACACACGCCACACAAGATTTCTAGTAACTCCTCAGGCAGATAGAAATAAAACTCCCACTGACTTGGAGTGGGTATTGAGAATCCTGTGCTGGATTTGTAACCCTACCAAAATACTTCTTCAAATCTGCCCATTTTTAGACTGTTGCTCAGCTTTGCAGTTTTATCATCAGAACACTGTGTAAGCTGAGAAAAAGTATGTTCCAGACTGATTTAAAAGTCTAAACTCGCCAACTGCCCTATAGACTCTGATGTGCTGAAAATAGATACAAATCTTAAAGTCAAATGTAGTTTTGAGAACCACCTGGCTTTTGAGTGAGAATGGAAGGATTTAAGAACTCTGGGTAATTTCAGCAATTTCTTTCCTTTTTTTTTTTTTTTTTTTTAATTCCTCCAGATTTCTCCAAAACCTTATTCAACTGTGACTTTGTTACAATATTTACTCTTACCACTTTAATGTTTCTGTTTAATTAAAATGATATAGTTGGTAAAAAAAAACTGTTTCAAAGTGTACATTAAAAACAGTTTAATATAAAAGTTTGTCCTTCATACAAGTACCTGATAATGCAAAATTATTACAATAATACAGAAATCTCTTATATGTATGTGTATATTTTTACGGAAAATATGATTTCTACTGTCCATTTTGTATCAAAGCTTCTAAGAATTTTTAAGTTTTTATCAAAATAGTTCTAATTTCTCCATTATTAGTTCAGAAATAAGTGAACATGCATTGAAGAGAGGCAAGCCAAATATACATATGTTCCTCCCAGTCTGTAAAGTCTATCAGGCCTAGACATAAAGAACCCTCGAAAAGTAGCTTCTGAGAGAAGGGCTAAGGAGGAAAGTCCTTGAAATACTGCAGTCAAAAGGGATAATAAACATAACATTTATTTCATAGGGCTGAAGTCCAACAGAGGAAACATGAAAAATAAATACAGATTACGCTAAACACACCTTCCTAAAAAATGTATGGAATGCACCAGAAAAGGGGCATAAAGCTCATGTATAAAGTACCAAAGAGAAATTCATTAAGACAAGTAACCTAATTGCTTTTTAGATAACACCTGAATCTATGTTATGAGTCTGGAACAAGGAAAAGGGGGAAAAAAAGGAAATAGGAATCATTCTTGCTGTTTTGTTTTTTTGGGATTTTGTTTGCTTGGTTTGTTTTGGTTTAGGTTTTTTTGGTTGATTGGAGGGTTTTGTTTTGTTTGGATTTTTTAAAATAATTTTGGTCTCTTTATTAGATCCACTTCAGAGGTTCTAAGTATTTTTCTGTAAAGACAAGATCAAGTTCAGATGCAACTGTCAATCCATCCTCACTCTGACTTAATTTTGATTATATATTTTCCAAGGTCTTCATTCTAAGAACAATTGGTTTACAGTGCTATCCATTTTTAAGAATTGTCTTCTAGCTTTACCCAGAAAGTGGCTGTATTGTTAAACTTCAGGAGGTATTCCACCTCTTAAGCCCCTTTAAGCTGCATGAACCTGAGGGCTACGATGATACACTGAATCTGGATATGCAAAATGGCAAGTCATAGATGTGGAGGTTCAGAAAGGTCTAATTGCTCCTTCTCAGATAAAATCAGAACTTGACTGCACACATACTCATTTTTTGCTTCATCTATAGGAAGCTTGAACTAAAAGATTCAACCTCAGACCAAGATCAACATGCACCTCTTCCCAGGAGGAAGGTCACTGTGTGTACGCAACATTGCCTCTGAACTCAGGCAAGAAACAGTGCTGCTATTCCCATTTCACAAATAAAGTCAGCGAAATGATCATTCTGCTCTACCAGCCTAGTTTAGAACAATACATAGCAGAGGAGGCATGGGGGCAGAGGAAACATTTTCTGCTGGGTAACAAAAATGATTGCTTCTCAGCTATGACTAGCACACAGACATTCACCTTCTGCTCCAGTGGTATTTAAACATAAGACACTCAAGTGCTAGCATCTGTCTGGTATGAGTCTCCTGCCATCCTGTGAAAACTCATGTCTGCAATCAGGTAAGATTAGCCAGAACAGCAGAGAGCAACAGGGGCATGTAAACAGGCACTGCTGAGAGGCAGTGTTTATACCAGAATCCCAGTCAGCAGGACCCACCTCCCAGGAACAACTTTGAGGCTAAATGTGAAGCTTAAAAATCGAAACTCAGATGAAGCCCAAATCAAACTACTATGTAGGCACAGCCAAAATTGTCCCTGTTACAGACAGAGCAACTAGAGATACTGTGATTTTACCCTATGAAGCAAAAGCTTGAGTTGAACTTCTTGAGCATTGTAAAGATGGCATGCTCCTTCAGAACAGAAATTACAGATTTGAAGAGCCAGGCAGATTCGAGGTGTCTTGTCACAAATGCAGAAATTCTCAGTAACCATTCCACCTTTCCCAGCAGCATGGATGTATAAGAGTTTAAGAGCAGCAACATAAAATGAATTCTTAACAGTTCCTGCATCTGTGTATAACACAAACATTATAAAGCATTAGAGAAGTAACAATGTAGTCCCAAATGTAGAGAAAAAATTTGAGCAGACTTCCCACAGGAGCTGAGGTTTTCATTCGAAAGCCAGCTACCCAGTATTACTTTTGCCTTCCTGTTCTAGACAGAGGGTATATGTGAATATGCATATGTGTATATATATAAAAATATACTTTCTTTTTCTCCTTGAAGTTTTAAATCTCTAACCAGCTTTAGAGATGTAAGAAATAAAGTAACAACCGTAAAAATTGTATCCGTTAAAGGTAAATGGGCAAAGAGAGAACGTGATGTTAAGAATTTCTTTCTTTCCCATGCTGCTCACTTCATAAATCATAGGACTTGTCAGCCATGTCCTGAGAAAGTTTAGGGCTGCTCTAACTTGGGACTCTCTAAAGAAGACTGTAGGCATTTCAACAATAACACAACACCCTGACTCACTGAAATAGGAGGAAAAAGCCTGAAAGAATACTGTTTTGTCATTGGAATGCAGCTGCTGTTTCAAAACAGAGAGATTCATTCCTGTCTGTAAGGTACCAACAGCCAAGGTGTGTAAAGTACAGGCCCCCAAAACGGACTTGTACTTAATAAGTCAAAACTACTGCTACTTGGAAAACTATAGGATTCATTGGCATCGAGAGTTTGTTGAAATAATTAGAAGATAATTTAATGATGCACTAGATGCTACTATATAGCAAGTTGCAATCTACTTCATCTGAACAAAAATTTTAAAAGCACACAGACATCCCCACAAGTAATTCAATGGAAGATGAACTACCAAGAAAATAAACTGGCAATGCAATTCAGCTTCCTTGGAGATACCTGAGATAAAAGAACAAAAATGGTAATGGAGGTCATTCTTAAATTACTGTTTTTTTTTTTTTCTGTAGCATGTCTCAAACTGGGCTTCATTGCTGAAATTATGAAGTTCTGATTTTGTTTATGGTGTTTGAAAGATGGACATGTTTTCTCTCTGCCTGACAAAGTGAGAAAATATGCTAATCAACCTGTTCTCTCTTGCTACACACTACAATTTTACTTAGCATAATGTTAATACGAAACATACATTACCGGTCTATTTGTGGGTAAAAAGATGTACTTAACAATTTGACTTTTCATATTCCAAGACTTACAATTTATCCTATTTCACTTTCCTTTTCTTCTTAACTGTTAGGTAAATACCTCAATTTAGCTGATGAAAATCTGGGGAGGCATGCAGTGGTTATTTCTTAACTGTGGAGTTTTTTGGTTTTTTTTTTTTACTGTGATGAGGTGGGAAATTCATACAAATCTAATAAAAAACACTTCTATGGAAATTCTGTATCTTTCTTGGTAAAAAATATCTTTTACTTTGTATGTTCCTATAAACTTTGGAGAACAGTTAATGATTTTCCATTTCAACACCAGCATTTTTCTTATTACACATTTCTGGCCTGTATCTGTACATGGATGGTTTACCTATATAAGATTTTACATTTTTGATCTTTTTCACTATGTGTATATATTTTATGGTTTGGGGGGGGTGGGGGGTTGAGAAAAAATATGTTTCAGGTCAAAATTATAAATTATTTCTTATTAGTATATATAAAGCTTTTTCACTACAGACATAACTAAAATAATGAGAAGCCTAACTATAATGTTTTTTAATTAGGTATGAAAATTTCCATTCTGTAATAGGTGAGGGCAGCACATTCCTCCAAAACCAGTGATATCCAACTTTCTGCCAAGACCTGGCCACTGTGAGTCATTTCTAGCTTGAATAACACCAAGCTTTTTCTGAAACCAATTGCTTCTCTGCGGTCTGACCTTAATTGGGAAAGTAATTTTAATTATTTCTCTCCTGAGATTGAATTCAGGCTACTCACATATCCTAGGACATGAAAGAAGAATAGTAATTCTGGAAGTTGACTCCCATTGAACCTCCACATTGTCAGTGACCCATTATAAGTTTACTAAGACCATCACCAGATAAAACAGACTGACTATAATAAGCATAGTGGGTTTTACTGAAGTGATTTACAGACAAGTTTATGGGAAATTATTTTCTACTACAGTCATCCTAGAATAAGTCTTCCGACGAACAATAGCTCTTCAACTCAGGAGCATTATCTCCAGATACCTTACCTGCTTCACAAAGAGATTATGAGGCTTGCACAGGAAGTAAGGCATAGAAGTACTTAAACTATTATTTAGCAGCCTATGAAATAGTTTAAACATTTTAAATATCGTTAAACAAAATTAATGTTTAAAATATTCCTCGGGAAATGTAAATAAATTCAAGAAATTTATGCCTAAAATGCCAATATAAATCGGTCTTCTATCATACCAAAATGCTAGTTTCTTTTGACATTTAGCAAACGTCATTCATAATCACTATCAGCTCTGAAAGGATTTAGTCATACAATTGTTTGAACAACTAATGCAGCTACTCAGTTATGATTCTTACTAGGAGAGGAAAAAATTTGCTCCTACAACAATGCCATCTGACAATTGGGTGATTACTTGAAATCTTCAGTCTGAACAGCAAACATACATTCAGGGATATCTTAAACTATACATTTAAATAATTGCTATTTTCAGTATGATTTTGTTGTCCTTTATTTTTCAACTATCCTCAGACCACCACAAAACCACCATTATTCGGTAAAACTGTTATGCAATCACTGTAAAGACAAGTTAATTTTTCTAAAGTATACACAATTCAAAATCTAACAAACAACACTTTAAACAGCTAATATGATAATTATTTATCACCTTATACAGAAGTAAAAATAACGTGCAGTTCCTGGCTTACCCAATACAGATGGATTTCCTGGAAATAAGAGGAATTTCATGCTTGGTTACTCTGATGAAACTTAATCATAAGCAGAAAAAAAGAAAAATTAAGGAAATTATCTTACAAAAGGTAATTTGTGGGAGATAAGGAGGTCACTGAAGAAATGTTTAGGAAAAGTGACAGACTTAAGGGATTAAAAAGAAACTACTGTAATAACATCATTCCAAGTGAAAAATCATGTTTTAGTAATGTAAGTGTACATTTAAGCATCCTCTTTCTTTTTAATGAAGAACAGAAGGGTCTTTTATTCTTAAAATCTGAAGATTATAAAGAAACTTTGAATATAAAGAAGACATTCTGTGGCATTTTGAAAAATCTTCAGCAGCTACAGAGGTACACAAATATGAGACAATCTTTGAACTGGAAGTGTGTGATAATATTCTTTCCTGTCACTTCATATTTTTTGAGAATTTTTTTACAAAAGCCAATCACTGCTGCTTACTCACTTCGTCTGTTTTTCATATTTAAATTCGTTTGTATTTGCAAAAGAATAAACGTAAATACTTTTTAAAAAGCAAATTTAAAAAGAGAAAGAAAAAAGGTGAAAAACTCATTATATTTAAGAATCCACACAGGATGATGAGATATTAATCCTTTTACCTCTTGATCTATCATTTGGAATCTATCACCAGATCTGTAGTGGGCAAGATCCCATTACAACACCCTTAAGAATCTAATATCCATGTTATTGACAATATTCATATCTGTTCATATCATTGCTTGAACAATATGCTTTATCTCCTCTTTACAATGCTACCTGTCCAGCACATCTCAAAAGATGTGAGTTCATTTAACTGTCTTGAAACCCCACTAATTTTGACATTTAGAACCAACAACCAATGCTGATTCTCCAAAAGAGAATCTAACCTATACTGAGTAATCAAAACTTACTGATCTCTTTTTACATGTATTAAAAGGTTCTGTTAATATTACACTTGGGGCCATTATAAATGTCTTACATTGCACATATTTAGGATACATCAAATTTTTATCACAGTCATTATAAAAACGTCACTTCAAACTATTTATACAGTAATAAGATGGCCTTCAATTGAATAAATTGCATTTACAGAATGATTATGACTGTTACAACTTACACTTAGCTCACAGGTTAGTACAGTGATGGATAACATGCAAGGGGAAAAAATGAATGCATGATTCGACTTTACAGTTTGCAACTAACCAGGTTGATTTAAGTCATAAGTAAAAGTTGAAACATCAAATCTACTTGGAAGATATGAGGTAATATAAATTTCACTTGGCTTCCAAAGTGCACAACAAACAACACACTGTTATTTATGCAGATAGGATAATACATTTTCTTAGCCCACACTGCAACATATTTTGTCTCAAATTAGCTGGTAAATCACTACTGTAGAAGCTATTAGCAATCATAAAGCCTCTTGAGTTTTACAAGGTGTTCATAATGGGCATTCCATATAATTTATATGAAAAACACAATTCGGCTTTCCAAACACAAGTTATCTGTGGATGTGGGGCTTGCTGTGTGACCTCTTGTTATCTTTGAGATGATATGTAAAACTAAACTTTTCTTAATTTTGGTCAGCAAATACAGTGATAAAACACAACACTCACGAAGTTTCTATTAAAAATGTGTTCTCTTTTGATAAATGAAGCTTACACAAAAATGCCATATTTTAAATGGAACTTAAAAGAGAATTCTATACTAGATAGGATTAAATTCACCCAGAAGTACTTTAAAACAGACATAAGCAGCTGTGATTGCAGTATATCAAAGGCTGGAAGGGACCTCAAGAGATCATCAGGTCCAACCCCCTTGCCAAAGCAGGATCACTTAGGGTAGTCCACAAAGGAATGCACCCAGATGAGTTTAATTTAAAGTCTCCAGAGAAGACAGCCTGTTCCAGTGCTCTGTGATTACCAGCTACCTTGAACTGGAGAAGTAGTTCTTCAAAAGAGAGAATTAGTTAACTAAACTGGCAGTTATTGAATTCACATAAACAGAAGTCCCTGACTTTCATAAACATATCAACCGTTGAAGAGGAGACATAACACTTCCTTAACTGAATTTTGTTGTTTTCAGACAGGGCTCTCCTTCTGTGCAGCTTCTCTTTAATGGGAACTTTTGAATTATCTAAAATTTTCTTAACTTCACTCAAGCTTATATACTTTTCTTATCCCACTAGATAAGTGAACTGCTTTACACTTCTAGCTTCCCCCTTGTACTTACTGCCTGTAATGGCCTTCAGTCACAGAACTGAGTATCAATGAAAAAAAGCAGGGGAAAGCCTGGGAACTAAGTTGTCAAAACCTGTAGTCAGTAGTTTCAGAACTGTCTACAAGAGGTTCTTTAAAAAAAAAAAGAAAAAAAAAAGGACAGTCCAATGTCTGACACTGAAACAATCTATGTAATTTATATTCTTAGGGCTGCAACAAGCATATTAATCAGGAAAAAAGTTATTCTTGAAATATATAAGCTTTTCTAGTACAGCCTACATTTTCTCTTGATGGGGTGGCAAAGGGGATGCACAACAGAAGGCGAAGTAACCCATACTGTTGTGACTGCAAAGAAAACAAATGTTTCTGTAATAGTGTATTTTCTCGCTTTATAAAACTACTTTGATCATGCCTTTCTGACACCATCTTGAAGATTATTCCGAATCCTATCATTTATATGATAGTCAATCTGCCCTACTTTTGGAATTGAGGATTGGCAGCGAAAGAAAGCAGCACATGAATATTTTTGTTCTAAAGTAAAAAGCATGTGGGAGTGGCTCTGAACTGAGGAACTCCATTCATTAATTCTTATTGCAGAGACAGTCATTAGAAGGAATGAAGATTCACACTGCAACCTTTGTATCTCAAAACCTCTTTCTCTGAGTGACACAGAAGGTATTTGAGACCAACATGGTCTAGATATAGGGTGAGGGTAAAAGAGAACAAAGAAATAGCAAGAACTTTTCTGGACTGTATAATCCTCAACTCAAGGGTACATTTAAAATATGATAATATTATGGTTTGGGGAGCTATAACCCTCTCATTCATATTACTGCCACAAGAATACTGTAAGATTATGAAAACATACCAGAGGTTGAGAGATAATAAATTTATATAATATTAAAGAAAACTGTTGTTTCAGAGGTCTGTGGTTCTGTGGTTACTATATATAGACTTACGTGGCATTAGTGACTGAACCTGTAGTTACTCTTTCAAGAGGTTTGCAAGAGTAGCCATAAAGTTTTGCTTCTGCCTGGAAGATTTGTCTCCAGTGTTGCCAGCAGTCTCTACTATGCAAAAATACACTTACTTTTTTTTCTTTTTTTTTTTTTTTTAAATCCTAAAAGCTAATAGTAATACAAGAAACCTTCAGCCTGCTAGCAGTATTGGAGCAGTGGCAGATGAATCATTCCCAGTATTACTACCTTGATGCTGGTTATCTCCACTTCTACTGTGTGCAAGCTGTCTGTGGTACATATTCATTAATCTATAAAAAGCTGCATGGGTCAACTATGAATCACAAGATACTCCTACAGGAACAACACAAAACCAGGAATAGTATATATTTAAGAAGGAAAAAGAAAAAGAAGAAAAATCAGCATTTAGTTGCCATACAATTCAGAATGGCATTGCTCCATTAGACTTGGGAGTCAAGAAAGTAGGACTGGTTTTTGATGACCTCATCAAGGGCCTGCAAGCATAGAAAGCAGCTTCAACATAACAAACATGCTAATCTGCCTCAAATCAAACAGGCAATTGCTCTGCTATTTCCATGAATTCTAAGGCAAGCACAATTTCATAATTGGACATTAATAAACCTATTTCATGGATTTTACTATCTGGTACAGAAGCTTTCTTTTACTATCTCTGTAATATTATTAAACTAACTCGTATTTAGATAAATGGGCTTCACAAGTCCTAATCTTAGCCTAAAGCATTCTAATGGATTGACTCGTCCTCAGTAGGGCTATATAAATATTTATAAAGACTTCACACAAAAAGCAGATCTGACACAGGGCTTTAAAAGACTTCTCAACATATACAGAATCTGGAGAAAGAAGAGATTTTATAAAGACAATGAAGCTCTTAGCTTTCAAAAAACCTTCTTAAATCCTGGAGTGTTGGCAATAGCACACAAACGTGTCTGAATCTGCACACAAGATTCACATCACGGACACATTACCAGGCTTTCAATGGCAGGTTGCCTTATGAGTATAAAATTTTCTTCTTACGTGTCCCATCTGCTTTTCTTGAGAGACAGCTTTTTCCATGTGCCTAACACAGGAAAAAGTGATTATGCTATTTTTCTGACTTGCTTCTGAGTGAAGAATAACCAACACTGAAAGCTTACATGAAAGCAAAACACTTAGACCATTCTCCCTTAATACAGCAATGTCTTTTCCAAACCAGAAAAGTGCAGAAGAGAAAGCATGATATCCTTTCCCCACTGACAATGTGAATTGTTTCTAGACACTGCATGCAGCCAGGATTTTACTACAGATACAAAGCAGTGGCCCTTCAACCCAGGCCCAGAAGTTCAGCCACAGGCTAAGTGTTTGCTTTATTCCCACTACAGCAAAGTTCTACTAACTAAAATTATCCCACCATTCCAACATTATAGATGAGAAAATGATACAGTAGCAATTTAAGCTCTTCTCCATCTCGAGATCAAGTAGCTACATTTTTAATTTACATGGCATATTAGTATTTGCTTAATCTATGCCTGCAAGAGACCATATTTCCTGCCACACTAAACAGATATACCATGCATGCAGCTAAACACTAACCCTGAAAATGCAATGTTTGCATCGTTATTATTGATACACATATAGGAAGAGACTACTCTCATTTTCAGGTAACTATAGTATAGGCAAAAATCTTCAACTGAACTTTTTCTCCACATATAAGCCAAAAACCAGTATATGATTTTGCAAATTTGCAATACAGTATTTTGACATCAGCTGACCGAAAATAAACTTGAATTCCACAAACATTCTTTGGTATTACTGGACAGTTTATGTTGCAATATAAGTGCTTTCCATCTGTAAAACTGCAAAGAATATTAGGCATGTGCTTTGTTCTTCCAAATTACACCAGCCCTTGTGTTGACTTCACTGTACCAGCATGACAGAAGATTTATAGGGCTTACATAGTGCATTTTAGGTTTAAATTTTCAGTAGTCCTACTATGACACTGCTTCAGTCAGTGAACATTGGTTTCCCCTGCATTCTGGGCAGAAGGTAGAAGACAAGGCTGTAAAGGACAAGACAACCGTTGGCTCTGTATGCAGCAGTTTTTACAAGCCAAACCATACTCCACTAGGGGTTTAGAAAATCCAAAAAACAGACTTCCCACTTGCCAAAATATGACCTCAAGAGGACAAACCATGTAAGTTCTCTACCCACAACATACCTATTAATTTCTTCTTGGGGGGAGGTGGAAGAGATATTGAAGCAAAAGAGCACTTCATATAAACAACAGTTCTTCGTAAGTTCTTTCCAGAGAAACCAGTAAATATACGAGGGAAAAAAAATACCCCAAAGTGATGTTGCCGTTGTCTTGAAATCAAGAAGTCACTATGAAAAATAACATCTTGTTTCATGTTCAGAAACAAATCAGGAAAATAAAATCCATTCTATTCTTTTTGTTTCTTACTTTGCAACCATCCATGGCTTTTGCAGCAGTGCTTCCCAGAAAGTTAGGTGTGTCCTTTACCGAGAAAGCATGTGCCATTTTGGCCTGGAACACAAACTCAGTTTAGAACATTTTTCTATTCACAATCTGAATTATTTTCTCACCATGTATGAATTCTCTACTGCCAGAAACAAATAGCAAGAAGTAGTGTACTGCTATCAGAAAATTACCATGATAGCTGCTGTTGAAAATCTTGTCAGTGAAATGTTTGTATTTAGAGAATGACTGTTTAGTTGTTTGGAAACTAAAATCACATGTGCAGGCATTTTATTGAGTTCTGCTTTAGAAAGACCATCTGACATGGTACTAACCTATGTTTCTCTTGCTCAGATTGACACTACTTCTTCAGAGTCTACTTAACAGGATGAAAAATGGATTCAAAGGTTTCCTCTATAGGAAAGAAGAATGTCATGCCACACATGCAGTGCCTAGTCCTGTTGTAGCATTCCATCTTTGAAAACTGCACAGATCTTTGACTCATTATTTAGAAGTAAATAGCACTGTAGATTCTTATTCAGACTATAAACATACAAAAAATCATCACATAACAGGAATGGTGAAAGTTGACGAAAATTATGCATAAGCAACATAGTTATAAATTTGAGAAGACCTGGGGCAATGGATTAATGTTGTGGACTGTTAGATGTCTCTACAGCAATATACAATACGAAACAAAGCACAAAACTCTGTCAAAATGCATGCAAAGTTGCCCAAGAATAGCTCTAAGACCCAGCAGCACAAACGTTTTATGCTTTATGTTCAACAATCCAAAGGACTTGACCTGTAGCTAGCTACAAAACATTCTTTTTCAAACTAAGGAGTGATATTCTTCCAAAGAACTACATACACTTTCTTCCAGTTTGTGCTTGATGGGCTTAACAAGAACAGATAGAACAGGAACTTTCCTTGCCTCTACCACTCTGTTCTTTTTCCTAGAAAGGCTACTTCGCTGATGTTAGTACCCCCACCTTCCAATTTAAACCAAACTTTTAGATCCCATTTTCTGTTGGTAGCTAATACAAATAATAGGCTAACTGCTTACTCATATCTAAATATTTACATAACTTTCCACTCATTGGTGATTAGGTAGTACACATACATCATAATGATTGCGCTTAGGTGGAAATGCTATATGCTTATGCTTTGGAAAATAACAAAAGCAGTGCAAAGAGTAACACCATTATTTTCAGAGAGATGTAAAATGTTACAGTGAGAGTCACAAGCCACAGTCTGGTGGAAAAAAAATAAAGTAAAACACCAGCAGAATGCAATAGTAAAAGACTACAACAACCCACACGCTTGTGCTAGAGTGTATACGCCCCCTCCTTGCTTACAAGAATTAGCAGTTAAACTCAGTCACATTCACGTCATGTCACGCCACTGAAGGAGGATCCTGACCACACAGCATGACTGGAGATAACTTTGTATTATTTCAGTAAAGAGTTTTTCTTCTTAATTCATGTATTTTCTGAATGTATTCACACTAATGGTTCTTTTGATAAAACCCTCCAGAAAATAATTAACTTTAATAGCTCTTCTGCAGCTAAAGCTGCATGACTGGGTGGCAAATACAAATGAGCTTTCTTCAGCAAAATCTAGTCTTCTAAAGAATTACAAGTGAATTTTTTTTTTTTAATATTACCAGTTCAGCACTGCATCCAGGGTTAAATGTGTATTTGTGATAAACTTATCAAATAGTCTAAAAACTACACCCAATGAAAGTTCATATTTGGGTTGATTTGCTTTCCAAATCATAGGAACAGAATAGTGTGTACAATCTTTAAACAAGTACAACCACAGAGAAATGCTGAGAGATTTAAGAGAAATAAAGGCATGATCAGCTAGCATGTAATCTTCTTTTCTCTTATTCTCCTCCCTATAGCTGCATTAAATTGCCTGTTGAGAACAATAACATATTTGCACTTTTATAGGTAGAATGATTTGTATTATGTAAAGATTTGGCTAACAGAGTAAAGATGCACTCACACTGAGTTGGATTACATGCTGTTAATAATTTTCTGGATCCTCCAGGGGACTCATAATTCTGGAGGGTTACAGATTAGCATTTGAATATATGCTTTGTAATACATCTCAAAGCAGATTTTTTTAATTTACTTTTTGCCATTTTTCTAGAACCAAGCTAACCAGAAATCAAATCACTGAAAGTATTTTGGAGGAAAAAAATTACACCACAATCAAGTTTCTATTCCCCACTTCCATACACTCTTAGAAGTACACAGAAAATGTTGGGGTTTTTTCCTAATTCGAATTACTATCTAAATTGCTATCTAATTAGATAGAATTACTATCTAAAAGGGGGCATCAGATAGTAATGTTCTATGCATATTGAATAAATAGGTAACTCAGCAAATAAACCAAAATCTCTTGTTTTGAATAAAAGCCCAAGCTATCCAGAAAGCTGGTTTTGCTCTGGGCTAGCTTCTGTTTCCAGAAGTAATTTTAAAATACACTATTCTAACAAAATTAATAAAATAGCTCACATTTCAAAGAAATATCCCTCCAAATGTGCTAACTTCCTTTTCTTACGGAGTTTAAACTTCAGCATAGACCAGAACCCAATATTTCTGTTTTCATGAAACACTGAACTTTTTTGGCCAAAATCCTTTTTAAACTCTGTATGTCTTTGCATCATTTTTTAAAATGCTTAGTATTTCAGAACAGTCTTGAAGTCTGGAACATTATATTGTCATATGAATTCAACTGGGAAGCATACTATAGTGTTTCTTATTTAAGAAATTACTTTTCTTAGCATTATAATGCTCACCTAACAAGTACACGTTCAGTGGACAAAATACACTTTTCATGACTTTTGGTCCTCAGTTATAGTTAGTTGTCTGGTCCCCCTTCCTTACAGTGTAAACAAAGGCTGATAAACCCACACTGGCTGCATGTATTTATTACATTACAACACAGCTGCCAACTGTCTAACCGTTCTAATAAAAAACTATTTTCTAAGGTTTATGTTTTATTGCATGTAACTCCCTTATTGGTTAGCGTTTTGGAGTTGTGGAAAAGGTTATGAATTTAGAAACTGACTGCATTCATATCATATTTAAAACCTAATGCTATTTTATTAAAGACATATGGGCCTCCAAAGTACACATATTAAATGTCATGTAAGAAAAGTAGCAGTTTAAATCATGGTCAAATTCATTTTTGACGTGACTCCTGAGGCTTCCCAAGATCTGAACTATTTCTTTGTAAATCTGGCAGTTTAACCACACTCATAAATCACTTTCAAAGCATATTATTTCTTAATTTTACTGCATTAGAGAGCATTTGGCCTACACAGTGAACTGTTTGTAACTGTTATGTGAACAAAGTTGTATATTTTGTCTTACAACGTGGGAAGGAAAAAAAGTCTTAATTTCTCAATCCTGAATTTACTTCTTATTTTAACACAAATGATACACTTCCTAATGCAACTTGCCAGAGTAAGATGTGTAAGATTGCTGTACTGATGTTACAGAAAACTTCTTCTGCTTCAGGCTCATAAATTTGAAACTTTACAAAGGCAACTGTTAACTTAATCATTAAGCAAATATCCCCCAGGTTCTTTTACAAGAAAGAACGTCTAAGGTTTTCAAGCCTCACCAAAGCTGAAAGAGAAATGAATCATCTTTGGACAATGCACATGTGTTTACTAGGCACCTAGGTATAATGACATTTGATACATTAGAACTGAAGCACACCTTAAATACACTTAAATATTAAATGCACATAACTTAAAGATACATTCCTTGCCTGCTAAAGTTACAAGAATAGCTCCAAAATATATAATTCACAGAACAGAATTCAAAGCAATGCTATTTTTGAAACATGACTGAAATTTTCTTTATCAAAGAAGTTTCTAGTGGCAGAGTTAATTACAATTTGTGTGTTTTCCTACAAACATTTTGTCTTTGGAGGCTGTGAATAACAAAGATAAATTAGGCCAACAATTCACTGCAAAAGCTTTATACTCACCAATTCCTTCAAACAGTTTGCCAGTCCTCAGTCACAAATGTTTTGGGGCCCTTTACCCACAAAATAAACCCCCTGATTTTCCCTAAAACCAAAGTCAATGACACACGTTTTATGTCAACTCCATTGTCTACAAGATGACTAAAATACTCCTCAATCAAAGTTTTCAAGACAGTTACAATACTGGTCTGTAAGGTACATGGGGAAAAATATTGAAAGAAAAAATAAAAGAAAACTCAAAGTTCAGAGAAATCACAACATGTGATTTTGGTGGAAGATATGAGTGTTAAAGGGTGCTTCCATCAGGGTAAGTTCGTGTATGCCTTTTACCTAGATCAATAAAGATTCCAGGTGTGGAAACTGACTGTAAAAAGACTATTCCACTGCCCCTAAAGCCAACTGAAAATCTGTTGTTTTGTTCAAAACTTGGTAAAGTTTGCAATGGCCGGACTGCTTAGGGCAAGCTATAATTAGCACTGTGTTCTGCAACCAGGCACAAAATTCAACAGAACTTATTCTCTCTGTATTTTAACACAATGAGGTTAGCATCAGCTTCAACTAAGATTCAGGAACTGGAACCAGAATCTGTAAGCTCAATATGCTTTTAAGGGGAAGATGAAACAATACTGCATCCTTCTTTAACAAAGGGAGCAATTTTAGAAACTCGTTAGGCAATAACATTCAGGATTTGTTACAAAATACCCCTTTGGCCTATACATTTTTTTTTAAGGGTATAGACAAGGAGAGAAATATTAGTCCTTCTCTGAAAACAAATTATTAATTCTTTTTCCTGAAATAACTCTCAAGTCAGCTACAAATTGGTCATGTTCTTAGTCATTAATGAAGAGAGAATGACTGATATGCCTGAGCCTTTAGGACATGATCTCATCACTCCAAGCCCTTTGTGCCTCTTGGACCATACTCTGGCTGACATTAGTATGGGGGAAGATTATTATTATTATTATGCTCTCTGGTGTTTGTGACATGTCAATATTTTGCAGAACACAGTCTCTCTGTCTTTTAGCACAACAGGAAAGGCAGGAATCAGCTGCTTAAACACAAGCTTCTACTGACATTGTAGCCATCCTACAGTATCTGGGCCCATCCTCCTATGGCGGTTCCTGAAAAGTTTGCATCTCCAATAGATTCTTATCTGTCATCAGTACAGGGATCTGATGTATACTGTAAAGTATCTGAAATAGCACTAGACTGTTATTTTTTGGTGCTTGTGTTGTTTCCAGAGAAATACTAGCCAATGCCAGATGAGTTCATTTTTACCTCCCCTTTTGTTCCTGTCCTCTCATTTCTTTCACCTAATTTGACTACGGCAGCACTAAAAGCAATCTAGCATTCACTTCACAACAATACACTATGTGATGTGCTTGCAACACGTTTTATATGACAAGGACATGATCCTTTATCCTCTAATATAATTTAGGTCTTCACACCTGAACTTCTATCCCTCAGATTGTTGTAAACTGTTCTTTTTGACCACACTCATACTGACATCAAAATGAAACACAGGGAAGATAAAATCCATTTCTGTAGAATTAGGAAGTAAAGTGTTATCGCAGACATCACTAAAAGTGTCATTGCTCTACCAAAAAGCATTTTGCTAACTGCAAGCAAACCCAAAGAATACTAGAGAAATAAATACTTGCAGAGAATGGCATGTTGAAGAGACTCTATTTGTTATTTTTTATTTACTACTTTGGTTTAGATATAGAAACTTCACTATTATGAATTTGTCAACTACATCACAAAACAAAGTTTCTTGAATTATTTACGTTAATGAAGCAATGTAGTACTTCAAGGCAGAAAAGAAGAATACAGTAATTTGAATCACAAAGATCTTGTAAAATGCTCCAAAAAATGCTTTCTCTTCAGCTTTCATGCTAAATCAAAGTGAAGAGAAGACTGCAAAAGGGATCAAGGAAGAAATTTACCACAGAGAAAGAGAAAAATGCAGTGAAATACAGAAAAATTACCCTGCAAACAGTGAGGGAAGCTTTTCGTAATTCAGATTCTACAATTTACAAAGAGGAGAGACTACTGAAAATCAGAAGAGTATACAGAGATGTAATGACAACAACAGCTGGTGACCATTTGCTGGTCAGTGAAACAGTGAAGCCAGGTCTTAAAACAGCATACATATACAGGACAGAGCACACAGTCACAGTCAAAACAAGAAATAAATATAAACTCAGAGATGACAGTTCTTTCCAACTTTTGAACCAAATACATCACGATTGCATCACTGAAAGTAGACATTTTGGTTGTGGTAGTTTGCCACTGATTTTCTGTCTCTCAAAATCTTGCTGCAACAAACAGCTTCAAAAAACAAACCAACCAACCCAACCAACCAACCAACCAACCAAAAAAAAAAAAAAAAAAAACAAACCCAAGAAAACAAAACCAAAACACACACACACAAAAACACAACTGAACAAAACCACCACCACACACAGAAAAAAAAACCCACCAAACTCCAGTATTTCATAATTGGGCCTTTGTTTCTTGGCTAGGAATTAGCTTACATTCTAACCAGCACACTCAAGACTACTCCTATTTCAGTGGGAATGACTCATCAACATGGCTGAGTACATGAGATGTATAGCACCTCAAACTCCAGGAAAAAAGGCAAACAAAAACCCCAAACCAAACCAACCAACCAAACTAAAAATCTGTAGGAACAAGAGAATAGATATAAGCTGGCTTAGTTTTCTCAATGACATAAAAAATAATTTTTACTTTCATTTTTTATAAAATGCAACACACAAACAAGTCCTATGCCTAAGAGTAGTGTCATCTGATAGTGAGATTCATTGCCTTAGTTTTTCTGAAAAAAAAAAACGAAATGAAGAAGCATGTAGTGAGCTCTGCTTATACAGCAACAATTTCCATTTTGAAAAGAAAAACAAATAAAACTCAGAGGTTAAAATTCTAGCCACGATAAACCATTGCAAATTTAAACCAATCATGACTGCACTAATAATTGAGAGAAAAGGTTCATCAGTCCAAGAATTATGATGTTATTTCACCTTCCACCAGCAGTAAGGATTAACCCAGTGTAGTCCTGGCTTTCCAGCACTTCTTGCATCAGCAGACCTGACTGACCACTGCTGATTCTTTCTCATTACAAAAGTTTAACACAGTTTAAAAATTAAAATTAATTCTGCTCTGGTGAGACCTCACCTGGAGTACTGTGTACAGGTCTGGAGCCTCCAATATAGGAAGGACATGGACCTGATGGAGAGGGTCCAGAGGAGGGCCACAAAAATGTTCAGGGGAGTGGAGCACCTCTGCTATGAGGACAGGCTGAGGGAGCTGGGGGTGTTCAGCCTGGAGAAGAGGAAGCTCCAGGCAGACCTGATAGCAGCCCTCCCGTATCTCAAGGGAGCCTACAGGAAGGATGGGGAGAGACTGTTTACAAAGGCCTTTAGTGACAGGATGAGGGGCAATGGCTTCAAACTAGGGAAGGGCAGAGTCAGATTGGATATCAGGAAGAAGTTCTTCACTATGAGGGTAGTAGAACACTGGAACAGGTTGCCCAGGGAGGTGGTTGAGGCCCCTTCCCTCGAGGTGATGCTCGTCAAGGCCCTGGGCAGCCTGGTCTAGTTGGGGATGTCCCTGCTGACTGTGGGGAGGTCAGACTAGACAACCTTTAGAAGTCCCTTCCAGCCAGGACCATTCTATGATTCTTCCCCTATTGTCTGATATCACAGTGCTATATTCTGCTGGATGGCATTTTGTTCAATCAATTAAATAGGTGGATCACAAGACAAAACCGAGACCATATGCTTGCAGCATCTTATAACTGAAGTTTCCATAATTCTGAACCCACAAAAGAAAAGAAAAATCGAAAAATCCATCAGTAATAAACAAGTTGTCATGATATCTTCTTCAGTTAAATGGATGTGTTAATGATACACAGTGTCTATTGCCATTCATCAGAGAACCTCCAAGTGCTTTACAAATATTAAATAAGTCTTACAAAGGGATCAATTTGCTCACCATTACTGAAAGACAGACACCTTTCAGGTGCAAAGTAGCAGCTGCTTAACTAGCACACTGCAACACTACATAACAGTTTAGGGCAGAAGGTGGAGAAGAATGCCTTAGTAAATTGAGACTGCAGAGAAATCCATGGAGGCAGAATGTAATTACTTGAATTGGAATCAGGCCAGGGCTCCAAGAGTAACACCCCTTCCTATCTAAAAAGTGCACTGGGATCATTAATGGCTAAAAGGCCACTTGCTTCATGACAATCATATACTTTTTTTAAAAAAGGAATAATTTTAGGAAAGAGACATCATCTGTTGCATCCTACATATTCTGTAACAATTACATACTGAAATGTAGGTCACATAATGCCTTCCTAAAACACTAAACATGTATCAGTTTTTCAAGAATTATCACCACAAGAACAAACAGTGAAGAGTCTTCTCCCTAACCAAGACACATGACGCACCTCTGTTCTTCCTTCTTGACAGCTGAAGTTACAGGAGGCTAAGCAAAGAGCTATTTCAGCAGCTGCATCTTTGCAGCTTAGTCTCCACTGTTTAAACTCATTGTTTTTCTCTTATTTACTGACTAAGGTTCTTGCTGTCTAATCATGTGACCTGTTATACACAAAGACACAAAATGCAGCAAAACTCCCCAATCAACTCCCTTTAAATGTCTAACCTTGCAGATGTAAGCAGATTGCATGCAAGATACTTTCTTCCCAAGAATTTTGTAGCTCAGATTTCCATCTTCATCTTTACTATAAGTGCCTTTGGATACTGACCCTCCTCTTCCCTCTGTTGACTGCTTTTTCCCAACCCTGTCTTTCAGTTTGCTTTAACACAGCTGTCCCTGCAGACACTTTGAAGGCAACTCTTTCCTGATTGGCCATAGCAAACTGCTCTAGATCTTGTTATTAATTCCCTAGGACAACATGCTATGTTGCAAGTGCAACATTGGTCTTATACTGATAATATGCAAATACTGGAGGATCTCCTGCACAGTAACTTGAACCAAAGAAAGGAGTCTATGGCTCTCCTTCATATGCACAATTAATTTGATACACAATCAAAGGTATTTTAAAAGAAGCTACCACATATTGCTAATTACTAAATTGTTCCCTACAAAGACCACATATTAGGCAAGATCCAAACTATGGTAGAACTGATTGTTGACCTGTATCTATATATACTGTACCTGTATATTCACAGGTGTAAACATGATTCTTCAGTGTCTCACAGGTGTCTTCTATAGAACGGGATCAGCCATTTGATGAACTACCAGCTTACTCCTTATTAATCTAGTACATACTTGACAGTCACAACCTTAAGCCCCTTATCACTTGCACAGCTACAATAATTGGATTTCTCATTTCTTGAAATCTCATGTCACTAATTTACCCTACAAGCATTATGAAATATGATAGCAGATTTTATCTCTCAAGACTGCATCAAGACATATCCATATTTTGGGAACTGCTTTTATGTTGCTACAAAAAGTTGAGGACAGCTTTAATGACCTTTTTTAAGTCTTCTGAACAAAGCATTCTTGAATTTATTAATACCGTATCTCAAATTTCATTTCTGGATTCACTGTGCTTCATGGTGAGCTTGCACACACCTAGCAAATAGATGGCTACTATTGCAATGTGGCTATGAAGAGGACACGCAGATGTTCTCAGAGAAATACTGTTTGATGTTTCAAGGACTGGATCATATTAAAAAGTTTTTTCTGGTTTTCTTTCCAATTCATTCGATAATACAAATATACTAGAATCTAAACTTCCAAATTAAAAGCAAGAACTTAAAATGTCGATCAATATAACAAAAGCAATAGGAAAAGAGAAGGAAAACCCTGAGGTCATCTCTCAATTCTCCAACACCTTTATCCCTTCCTAATGTTGGAATTTCACAAGGCTTTTCTTATTTCTTCATCTACCACATTAATCATCATGCCTATTTTTTTTTTGGGTCAAAGAGAGGCATAGTTCAAGATGCCCCAGTTTCAGAAAATAAGTAAAATCCACCAGATCAGGAAAAAAATATTCAAATGTTATTCACACACGTTTCATAAACATTTTATATAGGTACATTTGCTTATATTTCTTTTGGAGCATGGGATTTGCTTGGGATAATGGAACTTTTTAAAATGAAACACTTTAAATGACCGAATTTTATTCTGTCAGCTTAATTCTAGTAAGTCTCACTTTTGTATTTGGCATATTTGGCAGATCCTACTCAGCAATGTTTGCTTCTAAACTACCAAAATGTTCAAACATAGAACTATAAATGGTGGTATTTTTTCAAATTATTCCTAATTTTGATGAGTTATTAGGACATTATGAGTTGATTGTGTTATGGACTCCTGCTTAAAATACTTAAACTTTCTGCAGAGCAAAATGGATACTTCAGTGTGCCAAACGGTAGCATGACTGCTACGTCTGTGAAGTCAATAATATTTATTGCATCACAGTTTCAGTTGGACTATTAAATTCATATAATTGTTCTGTTTTAGTATGTGAAATCTCAATATCTGAACAATAAGAAAGCCTATTATGTAGCAACTTTCTCAAAAAAAGGTATTTTACTAGCTAAGAATTCATTGACATAATGATTCTTTACACTTTTAAAGCCCTTTGTTCTCTATCTACTTCAAATGCTGTAAGTTCCTAAGACAAGATCTCTACGGAATGGTACCAGTAAAAGTAAAAAATTGTGAGCAGTGTAGATGTTCTCCAAAGGTTTAACGATCATGTCTTATTTACTTTATAAAACAAGCCCCATATTAGAGGAGGAAAAAAAAGATCCGTGAGATGCACTAGCAAAAATGCCTTGCCTAAATTCTTGAAAACACATAGGATATATCTCTTTAGAAAAATTACAATTCTTGTTAAAATAGTTAAGGACAAAAAAAATCATTAAAGTCACTTCTTAAGTCTTCCTTATACTGTACTGCCTAAACATTTACTCTTCCTATCATAACAAAATAATCTCCCTCCACCCTTCAAAGCAACAGTGTGAGCTAGAATCACATACATTCATTACATGAACTGCAGGTATTAGACTCACCTTCCTCCAAGATGTCTCCATCTTAGTTCCTTTGAGAACAAATGCTGTGTCAGGTTTTATAATTACAACTTGTGATGAAAAAGATGCATTGTGGGGGCAGAATTCAAACCACCTATATTGCCACATTTTGTTGTACAGACCTTCATTTATACACAATGGACAAGATGCTTTTGGTAAAGTTGCAAGAAAGCAATTTTAAAGTCAGTTACTTGGAAGTATACCCATGGATACCCTCTGATGATAAGCTGCAAGACTGTTACATGTGACCAAATGCACACTGCTTTCTTATGCCACCATAAATAAAATTGATAAAATTGTTAACTTTAAAAATGCAGTAAGCTAAAAAATAATTGTTGAGCTGAGGGGTTGCAAAATACTGGGAAATACGTATTTTTCATAAAACCAAGTGCACTGACCTAGTATTAACCAATTCAATTCATATTTAAAGAGACCCATGACAGTGTGTATCTGTTCATAGGAACATACTTTAGATACAATGTATATATCTACATTTTATCATCTAGATTAAATGATCATGAATACAGACCTTTAAAGTATAAAATTATTATATACTTCATACAACTTATGTTGTATACTTCATACAACATAATTTCATGTTGTTTATTTATATCATATGCAATATAAAAATATGGATTCTTAAAATGTATTCTCAAACCACATTCTGTTTTGCATGTTTAAGTTTTAAAGATGAAACAGTTGGAAGCACAAGACATATCTATAAACCAAAGAAAAGTACAGTTTTAAATAATTATGTCAAGAAATGACAACTGTACTCTTTGTAGAAGCAGGGATGAATAATTACAAAGCTGGGACATAATTAAGCAATTTTGACTGTCGTATTCTTGAGCTGTCTTTCTGATGTGAAGTGCTGTCATGCTCAGGAACACACTTTACACTGGACAGGCATCTTCCACTTTGATCTACACTTATGCAAGTGAAATGAGGTCATGGTCTGGTCATTAAACAAGGCTTCCTCATCTGGCTCAATGCCTCTTACCCATTCAGGCTTACCCAATCTTTATTAAAATCAGACATGATACAACATTCAATATTTTGACAAAAGAAAACATAAACATCACAGAATAATGAAGTTTATCTCACTTACACAGTGAGATGGAACACTGCATTGTAACATTAAACGGTGTTCTAATAAATGACTTCATCTTTCCGTAAGACAGTCATATCACAAACAGATGCATTTTAAACAAAGGATGAAATGAAGCAAGGCATAAGCAAGTGCAGTGTTCTGTTTAAAAAAAAATGAAAAAATAGGGAAAAATGAAAGTCATAAAATCTTATACAAAATAAAATATTTATGACTTAGTGATGGCTGGTGATTGCTAGATACTTTTGCGGTTGAGTAAACACAAGCTAGTCAGATGGAAATTTCTTGCTTTTATTCTCATTTTGTGTATTTTTTCTTGGTGGGGTATTTTGCTCTCCCAAGTATTTCATGTCAATACTAAAATGAAAACAACTCTCCACATCACAGCCTCTTTAGATCATCAGTCTGCTTTTTATGCTGAATAAGCCATATCATCTCCTGCTTATGATAACGGGGAAAAAAAAATCCCACCCAAGTTAAGATTTTTTTAATATTTTTTTTCCTCAAAGAAGCAAGCCTCATAGGCTCGCTGTTGTTACTACATCTGGAACAACGTTTCCATACGATGTCCACCAACACAAATACTACTCATTCCAACTCTATTCCTGGCAAGCACAGACTGACATACTGGCTATTACCTTACAGGGGAGAATAAAAACATTCTTAGTGAGTTCACCATCAGCAGGGTCTTCTATCACTAGGTGAACTTTTTAAGGAGTTTTTCGGGTGACCAGTACTGGATATGCTGCAGCCTTCTCATAGTTTGGATCAAAGTGTATTCTCTTCTAACTAGTTTCAGAAAGATTGGAACATATTGCCACTAGCTGTCCATTAAATTTGACTTTAAAAAATGTCAACGACTATACGGCAGGAGAACTGATGAACAAACAGAGAGCACAAGATGCAGGAAATCTGAAGGATAAGGAATAAAAAACCAGAATATATTCAGTATGTAACATATGATAGAATTTGAAAGTACAGTTATTGTACACATCATCCTTGTGACACATGGAGGAATGCTGCTATATAAATAGCTATATACATACATAGCTGCATCTGAATACATATGCAGAGATGACTGTGAGCATTCTCAGACAAAAAGTTTGCCTGCATGTGTACTATAAGCATTAATATCCTAGGAAATAAGCATAAATTCAAAACAAATTTAAGAGGTTTACAATACCTGTATCCAATTTAATATTTATTTTAAATTAGCCACTTTGTAATATGTATGCAATATTGTATGATGAGTGCAATTTTGTCACACCTTAAAAAGCATTAATTCATGGCATGAAAAGCTTTTACAATGATTTTACAATCAGCAATTTGTACAAAACCACTTATAAAGAAAAAAAAAAAACAAAAAACAAACAACCCAACCTTTAGCATGGCAATAACAACAGTAATTCAAGCCTTCTGCAAATTTGTTGAAATAAATGTATCTTTTACCATAAGACTTAGTGGGTAAATAATTCCAAATTATACAAAAGGTTCAATTTCAGATATAAAAGACAATGATGTTATCCTTAAGTTTGTGAAGTAATTTACTCTTAGCTATTGAGTTTACAAGAAGTGTCATCCAGAAAAAGAAATTCAGGTTTAAGAAACAGACCTCTTTTCCAACACTAAGTTGGTTAAAATCTAGAGAGCTCTTAAATGAAAAATCTAATTGTTAAAATTTAAAAAAACCCCCACCTCACTAGATCCAAAACTTGATTAGATAACAAGAACTGTAAAAGACAACATAGGTATGCTGTATCAAACACACTTCAGCTTTTGCATTTGGGCAGAGTCAGCAAAGATGGTTTGCTGTGAATAGGATATTCATAAGATCTTACAAATAAAGTATTTCATTTATTACATGTATGAAGCTGAAATAACTGAAGGCAGTGGTAAACTACATCAAAGCTATGCTTGTATCAGTACTGTTAACATTTTAGTAGTCATAAATGAATCAGTCTGTATTAATTTGTTATGCACTGCAATTGTACTTGTGATAATGCATTTATCTGGCACACTGTTATGCCACCAAGCAGTGCATTTCCCTAAGTGCCACATTATTATTCAGCATTATTGGAAATCTGCAATAAATTATTGATGGTATATTTTAGAGAACAACACAGCAAACAGAAAGCAAATAGAATGAAGACTTGAATGGAGTTTTAAGAAAGGTCTACAACACTATGAAGCTCACATTGCTGGTGGTGTGTATTGATCAACAATGGAAAAAGAAGGTGGAGAATTCACATTGTTTGCATCAGCAGTATGCTCACAGTTGATGCAAGTCGTATCAAAAACTCAGATTACTGAAACAGTCTCTCTGATGTCAATACCTTGTATCAGGACACCACATTAAGTCACAACATACAGACCTAGAATCATCCAGCCCACTAAAAAACAATGAACACCATCAGTGTGAGCACTGCAACAGTTCTCTGTATTTAACATACAAGGCAGGGGACAGCTTGTCAGAAAAATTCCATTCTTTCACAAAAGTGTGCCATACAGTCGGTAACGTATCTTTAGACATGGTAAAAACATTAGTTAAAACTCAGTGATAGTTACTAGTTACTTGTTATACGAAACAAATGTTGGAAACCAGAAATTTGGTAACACAACCACAGTCCCTTAACCAGATGTAACAGTAAAGTTTGACCACGTTTACACAACCTTTCATTCAAAAGATTGTGTCTGTTACTTTAGCAAAAGACAGAGCCAAGCTTTTGGAGCTAGTTCAAAACATTGTTAATGATTCATAGTGTTGTTACTTCTTTCATTTACTCTCCTACCTTAGCATCCTTTGGCTTAACCACTTTCATGAAGGCACCTCTCACCAAGGCTTCCTCTCTCTCCCTCCTGGTTACTTTCCGAGTATCAAGAAATTTCAGGTTTGACAACTTGTGCAGGACAAAATACCTGACAGACAGCAAAATGCACACAGTTAAAATCTAGTAATAAACAAAGACATACTGACAAACTAAACTACTAAAAAAATAGCAATAAATAGCAACACAGTAACAAAGTTAGGCAGATCAAAACATCTAGCCACCTCAAGTACATGTTATTTACATTTAGTCAACCAAAAGTGACGCAGACATTGCAGAGTAAGGGAAGTGCCAGACCTTTCCTGGCAGAAGGTAGAAAGGAGATAGATAATGTTTTCCATGCCTAGTTGCTCTGCATAGAACTCCAAGATAGTCAGAGAGCCTCCTAAACATACCAATCCCTTCTGGCACTGGGAGGAAGAAATCGAAGTAGTAGAAAACTCTACATAGCACAACATCTTGAAAAAGAGCATCATACAGAAAATGTGTTTTTAAAGGTAAGAGTCATCTTACAATACTGTTCTCAAGACCAAATAAACTTGTGCAAAAGCCTGTTAGACTCCCATTCCACAACCAAGAAAAATTTAATGCTACAAATAAACATTTCCATCAAGTATACCTTTCCTCTGAAGCAACAGCTTTGTAAATTGTTAACAAGTGAACTGACAATGCTCAGTACTGAAATGCACAGACAATTTAAATGTGGATCCTCAATCTATGACTTTCAATGTTATTAGAAGAAGAAAAGGACAGAGTCACTTTACAAAACAGCACATGTTCTAAGACCGTTTACCACACAACAGCTACAGATCTGCAAGACGGACACATTTGCAAACTCCTCCCAGCTTTCCTGGCTGCCCTTCCAGTCCTCCCTAGTATTTTGCTGGCCCTTATCTTTCAATGGAGAAGCTATCCATCTTGCATTATTGGCAGAAAAGCTCTGATGACAACAGATTTTTTCAAATGAAGATGTGTACAGAAGGAAACAGTATGTCTAGAGTGAAGAAGAGTGAAGCTAAAAATGAGTAAAGACACCCACTAAGTGTAGGGTGAGAAAAGATGAATATTCAGGTGAAGAAAACATCGATATTAGAAAATCAGCAAATGTTTAATGATGGAATGAAATATGCCATTGAAAAGCAGGCTGCAACAGAAATGACAACAGACTAAGACAGCACTGTCATCTCTGCTGATTTTGGATCACAGCCCTAATGTCAGTCACTCAATCATTTCAAAAGAGCTTAAAATTATAATAGCATTCTTTGATACAAATGTATCTTTAAGCCGTCCTGACTGCACTTCAAAAAACAGAATTAGCAACAGTACTTGCCAGTTCAAAAACAAAACCAAAAAAACCCACCCACATAAACTAAATAGCAAACTACACCAGAAGTCACAGGTTTGGGGCTGATTTCTTTTTTTCAAACTTACACTCCTTAAGGAAAGGAAATATTAAAAGGTGAGTACATTAAGCTGAACAAAGGTACAATAGTGACTCATTCTTTTAAAACATGATTCAAAATACAATCTTATGTATTCATATTTTACTAAACGTGGGATAAAAAGAATCTATATTAAAATGCAATTATTATTTTTAATCTGGCCCATTAGGCTTCGTAGATGTATTTTAGCCAGAAATATGAAAATGTAGCATCAATCTAAATGTAACAAGAGTTTGCCATAAAAAATACAGGAAAGGATTACCAAAGCCCTGGCATAAACACTTTACAATATCAATTCAACCCTTGTAAATTTAATCCAGGGTTATATGTTGCAGAAAATCTCTTTACTGTGATGTATGACTTAGTTACTAAGGTTATCACAGCAGTATCCTAAAGTTGCATAGTACATAAAACATTCCAGTTAACAATGCAGGGAGGTTAACTCCCACAGATAACCTACTATCAGAGGGTTAGACCAGATGACATGTCTCTGTCAGCTTTCAGGAGCTATTGATGGTTCAATCAGTTTGTTTTGAAGGTAAAGTACAACAAAAGGGCACTAAACTTATTCAAACTGTCAACAGGGACTATCTGGAATGTTGCTTGCAGGTAAGTAATTTTGGGTGTTTTAAGGCTATTATCAAACACCAATGGCTGCAGAAAAAGACAGCTACTAATAACAGAGATTGCAGCCATCATAAAATACTTTATGGCAGGTATGAGGATCCATAAATTACATGACACATTGCACCTGTTTTAGACTTGTAAAATCACTAGAAAATAGAGTGCTGTTTGATGAAGAAAAAGCCATCTCAAGTTTGTTTGGGGTCTTTAAAATATTTTTTTTTCATAATTTAAAGAATAATTGTTAAAATAATTTTGAAAATTAGCACTGCCTCATATGCTCTGAGAATACCGCTACTGCATTTTAACAGCTTCGTAGTGGTGAGAAAAGGTTATTATCTTTGGTGATGAGGATGAAGGTGAGTTCCTGACAACGAAAAGAAACAGACACCAGGAAGGTGCTTAGAGACCCATTTATTACTGCTTGTAAACTGATGTTCTAACTCATGATGGATTAAGGAAATGAACTATGTCAGTAAAGTTGCATCATCTTTCATCCAGAATCATCTCTCCCACCTTGACTTCAAGTGCCAAGAGTCCCATGGAAATAAGCTAATAACAGATATTCATCACATACAAACAGGGACACTCAGAGATGGAAAAGGCCAGAGAATATCATGTTTCATGTTATTTCAGTGTTAGCTAAGTGAAAATGACAATAAAGATTAACAATTCATTTACTAATTTTGTAAGTGTTGCATATGATTAGCGTTATTTAAACAGTTTCTACACAGACCTGTCAAGATACTGAAAAAGAAGGACAGCTTGAGGGCCTTTTTGCAAAGGAATACAGTGAGTTTGGGATTCAGCTGCTATTGATACTGGCAAAAGCTCAACATGGCAAAGCCTTCCTTTGAGGAAATGTGTTGGAGTTCAGAAAGGGACAGAACAAAGACATCTTTGAGAACACCTATTACTGTTTATTAAGCAACACATGACTGTACTTTTATATAAAGAAATACTGTCTCTGATACCGACTTACTGTACAGCCTTTAACGAATCACAGACTTGTCATCTTAACTCTGCCTTACAGACATGGAAACTCAGATCTATCACTTACCTTGCAGGTATAATCTCTGTGTAGAGAATTTCTAGTTCTCTACTATGTAACAGTCATACTTAAGACAGCCCTTGGGTTATGCCTTCAACCCCCCAAAATCAATGATGGTTTGCACAAACTTAGCAGAGGTTCTCAGGTGAAACAAAAGATTTTGAAGAAAGAAACAAATCAGTTTTATACATATGAAAGAAATCTGTCAGTCCTGATCCAAAACACACAGGTGTAAATAACTTCTATGCCAACCCCTTGCTTTTATTAAATAGCTACTGTGTAATTTCATTGTGACCTATTTTTTCTGTAGCCGTTTAAGTTCAGGCATAAAAATTCCATCGGTTTTAATGAGTTTTGGTACACTACTCCCTACTATTAATGAACACTTCTAGGATTTTTTTTTTATTCGAAAGCTGTAAAACATCATAGCTGACAGTAATATTTTTAAAAGAAAGTAAAACCCCACATATCATAACATCTAACAGCCTCGATTCATTATTACCTCCCCTTGGAGCAAATTCGTATATTTCAGAGGAAATAAACTCTTCCACGAAATATTTAGTGAAAGACCATAGTAAGAACTGGATTCTGTACAGTCCTTTATTTTGCACTTTTATTAATAAAAACTGGAATATAAAACTGTACTATGTGTTGGATACATTTTTTCAGCACAAGAGTCTAACTTTAAAAAATATCTCTATACATGTAACAATAGTTATCGTTATGTCTTGATTTACTGTGTTATTCTGGGCAAATTTGGATGTTCTGTACTTAAACTTACTTGGCTGAACAAAAACATTATAATAGTCCTTGCTCATAAATTCTCACAGTGGTTAATCTCAGATGGAAGTTGTGTAGCTAATTCATATCTATCAAATATAAGTTTTTTTTCTTCCAGATACTGTAGAAATGACAAAAAAATAAAAAAACAAACACCCAACTGCAGGGAAACTGGAAAAGCTATAAGAGGACTAAGCATTTCACAGAATCAAACCTGCAGGATGGGAATATCTGATTTAGCTTGAAAAGTTAATCCATACAAAATGCATGCACTTCCTTTCTTGCTGTTATATCTTAAGAGGACTTCATAAGGTTATCACCATTTGCTCCCCCTGCCAAAGATAGCATATCTAGTATATGTACTTTTAAGATAATTTAAAATAAACTCAGGCATTTGTTTCCACTTGCCCTAGTTTCCATGTCAACAGCACTTAATGAATGAATCATTCTAGGAAATGTCAATAAGGAGCAAAGAAGAATGAGCAAGCACTGAAACTTCACACATGGCATACATACTTCACAATCATATCGCTTTAATGAATATAGGTGAGGTCACCTGCAGCATTTGCAAATCCCCCAGATGATTTTTCACAGTTCAGTAGCACCATGTTTGAAGTTTTCGCTGCAAACAATACACCCACAGGAGTGACCAAGTGGAGGTACAAGAGAAGCAACCAGCAATTACTGTGTTGACTTCTGTTACTTTGATCTCCAGGTCATGACCTTTGCTTTCACACAATCTTCAAAGTAAAGACTGTAAGACAGGTTATTTTAGAGGAGGCACTGTTTTGCAGGCTATTTTTTCTGTGTTTCTTGCTTCCTGATAAGAGTCAAAAGCTTTTAAAACTTTCCTATCCCCATTATATTTTACACATTTTGCCTTTACAAAATACCACCTCCTCTATATGGAAAGTTTAAAAAATAAGATAAAAAGAAATAACCTAGAGAACCTTTTTTTTTTTTTTTTTTTTTTAAGAGAAATAAACTAAAGCCATTTTACAATGATGGATAAAACCATGACATTTAAAATGAACCCAAAAAAGTTTGCTAAAAAAATACCACAGAAGGGAATTTTCCAATTACTTTTCCTGTCCAAGCAAAAATTACAATAACAAACATAAAAATGTCTTCATCTATTTGTGCTTGTACACTTTTGAAAGGTAAGGAGGAACAAGGGGACAAAATAGGAAAAAAAAAAAGTTAATCTTTTTTGTTTTTAGAAAAGGGAAAGAAAAGGGGAAATGGGGAAGGGAAAAAATTGTGACTGTGTTTCTTCAAAAAAAATAGCTACTTTAAGACACAACAATGGTTTAGTATAAAACCTGGGTTTGTTTTTAATGAAAAACTAGGGAAAACTTTAGTACTGAAATTGATAGAAGTGGTACAGCAGTGGATTACTTGAAGAACTAACTTGTAACTTTTTGACAAAAAGCATAGTTTTATAAATTTTCCAAATACTTATGATAAAACCTAATTATTTTTCAAACATGTAATATTACTGTAACTAACTTCATGGCAAATCACCAGACCTTGATTTTCCTTTTATTTTTAAGGTTGATATTTTGTGGGTTTCACAAACCTTTTTAATTTGTTAGAATGAAAAGATTAAGTAAAGCTTTGATTTCTAGCATCTTTCTCTTTTCTTTTTGAGGAATTAAATAGCCTGAACTCTAATTGAACTCAGTAGGACTGAAATTAGAGCTCAATGAAAAATGAAGCTGTGGTTCCAGTGGTCACTGTAAAAAATTACAAAAAGAAGTTGCCATTCAGAAGAAAAGAAAACCAGGTAAAGTTTATGGTAAAATGTTTACATAGTTCAGTCTCACTGAAATGCAATCTTTTGATGATTTGAAAAAAAATAAAAATCTTAGGAAAATAGTAACTTTAAATAATTTCAAAATGCAGAAACTGTCCATTTCAATGTTTTCATTTGAGATTTGATGCAATACATTCAATAAAATACAAACATTGTCACTGAAGTGGTGACACTTGGTGGTGTTAAATCTGTACGTTTGAGGGAAGGAAAAAAAAGTTGTGTCCAAGATGCCTCAGAATGTGCATTCAAAACTCTGAATTAGCTATTCAGAGTAAAATAAGCAGAGTATTTTGAGTAAGTTCTGCCATGTAGGTGAATATATTCCCCTAAAGATAGAGAGATAGACAAATGGATAAATGGGTGGATGGATATTTTGGAAAGCTTGGGTTTAACATTGTCTAGGAAACACATTTCATCTAATGTAACAAACACAGGAAAACTTTAGGAGGCTTTTATTATATCAGCAGAACCATAAATCACTCAAGTAATTAGAAGTCCATTCTTCTGTCTTAAAAGAGCTTTAATTAACTAGCTAATATGAGAGAAAAAAATACTCAGGTGTTTGAAAAATTGAGGAGAAAGAAAATTGAAGGAATATTGCAGTTTCCAGGAGATGTATAAATACAATCACTTCACACTTTGACACAGTGGTTTGCCACAATGTGACCTTAAACTACCTTGACCTCCTTGAAATCAACATTTTTGCATTGAAATGAAACAACAGACATGCTTGTTTTGATGTATGGCTGTGTGACATATTATAAATATTACATCACATAACCACAGAAGATGTCAATCAATAAAGAATTTTGTCAGACAGCACTAAATGAACCATGGGTTCTTGCCTCTGAATGGCTTCTTTAACGTACCACTTTTGCTTAAATGATTAATAGGAGACATATTGGCAGAAAACAAACTGTAGAAATATCATTCATTCTTAAAGAAATCTTCTAGTGCAAACATCTCATAAATTTACATAGAGACAACACTATTAGACTCCTGTAAGCTGGATAGTAAGCATACCTTCCATTTAAAATGGTAGAAGGGGAAATGATTTTATTAAATCTAGGCTGCTCTGCTTGATGAAAACCAAAATGCTACAGTTAAGCAGGATTCAGATGTTGAGTCATTAGAAAGTGAAAATCTTTAGGTTAATGGTAACTTAGAAATCCTTTTCAAAAATTTGGAACAAACTAAAAAGTATATGCACACCAGGACAGCTGTGCTGCTGTTTCAGCCTAAAGCATTTATGAGCACTAAACTGGTGCATCAAATTCTTACCACTTCCTAATTCACCTGTTTTTAGTCTTCACCACATTGTACCTTCTGCTAAAATAAAACCATAGTTTTATTATATGACTCTGATTACTCCAGGTGATCTGCTAATGAAAAACAAGCTCAGACTCTGCAAAGTTGGCACCATGATGACCAGTTCTGCTTGGCTTTGACTAGTTTCAGACAGCCATTTTTAGATGATGTAAAAAATGCCAACACACAAAGACTAATATCTTGTATCAGATGTGAGCAATGAAAAAGAAATCCAATGACTAATTTTTTAAGGCTCGATGTTTCACTTGCCTAAAGGTTATAGCTGTGAAAATTCTATCACTTCTGCAGACACTCTATACTCACAGTCAACATCAGTCGTAAGTTTGTTTTTTATTTTAAATAACCCTTGCCATTTGTAGCAATATTGTAGTTGAATCAGTTGGATATATAGCATTTTATCAAGCTTTTGTATGAATTTCCAGATGACCTTTTGTGTACTCCAGCTCATTAAAATTACATTATAGAGATAGGTATTTGTTTTATTTGGATCTAAACACTTACTGCTCAGACTGAAGCAGCACAATATAGTAGAAGTCCTTTCTTCTATGTTCTTTAATGGTGCCTTGGTAACTATAGTAGAAGAAACTCATCACCATCATCAAGTACATCTGAATGTAGTGATTTCTGAATGTATTTATTTTTATTGCTGACTGTCACTCTTAGTATCTGTAAATGTAGCCTTTTCTTGGCCTTAAAGAAGGAAAGGCTGTTAAATAAGCACATGTGAGCACTCATATTCAGAAAACACTGCGCATACCTGCTCAAATCAAACATGCTGTACAACACCGAAATATTTCTTGAAATAGGATTCCTGAGAGTGATGTCACAATAATAGGGTTATTCAAATTCCCCCGTGTTTTGTGGCAGAACGTAAGAGGTTACATCTAAGTATGAGGAAGGACTTCTTAAATTAAAGACTGCCGGTACACTGAACAGGCTGCCCAGATAGGAGTCTTCATCTCTGCAGACATTCAAAATCTGCCTGGATGTGTTCCTGTGTGACCTTCTTTAGGTGAACTTTCATTGGCAGGGGGGGTTGGAGTCTATGATCTCTCGAGGTCTCTTCCAACCCCTACCACTCTGTGATTATGTAATATTCCATTCTATTCAGAATAGAGTAGATGTTTGAGGCTCTGAGTTTGGTTGGTTCAGTGTTTTTCTGTTAGCAAAACAAAACTGACAAAGTTTATCACATCTACAAGTGATACTAACCTGTATCTCTGGTAGTCATCTTCATCTTTTTCTTTACAGACCAGTTCATTTGGACAGGCCATGTTTCCAAGCAAACTGAGATACTGTAGTGAGGGCACAACTTCAGCCAAATGGTCCAAAAGGCTTTCCAATTCTGTTATGTGTCAAAAGTCGTGGGTTAAGGATTCAATGACATTAATTTAGAAAAGCATTTAGAGTTGCATCAGTGCTGATTTAAGCATACATTTCAATAACTGACAATCAAATTTAGTATGGCATTCGGGGAAATGTCACATTAATTGTTCCAAGGACAAACAGGGATAAACTTCAGTCAGTTTTTTGGCATGGAATGAAACAATTTGGCTGTTTTGTCATTCTTTTCTCCTCCCTTCTTTCCTACGTGGTTCACTACTACAAAACATTAAAACTTTGACAAAATGATGGATATTGTGTGGTAAAATGGCTAGCAATTGCTGGAACCATGAAACTTTTCCAGCATGGAAACAAACAGTTAGTTTCACAGCACATTCATCACTAATATATTCAGTCCACTAGAAAATGAGTTTTAGGAAAAAAAAGAAAAAAAGTCGAACTACAACAAACCCCTTTCACTCCCAGCATAGAAATGTTTTGAGTGTCACAGCAACACATTTGTAATTACTCAATTAGTATATGTGAATTAATGCCTCACTAAGTACAACTTAAAGAATTGTTACAAGTATTTTATATATGAAGCTTTAGTCTTGTAAAGCATAACATTTTTCATTAAAATAGCCTTGTATTTCAGTGTTCCAATTTTTTTTTTTAATTTAACTATATTCCTTAGACCATAAATAATGATGATACACCTTCATTACTGGAAACTGTATCAAAACAAGCAGACAAACAAGGATTAAACTACCTTTTAACCACTGTAATATTGGAAATCACAGTTTAGGTTTAAGCATAACAATTATATTCATCCATTTGCACCCAAACGGTCAATCAAAGCAAATTATTTTGCTAGAGTGTGACAGTCTTTAAGACTCTAAGAACTATACATTCTTATTTACCTCAATTCACATGCAAAGAAAAAGGCATGATTCTCAGAAAAGATGCCATGCATATGCATGTGAAAGTTTTCAGTGTTTAAAAATTGACTGACTTAGACAATAGCAACAATTATTCAAAATAATTATTACAGGGCATTTCATTGCTCTGTTTTTATCCACTCCTGCTGTTAGAGACTGCAACTATTGTTTTAGATCCTCAGTTCACTTGTGTTGCTATTATTTATACTTGATTTATGTGTTTCTGTTATCTTTGTTATTTTTAGCTGATGGAATTTACTTTATTTCTTCACCTCAATATCTTAAGGGCAACAGAAGCAATGCAGAACGGAAAGAGCAGTTTCATTCTTAAAAATATGGTCTCCCTTTGTAAGCCTAAAATTTTATTTCCAAACACACATGAAAACGATGATGACAATTACTCTTTTTAGTATATTAAAATCAGTGGTACATGGCAGTAAATAACCAACTGGATGCTAAGAAAATTTGTCATTTTGTACCACCATATGATATAAAACTTCTTTGTTAGATAGGATAACTTACCAATCAAAACTTAGGTGTTAATTCTCATCTTCTCATATCTACACCTCGAGTTCATACATTAACTTTTCACTTCTTTTTTCCCCCAGGAATTATGTGGTGGGAAAGTCACAAACTGCTTTTCCACATATGTAAAAGTGAAAGGCTTTTTAAAAATTTCCTAAGGCTGTTAAGTGCTTGAATCTGGAAACCTCCCTCAGTCAGGCAAAACAATTTCTTGCAGGACTGCTTAAATTGCAAAAAGGTTCCCTGAGAGAAATAGTTTATGATTACAAAAGACAGTTGTTATTTCCATAACAGCAATCACACACAGGGGGTTAGCTATTGCAAGGGTTAGATTGTATCTGGCCATTTCTTATTGAAATAAATAAAATAAACAAAGCAACTGAAACTTTTTACTTCTTCAGTGGATTAAACGTTTTTGGATTAAAAGTTTTGCTTGTCAATTCAGTAGAGCTTTTTCTGAGTTAGAAGCTATTCTCCCCAACAATTTGCTGAATGTGGAATATGACACGTATTCTAACTCCCATCTTACTATGCAGACTTAGAGGCAAATATCAAAATATATTCAGATATGTAATGATGAAGATCAGTGTCACCTTAGATTTGCAAACAGTGTAAGACTATGCCTCAAAATCCTATGGAAAACAAGAGAGACACACCAAATTCACCAAGAGTTTTGGATAAATAGAAGTAGATAATAATCTAAATCTCAAAAAATCTAAATCTTCCCAAACTTTGAATTTCTATGCTCTAGTATTTTCTGTCTAAATCCTGAGCATTGATTACAGATGCAGAAACATCTCCCTAAAAATTTTCTCAAGCAAGGACAGCCAGGAGTCACACACACATTTCTTACTGTACAGTTCTGTGTAAGGCTTCCCAGATCTTTTCTCCATTATCATTTACTCATCTGCCTCAACTGAATCAGGCATTTAGAATCCTGATATTACTTCCATTTCAGCTGCAAAAGAAGGGTGTGCAAGACAAAATCCAAGAATTATGCATAATTACTTTAAAAGCAGAGGTTAGAAATTCACAGAGAAGTTGAAGCTTTGCAGGTTTGGACAGCCCTAAAATAAAAGGCCACCAGCAACACTTGAGATCAAACCAATCTGTGGCTTATAATAGTCAAGCTTTTTTTTTGTGCCTGAATCAGCAGTTATATCATTAATACAGTAATTACAGTTTCTGTTCTCTAGGACTTTTATCTCTTCTCATCCCTTTTGAAAAACAAAACAAAATGTAAGGTACAGATTATTTTTCCAAGAAGCACTATTCACTTGCCATCACAGTCGTTTTTTACTAAGCATGCAGGAAAAAAAATAATTATATCCTGTTCAAATTCTCGTGATTAAGTGTTTCTCAGAGATGAGTCATAAGTCATGGTGCACTTCTAGTGTCCTGTTTAGTTAATAGCATGTCATATACTTACTTTAATCATAATATTGGAACTATATGATGGCATCACAAGTGTACAGTCTTTCTAAAACAATGCTAAAAAAATATGGAGGGTGAAAATGAAAAGCAAGTCTCAAATTTTATTGCCATCTCCCTTTTAATGCTTCATTGCTGCAGCGTAAGGAGTGCCATATTGGTGGAATAAGAGCCAGAGAGCTGCAAAATCCTGCTGTGCCACTTTTAAGATGAATTTCTCTACAAAAAGGCAAACTACTATGAAAACCATGGACAGAGCTAGTAAATAGTTATTCATTTACTTGAAACTCTGTGACAACAGTCCTGAACTGATGTTTCTGAAGGCAGTGTTACTGGTCACCAGTGTCACTGTTTTAAAGTGCCACTGTTACGACAATGAAGGCGCCTTAGTGTAGTGATCTATCTCCTAATTCAACAGTGTCATGATTACTAACCTACTAATGCCCCTCTTTCTAACAGACAGCAAATAACAATAACAATTTTAAACTCTTCATCTCAAAGATGGAACATTAATTCTTAGCAATTATAGAACTATGGTCACCTCCAAAAATACAACCTTGCCTTCATGAAAAATTCACAGAAATATACTAGACATACTTAAAATTTCATCCTCATCAGAAGACTGTACTGATTTCTTGCACTATTTCTATTTTTAAATTAGGGAAATATTTACAAGAATGTTTTACACACAGAATAACTTTTTCAAGCCACTCTATTATGTTGCTCATATGTACACCACACATGCAAATCGATTGTTCATAGCATATGTATAAGTATGCACAACCATGGCACCATTTCTACTGTTTGGAAAAGCAAATGCTACCAGCAATACTGAGAAATTAGTAATAGACTTACTTGGGAAATATTGTACTATGGTGTGTCCAGTTAAGCTGCAGAGCAACATTATTGTTTGCAAATTTCATGCAACCAAAGATATCCTACAAGTATGTCCTGACTTGTTTTCACTATCTGGTACTCAACACTATAGTTTATAAGGTTCTCCAGAAGGCAAAAAGAACCAGTAAAGCCCAAAGCAAATGATGGTTCTCCTTTCTCTGGCTGACAATTAACTGTCTATGCAAGCTCATAACTTCTGTTTTGTGGAAAAATCTTGTATCCCAGATTAAAATTCTAGCGCTAGTCAGGACTATGGCCCTAAAGCAATCATTGGTTGGGTTGGAAGGGACCTCTGAAGGTCATCTAAGTCCAACCCTCTCTGCAGTAAGCAAGGACATCCTCAACTAGATGAGGCTGCCTGGAGACTTGTCGAGCCTCACCTTGAATATCTCCAGGGATGGGGCCTCAACCACCTCCCTGGACAAACCATTCCAGTGTTCCAACACCCTCATGGTAAAGCACTTGTTCATAACATCCAATCTAAATCTACTCTTCTCTAGTCAGAAACCATTGCCCCTTGTCCTACCACTACAGGCCTTTGTAAACAGTCTCTCTCCATCCTTCTTATAGGCCCTCTTCAGGTACTAGAATGTCATTATTATGCCTCCCTGGAGCCTTCTCTTCTCCAGGCTGAACAACTCCAGCTCCCTCAGACTGTCTTCATAGCAGAGGTGCTCCAACACCCTGATCATTTTGTTGGCTCTCCTCAGTAGAGGAAGGTCCATGTCCTTCCTATATTGAGGGCTCCACAGCTGGGTGCAGTACTCCAAATGAGCTCTTACCAGACAAAGTGGCAGAATCACCTCTCTGGATCTGCTGACCATGTTTCTTTTGATGCAGCCCAGAATGCAACTGGCCTGGGCTACAAGTTCACACTATGTGCTCATGTCCAGCTTCTCATCCATCAGCACCTCCAAGTCCTTTTCCACAGGGCTGCTTTCTATTAATCACCTCATCCCCCAGCCTGTATTGATAGTGAGGATTGTTCCAACCCAGGTGCAGGATCCTGAACTTGCTTTTGTTGAACCTCATTCCCGATAATTCTACTGATATGTTATGCTAAGATATAACTGTTCAAACAAACTAACTTATACATGCTTCCTATCTCACCCTTCCTTTTTTGCATATAGTTTGAAGTATGCAGGAGAATCTGGGATTTCTTTCTATAAACTTTTTTCCCACATCAGTTCTTTTTACTAGCTACACAGAGTGAAATACATTGACTATATAAGAAAAGTAACCACTCTTGTTCTCTCTCTCAGTGTTTTCCATTTCTTCCAACATTTTATTTCAAAATGTTTGTACCTAGCCTTTTCATCTTTTCAAATTTTTAGTCATTCCACTTCCTCAGAAGAGTTTCAGGAGAGCTTTTCCTGTTAATGACCTTCTGTGATTACAGCTTTTGGAAATTCTAGGAAGCAAGGACACAAAGTAAAGAGCAATCAGCTTCACATTCAAAATATTTTTTAAATATGTACATAGGGAATATCAGAAATATCACATAGAATTCCAGACCACCATATAGAAAGACCCAAAACTATAATTCAGAAGTCTTCTGCCAACTAACCATCTGTCATGCAGGTGCTGCAATCAACCTAACATTAAAACAGCTGGATAGCACTTCTAGCAGAGTCATAAATGAACAAGGTACCTATATTTATTCCCATTTGAAACATTTGCTTTAATTAAATTTATCACAAACACGATGTAGTAATCACAAGCTATTCCACAAGAAAATCGCCTTGAAGCAGAAGTTACCAATTCTCCTACGAATTTAGTGTGAAAAAATCTTTGCCACCCGAATGCTTTTCCATTAGAATGTGCTAGGTCTTTAAGCTTGGATAACCACAGAAATAGCTTGCAGTATGCAAATATACATCTTCCCCTCCTCTATGTAGAACAGGATGTCATACACCATCATTAGTGTGCCACGTTCTGGCCTGAACCCTATGTGGTAGGGAGACAGTGCCTTGGGATAAGGCATTGTTCAGTAACTTTAAAACCATTTTGCCTAAGAAAGAAAAGGCGTGGCACAGTTGGTAATTAAGTAAGTCCACACATTTCATGGAAAGCTTTCTGCCTACTGAATATTTGGAACAAAAGTTACCATTCTGCCTACAGGAATAGCATTAGTTTTCTGTGTAGCTGGAGTTGCCAGCGCTTTTAAGAATATTTCAGAATGCCCATGGAGAAGATTCATGCCTCATTGGGTACTGTGGTTCTCTGACAAGGCCCACTCAGATTTAGCCAAATCCACAACTGTGACATGGTTGTCTCAGAAGTATATGCTGTGCCATTTCAGTTCAAATATTTATTTAGTGAAGATAGGGATCTGTACATAACTGGAGAAAATTTATGTCTTTAAAATATCCAATCTAAACATCAAGTCCTCAGCAGTTAACATAATGAGATTCTGGTCAAATTGGGACGTCTAGGTCTTAAAGTGCTTCAGGACAATGTAGGAACAAGTATGAAGGCAAAATAAATTACAGTCTACAGTCTGGGGGTTAAACAAACCCATAACTGCTAAACATTATGATGAGACCTCTCTGAAGACCAATTATACCTGAAGCACTTAATAGTACATTTTTCAGTTGAGATACTCAATCCATGGTATTTTCAAAGACTCAGAAACATATAATTCTTAGATCTAAGCAACATTGGTAACTGCCCTTGCCATACATTACCATTGCAGGCATTTTGCCCACCTCTAGATTTCCTAGTCCATGGTGTGAAATATTCAGGTTTTTTCCTCTAAACCATTCAAAACCTAGACTTAGATTCAATGTTTGCATTTTACATCTACATTCAGCACCATTATTCTAAATCAATTTTGGAATCAGTTCTTCAGAAGTATATAGAATGTAAATTAAATGGATGACCATCTCACTGAACCAAGTAAAGAAACAGATCTTTTACTTCAGAGAATCACAGATCTGGTTCAGTATCAGACTCCTCTGTTTTGAGAGAACGCCACCTAATTTTCAGCATACAGGTACATATATTTGACAAACTATCACTGCTGCCCTTTTTAGTAGTTTTAACAAACACTAACAAGATGGAAATGTAAAATAAATTGAAATGTTAGAGACATTTTAATGCACAGTGTTAATAAATAACCTTTATGTGTTTCAGCTGTACAGGCTGAATTTTAAAATTATTTTTAAGAGATTACACATCACAGAAAAGTTGAAGTATAACACTAGGAAAGTGTTTTTAAATTAGTAATATTTAAATTTGTTTCTTCCACTTCTAGTAGAAAAACTAATGGTGCCATAACTGTTATTGAAATATGTAACCACTATTTGAAGAAAAAAATACTATGTGATTCTTCTGAGTATTTACCTGTTTTCAAAATAAACTTTCACATTTGTTCAATGTATCCTGATACTATGTTAGGAAAGGGCAAATGTTATTCACACAACAGAGCCACACAATAAGTGAACCATATAAAAGAGTAGAAAGCTCTTACAAGAACTATCAAAATAGGACCTGAGTAAAAACGAAGCCAAAACAAGAGAGAAGAAATAGCTAAGATACAATAACGTTAAGATATACCCAGAAAAACTCATGAGAATTGTAAACTTTACACATTATTTCAGTTTTCACAGGGATCAGTTGGGCCTTTTGTTTGTTTTCATCTCTCTCTCCCCACATATACAGACACACACACACACGTATATACATACACATATATGGCAACATTCCACCAACTGAAGTTCTGTTTCAGATCAGTATACACCTGTGTCCTTCCTGTAGTGCTACTGTCATATACTAAACAATCTTTCCTGGAATATATTTCATTATTTTATTAAATGCATTTTTTTTTATTTGAACATTTTCCAAAGAATTCTATAGAGAATTAAAAGAATTAAAGAATTAAAAGAAGTGATCTAAATTCAAAAGAGGCATTTTTCAAGTATGGTATCCATGCTGAAGAGAGGAATCTGGCAGCTCTCTGTGCTTCTAAAGACTGTGTGTCTTCCCAACCTGAGATCACTACTCCTAGGGCTCAAAACATTAGTGATGGACAGTTCTCTGGGTAGTTTGTTTATATTAAGTGTTTTATGAGCATTTCTGCAACTCCTCTATTAAATCATTGGCAGCACACTACAAAATATATGTATACATTATTTCTATAACCTGGGTAGCTCAATAGTCTCAAAGCTCTAACTTCATAGTTGTAAGACTGAATTTCTAAAATCCAAGGATAGATCAAATCCCTGTTATCATTTACTTTGAGAGCCTACTTACTTGACAATAATATTTTAAGTATGTCTGTGAGACCAGCAGAAACTCTTTAAGAATAGTACTGATAGGAAGATTTCCCCCCCCCCCCCTCTGATTTTGTTTGCCTTCCTTTTGGTAAGTCTAAAGCTCCCCCTTGGCACCCTTCTAAAGGACATACACTCACATGCTTTTGGGTCTTAGGGACAAATTAACATTTCGTGCTTTGTAGAAGAAGATATGCTGCACCAGACATAACCCTACCCACAGTATCAGTAAAAATATTCTTGTCCATTTTTGATCAAAGCAGATCCAGTTCAGATTTTACTGGGGCACCAAACAACAAAATCAGCTACTGAATTCCAACACACAGAATCCTGGCATTATCGGAAGTGTAGCCAAATATCTAGTATAGTAATGTTCATTACTGCTCAAAAAACACTCTTGGCAAATTTCCAAGCCCCCAAGAATAAAAGGTACTCTGCCGATATTTATTTTTTGAGTCAAAAATAAGTGCAGAAATTGTAGAATGTGCAGTTATTTTTATTCTCCTCAGTAGGAGGATTTTGCTTTAGTAGGAGGTAAATTGTTCTCTGTTTACATTGTCTGTAATAAAAGCCTGCAGTTGAGCAGCCCTGTCCTCACACTGCAATTACAAGAGAGGGCTTTCATGGTCTGTGCTCTAAGACTCTGCAGGCTTCAGTTGGCCTTTCAGCAACAATTTGATCACTCTTCACTTTTGTAAAACCATATATTACACATCTTCAAATCTCCAGAAGGGTCAAAGTATGGGACAATTATGTAATAATCAAGTCAAAGCCTAGTCCTTGCAAATAATTAATTTTTACAGACAATTACCTATAAATCTACAGACTAAGGGCTCTGATTCAGCAAAGTACTTAGGCAAATGCTGAAATATTTGTTCTGAATATACTCAAGCAGGCCCTCACTTCAGGAATATGGAAGAGTGACTGATGGGTTATGAATGGACTTAACCATCTATCTAAATACTCTGTTGCATTAAGACTTTGATTTGGACAGCATTTTGTATGAATGTACACAGAGCTGGAACACTGAGAACACAGTAACTTGCTTTTACAGCTGTGGTGCACAGCAGCTACCAAACTGTGAATATTACTGACTTCATTAAAACAGAGAATGGTATCATATTTCTTGTTGGGTTTGGCTTGTTTAGTTTTTTGGGGGGGTTGTCTGTAATTTTATTTTACTTAAATGTATTAAGAGCTAATAGGATTTCACTGCACGTTCTACTCCACTAGAGGTCAGCCTGTCACAGAACCCCAAGCAGACACAGGAACTGCTGCACGCTGGTAGCACTGACACTATTTTCTTTCTCTATTTTATCTATTAGAAAGATTTCTTCAGAGCCATAACTTAGATCTCTCACTAAAATGGAGCAACAGGAAGATATAATAGTGCATTTCATTTATGAATGACCTATAATAAATTACTATGAAGTATTCCAGGTGCCAAATGAGAGAATGCGTTGTCTGCACATGAACTATATTTCACATACTTTAATTTGGCTGACACATAAAACTCATTTGACATTTTGCAGGTATTTCTTTGAAAGGATATTTGGTTCTTGTTGAGCGTTAAGGTATGAAGGTGGGGTAACCTGGGTAACAGAAGGTCATTTCCGAGTAGATTGTTGTCCAAGATCAGCTCTTCCAAGTAACTGAATGTTTTCAATCCTTCTAGTGACCTGCAAACGACAAAGGCAACAGGAAAAATGATACTCCAGTAAATCAGGGAGACCATTATGAGCTGAAATAAATATTTTAACCTTCCCTTTCAGGACTGGGAATAGTTTTGGTTTGGGCCTGTCAGAAGAGTGAATGACAAGCATTAGTGGCAAGGGGAGTGCTGGCACTGCAACACATCCTTCACATGCTGGCAGGATGAAGGATGGGGGTCACTTAGTGAGTAGCCAGGATCCAAAACAAAAGGCTTCAGATATGGGGCCTGCAGGATGAATTTGTCAATGTCTTGTGCCTTCAGGCACCCAGCCTCGCCTGACCCTAACCTCCATTCCCAAGATAAATAACTCTGTCACAGTTCACCTTCATTCCCTGGACACAAATTTAAGTTGTCATCCATCATTTCTGCCAAGAAATATCATACCTCGCTAACAATAATAAATACAACTTCAAGTATCATTTCTTAGCAGTTACCTTACATTCAATAATAGGACATGGAGAAAGAATTTCTTTTATTTTTTTTTCCTTTTTATTAACCACTTAATTTGCTCCTTGAGTCCCTGCAAACAAAATAAAATGTTCTCTACAAAATAAAATGCAAAATTGCTGCAGACAGAAAAGGCATTTGCTTTCTTGCTGTCCTACTCCTGAGCCACAGGTCAGACTGCAGAAAGCAGCTTTAAAAACGAGCATTTCAGAACATGGAAGTGCAAATGATGGCTTGTAAATAAACAGGATTATTGAAGTACTCATTCATCTGACAGCAAAGTGCAGGGAAGAAAACTTAAAAGAACTTTGGTACCTTGTTAAGGTATCCATTCCAAACTTGATTTTTAATGCCTGTACATTCCAACAGCAACACCCCCACACACACATTAATCAACTAAGACACATGGTATATGGAGCATACGCACAGACACGCATTCACAGCTCATTCACCTACCAGACACCTAAAGATACGCTGAGACTGCATGACTTGACAGCTGATCTACTATGCCTACCAGTGGGAAGATCATCACTGTATCTCCTGGCTGTTTTATAAAATGTGATGAATAAGGGAGATGCAGTCTCAACTATTTATTCAGTTTCCAACGACATTTTTACTGAGGGGATTTCCTCCCCCTCCCCCCAGTTTTTGGCAAAGATCAATATACAGCCAAGGTCCTTGCTTGAGAGCTCTATAGGCACTACTACTAGAGGAAAATACAAATGTCATTACAAAGTATACGGGTTTCAAATTAGGCAATTTAACATTATTTAACATTCAACTGTCCAACAAAAACAAGATACCCCTTCTGTGGATACAACTTACTGGCCACTGACATATCACAGAGAGTTCAAACAACCAAAAGAAATAAAATCTGTGACCTTTATACCAGGTACTGTACATTACACTATGAATATTCAAGTAACATTTGCACAATTCTAGATCGGTGTATTTCAGTTCAAGGACTCCAAAGCACTCACAGTCTGTTGACTCAGTATTTTGAAAGGAAGGTACAACTATTTACTACTGCCATTTTGATGCTGGGCAGCCAGACCCTAGGGCATGTCTATATTGCTACAATGCATTGAGATTACATTTTCTGAAGGTGAAAGAAAATTCTCTATTATAAATATCATACTGAAACAGCCGTCACAGTAACAGTCACACATTTTGCACTTCTCTTTAACAAGCTGTTACAGGAAAAGTCAGTTCCACCTACATAAACTGTATGCTGTTAAGAGCTGTGCTAGCATGCTGCATTAAGCTAGCTACTTTGGCAAAGGGTCATAACAAACTTGGACTGACCAAAGTCAAAATCAGAAGAGAGATCAGCAAATGTTTCAGACAGTGCTTTCTCCCAAGTGCCTTTAAAAGGCAAAATAACCCAGAGGAAGTAGCAGTGAGTTTATCAAGCTGTTACAAGTTTTCATTTCAGTTTATTTGACAAACCTAGTTTAGCAAATTGCTCTTCAATACTCTTCATTATATAAATAGTGGAATATTTCCAAACCTCACATTTCAGTGTAAGACTCTGACTTGCCAAAGGAGTTCAGAGAAGGCCACCTCCTTGTCAACACCACAGAGCCTTATGGGATGTTAATAGGTCCTTTGTGAAAAAACATTGCTTGGGCTCTGGTCAGTGTCAGCATCAAAATACACATTGTTCCTGAGTTATGTTATGCAAATATAATACCCTTATCATGAGAATCAGCAAATGGTTGGCAACTGGCAAGGAGAAGAAAGCACACATCCAAAACTGCTGCAGGGGAGGCATAAAACAAAATGACAAACCATGAAGCGGGACAAAAGGCCTTGAAACACTAGAGGGAGTTGACTATTGAAACGGTCTTTCTTCCATGAGTCCAAGCTGAACACAAGGGTACTAGTTTCATAGACAGGCAGAGAAAATCATGTGCAAATCTCCTTACACCTGTCTGGTTTTGATAATTTTTGCCATGTAATGTTATTAGCTGCTCAGTTAAAAAGGAGACGTGTTACACCAAGGGTTGCTTATTAATTGTTGTTTTCATGTCATCAGAGTGGTGTGCACTTGGTAATTTAATCACCTAAATTCAGAGTTCAGGAGGATGGGAGGGGTTGCCATGGTACAGAGAGAGGGTACAGCAATTAACATAAATTTACACCCATATGTTATTTTGCCATACAGAATTTTTATTTTCCCATCTTAAACACAAGGGGGAAAAAAAAAAAACCTAGCATCGAAACAAAATTGGTAAGACAGTTGGTAAAAACAAACAAACAAAAAAAATCCCCAACCAAACACACACACAAAAAACCACCACCACCAAAAAAACTTCAAACAAACAATAGTGTTTGCTAAAAAGCACTAACTACTAAATTCAAGGCAAAAATATCTCTGCCATCATAATACCAAAGGAAATATTACCCAGAAGTTGTAGTCCACAATTTAAACGTTTTAAGTATAATCCACACAATAGATTTTATGGTACAAACTTCAGCAAGTCCCATTACTCCTATATGCCTCAATTTCTCATCTGCAGGTGAGGAATAAGAAAGGATTACAATCATGAATTAGTATACAGAAAACATTTTTGAGAAGATGAGCTAAAGTTTTGTACAAAATACTGACATTTTTGTTTTCAATCAGGGTGAGATACTTATCTCCGTGTACTCCAAGTATTTCCTTATGAGCCCATTACAAAAGAGGAGAGCAGTGCATATATATATATGTATGTATATATACATATATATATATATGTATATATACACATACACACACACACAGAGCACAGCAAATGCATGCAAATGCCCAGGAGATGAGTAGAAGTATAAAAAGAGGGAAATCCCCCAAGAAAGACAATCAGTCTAAAATTAAATCTACACTGATTCTCATAGTTCACAGCAGAAAAAAAAAAATCTCCTGTACTGGTATATTAAAACAAACACACTATCTTACCACCACAAAAACACCAGCACTGAAGGGACAGTGGCAAGCAGTTTTTTCCCTAGTTTCAAAAGGCTAATAAACATCACTAAGGTGAACTGCAGGTTGCTTTTCCCTGCACTAATGACATGAAAGCTGCCCATTATCTCACCCACAGGTACCATCTCAGTTACCTCATTGCAGGGCTCACACTCTGCCTCCCAGAGGAGAGCAAGTGCTGCCAAGAGATTTCCATTGCAATTTCCAAAGTCACATCAAACCGACAAAACATCACAATGTGTTCAGTGCTGCTTCATTCAAACAGAAAAAACTTTAAGTTTCCACTGTAATTAACCCTATCCTCGTTAAGATAATTATGATCAAGCTCCCTGTCACAGCTAATATCACAGCATCATTGCCTATGGCTCACGCTTTGCCCTCATTAGCTTAGGAAAACACTGCACTAAACAGGAAACGGACTCCCTCTGCAAAATGACTTAAGATGTTCTGTAAGCAGACAGCAAATAATCCTTTAGAATATAAAAGTCTCTGAAATGTCATTTTATCCAAGTCCTTTGGCTAATCAGTATGATTTCTTCCAGCTTTCTTTTCCATAATTCATTCACAGTTTGTAACAAAGTTTTAATCAAAAAGGAATGTCATGGCAGAGATTTTTTTCTCTCTACATGTATGCATGGCAATTGTCAAGTACACTATTTCATATGGTGCTTCTGGCCTGACAAGGATTCAGTTGCAATGAAAGTAAAGAGCAGCTCTTTGTTTTGGTAATATTTGACAATGGAAACAAGATTTTATAAATGAAAAAAAGGCAGGAGTCTCTCCAGTAGTGGACAACCTTGGTACTCTGCAGTTGTCCTTGTCCATGAGAACAAGCTGTTCAGAAGTACACGCTGAAAAAGAACTGTTCCTCACATTTTACCCCACCCCTCCATTAATAAGACAGCTGCCTCATATCTAATGACTTTTTCCTCCTGTTTAACAGGAAAAGAGAGAGCAGTTAACAATATGTAAATGAGAGAGTTTGGCTTTAGCCTTGAAATTGATTTGCACTCTGTTGACAAGAGATAGCCATTACCAGAAGTTAAAAGCGAGCTGTTACAGAACAAGTGCTTTTTCAAATACCTTATTTTTTTTGCCCTTTATGTTTTAACAGATTACAGGAGAGTAAAATTAACAGAAGAACCCTAGAACTATATAATTTCACTATTTAAAGAACAGAAATGTAATTTCTCTTTCTCCAGCACCTGCCACCCATGGAGAATGAAGCAATTTTTTTAAAAACATTAATTAATTACTCTTCAAAAATCTGCTGAGCTTAAAATTCCATTTTGTAGTAAAGCAGAGAGAGGTTAAGTGACTAACGAAAGGTGACCTCCAGCAATTTTCTAAGAGACAAGAAATAAAACCCAGAGCTCATGACTTCTAAGTCCTTTGACTTAACCTCACCAGAACAAAACAAAGAGCAATAAATAAATGCTATAGATAAGAACATGAGACAGACACATGCTTAAGTTTAGATTTCGCATAATTCCCAGGGAATGCAAAGCATCATTTGTGGTTTTCTTGCTTTGAATGCTGTTGAATTTTAAACTTAATTTAATCTGAAAAATAATATACAAAAAAGGGGGAAGCCCCAGGCAATTTCCAGTTCTGTTCTGATAGTAGAAGGGGTTCAGTGAATCTTCTGTGCAAACTCCATCAGGCTGAGGTCCCTGTCAGAATTGTACTCTCAAACCTGCTTTTGGGGGGCACTGCTGTAAACACATCACTCACCTGTGAGTACAGAAAAATAAATAACCCATTTTAACAAAAACAGAATGGCTAGAATTCAGTTCAAATTCCAGGGAAAAAAACAAAAAAAACAACCAACAAATAAAAACAAAAAACACTCCACCATAATCACAAAAACACTGCAAAATGAAGATTTATGTATTTCCTGCACACCGAGATAATAATGGCATATATACTACAAGTAAAGCATCAAAAAAAGACCTCTACACTACTCAAGTATAATAACTTTTCTTTTTTTGCAGTCCTACTAGAGTGCTAATGCTAACTTTTCTGCACTATAATAAATTAAAAAAAAAAAGAAGAAAGGAAAATAAAGAAAAGATAATGGAATATGAAATGGACAGTTCTAACATAATTTCTGGACCAAAGCAGAATTTAGGGGGGAGGGGAGGGAAGGGAAGCACCCCAGTTAAAGAACTTCAAAATTTTCTAGTATGGGCCAGGTCCCAAGTTAGATCAGACAACACATAAAACAGGGAGCACAAGATTCTGTTCATTAAAAGCTTACTTATATTTCTTAAACACAAAATGCTTTGCTTTGTCTAATATTTCAAACCCTTTCCTAGCAATCAGGAAACTCAAATGATGGAATTATCTGAAAAGCAACAATGCAGATTTATCTCACCCATCTGTTCATAACTCCTTACACTCAGTGACAAAAAAATGGGCACTTACAGAAGGTGAATCAGACCTTCAGGCAAGACCCTATGAAGTACATACATTTTAGCTCTATGAACGTAGCCTATGTGTACAAAGTCCTGCAAAGAAATTAGAAGAAATTTCAATATTAAGGTACAATAAACTGTTACAGATGTGCCTTGTGTGGGTGGATTATTTACCTGATGAAATAAACTACAAATCCAAATCACAGAATTCAGATCAGGGTTGGAAGGGACCTCCAGAGATCATCAAGTCCAACTGCCCTGCCGAAGCAGGATTATCTAGTTTTTAATAGCTCACAAAAACTTGTTAGAGTAAACCATTCAGTCATTAACCACTATGCTCTCCTACCAGGACACTAGTCCAAAAAAAACTTAAAAAAAAAACAAAACTTCTTGGCCTAATTCTACTACAAAGCAACCAGACTGGCCTGGCTGGAGTGGTGGAGTTAAACTTCTCTTCTAATGAACTTCTTAAAGTCTCCAATTTCAGTATGTCTGTTTAATACAGGTCTACTCAAGAGATCATGCCATTGACACAGCTGAAGTTTTATCCTTTGTGTTATCATTTGCTTGAATTTTTATATAATATCTTTAGGATTAAACATGCCAAAATTTTATATGCTATTCCTGTTACAGTAAATTTAAATAAAATGACAATCAGTGTAATACTATAGCCTGTGGCAAGGTTTTTCACATAAACCATACAAAATATTTTAAAATAATACAAAATATATTGGAAAATGAACTCTTATACATCTAGTGATAGAATAAGTGTGATATAACAACATACAGTTTACAAAACACAGCTAAAAATTACCATGCAGAGAGCAAATGATGGTATGCATTCTTATTTTTTTATCAAAGGGCATTATGGAAGTAATGTCACTAGGAAGTCCATGAAGTTCAATAACATTCCTCAGTATGGACTTAAGCACCCTTCTGATAAAATTTCTTGAAAGTACTTGATGAAAGATAACAAAGGAGTTAAGAGAAAAACCTGCATCTGAATTTTTCTTGCTTCATCTTGGTCCCCATTCTTAATACAGAATGTAGTCCTAATAAACCAAATGACATTTTTTAATAAATGCAAACACTGCCATTTCCTGAAGTTAAAATAATTCAAGGAAGTATTAGTGATTAGAAGTAGCACAAGACCAAGCCAGGGTTTACAAAATATAAACTTACATGTTCAACAAAAAGACACCAAAACAAACAACAAACAAACCCAACAACAAAACCCAAAACAACAACAACAAAAAAACCCACCCCAAAACCACAACAAATTAAAAACCTAGAATGTATATATTTTTATAAGCTCCCCTCAGTTCCATGTGCCAAGTTGAGAACCTATTTATAAGCCCTCTAAAAACCAGTATTACAATGGAAATATGAGTAAATTCAAGTGCGAAGCAGTGCCATCATGAAAGCTTTACTATATCTTGGATCAATCTGTCACTCTGCAATTCAGGCAGTAACCTGACCCCTCCCCTTTTTGTGCAGAGAAGTGGGGAGTTACAAGCCTGAAGAGTGAGTAGAGTAAAGCCCATTTTGACTACTAGAGTTCAGTGAGAAGGGGGGAAAGAAAAGTAATTTTTCTCCCATCTTCCACAACAACCAAGGCTGAGGATTGACAAGCAAATTGACGCACTGCTCAGAGGGCAAAAGATAAATGTTTGATGAATTGGCCATTGCTGGAGGAGTGATGGGCTTCATATGTGCATAATGGACTAGCTGCCATTCAATTCAGATTGCCTGCCAAGATAAGAAACCATAATGAATGGACCAAGCACAGCCTGTGCCATAAGAAAGTATAATCTGACTAGTTTTAATAAACTTAATAAAAAAGATGAAGCAGAGAGAGGAAAAGTGACTGGCCTTTGTGGCCAGCTATAAGAGGTGAGAACGACTAATAGACTACTCAAGCATGATAGCAGAAAATTGTTAATGGTCTTAACAACAACCAAATCACTCAATGTTAAAAAAAATATATTTGAAAATCACAGGGATCTACATATGCATACACCACAGACACTGTCCTACTTGTTTTACAGCATATAACTGCCATTTATTTATTATTTCTCTCAGCTACCTACCCTCCTTTATCCCATCTGTATGGTGTCTTAGACTTAGAGCCGCACAACACACCAATAGTTCTACCAACAACTCCTTCAAATCAAAGTAACTCTCTAATTGTAACCCAGCAGAATTCAGGCTAAATTACCAACAGAAAGGTTTTAGCTATACAACTTTCACTGGCAGCGGAAAAATATCTTTTACAATCAGAAGCATTTGCACTTGGTGTAATTTCATTTGCTTCTACAAGATATGTTTCCACCAAATATGAGAAACTGCCAGCACAGTTAAAGCAAAAAAACCCAAAACCCCTCTAGCACATACAAGACTAAGTTGCCAACAAGAATCCTTTTGGTCTGGGACTCGCTATGCTGGATACTGTTCCACATCTATACCCATAACGTCTAAGCTCTGATCTTTTGCAGCACCCATCAGCATTATGAGAAGACATTAAAAACAAAACTCTTACAGTATTTTACTTTATATGGATATATAATAGTGTAAAGTCTGGTAACCACCACCATTTTCATGGGGAGTAGCACATGCACAGTGGGCGATTTCTGCTTTCCTTTTGTCATTACTTAGCCACACAAAAAAGAATGGCTTACTTTCTGAAGTTTATCAGATATCGAGAGCACCTAAATCTGTGACTGCAAATACTAAAGGAGTCAACGAGAAAAACTAGCCCTGACTTTTAAATCAGAGGGATTAGACCAACAATCTATTTCTTTGTTAAGAATCAAAGAGCAAGAACACACCTTTGTGTGTGTTATGTAACACACAGTACACGGCCAGGCAAAACTGTTTTTCTCCTTAGATAGAAAAAAATATAATGAAGGAAGAAAGGGATTACAGAAAGATCCCTTTGACTGAGGGCAACTAGAAAACACATTATACAAAATAACGTCATTGTTATGCATGTCAGTTTTCTTGTTTTTACTTTTCCTTTGATGATGAAAAATGAATAAGGGAATATAAAATAGTCTACTTGGGTAAGCATTCAGATTACCACCCCCTTGATGTCAGTTCTGTAGCCTGTGTCATATTTTAAACAGAAATGATTACATGCAAGACAGATGTCTAGTTTTCAGTATAAATTTTATCCAATTGCAAAAGGAAAGTAACTCATTATCAAGCAGCTCAGTCAAGCTCCCACTACTGAAGGAAATAAAGTTTTATGACAAGAGGGTCTATCTTCTCTCTCTCTCCCTGTGAGTGAGAAAGTGAGTACAAGAATAAGACAGAAAGGGAAGGCTCAGGAGTGCTGGGTGAATTATAGACTACCTCTCAAGATTCACAGCTCTTCGTGGTAGAAGGTTAATATTCTCACATGTCATTAGGTCTGCTGGCTCTACTGATGGCTCATTGAATCAGGCAGCAAATTATTTCCTCATGCTGCAGAGGACACCACACTTCAAAGGGAAGGAGCCAGGGTCAAGACGGCTCTCCAGTTCGATTAATGAGTTGGGATCAGCAGAGGTTGCCTGTAGGTAAGAATGTGACTGAAGCTTTTGACAAAGCTGACTTTTTGAACAGGACTTGACCCAAGCCCCTTACTCCCCTTCTCACCAAATTTTATTTTCAACATTTGCCTCTGACTGACCTGCTCAGGCCTGTTGGGATAGTTTTGACCTCCCCAGTCTTTGTTACAAGACATAGGAGATGTCTGCCTATATTTGATGTGTGCCTCCCTAAAGGCCACGTCAGCTTATCCAGGCTCATCAGAATAGTTTAGAACCGAACAGCAAAATAAGATAGATGATTTTCAAATTTTCAGTTCTCTCATTAAATTTGTTGAGAAGGGGGAAAAAAGAGAAGACAACCAAAAGATATTTCAGCTTTCAATAATATTGAGAAATATTTCTAAATGCTGTTAAATGCAGATAAGAAGAACACAAAGACTATTAGACGCATATGACATATATTGAAGTGACAGAAAACCAGAAAAATGTATGTTCCTGTTTACATGGATTTGCTGACTAAGACTACTCCCAGCAAATAACACATTATATAGAATATTCCTCTAAAAAAAGTTCTTATTTTCATTGCCATGGTAGCGAGAGATTAGAGACAATTAAAACTTAACAGCCACTGCATTCATCTCTTTCTACACGCTCAATGGTTTGATTTGTCTGAAATATTTTAATGCATATTTAAATAGATTTAATAAAATACTGAAGTGAGATTCACTGCCTTAATGTTTTTTGATAAGATCTACTTAAACTGGACACTTTCTCAAAGAAATATGAGTTCTGTATTTGTTATATACTTTAAAGTTTTGTTCAAGAATATTTTACACCTTTATGTTTCCAGAGAAAACAGATATCCTTAAATATTTGTTTTAATCACAGTACAGCTTTTAATACCCTTTTCTCAAAGATCTTGCCCACTAGCATCCTTGTTACATACTAAGTTCACAGTACACTTAAAAAAAACAAACAAACAAAATCCAAAACAAAACTTTGAGGTAAAATATCAGTTCAGAGATATCCCAGATGGCTGTTCAAGCTTTGCAGGCTTGAAGCTTTACATTCGCACAGGTGCCTGAATCAGAAAGTTACACATCTAGTTCTGAAATATGAACACTTACACTTCTAAAGGTATTAACCAAATACCAGTTCTTACAGGCCTTAAATGAAAACAACTAGGGTATTAGTGCCTTAAGATCAGATTACTTATGTGTCTTAATAACAATTTAGGAAATTTAACTTTGGTGTATATTTTTCAATCTTTTCATGATCTCCAAATGTAAGGCAAATTTTCATCTTTACTCTTTTCATACTCAAACCATTATTTGTAACAGATTTCCTTAATGTAGCATTTAAGCCCCAATGCTAGTAAACAGAATATTAGATCTATAAAATTTAGAATTAAAGCATACAAGATGTATGTACAGGTAAGCCAAATAAGAGCAACTAAAACCCTTTCAAGGGGACTACCTAACTGCTAAATAGTTCATCTTCCACAAGGATGTGCATTACTCTAAAATACAAGCGTACACAAGTAAGAGACAACATTTTTGTTATGTCTGTGCAGTCCCCAGTGATTTGTACATTATACAAGTGGAAGCTTGCAACACTAGAAAAGATGTAAGGAGGGAAACACTTTTTCATGGGCTCGTTTAAACAAAGCAACTGTGTTTCTGGGTCTGTCATTACGTTGACACTATATCCTATTCCATCTCTTTGTAGAAAGTTGTAGGCACACCAGAGATAATTTGTGAAATGTAGGATGTGCCTTGTACAATAGCAGGAAGGCATGAGTCCTGTAGAGTAGGACAAGTCCATAAGGATATAATTGTCCAGTCTTACATGCCCAGGGAGGAAGAAGAAATGATTGTTTTCAGGGCAAGGAGCAACCATTCAGCCAATACAAAACAAAGGATCACTAACAGTTTCTGGTTTCTGAGGTACTAAATCAGAACTGATGGCAGGACTGAGGAGATGCATTGCTGAGACATCTGAACCCAAAGCAGTACCTGCTGAAATCGATTCCAGTACAAGAGGTGACCTACTAAGTATATGCAAAAATTCAATTTTGTATTTGCCCTTGCTTCCATTCCTAAATCCAGAAATTTTTGGTTAAGTCTTACTAAATAAAACTTTGTTTTACTTTTAGGTGTATCTGGTGTTTGAGGGGAAGTAGCTCCAATTATCATTGCACAGTGTTTCTAGAGAGGTAAAAAGTCTAAATAAAGAGAAAAAGAACAAGAAGTCCTGTACCTAGTTCAAGATGAATTAGAATGCCCAGCTGCAATGAGTTCTGCTTTATACCAACTTGGATATAGTCCATCTGGGGAACTGTCAGGGCAATTATGGAGTTTGGGAAGGAACTTGTAAACTCATAAATCACCCTTGCAAAGAGCAGAAAGCAAGGAAACACCCCATGACTTTTGGGAATTGTTACCACACACTGCCCTGAAACACTGTTGCATGAAAACAGCTCAGGACTAAATGTGCAATGGTTGGTTGTTTGCTCGTTTTACTGGGCCTTATGGCAACCTTGCAAAGATTTACATAGGTAAGTTGAAATTTGGATGTGCTTACATCTTCCAGATTTTCAATAATGCTTTAATATGATCTGTTTAGCCAAATTGGAGGGGGTTGTATTTCAATTAAACTCTTGCAACATGCATTAAAATTTTTTACAAAAATGTTTAATAAGTAAACAATAAATGCAGGGTCAAACCAAAATAAATTATTAGTTTAATGTCCATTTTGGTTTTTACACGGCTTGTTTTTCTCACTGCTCATATTATGCAAAAAAAAAAAAAAGAAAAGGTAATATTAACTCAGCAATGGAAGCACACAGTATTTAATAGTGAGAAGGATTTGGTCAAAACAAGACTCTAGAATTCAACCTCTGAATTTACAAAGATTATCACACTGTGATACACAAGCAAATAAAATTTCCTAGAAACAAAATTAATTTCTTATCATTCATACATAATCTAAAAAAAAAAAAAAAAAAAAGAATGATGCACATCACAAAAATTGCTGGGTATTGTCCTCCTGTCAGTGTCTTCCATTTCATTACATAAAACATATTTGAAATTGAACCATACAAAACACTGTCAGGGAAAGATAGCAGGTAAAAATCTAATAGTCCATGAAGATGGACTAGCAAACCTATGGCAATAGATTCCTCCTTCAATCCCTAAAATTAACAAGGTTGCCTAAAATACAGTTGGAAAAGTACAGTCCAGCATGAATCACAACTTCAAAAGATACACAGCTGTGGATTTGATAGGCTAGGGATGAGGAAGATGATGATGAACAACTACCAAAACACAGAGTATATAACACACATTTAGTTGGGCATACAGCCCATACATATTCACATCAGACAGCATCCTAAGATCACGTTAAAGGCTTCATCCTAATATTTCCTGGAGCCACAAAGAACTCTGTAGTACATTGGGTCCTCCTCAGCAACATTGCAAGGACAGTCATCCACCATGGTCCATGACAGAGCACTCTGAAAGGAAAGGACTACCTTGAAAAAAATAAGCTAGTGTTATCTCCCTACACTACCCTGGAAGGAGGCTCAGGTCTCAGTTCAGTAGTTTTTCCGTGCCCCAAGAACGAGACCAAATACAAGATTACCCACAGCGTGTTTAAAGACAACAGATATTCCACAGATTGGGAAAAGACAAGCAAAAGCAAGACAACAATGAAATTTGATACCTGAGGTTCTCTTCATGTTATACTGTCTTGCCAACACATAAAAAGCCTATTGAAGGACCAAAAGGCCAAACCAATATTACTTAAAAATCAACACTTTCATATCAGAATAAAACCAAGCACTGTAAGAACTTGAGGTGGAAGGCTAGTTTACCAGCAGAATAGGCTAGTAGCTGAGAATGTAATATTATATACATTGCCAATTATCTAAGTCATACAGACATTTAACAAATTTCAACTATAAAACTTCAAATTAAAAAAATCATTCAAGTATGCAGATCATAGCAACTAAAGTTTGAAATAAACTAAGTGTTGAATAAGAAATTTAAAGGTATGACCCAGAATAGAGGTCTGATGTTTTGCGTTGCCACTGCCTCCAGAATTTTAGTCCAACTACCTGTAGAATAAAACCAGCATGATGGGCTGTGAGTTACTATGCTTGAATTCTTCGAGTGTAAGTCATATAACCTTTTGTACAAGTCAAACCAATAAAAACCTCAAACTCTCTAACTTCAACTGAGTATAGATGACACTTGACTGCATGAGTTGAATTGTATACCCAACACTACTTGGAGATGCATCTACCTCCCCTTTGACACAATGGCTGTGTGGAAGCATTGGAGAGAGTCCCAGACATAAATTTCTCCACTTGAAGTCTACATTCTAGACAACACCCAAAAGCTTATCTTCAGCCCAAGCCATATAGTCACTCTTTTGTCTATAGAGGAATTTGATGACAGTTAGGTTTCTAAGGATCGCATAATCTGCTCAAGTGATAAAACTAAAGACGCAATTTACCTTACACAAGACCATGTGGACTTGGAGCATTTTGAAAGAAACCAGAGAAGCATCGCAGCAAACATCCCTATGAATTACTACTTGCTGACACAATCGGGTAGTTGGTTTAAAACATCCCAAACGACCAAACAAATAATTAAAGGAAAGAAGGCTCAACTCATGGCATTACCAGATTTCCAAGTGCTGCCACCACGGCCGCCAGTCACCCGCTGCCAGCCCCTCCCCACTTCCAGAGACCACATCAAAGCCCCTCTGCTGCTTCATGGCCTTCTGTAGAGCAACTTCAGCCACTTAAGAAAAAAACAGTTAAATAAAGACTTGGACTGAAAACATTAAAAGAGATAAATTGACAGAATTTTATCTGGAAGCCTTGTCTTGTCCTTACTGAAGGCTAAAATAAACTTAATTTTTGTTAAAATTAAAGCAAAAATTAAATCATCTTATTATGTAATTGGAACTAGGCCTCAGGCGTTAGCAGTAAAGAAGGGATTAAGGCCTCCACCACCTGGGTTGTCACTCTCATGGGCCCCATTACCACCCCCTTATTCGTTTTTATAGCCAACAGATTAAAATGCGAGCGCCGCAATCTTTGATCTTTCACTTGCTGACACAAATCCTTTCAAGCCTCCAACGTTTTCTGCTGAGGTAATTAGTACTAATTAAAAGGTTTCCAACAGCCTTTGCTCTACTTTTTCCCTCTGAAGAAATTGCTTTTACAAGTGCCTTCCATCTTTGAAATGTATGCATCGCTCACTTTCTTCTTTATCTGACTCCCAGAGATCAAGTAGATTAGTGACTACATTATTCCACAAGACAAAGCCAAACAACAGGTTTATACTATCTCCCTGACCTGTTGAGGTGCAGGGTTTATATTCAGAAACAAGTGCCTCTGCTTGTATTAAAAGACAGTCTAATTATGCACTAACAGACACAATGCAGGGCTTTTACATTTAAGAATGGACATCATTTAAAGATGTAGTGTTTTTCAGAAGAGAGAGAGGCAACCCTTCACTAATCAAACTGACAAGTTGTAGGACTAATTATAGGTCTTGCTTTGTTTTCTTTTCTTTCTATGTGTTTGTGTATCAGGCAAGATACAAACAATTTCTTTCTCTTTCCCCCTTGTCCCCCTGCTTTCCTCTCCTTTTCCTCCCAAATATTAACGATTGATTCACATTTGCTCTGTAAAAAAATAAAGAAGAAAGTTTAGGAAGTACTGCCTTGAAAGATTTTGAAAGCATGAAAAGCCCTCTCTGAAGAAGTTTTTGTTACTATAATTAAGCAATGTGTCCTGCTACAGGCAAACTGATGGCTGGAAAAATAATTACTGATATGAAAACACTGTTTTATAATATGTCTGATACACTAATGAAAGTCCAAGATTAAAAAAATTAAAAGCAGCAACAAAAAGGAACAATACCTTGCACTTAGAAAGTGCTGTGTTTTGAATTTACAGGTTTTCAAATGATTGTTCAGTTGACATGGGCACTACACAGATCATTTTTCTGTATCAAAACCTGGAAGCTTTATGCCTGCTGTGATAAAAATAAATTACGCTTCATGCAGCAAAAGTGCTATTCAAAAAAGAGGACACTTCTCAAGCTCTTAAAGTTCTCACTTCCTATTGAAAATGACAGCAGCTCTCTTTCATGCTGTAGTATCTCTGGCACAATAGATCAGAAATCATACACAGAGCCACAAGAGGCTATCTAACCTATCATTATACGCACAGGGGTCTATTCTCCTCTCGCGATGCAAGCACAGGGCTCCTGCTGGCACTAATGGGAGCTGCACGTGCATATCAAGGACAGAAACAAATCGACAGTGCATCAACTTTTCTAACCTGAACTAAGTTAGAAAAGTTTTTAAATAGCCAGAAAGGAAAGTCAATCAATTGTCTCCTAATCGTGCCAGCTCGTCTACTTAATTTCACAACTATTCTACTATGGCAGTAATTTCTTTTTGTGTAACTTTACTCAAGAGGATCTAAAAGCACTACAATCTAATCAATTCAGCTATATTATGCCCCTGTGAAGTAAGTTTTATTCAACATATCCTGCCCAAGGTCATATGGAAATTATACAGGAGGGCCAGGAATTGCACTTTTTGGCATCCTAGTAGTTCCCCGCTTTAACCAGCAGGTACTACTCTTCTCATGCATTCACAATAACCAACAGTCCTAGAAGCAGGAGACCTATTTCCTTGCAGCTATGGAAATGCTGGGGAAAAAAGTTCTCTTTTTTTCAAAAACACAAGTCTTTCAAATAATTTCTCAGGAAGAAAGTAAAATCAAAATAACGGTCTGTGAATCACCAAATGTAATGGTTCTAGTCAAATGCAATGGTTCTAGTCTCCTTGCCTTCTTAGTAAATGGTCATGGTTGCCTTGAAATGTCAGACAATCCCTGCAAAACCAACATGAATTAAAGAGAACAGCGTACCTCAGCTCCTAGCATGCATGAGCTAAATGGATCATATGGAACCTTCAGCTTGGGCAGCTGTGTAAGCCATACGAAAACGTATTTACATTTCTCCTATCAGAGCAGCCTTTAGAAACCACACAGCTAGTTCTACACTCAGTATAATATATCTTTAGCGTATGTTTTCATGTTCACCGAATGTTAAATTCCAAGGTTTCAGTTAAAACCAGAATTTAAAATTCTGAAATTTATAAGAAATTGGAATTTGGATAACAGTACAGAAGAAAATAGAATCCAACAAGAAAGAGGTGAATATGTATGTAAGTATCTTTCCATAGCTCAGATCAATATTTTATATCATTAAAGAGAAGGTGATATTAATGTAATCTGATAGATGCAACCTGCCATATTCTGTTACTGAATAGCTTGTGACTTTATGGCAAAATCAACATTAACAACACATTTGGGTCTCTTACCTTCGGAAGCCAAACTCTAAGAGGAAAGAGATTTTATTTAAAATAAAATACATAAACAAAAACCCCCAAACCTATTTCAGGGAAAAGGCAGCTGCAAAGAAGAGGACTATAAAGAAAGGAGGTGTCTGGGATGTAAAATCCATAGCAAATTGTATTTTACTTTAATAGAGTAACTTTCAAAGACAAAGCTGAAGTATCACCCCTGTGCTCAGAATAATCAGACTGGCTTCAAAACTATAAGCTTCCACATTATTATGTCACTTCTTTCATTTGAGATTTTCTTGTTTATTCTTGATTTTGCATGTATGAACTGCTTTCATGTTCATCAGAGATATCTTTTTTTCAATTAACAGCCTAACCTGTCAGAGTCTCCTTCTCTGGAGACTTTCAAAACCCACCTGGATGCGTTCCTGTGCAGTCTGCCCTAGGTGATCCTGCTATGGCTATGGAGGTTGGATTAGACGATCTCTAGAGGTCCCTTCCAACCTCTACCGCTCTGTGATTCTGTGCTCTGTAAACTGTATCATGAACGAACAATTACAGATGAAACTTTAGGAAAAGGAAAATCCACAAGCATGAAGCTCACAATAAAATGGCATGCTGGCAGCACAGCAGGCAAAGTTAACATACATAGAAGGAAAATGAGCATCATGTTTAATGCTTCAGAGACTGTGCAAATGAAACTATCTCCGTATTTACTAAGGAGAAAAAAAATAAAATTAAAATATCTGGTAGGCTTCTTGGTGAGCAAAACTTGTTTGGCTACCTTACAAGTTTACAATACCCAGTTATCAGAACAGCATGGAGAAGGGACGAAGTCCTTACCTTCCCTAGGTAGTCAGTTGTGACACTTTCCAGACTGCAAACAGTTGCTGTGGCCTTAGGGTTTAATTATTCATCTACTATGGGATGGAAGGCCCATGAGCAGCTCGCCTTTTAACACATAAGAGAAAGGGAGGAAAAGCCTATCCATGAAAGGGATGTTAGACTGGATTTTGGAAGTCTTATCAAATACTTAGATGGGGGGGAGAGGGTCAGAGTATCTAGAGTATCTTATATATACTATACTATAAGTCTTTTCCCTTCTTCTCCTCCCACACTAAAGGGCAAAAAACACATTAATAGCCTTCATCTTTTCCTGTATTCTTAGTACAGTGTGCACATGATGAAAAACTAGTAAAGAAACATTTCAATTTGAAGTTTCCAAGAGATAATTATAAACAAGACGAAGAGAAAAATTCTTTAAATTATGAAAAATACCTTGACAGTGACTCTCTTAGACTCACATTTAGCCCTTGAAAAATATTTTGCCAAAGGGTGCATTTTGACAGGAAAAAGATGAAGAGTGGAGAGAGAAGAGGCAGCAGTCTGTCATAACTGATGACACCGCAATGCAAGCTGAAGTCAAGAATGAATATTTGCAAAACTCATTCAGGGTGAGATTTTTTAAATGAAAAAAAAAAAAAAAGCAGCCAACAATCAGACACAGATGTACCCAAACATTTGAAAACATAGGGGGACTACAACGGGCAAGAGTAACGCAATCTGGTCAATATAACCACATTATACATGCAAAATGATTCAAGAGTCTTTTTTGTAATTCAGTATGGTATGAATTTCAATATACAATGAAAAAGCTGAAAGAAATAAACATGTTATTTTAACTTATTGCTGGATGACACAGCTGAGCTGGGTGCTTTTGACATAATAGGACTTCGATGCCAGAAATTTTCACTCTAAATGATTAGTTTAAACCAAGTTCAGACCACTAATATGCAACATTACAGCATCATAATGATTAAGTCAATTTGAATCTAGACTGTCACACTCTCATATTCCTATTCTTAGAATCATGGAATTGCCTGGTCACAATAGACCTCAAGATGAGTCCAACTATAACCAAACATCTCCCTGTACACAACTGTTACACCACATCCCTAAGCATCTTATCCAAGTGTCTTTATAACACCTTCAGGGATGGTGGCCTCACCACTTCCCTGAGCAGCTTGTTCCAGTGTCTGATGACCCTTTCAGTGAAGAAATTTTTCCTAACATCCAATCTTAACCTGGTGCAATTTAACACCATTTCTTATCATCATATCACTTGTTACATGGGAGAAGAGGACAACCCCCACATCACTACAACCTCCTTTCAGGTAGTTGTAGAGAGCAATGTGGTTTCCCCTCAGCCTTTGCTTCTCCAGGCTGAACAACCTCAGCTCCCTCAGGTGCTCCTCATACGACTTTTGTTTGACACCTCACCAGCCTCATTACCCTTTTCTGGACACACTCCACCACCTTAATGCTCTTCTTGCAGTGAGGGCCTCAAAACTGAATATAGTACTCAAGGTGCAGCCTCACCAGTGCCGAATACAGGGGGAAGATCACTTCCCTTGTCCTGCTGTCTACACTACTCCTGATAAAATCCAGGATGCTGCTGGCCTTCTTGGCCACCTAAGCATACTGCTGGCTCATCAGTATGGCTGTCTACCAGTACTTCACAGTCCCTTTCTGCCAAACTATTTTCAAGCCATTCTTCCCTGAGCCCACAGAGCTCATGGGGGTTTTTTGCACTTACTGTTTGACATAATTTGGTCTCTTCAGCTACACGCTAACTTACATGCGGTCCCAAGGTTAAGCAGTTCAGGGATATGATCCAGTTAAAACTGGGCTGAAATGGAAGGCAGGAATCTAAACTGTTCTAAATTGTTACTGAACGCTATTTAATCGATGTAGTAAACTTTTTTCTTTTCTTTTTACTTTTTCTAGTCTTGGTCTAGCTACCAGTGCCAGCGAGGAGTTTCATTTCAAGAAAATTCATTTGGCAGTTTTCCATCAGATTCAAAGCAGAAGACAGGTTCAAAATACACTTGGAGACTAAACTGGCCCAATTATTAGCAGCGACGTCTCCAAGGTCAGGCCACAGGTACACAAGTAAAGCAAAGTAATTCTGTTCCCTGTTCCGCAGAGATCCAGGGGCTCATCTTCAAGAATTATCAGTCCAGCACTTTTTGTTAATGCTGAATTCACACTTCATTTAAACAAAGATGACCAATCCTACTCCCCAAGAAGGTGTGATATATCTGTCTTGCTACTAGCAATACAGATTGGGCAAACATGTATGTGAGGTAACAAGCAATCACAACATGAACTTATAAAATGGACAGGAATTACAAAGACTACAAGAGTAGACAAGGCTTTAGAATATTATTACACAGGCATGAAAATTATTCCATAAAGTATATTTGTTGTGTAAAGAGCTCTAAAAATTAACAACTTAGGAAAGCAGCTAGTCTCCATATTTACCACGTGTTTTGACTACAGGGCAAATCTCTAGTCCCATATATTTATATCCAACAAACATTTGTTTAAATAAATAAATAAAAGTCTGTTCAACCTATTCTTCCTATCACTTGCAAACCTTTCTCCAAAATCCAACTTCCTGTGTCACAAAACTGTAGAATCTTTCTCTTCCACAAATGCTATCTCTAAACTGCCCAGGAAAAACCACTCTGCATATTCCTCGTTCCTCATACTCGTTTGCAAAAAGAAAAGGAAGGTACTGATATATAACAAAAAAGTACAGAGGTGAACATGAAATATGTGCTCTTTAATCCTGTCAGGTTTACTTTTTTTTTTTTTTTTTTTTTTTTGCAAGGCTGCTCATGAGAAAGGCCAACTACTCAGATTTTAACACACTTTGTATTTCTGTTAATCCAGCCTGCTCCAATACACTCACAAGTTTTAAGCAAAACAGAGCCCTACCATAATATCCATCCAGGCCATTCATATGGCTTAGACCTATTACAGTGCATCTCTAAAATTTCATAAGTAATTGTTTCGGCATTATAGCTGGCATTTCACTAAAAATAATCCAGAATAAAATCAAATATTGCTTCATCACCTGATAAAAGAGTCACACAATCCTTCAAAGAAATACTATGTTACCAGGCTTTCCACTCACTTCTAAATGAAGAAAGGAATGAAATTAACTTTATGCTGCAAAGTTATATTCCAACTCTGGCAGGGAGAACAATGTCAATAAATTAAAACTTTAAAAAGGATGAGAACAGCCTTGATTAAAGTATCTAGGAAGATAAAGGGTTTGCAGATATGATATGATTTTTCCCCCTCACCCCCATTTCAAAATGGAACATCTGTAAAAATAAATTCTGTACCTATTGCTATTTTAAAAATTATATAGATTCTTTGCACTGTTTAATAAACTGTGTGAAATATTTCATTATTTTCCTACTGATGTTTTGTATCTCAGATTCTTTATTGTTCAAAATACAATTTCACATAGATTCAAAACTGTATGTGTATAACTTAAAAGGAATAAAAAAGGAAGTGAATTTTCAATTATTGATACATGCAGACATGTAGGTTTTCTAGAAGATTTCAGTTAATGACAAGCATTTTTAATTTAGAGAATGAGCACAAACAAAACCTGACTAATAAGAATATACAGAAATGTCAAATCCATAAAATAAATGCCACAGCTAGTACTAAGATATGTGCAAATTCTATGATAAGAATCTTTGCATATTCCTTTCACATTAAGTCACCATGACAGACATAGGAGAAGAAGACATTGCAAACGCAAGATAATCATAAAAAAATGTTGCAGTAACTCTATTTGAGCTTGAAAAAGCAGCTAGTAAGATTTTCAGTCCATGAATAGAATTAAGACTCAGGTTGACACCAATATGATTACATGAGAGGTTTGCTTTGCACTACATGCACTACCATAAACCTGCTCCAGATCCTAAGTAATGGGCATTCTATAACACTTCAGTTATTCGAATTTTACTGACAATTACTTTCAACTCTAAAGGGATTTTCTGTAATCCATTACTCTTGATGAAGATAATGATTTTTCAGAATTCTAACACAGCATTGGCCTGTATTGTCATCCTTATGAAAGAAAGGGATGGGTGTTTTTAAAAGCGCAGTTTATTTGTATTCCATAACAAATGCAAAGAAGTATTTACAGTGCCACACACATCTTAGACCTTGCTTACAAGTTGCAGGTAGAGCCTCAGGTGAATCGTCAGGAAGAGCTGGCACTGCCTAGTAAATAGCAGAAGAAATATTCATGGATTAATCTTTCATATTATGCTTGAAAAGATTAGAAAAATGGTAGTCAAGCATATTTATTCAGTGTTTTAAAAAAGCTTCAAATGATCTGATGCAATAGAGATTTAAAAAAAAAAAAAAAAAAAAGGATGAGAAAACATGTTTCAAGGTCAATCAAAGCAAGGGTGCATCAGGAAAAAGAAGTGTTTAAACCACAGCAGATTTAACAGCTTAACCAATAAAGCTACTCTAGCTTTCAGTCAATGGGAATCAAACCAATGATTTTAAACTATTTTATTTAATCTATAGGAAGGATTACTAGGCGATAAAGTTTTTTCCTTCTTTTCTTTACTGAAGAAGCAAGCATTTTTCCTATTTTTAAGGGTATCTTTCAGTAAATTATGCACTCTCTTCAGGACTACAGCCACAAGGACACAAAGAGTCTTTGAAGTTTGTAGGTCTGTGTCCTTGTATTTATTTCTAAAGGGCTCAAATATTTACATGTATGCTCACTAGAAATCTGAAATGCAAGGCATTTTAGTATTATTACTACATCTACTAAAGCATATTTTCAAATCGCCATTAAGCCTCTCCATTAAGCCTCTCCAAGTATCTAAACAGTACTTTTTTTCTTCCTCAAATGATGCCATTTGCTAACATAAGCAGAACAAAAGCTGATGATCCAAAATACAATAAATTACTACATTTAGATTATTCATTGAGGGTTTTACTTAATAATCTGAAAAGTACCTATGTTGAATTTAAATCATCACATTCATTCTAAGTTTCTCTTTTTCTCTGTCCCTGCCTTCTCACTCTTTCCAGACATACACTGACTCGATGAAGTTTATGAATTGTTTAAAATAATATTTCAGGTTTTAATAGCAATTAACATATTAAATATCAGTGTACAAGGAGACTGTACAAAGCAATTCCATAGTAAATTAGTCTGAAAATTGCCCTAATTGTTATGCCAGAAGATGTCCTCTATGTCTTGTCTTGGGAGAAAAATAATCTTTCTGTCTAAATGCCATTGTGTGTCATCTTAGCTGAGCCTCCTGCCTAGCGAGGACATTGAAGTTGTACAGCAGGAGCCGCTTCTCAGGCTTTAAGAACTACAGTAAATCTTCAAACAATTTATCCAAACAAAGGCCAGTGTGTGGAGAGAAAAATACACGGGAAGCAGATGAATAAGCAACATCAATTATGGGGGGTTTGACCTTTCTGCCCCACACCATGGCACAGATTTCACACCAAATCGCAGCAGATTGAAGTTGACATGCCTGGAGTGAAAACACTGGTCCTCACAATGTTGCCACTCTACATTCACACAGCTGTAGTAAAGAGAGAAGGGAGAAAATGAAGAGAAGGGAAGGGGTGGGTGAATGAAAAATCACGCATAATGGGCCTGGGTTTATTTTACAGAGAATAAAATGGCTCAATTTGAGCACTTAAGACTGTCAAAATTGGCTAGTGTGAAATACGAAAGGTTCATCCAAGGGAACGCTTGAATCAGGTGCCTTCAGTGATATGACCTAGAAGAAAGGATAGGGAGAATAAAGGCAGTTCTTAAAAGGTTGTTAATGTTCTTAAAGATCATGCCATTTCACACGTATATGTATAGACATAGACTAATTCTTTTACATAATCATGCAAGCTGAGATTTACCTTCAGTCAACATAAAAGTGACCAGGCTAAAAGTATTTTTCCAGAAGTATAAAACACTGCCTCATGCAGCATTATTTTGCCACACCGAAATACTGTTATCACAGTATCATTTAAAAGATTCGTTCTCTGCCCCAGGAAAAGAAGCTGCCTTCACAGCCACGGAAAAGCCAGACTAACTAATGTGTGCTTCAAACAATCACAATTAAAATTCAGGTTTTGGCCTTTAGAATAGTCTATTTAAAGATTTCTTTTTCTAGATAGGCCATAGACAGATGATTATTAAATATTTATAAGTCTTTGAAAAGGATTGAGTGCTTTTGCTTTGTTTATTGTGTGGAGATCCCCTCCCCCCCTTTTTACCCCCCACTCCTTCTTTGAGGGATCTATGAGTGATCATTTTATTTGAATACTTCATCAGTGGGTTAGTGCAAAGGGAGATCAGTCAACCCTGCGCAGGCTGTTTTGCATCAATGGAATCTGTTAACACTGCTGCAATAATAGCTTAAGGTTTAATATACAATCAGATCAACAGCTTTTGTCTAATTCCAGAGGATGTTAATATACAACCTGATACTATTTCATATTGATGGTAACTAAACACCAGCAGTTCTGGTTCAGACTGAAAAGACTGAAAATAGATAAGCTTACAATAACATTTACATTGGACCTAATTTTAGTCTTATTTTTAAAAATACTCTACCAAATATCAAGATACCAGCAATTTTTGCTGCTTAACTGTGATGTCAAAGTTTAAGTACTAACATTTGTGATGTCAAACCTCAGAAATATAAACATTTGCTTATTAAAGCTGATAGCATGCTGAATTAGGGTTTTCAGCTTGTGCAAGTTTCACAACTGTTAAGAAAGCAAGCTGCCACCTCTTTCTCAGGTATCACATCTGTAACACTCCCAAATTACTGAGACCTTAGACTTCATTCCATCTGGATAAAAAAGAACTGTGAAGGGAAAGTCACAGCATACATAAATAGGATACTGCTTTCCCCAAAGTCTACAAATAATTTCAGAATCAGCCAATGAAATTTTATCATATGACCACAGGTTTTAGATTCTCTGTTGCACTTAGGAAAACCCCTTTTTCCCTTTTAAAAGTGAGATATATGAAAATATTGCTCCTGAAAAAATCTTCCAATTTTAAATACATCACATAGTACAACAAAAGGACTAATTGACAACGTGTTAACACACCTGATACCTTTACCCTCAAGAAAAACACTACTAGAGAGATAAAGAGACATTTTCATAAACTTTAATAGACTATCCAGCTGGCAATATGCATTTCACACTTTCTAAGTACAGCTATATCATAGATTACTTGATTAGGTCCCTAGATAGCTATCCCCTACAATATCTTAAAAACTGTTCAACTATGTAAGCACAGGAAGAAAGAATACCTTCCTACTGAAATTGTCCAAAGGGGCTCCCTACAATAGATGTCAGAGGTGATCTAGAAAGTGCTGTTAACTAGAATTTGCAATGGTCACAGCTACAGCGTAAACAAGTTTTGAGTGCTTATCGCCTAACAGAGTTCTGATCTAGAACTTCTTGCTTTCCTTTAGACCAACACAGCCCTTGTGTCTTTTTTTAAGTTTGTGTATTTTGGTTGAGGGTGGTTTTATTTTTGAAGGGTAAGAATTGACTGAGGGAGGGGTTTTACCTTGTTCATGTCTGTTGCTAATACAATATTCTGTCTGTGTTTCTGAGCATAGCTATCTAAAAGTATGACTGCTCTACTTGTTGAGAATCTTGGAAAGGAGGACTTCAGGTAATTCTGCTATTCTCTCCTATCATTCACAACATCTCTGCATCACTTTTTCTCCTTCTCTATCAACCCCACACAGTGTGCCAGCAGTTCTGCTGGTTGGCTGATATATTTAAATCACTTGAGTTCTCTGAACTCTACCAATAGTGACAAGCGTCCCAAAACACACTGTAGCTCTCCAGGCCTTGCAAGCACTGTGAACCACTGAGACTCAGCCTCAAATTGTAACTTACCGGCTACAGTCACCAGGTCAGCCTTTCACAATTGTAACATACACAGGACAAGGCTAATCATCAGGAAAGACAAATTACAGCAGCTGCTCTGTACAAGATCAATCCCTGTTAGTCAGCCATCCAGCCAGCCACACATTTGACAAGAAGTCTGAGGAATCCTCAGCTCTGGAAATAGCACTGAGGAGTGGTCACTAGAAAAGATGAAACTCAGGAAAAACAATGAAGAAAGGAAAACCTGAGTGTTTAACCAAATACTCAAAAGCAGTTAATTCTCCTGTAGAGCCTAGTGCCTAAATTACTTTTCACAAAAGCATAGTAAGTGTAAAAATAATACAATTGCTACATCTGTCATATCCCTAAAAAATTGTAAATAAACCAGGTATGCTCAGCAGAAAAACCTCAGAGTTGGCTCACAAGGTTCAAGCGAAAACTTTCAAAATACAAATGCAGCTTCCAGAATTATATAACACCATTTGAACCTTTGTCCTCTGATAATGTTCTCTGTTACTTGATCAGACTAAAACCGTAGAGTTAGAGGGTTAGTTTTTGTTTCATGCAGAGCTTATGCCCTTTATTTTCCACATTACATCAGAATTTTTGAAAGGATTGTGCTAATAAAAGTGAAAGGGTCTGAACTAAATTTCTCTACTGCACTTCTGTGACTAAAATAGTCCCAAGTAAACTATTTTAGCCAGCATAACAGGATATTCACATAGGTAGCAACACATACACAAGATAATATGCATACACAACTACCTGCTAATGTGTGCACACCTATATTAAGATTTGCCTCACACAGAGACATGAAGTTTGACAAAGCAGACTCTTAGCTACATCTCTAATCCATTGTTTTAAAAGTTACTTGTTATTTGACAGAATATTCATGCAAGGTATAGTAATAGAAGTTGTCTTTATTTCTAAGATTTCACACATTCTCTAATTAATTCAAGGGGACTTATGGTTTTAGGTAACATTTTTTCCTTTATCACTTGCCATCTAACAGTTGGTATAATGTCAACACTTACTTTTTTTTTTCCCCCAACTGAAATCATTTTTAAAACATTTTTATCCTAAAACGTTTGCCTCGATTTTTCAAAAATTATCTTAAAGATAAGAGATTTCTTCCCATTTCAGTCCCACAACAAGGAGAATGTCAGCATAGCTTTTTTGACAGACAAATTATTGAATCAAAGAAAGAATATGCCATTAAGCCCACAGGTTAGGAAGTGTCAGGAGTGGTTTAAAGAGATATCCCATTTATCTTCAAAACATGCACGGAATGTCACTAATGTGTGTTTATCATGTATAATCAGACAAAGAAAATATCGAAATAAAGTACTCCTGCATACAATAGAAGTCTCCTTCCATCTCTCAAGATATCAGTGCTATTCAAATAGAATAATAATGATGAAACCTCCTTTCTTGAAAATGGAAATCAAGTGAAATGTAGATAGAAATGATTTTTTTGTAGTTGATGTACATTTCTAAAGTGCATTAACAGGAAATCCAGAACTTTTTAGGTCAATTATATTGTCAGTATTGTCAATGCCACTGAAATGAATACCTAAGCAGTGCATATTCTTGCTGGAACAGGGTTAGAGAAGAAATCCTGTATTCAATTACTTGGAAAAGAGGAACTGCAGGCACACACTTAAAGGTTTGCTTTGTTCCAATCTTATTTTTAATCAGTCAAAAGGTATCCAAAAAACATAATTATACATATTTTAAAATCCACAGCCTCCAATGCTTTTCTTTTTATGTTTTCCTTATGCCATCTATTTCTTAAAGCCTATTTTTGGTAGCCAAAAATTGCTTCACCCTCCCATGCGTACCTTATGGATTTCAAACAAAACACTAAGTCACAGCTTTCATAATCAGTGTTCAAAACTATTATGCAAGTGTGTTGGTGTGGGGAGATTTCAGCTCTCACACTGATACACAGGTTCACAGAGTTAACTAATATATAGGTTCAGCATAACAATAGTAGGCAAAGGTTTTTTAAACATTTGAAAGGTATTGGAAATCAAAATGGTGATGACATTGATGTGACAGAAGGTTTTGCTAGGTGAACTGAATAAATGCATCATCTGTACATGGAATACACTATTATTCTTCGAAACAAAATTTTAAACAAAAGTATTTCTGTGGATTTGCATTTGCACACAATCCCAGCAGCAGACAAACAGCACCTGCTGTTTCCCCTATTCTCAATACTGTATTTGTGAATATTTGTGAATATTTTTTCTATGCAAAATTTTTAAGAGACCATATAGAAGGTAAAGTGTTTATGAAAGTACCAAAACCAGAAGGAGTAGGTTACATAAAACATCGCAAACTGGAAAAAAAAAAACCAACACTCTTAGCATCTTCTGAATATGGGGAAAAGAAGTCTTGTAAGAAATCCAAAAAGTAAGGGGCCTTTGAAAAGACTCATAATACCTTTTGCTTCACCCTCCCATGCGTACCTTATGGATTTCAACAAAGAGCCATGGCCCCTCTCTCTGCCTATTTATCTCAGAAGTCAGACAGAGCTCACTGGCTTCACCCACTGAACAAGCTGTATCTACCACAACAGGACTCTCTCAAGTCAGGATCTATGTACTTTCTGCTGTACTCCTGTGATCAACAAAGCCCTGATAAGGAGCACACACTCATTAGCTGCAAGGCAATATTGACAAACACCCCAATATGCAGCTTATCATGATTACAGGTACTTGCATGTTGCAGTCACTTACATCATCTTGAGGTCCAGCACCTTCTCCATTATGAACAAATATTGCTCAGAGAACAAAAAACCCTGAAGCAGAAAGGATGTTCCCCAGAAGACAGAGAGATGTATAATGAGATAAAGCCAGTCCAAAAGAGTAACAATAGAAAGAGGAATCAAAACTTAACAAGAATGACAGGAAAAGAACTCAGCAAGTGAAAGATAACCAAAGCAAAGGTAGGTAAAGAAAGCACACACAGTAAAGCACTATTAAGCTATGTTTCGTACTCTCTGCTAGGGTTTATGCCTTGAAGAAGGCACTAGCTGCAGACTTAATTTTTATGTCTTGAGAAGTTATAACAGCAAGAATTTGGTGAGAAATCCCCAGATAACTAACCTTAGAAGTTATAACAGCAAGAATTTGGTGAGAAATCCCCAGATAACTAACCTTACAACACCCATTATGTGTCTACTTAGGTGTTCAAGCACATTTTGGAATAGTATTTAATTTATGTTATTTGTACTACTACTTAAGGATTTTTATTTATTTATTTAAATTAAACCACTTCAGGCTTTTAAGTGTATGTCCTCTCTTTTCCAGATCAAGAAGTGAAAGGCAAAAAATAGCACCAGAGAAGAAAGGAGTGATCACATAAATGTTAAAGTGTGCTCAGGAGGAACCTGGCAGAAATAGGCTGTTTCTCTCATCAAGAGTGAATTTTAAACACTTCTTAATTTTACCCCATTTTTTTCAGACATGGTACAACTCTTTTGGTCAAAACAGGTCAAATTGCTGTTCTGAAAAGCTCAAAAACTAGTCTGTTTTCCCAAGCTGAGAAGCATAAATGAAGACCAAAACACCTATCTAAGGAATAATGTGCACCAAAACTTGAAAATGTTATCTGTATCAGAATCTGCAAGATTAATGTTATTTCTAATACCACAAGAAAAACTGTTTCTTTTGTCAGAGGATTTTGAGCTATTAAACCCTTGTGAAGTCAGTCTCTCTTGGAGGTTGTAAGACCAAAGGATTTATCTAATATTAAACATTTGATTTACAAGTTGCTCCCAACAAAATTAAACTACATTAAGCTCACAAACAAGACTTCAGTCAAACATCTTGTTATGAATTTACACTTGCCTCAAAATGTCAAGTTTGGAATTGCAATTTTTCCCAAGGGCCACTGCTTGACTTCACATCTTATGAAGAAACTGCTCAATAACAAAGCAAGTCTTTGGTATCCTACAATACATTAAGGAAGTTAATGCTTCCAACATTGTGTGATAAACTCCTGGTATAGGAATTTATGCTCTAAACACTTACTTCCTCCAATATGCTGAAAAACAGATGTAGATGAACATCCTATCCCCTAGAAACTTGTAGGTTAAAATAAGATATACATATAAATATGGTTTTTAAAAATTGAATACAGTAGAAATGTACATTAAAAAAATAAATCAAAAGAGCAGTATAAGACAGCATTCAACTCTTTGCCTCTTGTAAATTTAAATGAATACTCCTTGAGAGCAAACTACAAAATGCTAACCTTGAAGTGTTGAGTGGCAGAAAGAATTATGGGTTATTGTACTGTCAAAATGCCAGACAGCTGTATGTTGAGTTACTGTGTTATTTAGACAATCAGAAACTTGGAAGCTAATGTGACATATTTTTTTCAGTGTGAAAGCTCCTGACATGTGTCATGATAATTTCTAAAGGGACAAAATGTTATATAAAAAACATAGTGCCTTTACGAAACTGCCTAACAGGTACAACACCGTTGCAAGTAGAATTCATGCTAAATACTATAGATAAGTAAGATTGGTTGAAGACATGACTAAAATTTCTATTACATCACTTCAGTGTTCATTTGTTCTTCAAATTTTATGGTTGTCATATATGAAGGTACTCTCATGTATAAAGCCAAGAATTACTTAGTATTTTACTTTATGTCTTGTTATTTAAACACGTTTCTAATTTTACCACTGCAAAATGTCCCTATAAACCTTTCTTCAAATATATCTTGAAGACAAAATGGGCTGCTTTACCTACTTTGAGACTGGCAAAACCCACTTCTTTTATTTGCTGACACAGCTCAGAAGACTCCAAAAGCTTTCAAGATTAATTTCTCCCATTTCACTTTTTCTGTACCTATAATTAACTCAGTCTTAAACACAGAATATTAAATGCTGATTACAAGGTTGGATTGGTCTAATATTCATGGGTTAAAACTGCACTCAGTTCATGCACTTCCCCACACTAAAGAAATGCTTCAGAATATACTACGCATAAGTTAGGATTTCATGTTGATTTGGATTTTGTTCAGACTGAAACAACTTTCTTCATTTCTGAACACCCTTGTGTCAGCAGCTGATTTTCTTATCGTTCATATAATCTTATCTACCCACTGAGATCATGAGGTTTTTCTATTTCTTGATACCAGTGACAATATACACCAAACTGGATAATCCAGTCACCCTTCAAATGAAAACATTTACAGCTGCTACAATAGACAGAACTCTGTAGCTACCTTTCTAGACAAATTAACAGCTTTCATCTAAAACACAGATCAAATCTCCAAAACTGGACAGCTATTTTTGAATCTTCAGATGGTGTGGATGGTAACCTTTTAAGCTACTGTTTGTTATTTCCATCAATAATGATTCACACATGCTGTCATATTGCTTACACATCTATGTTAACTGTACCTGAAAAAAAAAGTCATAAGTAAAACTGAAAAACATCATCAGCAACAAACGGCCTTAACTTGTTGCTCACTGGTACAGAGCTAAAGAACAATGAGTTCCCCTACCTTCAGTCTTTTAGAAGAGTGAAAATTAGCCATTTCTTTCAACTGTTTGCTTTGTAGGATTTTGCCAATTTTTGATCACAGCAAATTCATACTATTAATACCTGGGAGAGGTAAGTTAAGGAACCTCCTATTAAAGACTTTTGCCAATATAAAACATTCACACAGGAAATACAAACAAGACAAACAGCCAAGTTTGAGATCAGTTAAAAAGTGAACAAAATAATTTATATAAAGTGGAGGCCTGTAACACAGATCACTTTTGCAGCTGTTAAGTGAATTTTATCAGAATATGCAGTACATTGCAGCCCATTGTTCTCTTTCTATATATACACACTGAAAGAATACTTATGACAGTAATGCATTAGACATTTGTATTAGAAATGGTTTTGGTCTTTTGTCATCACACTTGAAAAGAACTAAATCTTAAGCATTTATAGTGCAGGGTTAAATAACTTATTTAGCAGTGATATTCGTATTTTATAGATATTTTCAAACTACCAGGATGCTACTTCACCTGACCATTTCTCAATGCAATACGATACAATATCACTCCTATCCACCTGCACGCCATGATCATCAGAAAGTATTTGGGGCTCATTCTTTTGTTGATACTGAACAGAAAATACTAGCTTACTTTTCAAATTCACCGATTCCTCACTGGAGAATGATATGCTCATTCTTTTAAAAAAGACAAAAAAACCATTAAAGATTGTATTTCCCATAATACATTCAAGTAAAGCTTGGTAAATAAAAACATAACAACAATAATCTATTGCTCTGATACATTCGTATAAGAAACACCTTATCTGGAGTACCTGGAGAGCAGGGAAGAAGGAAAGAAAAATAATACTGTATAAAGCAAGCTACACTCCATCTAGCCCCAGATGTATATTTAACCAGACATATTAAACTATAAAACAAAACCAGCGTTCAGCTGTTCTGCACAATTAAAAAAAAAAAAAGTTGTAAGCAGATGCCTCACCCTCACAAGGTCTCTGAGGGAGTGCAATAGAAATGGCAGCAGAAATTTGGAAATTTGTGACTACGTGGAAATTTAAACTTCACTAACCCCTCTGAGCAGAGGCAGAGATCTCAAGGTTGAAAGCTTCCTGGATCTTCTTTAATTCTAAACATATGCTTCCTGTCGGTGAGATACAAAGAAGAATGCTAGACCTTATCAGCATTTATACCTGGTAGTTTTGTACCCCAGGAATTACTGGACTACCATAAAAGTGGTATTGAGAGCTGAGTATTATCTGAATTAAAGCTAACGTTTCTGCTAAAAGACATTTCAATTATGCCAGATCAGTTAAGGATTTTAAATGAGGAATGTCTCCTCTTCTTTCTTTTTTTCCAGCTTATTAATTTTTATTTTTATTTGACAGTTAACCTAATGCTAAGATAATACTGTGTAACTTTAATGCTTGAAATTGATATATAGCCAAAGGGCATGCCTTGTGATGGATGGGCTCAGCTTTTATATGAAGAGCCATGGAATTTGATTACTGTTGTTCATACTTTGCATTGACTATGAATATTTTCAAGATTAACATTTAATTGAATAAAACAGTACTAAAACAAAAGTTATAAAAATACAGAAATGCCATTACCTTTAAAGCATTTCTTTTGCATGTTCCATACAGTGTGAAAAGGTCACCTAAACGAACAAAACCTGTAGTGCTGGTTACACTACACAAAATTGCTCCCTTTTTTTTTTTTTGCATAATTTCTTGATTTATAAACTCCACAACATTCATCCACTCTGGTTCATACAGCTACCCTCTGTCCTCTCCCAGTTTAACATCTATCATATACACCACTGCTTGATTTTTTTTTGTACAGTGCTCATATACATAGAACGTCTCTCATAAACTCTCTCTCAAACCATCACTGCAAAACACTGAATACATACAGTAAGTATCATTATAGGTTTCCCTGGTTTTGTACTCTTCTTTTACATTACTGACCACTGTCACAGATATTGGGCTGTATGGACCTTTGGTTTGAACCCACTACTGTCATTATGTTCTATACTATAATTTAAAAAGGAAAAGAGACTATGAATGAAAATAAGTCCAATCCTTCAAGTGCTTCCCTCAAGAGAAAGCAAAAAGACAGACACACAGTGCAAGAAAGTAAAAATTCCTCCTGCAGTATAGCAGGCTAAGCAAAAACAAAAATCATGCCCTTAAGATCAAAACAAAATCATACAAGAGCTGCATTTCCCTGGATTAGTATCAGGTTTGGGATGTTCAGATAGACAACAAAACTGTAGTTACTACCTGTTCTTGCATATCATGCACGGCCAATACCATGGATGGAAAGCACTGTCAGCTTTCTGCTGAAAGCCAGAGCCCATGACGCTGTGCCCTGTGTATGGTTCATTGAATCAAGTTATTTATTCTTTATCATCTACACAAGTATTCTTAATCGTTTCCCTTCATACACAAAGTGCTTATTTCTTATTTATGGTTATAAATAAAAAGCTGGTAAGACAATATTTTACAGACAATTGTTCTAGCAAAAGACACTTAACTTTAAGAATCAGCCTTACTGTTTCTATGTTCATTTCATTATAAAGAGGTTTACTATAAATACCGGAATTTGAATTCCACCCAAGTAATGCATTAATAGATACTAAACCATTAATAATTCCTGTACGTTTCCATAAATGTGTAAAGTCCAATAAATAAACGGGAGCTCTTATGTGTCAGAGCAGGGTTAACAAGTACCAAGGAGATTTCAAAGACGAACTGCAGGCAGGGGCTGCCAGAAGGTAAGATTCATAATGATGCCACAAATTCTGGGGACTCATTTTTTACTGTCCACTATGGCAAGTATCTAAAATTAAATGCTAAGCAGAAATTTGTCCTGAGTTCTGACATATAGTAGTTTAGGTAAACAATCTCTAAAATTAAAAGCAGATTCTGATAATAAATTCCAACATGTATATCTTGATAACAGACAACCTATCCTTATAAATCAAAAGCACTTCTTTCCTCACAGAAACCTTTCCAAATTAGATCAGATGACTCACCTGAAATATTTCATCCATCCCCCTCTTCAGTGAATACTAGCAATTAATGCCTAGTTGGGAGGGTAACAAAGGGAAAATTTAAATATTACATGAGAATTGAAAACATGTACAATACCAAGAGAAGCAAGGCCTACCCAAGGGAGGCTATCCTGGATTTTCTACAATCTTGATGACAAACCTACCAAAGCAGTAAGTGTTTGTGTTTTGTTTGTTGATTTTTTTTTTTAATTAATCGAGTTCTGTGCTACCATTCAATATGAAAATGCCCAGAAAGCACTTCCTCAGCAGTCACCTAATTCCACTTCCTTCACAAAACAGCATTTTTCTTCCTTCCACTTCATAATAGTTACCAGTTGTTACCAATAGTTGCCAGATATATTGACTCTTGTTTTTTATGATGCACCTGCAAAGTCTTTGAAATGAGCCACACTTACCACCAAGCCGAGATAGAGATCCAGAACTTAAATAAATAAACCCTTAATTGGCTACTAATCATAGAATTCACTGGATTGGAAGGGAACTCTAGAAGCAATCTGATCTGCCCCCTGCAGTAAGCAAGGGCATCCCCAACTAGATCAGGTTGCTCAGAGTCCCATCAAGCCTGCCCTTGAATGTCTCTGGGGATGAGGCCTTGACCAACTACTTGGGCAACCCGTTCCAAAGTTCCACCACTCTTATAAGAAAGAATTTCTTCCTAATGAGCAATTTAAATTCATCCTTCTCTACTTTAAAACCATCTCTCCTTGTCTTAGAGGTACATGCTTCTGTAAATAGCCCCTCCTTAGCTTTTCTGTAGGCCTCCTTCAAGTACTGAAAGGACACTATAAAGTCTCCCCAGAGCCTTCTCTTCTCCAGGCTGAATAGCCCCAACGCTCTGTGGTAGCTTTAGGCTATGCCTTTAAAAAATTTCACAGATCTTGAACAGAAAGTGGTAAAACATAAATGAATCACTACTGGGTGTAAAAAGGAAAATAATGGTAATTCTAAACAACTCCACTGGAAAGCTAACAGACTTGCGCTAGTGATGTAAACAATATCTCTCTCTTCTCATTTCCTCGGGCTGGGAGATACTAACTTGCTTCTGCTTGACCTTGGCTGCATTGTTTTGGCTAAGTCTAATGCCTCTCTGCTCCTTTCTCTTGTCCCTTTTGTGCAGGGGGGTAAGGGAAAGGCAGGGAGAGAGAAGCTGTTGCAGCTCCTCTGGTCTTTGGCTAGGGGGGTTCTTGTGCTGTTTATTAATTGTAAATACCTGTAAATACTGTATATTTGTACATATTCATTGCATTCCACTGTAGATTCAGTTTTGCTTGTAAATACAGCTTTCATTTGCTTCCAACTGAGCTGGGCTGTCAAAATTGAATGTTGGGGGGAAATTTTCCACCCATCACACTCTCTCAGCCTGTCTTCGTAGGAGAGGTAATCCAGACCTCTGATTACTTTTGTCTTCCTCCTTTGGACCCTCTCCATCAGGAGTCACCTACCGGCCACACTTCTTTTGATGCAGAACAGGACATGTAATACGTTGTATGAGACAGATAAAAACTCTAAGGAGATACAGAATATCTAAAAGCACTACTATATTCCAGTCCTCAGCTCTTAGAAAGCTCCATTACTATCCTGAAGTTTTAATGAAGGAAAGGTTTGGTCTCTTCATGGTTAACATGGCATGCTCACCCTGTCTCTTGGAACAACAGCACAGGACCTTCACTGTACTGTCAACTTATTCCTTACTCAAAGGAGTTGGGTCTAGCCATAATATTGAATTATAAAATTAGAGTTGATCCAAAGATGGTCTTAACCCAACTTAATCAGACTAGAAAAATTGTCAGAATCAAACTTCACCAGGCCAAAGGATTTATCCAAACATTAGGTAATACAACTGCTGTTCAGGAAATTGCTTCTTCACTCTGAAAGAAAGCATAAACAAGACACAAACCTGTTGGAGTATGTCCAGAGGAGGGCCACAAAAATGATCAAAGGAATGGAACACCTCTCCTCTGAAGAAAGGCTGAGAGAGCTGGGGTTGTTCAGCCTGGACAAGAGTAGGCTTCGGGGAGATCTTACTGCAGCATTTCAGTGCTTAAAGGGGACTTACAAGAAAGGGGGGGACAATCTTTTTAGCAGGACCTGTTGTGACAGGACAAAGGGCCATGGTTTTAGCCTGGAAGGTGGTAGATTGAGACTAGATCTAAGGGTGGTGAAACACTGGAAAAGGTTACCCCGAGAGGTGGTAAGATGCCCCATCCCTGGAAACAGTCAAGGTCAAGTTAGACAGGGCTCTGAATAACTTAATGTAGTTAAGATATCCCTGTTCACTGCAAGTAGATTAGACTAGATGATGTTTAAAAGTTCTTTCCAACCCAAAACATTCTATGATTGTTGAAATCTAGAATTGTACTCCTCCTGTAGTACATCTTAGGTTTTTCCTTCAGAAGTCAATACTGTGTTGCACACCCCATCACTTAAGTCATGCAATGCTGCTGCTGATCTTTGACAAAAACTTTCTGACAGAAGAAATAGCTTCTATTACTAAATCTGTAAGTTTTCCAATTTGTTTTTTCTTCTGTTGTACATGCCTTTCTGCCAATGCTGAGTGGCAATCACGACAGTGGTAGACAAACAAAACGATGATGTGAATCACATCAACTAAACTGGCTTCACAGTAGCAAAAAAGATCTGCGTGTCAGGAGATGCAAGGCGGGGAACAAGACTGAAAATCTTACTGACCCTCGTGACAATATTCATTTGCTACATACTTGTTTTGCTAAAGCAAAATACAGCACAGCATTATTTTTGCACTACCAATTGGTGGATCTCTGAGTAACTTTATGCTATATGAAATAAATGCAGCCTTCTGGGCTATCCTGTCTTTGCAAAGGCTATGACATGAAAATTTAAAACAGAAAACTCAAAAGAAAAAAGGGAAATAGTGAACAATATTCTATGTTCTTGGTTTAAAAATAAAGCTCACTTTAAAAAAAAAAGTGACAAAATAAAACAATAGCTGAAAGAATTTACACTAACCAACCTTAACTTTAAAAAAAAAAAGTAGTTAGAGAGCAGAGGCTATATATTATCTGAAAATTACATTCCCAAGTAATGACAAATACAACTGAACATGAAGAACAATCTTTTCTCCTGCTTCTTAAGAGATAATGACTTCAAGGTCATTCCATTAGTGATCACTGCAGCTTTTATAATGAAACACATATAACCCTAATCCAATTAATGAAAGTATTCTACATTTCTCACACATGCTAATATTGAATGAATGTTTAAACCTTGGTCATTCACCAGTGCATGCACTGTAAGTCAAAATCAGAGAAGCACAATTATATTACTGATGAGGTATGGGGTTGGTGGGAACTAGGGGGAAGAAGTAACGTGCCTTAACATATTTAATTTATATTTATTTGTGGTTATATTTATGATATGCAATTATGCATGTAGTTAGAGAGGAGTTCTTATTGATTTTTTGTCCATGTTTAGTTACCTGACCTATATTAGCTTCAGAGAAACTGGTAGTTTAATCACACATTTCTACTTTCCTCTTTTTTTTTTAAATTTACTTTTGCTTTTCCCTGCAAAAACAATTTGATTTTTTAATGCATTTTATGTACTTCAGTCTTTCATTTCTAAGTTTTCCTCCATTCTCAGCCCTTCCAAGTCTATGACTACCCTTCTGAGAAGCATCAAAACAAAGTAAGTTTTTCCAAAGGCATCTATGTAAGGAGCCTTAAAAATCATAATTCCTGGAAGAGGCATGGAATGACACGACCTCATAATATCCATATTTGTGCCTTCTCTTTGTGCTCAGAATAGGAAAAAACAATGTAATTTAGCTTAAAATTCAGTAAAACAAAAAAAAAAAAAAGAGAAAGATAAGCTTAATTATAGAGGTTTAGGAGACTTCAGGGTCACCATCATTTGTTTGGAGAAACCTAAGATCACACATTTTTAACTGGTTATGCCTTAGGACATACCTATCTAAATCTTTTTTGAAAGGAAATATTTTAAAGGAACTCAAGATGTTTGGAAGACTTAATATATAACCTTACCAAATGTATTTTGCTGTTGTACTGGACAGAGGGTGTCTAGGAAGGTTTTAAGTGTCCCTTTCTCCTCACTCTAATATATTTTATTTTAAAACCTAACTTTAAATTCAGCATCTCATGTGAAGGTCTACTAGTGAACAGAATTAAAGCGAGCCCAGACATCTTGATCTCGTTTAAACTATTTTACTTCAGAATTCCTCACTCCAGTCCACATCGCTGAAGCCTAACACCTTGTGCTACACAATACACTTACTTCCCTTAAACCTTGAAGTTACATTCAGTATATTCTAAACTTTTTTCCCCATTATTTTTAAAAGAAAAGTAAAATGTAGGGATAGATCAAGACAGACCATTACAGTATAGAAGGTGATGAAACAGCATCCACTCTAAGCCACACAAGAGAGGAAAGAACCACCTACCACAGTAGCAAACTCCACAGCTGGCTCTGTTCTACTTCCACAGCCTCTGCCTTTCACACAGGAGGAAACTGAACATTAACTACACAGAATATTTCCTAAAGTTTCAGCAACACTGCTATTTTACACTATAAACATATATTTTGGTGAAAACAGAGGTTAATAAAAGATGCTTCATAAAACCTTCCAAAGCTCATTTCTCAGGTCTCCCATTTAAATGATGCCTGCTGAATTAACAGCAATAGTTTTGTTCGGTGGCAAAACCAAGATTTATGCTTCCCAGTGTGTGAAAACCAACAATGCTCCTCTTGCATGAAAGATGCTAATGTCTTCTTTCTCTTTGTGTCCCTCATGCAGAAATGTGTATGTCAAGACAGTGACAAATGACAGTACTTGTTAAAACAGCAGGACCATCAGGTTCTCACCACCTCACTGCAAACAGGCCAGGCCTTGTGACGTACATACTGACAGGATCTGTATCTTTCTTTTTCTTCACTCCATGAGTAAAGACTACATTGCCAAGGCAGTTCAGCACAGTATTGCTCTTTCTCCTCTAGCTGTTCCACAATCTGTTGGTTTAGATCCAGAAGTTTTCATAAAATGTAAATGCTTTCCTACAAAATTGTAGATAACAATGGCATAACATGCCATTGATAGATGGCATAACATACGTGACGTGAGCAGCTTTCCATGAATCATGAAAATCAGCTAATCAAGAGCCTTTAAAAAATAATAGCAACATAGCAGTGTTCAGTATGTGTGCACCCATCCCCTGAAACAGCCTGTGCTTGCAGAGAATTGAGCTCTTAACAGCAGTTCACCACTAATCAATGTAGGAAACACATAAAGTCAATACAAAACCATTTTCTCCACCATATTTAAGCATTTTTCTATCACTATTGACTTTTCAGTAGTATAGATAGGATCTCTAAACTACTGCTTCTAATTCAAAGCACTAAAAAGATCATATGACACAAGTGAGAACAAAGATACGAAGCAGAAACAAAACACACATTGTAAACCAAAATCTAACACTGCATTAATAAAGCTGGCACATTTCTCACTAGCATTCTTGATTAATACTAGCATGTAAGCAAACTATTTTAAGACTAAAATACTGACAAAAATGGAGAGTTCTGAAGAACTTTCTGCATCTAATTAATTTCATAGAATGCTTTAATTTGCAAGAGACCTTTACAGGATACCTAGTCCAATCCCCTTGCAGTGAACAGGGAGATCTTCAACTACCTTAACTTGCTCAGAGCCCTGTCCAACCTGACCTTGAATGTTTCCAGGGATGAGTCATCTACCACCTTTCAAGACAACCTGTTCCAGTATTTCAGCACCACAATTGTAAAAAACTTCTTCCTTAGATCTAGTCTAAATCTACCTTCTTTTAGTTTAAAACAATTACCCTTTGCCCTGTCACAACAGGCCCTGCTGAAAAGACTGTCCCCATCTTTCTCATAAGACCCCTTTAAGTACTGAAATGCTGCAATAAGGTCTTCCTGAAGCCTGTTGTTCTCCAGGCTGAACAATCCCAACGCTCTCAGCTTTTTTTCAGAGGAAAGGTGCTCCTTCTCTCTGATCATTTTTGTGGCCTTCCTCTGGACACATTCAAACAGGTCCATGTCTTTCCTGTGCTAAGGACTCTAGAGCTAGAAACAGCACTATAGGTGAGGGCAAAGTAGAGGGCATTATCTCCTCACTCAACCCTCTGGCCATACTACTTGTGATGCAGCCTTCTGGGCTGTGAGCGCACATGGCTGGCTCACATCCAGTTTTTCATCTACCAGTACCTCAAAGTCCTTCTCCATAGGGTAGCTCTCAATCCCACCATCCTACCCCATGGCCAGGTGAAGAGGATCTTGCACCTAGCCTTGCTGAACCTGTTGAGTTTTACACAGGCCCTCTGGATTCAAGCATCCAAACAATTCTTCATCCACTGAGAAGTACACCCATCAAAGCTGTATCAGTCCACTCTGGAGAGGAAGACATTTTGGGGGACCATGTCAAAGGCCTTACAGAAATCCAGATGATATCCATCATTTGTATGGGCACATGAACAATATTGCACTGGTACTGGATTCAAGAATTTGCTGAAATTCATTATGATAAAGATACAAATTTAAGTGTTCCCAGACTAGAGTGTGGGAACATGAAATATCAGACAGGTCTGTAATTATACACTTAAATAGCATTTTCTGAAAATTTGGTTTTCCAAACACACTCTTGCTATAAAGACTGGTCAGATGAACAGGTGCATATCTAGTTTAAAAAATAATAATAATTGAAGGTTTTCTTTTTGTGGCAAGGGGATATATTTTTTCCCCTTTAAGATTCATTACAGATATATTGCAGCTGACACCAAAGCAAGATATACTGCATTACAGCTCAGAAGATTACGTAAGAGGGTAGAAGGAAAAGTTCTAATTTTTAAACTAAACTATGGTTTCAGTACACACACCTCACACATTTTTATAAAGCATTTTCAAGTGTAAGTGTAATATTTTGCAAAATATTAATCTTATTTCAATTAAGACTTGGAGGATAATACAAACTTTCACTTCAAAAGCAAGACCCTGGTAGTTTTCTAAGGAGGTATTATCCATACCCATGTTCAGACAGCTTAAACCCTTGAGGGTTGCATTTCCTTTTGGTAAGTTTCCTCTGAACAACCAGAGACAGCCAAAGAGAAAAACTGTAAATGGGTTCCTAGGTGGAATCCAGGCTGCCCATGTTTTTTTCTTAAGTGAAAACATTTAAGAATTTAAGTCAACAAAACCACAATAAAGCCATGTGTGTTCCACGCTTCTTAGAGTAAATCATAATTGTTTTAGAAATTAGTCACATATCCAGTTAAATACATGCATGACTGCAGGACAGAGGAAGACGAGAATTCTAAGCTACATGTAATTGTTATTTTGTAAAAGTGTTGATGGTGGTAAATAGATACTCAGTGAAACAAAGTCTGAACCAAATACCTGAAGTGTTATACACAGAAAAGAGTTTTAGAAGTATGTGTTTCATGTAATGAGAATGTATTTATTTCTAATATGTATATTAATTTTGAGTTGAGATGTGCTTTTGCACCTTCTGATCATCTTAGAAATAACACAGACCACAGTAGTTGCATTAAACAGCAAACACAAGCAAATTTTTATCTCCCTATTAGATTGTTTTGTTATAAGAACATCATGCTGTGTCTGTGGAAATCAAAGGAAAGTCCTGCCTCCTCTCTTAGATTTTTTTTTTATTCATGCATTTCTTTCTTTATAAATGCAGTTGATACCAAACTGCACATCGCTACAGTTCTATGCAGCACATGAAAAATGCTGCTTCATTTTATCTTTTCAATTGAAAAAAGTGATTTAATAACATGAAAGCAAATGAACCTGCATTAGTATAAACTGCAGCACAACGTAAAAGACATTCACCTTTGAATATTAATGATGCAAGTCTAAAGAAATATACACTAAAGAAACTGATTCAGTGGTCACTCCTTTGCGAAAAAACTACGGTTTCAGTTAAGTTCTAAAGTGTCGATTAATCAAAATCCACAGAGTTTGCTTTTCAAGAAAATGCTATTGAAAATTATTAAATGCTCTCATTTTCCTTGCTATGAAATTATTCGATATGACTGCACATGTAACTTCAATAAACAGTGTACTGCAGGAAAAACTTACATCAGATCTGAAGCCATAGTTTGTTCCAATTTTTCTCCAGCTTATACTTTTGGGCAATCAGTAAGACTTGAGATCAATAACCCATGCACATTATCAGGGCACATGGCCTCAAATGGTGTGATGCTCCTTAACAGTGAAGCATGAGCTGGGCCACTGAGAGTCAGAGGCCAGAATTCTATTGCTGTAGTTAAATGATTAGTAAATTAACTTTGGCAAGGTACTTTACTGCTCACAAACTCCTCTCACTTTACAGGGCACAAAATGTTTGGTTCCTAGGTAAACACAGGAGACTGAGTCTCCTAGTCTCTAATATTATCAAATAAATGCATACTGTGGGGGACACACTTTCAGTTCCTTGCTTGAAGCAGATCACAGTACTTTCCAGTGGTTTCAGTTCCCTCTACTGCCCTTAAGACTGATTTCGTAAGTACTATAATGGAAATGACTCACCGAAGTCAGGCATTCACTTAAGACAATACATATGTATGTCTTTCAAACTATGTGCAAAGGCACATATTTTTACTCTCTTCAGCAGCAGAATTAAACCACAATGGTGGAGTTCATTGTTCTTACAGAATTTCTGCAGTAAGGCAAAAGAGTAGTGCTGCACTGTACTTTCTGCTGTTGTCCATGTAAACAGTATAAAGCACATAAAGAACATTTAGCAAAAAAACCCATCTCCATATCTGTAGTAAGCAGTGATAGCACATGACTGAGTTATTACCAGCCTCCAAACCTACCATCTTAAGCTCTAACACAATTTTTTTTTAAGCCCCAAATCAAAAAACTCCACACAATATACTGTACTGGTGATCTCTGAAGTTCTGCATGGACATGCTCCAAGTGAAGAAAAAGTTTCCTTCTCCATGTACAGGTATCCAACTCAGAGCAACCAAAGTTCCAGTTTTGTCCTGATTATCAAAAAGGATTTACATTACCATTTTGCTTCAATTTTCATGAGAAAATTAAACACTTTTTCATTTTCTAACACAAACTCACCATGGTTGAAACGGTTTAATATTTACAGCTGTATTGACCGTTTCCGACTGGTTGCTAAGCAACACTCCTCCCTCCCCAGTATCATGTAAGGGAAAAGACAGGGAAGTAGAAAATGAGAAATGTTGGGGGAAATAGATTCATCCAGTCTAAGTGAAATTCAATGGGTCATAGGTGCTATTTGTTAGAAAAAGTAAAAGGGCATATAATTCCTGTGGGACACACTAAGACATCAGTTTATGACATCATGCTAGCCGTGTGCCATGTTTCTAGTACGAAAGACAGAACAAATCATCTGATATTCATCTTCTCTGTGGCATTACTTGAGCTTCACTTCAAATTTGCTTGAGAAACTACAAGGTAACTTTTATAACACTAAAATTGAAAAGAAGGGTGTGTACAAGCAATCATCTGCTCTACAGAATATTTCACTTCTTCTAGTCCATTACAGTCTTCAGGTATTGAGTATAATACTTCTGCACAAATGAGGAACTCTATGGAAGGGGTAATACAATTACATGAATCTGACGAATACAGCAGTGTATCACGCATGAAGACTCACTGGTTGATGTATTATCCTCACTGTGTTTAATTTCAGCCTAAATCCATCCACTTTTCACTCTTTTGGACCATTCGTGGCACAAAAAAGTTACACCAATAAAAACACAAACATACTCACATACCCTAAGAGAGAGCCTTGGGTAACACAGATAAATACCAAAAGGATTCAGAATTTTCCACCTCATAAGTCTCACCCTCTTTTAATTCATGTTGCATCATGTTTCATTTATGATCATCTATTCAAGACAGATATTAAAAATGCGTTCACAGACCCACATACCGAAATTTTTCTAGAACCGTAAATGTCAACTCAGGTAATGAAAACTCAACTCATTCCTTCAGCCTGTCCTTTTGCCCCACTTATACTGACAACATTTAATCATGGAACTGCCTATAATTATTTCCAAGTGCATGTCATGCAGGATGCTGAAGATGCTGATGTCTTTTTTATTCATGACTGGCCTCATTTCCTTATATCCTTTTGCAAGCATGCTGACAAGACATCTTCACATAAGTCTTTTGAGCCATAGCTTTGGGCCAAATTAACCAAATGCAGCCAAGTTTGAAATCGTGTTGCAGTCCTAGAAATACCACAATGATGGACTGAAATATTGTGATACACTACCAAATCTCTCTCTAACAGGAAGAAACCAACATTTGGTTGCCACACATTACCCTGGTAGTAGACAAGCAATCAGCAAGCAGGTAGGTAGCTCCAGACTGGAAGAGATTATGACTTATGTAAGAGAGAGCCCAAAAAACTATACAAGAATTGCGGAAGAAAGCTGAAAGCACTGCAGGGGGCACAGATATGGGAGCTGAGCTTTACTGCATAGTCAACTGTAGAGCATAAATCTGCAGGAAACCAGACTGTTACCTCCATTGCTCATAAAACAATCTGCTATCCCACCTGCAAAATATCCCTGCTATGAACTGGATTACTGTGTTGAAGAAAAAAATGTCTTTGTGGGCTTTTCAAAATTAGAGCAGAACACCTCATTGCATTTGAGTGCCTCCAAGATGAAAGACTCTTCACTAATCTGAAGGAAGAAGTGCTTATTATTACTATCATAATCATCAATTTTCAAATAAATTTCTGAAAATAATCCATTTTGGAAATAAACATTTAAAAATTAAAATCAGAAATTATATTGCAGAAAGAAACTCCTTTTCCTGTGTTTAGTTCAGCACATTATTGGTTCTGTATTTTATTTTTTATTTCATATTATTTTCAATATTTGCAGATTCTTTTGGATAAAGTCAGCTAAAAATCATTCAGTGGCCACCAGAGAGTTAACTAATATTTCCCAGAGTTGGCAAACGTTCAGTCAAAAACCTGGCCAACTGCCTGTTGTTTACTGAGGCTAGGGAAGAAGCATCTGCAACATTATGAAAAGCATATTGTAAAAGGCAACACATGCAAATTAAACCTCTTGAGCTATAAGCAAATTGCTAGGAAAATTTATAACTCATTTAATAAAACTTGAAATAAATACATCGCCTTGGCTCTCAGGGAATACAAAATATTTCCCATGATTCCATGTTCAAAAAATGATCAAACCAGATTTCTACAATTTGAATATAAAACCAAGTAAAAATATTAAACAAATCTCCTTTCACCCCAACCCTGCTGTTCATGTCTTCAAACAATTTTGTGAGAATTTTTTGTGGCAAAGAACTTTCAGTGATTCATGTCTTAGATTCACCTTTTGTATTTGCTCACTTAATATTCCTTTTTTCCCCCTAGTTGTATATGTGTCATCAGTAATGCTAGCATTGCTTGAATTTGACTACTTTATTATGAAGTAAATGTCACCTTGCTGTTTCCCAAGAAATAGGGCATCCATTTATACAAACAACAAGGTCCTTTGAGGGGGGCATTTTTTTTGCACTTCTGCAAACAGTCGCAAGCAAATAAGCTAAGACACTGAGAACAATAAGATTTTCCAGCAGTCACATGTCTTCTAGCCTGGAACATACACAATTCAGTCCCTAATATTGCAGCCCAACCCAACCCAGACTGGATGCCCATGTGCCATTAAAAATCAAATATACTTTAATATCGCCTTGCAGATAAATCTGGTATCTACCCTCATGACACGAGTTTTAGAAATTCCTCCATTTTCAGCCAGAACAGGGACTGGAACCAGATGAAGCTCCAAGAAGGATTATGCTGCAAAGAGACAAACTGCTACAACCCACCCTCTTTACAGCAGAGGCAGGGAATCTATGCCCCATGTTGAAGCTGTGCACATTGTTCATTTCAAATAAATGGCAAAGATGAGTTTTTCAAGTGATTTCTGGATTGCACTAGAGTAGATTTTAAATTTGTGGCCAGAGACACTTTTAAGACCCATCCTAAATGGAAAAGAGGAGTCTCTAATCCTTTACTTAGTGGTATTCTAAAAAAAATTACTGGAATCAGCTGATTTCTCCCCAGCATCTTCAATTCTCATCCCTAAAGGAGTAGGTAAATAACTCTGAGCCCTCTGAAAATCTTAGACTGTAACTGTTACCAGCTATCATCAAGAAGATGCCTCCCCTCACAGCACCAGCCTCCATAGGACCCACATTTAATAATTACTGCACACTGGTGGGTAACATGACAGCTTTCCTGATACATGACCCAGATATAAAATGGTTTGCAAGTAAAGCTGCCAGAATATAACCCCTGGAATCAAATTCCTTCTGGACATGCAGCTTGTATCAGCAGGAGATTTTTTGCGGGTACAACTTTCATGAGTTCTCTGCTCAGAATAAGTCATATACCGAGAAGGACTGTGGCATGCTGTGACTGTATTCACATTAAACAATGTGCCTACACAGTTATTTCACTTGCAAGCATTAACCAACTGAACTCACACACAATTAATCATGATATGTAGCAAAAATAAACCTTTTGCCTCATATAGCTGTCAAAAAACATAGTAGATACTATATACAGATATCCATAAACAAACTATGCCCATTAGAATAGGCAATGCAGTAGTAATGGAGTGCAAGTGATGTTTATTTGGCCTCAAATATTGTTGTTTAAAATGCATGCACAACAGCTCCTGGAATATGCTGATTCTTCAAAGTTCAATAGGGCAATTAATCTGTAGAAATGTAAAAATCCAGTTGCTGTTGTACAGCATTCAAACTCAGAGTTTGGTTTCTTTCTTCCTAAAAATAATTTGCAATGAGTTTCATGCACAGGATGACTGGCACAAAAAAAAAAAAAAGAAAAAAACAAACAAACAAACAAACCAGAAAAATGCTTTCTTTGCTGTTTTCTGTCTCATTTTGTATAGAGATTTTGCTGGCATGAAAGCCCAATAGCCATTTCTGCTCTCCCAAATATGTGTTTTAGTTACTTACAACATAATCAATGTGTTTGACTTTCCAAGAAGACATAAAGCTCTTTCAAAGAAAATACAACTCTGATTCTTTTTGATATTGCTCTCAGCTCCTTGCTTGGCATTTAAGCTCTGGACTATCACAGAAAATTAATCATTTAAAAGGAAATTTGAAAAACAGTAAAATATTGGCAAAATATCATAAATACTAAGCTGGGACTAAATGTGCAATCAACTTTCAGGACTTAGGTTTATGATAAAAAAATATATTTATAGATATATATCTATAGGTATATCTATGTCATTCTATATAAAGAAAAAAATAAATGTAAGATCTACAGGTAAACAGATGCTTTTATAACTTCTTCTTGTACTTACAAAAATAAAGGCATAAAATGATTGTTTTTTCCATAATGTTCAATGCCCTTTTTACAATTCTCATATATTTTGCCATCAATCACGATTATCAAGATACTGTGACTGCTGTCTGCTGACTGACAACAGAAAGAGAAATTTAGAGGTATGAGTGAAATGACAGAGCTGTCATTGCTGCCTCAAAAATTACTCTACTGAAAAGGGAGATAAAACTTTTGAAGAAAAAAAGGCAGACAGCACTGTTGTCCCTGTTAGTATAGGAACTAGGGGTTACTAAAAGCTTAAGGAGAAATAAAAAGTCATCCAAAACTTTGCCTTCTATTCTTAACAAAGCCTCATAATATTTTATTAAGGTGCTTTTTTATTTTCTTTTCTCTTGAAATTACCACCATAGCTGAAGCTGCACTGATAAGTCTGTGACCTGATCTTGAAAAAAAAAAAAAAAATCATAATTTGCATTGGCATGATGAATGTTGACTACCTCAGAGATTTAGGAACTGCGTACATTAATTGCTTCATCAAATCATCTAGTCAACATTAGAACTGAAATGTAGAAAGCAAAAACTTAGCTCAATCTCACATTCTACATTCAAAATATATTTTAGGTGATTGTAAAAACAAACCCTCATAATAAAAAAAAAATAAATTAAATGGTCAGAATAATAAATAACAAAACTCAGAAACAAATTAACCTCTAAATTGCACGTACTCTTGTCCTACAATATCAAAGTCATGGTTAAATCCTGAATAAGGCTTATACGTGTGACTATTTTCCTATTGAAATAATAGTTAACAGCCATGACCTTCCCATTTTTCCCTTTCTGCATAACCAGAATTTCTAAAGAGATCTCAAACTAACATGAAGGATCTTTAAATAAAAAAACATGCAATATACAATGAATTCGTGTGCTGTGAAACCCTTCTTCTCCAATACACTTTCAAAACTTTAACAAAGACATTTCAAGAATATTTGCAAAATGGCAAGGTAGATTAAATTTGCTCTGCTGTTTTAGCTAAACTCCACCTTCTCAATCCACTGCTGAAATGCAGCTGCCACTTCTCACTTCAAATAGGAAGGGATTGTGACACTCTGAATTTGGCTGAAACTCAGAATTTATCTGACTGCTTTTTCACAGAAATGACACTTGCTACTAATTTTTCACAAAGGATTTCAATATAATATGGTATCGACATGATGGCAATGCTCTCTACCTATACAGGAAGGACAGGAACCTGACGGAGGAGGTCCAGAGGGGGGCCACGAAAATGATCAGGGGATTGGAGCACCTCTGCTACAAAGACAGGCTGAGGAAGCTGAGGTTGTTCAGCCTAGAGAAGAGGAGGCTCTGGGAAGACTTAATAGAGACTTTCCAGTACCTGAAGGAGGCCTACAGGAAGGATGGAGAGAGACTGTTTACAAAGGCCTGTAGTGACAGGACAAGGGACATCGGCTTCAAACTAGAGAAGAGCAGATTTAGATTGGATGTTAGGAACATGTTCTTTACCATGAGGGTGGCAGAACACTGGAACAGGTTGCTCAGGGAGGTGGTTGGGGCCCCATCCCTGGAAATATTCAAAGTAAGGCTCAATACAGCTCTGGGCAACCTGATCTAGTCAAGGAAGCCCCTGCTGACTGCAGAAGGGGCTGGACTCAATGACCTTCAGAGGTCCCCTCCAACCCAGACCATTCTGTGATTCTACTTGCATGCTAGGGTGTTGTCCCAACAGCAAATGGAAGATCAACGTCTATTACGTGTCAGTACCCCATCCTGAAGTGTCCTACTTTTTCCACAGTTCCACTATTCAAATATTAATTGCCAAGTTTTTTTTTTAAGGGAGGTAATGTAGTCTAATGTTATTCCAAGCACAAGAGACCGAATTGCAATTGTACCCTGGTATTAAGACAATTCAGCACTTAGTGCCTTGTTTTCCTCATTTTTAATTAGCCAGGGACTTCCTTTGCCAAGTGTACTGAGGTTTGATAACACAAATGTGCTCTACAACAAGCATGTATTCCTTTTTTGCTGGGGTTGGCAATTGCACTCATTGCTGATTTGTTGACTGCCATTTTAATGCAACACAAGGAATGGGAACTTTGGATACTGTCCACTTGTCAGATGCATCCTGCATATCATCTCCCTAATTGTAGACAAAACATTGAGAACCAGGTGTGAAAACGAGTCTTATATCAGGTTATAAAAACTGAGCACAGTAAATCCAAGGCAAGTTGCCTTTTAGGTAGCTTCCATAGGGTCCAGGATAGATAGAAATGCCAGACTAGGACAGCACGTGAAACTATTTTTGTTAGACCTACAAACATCTACTAGATTACTGACTGATGTAACACTTGAATTAGAAATACACAGCATGAAATTCCATTTCCAGGGAGGAAAGAGAGGTTCTTGCTGAGACTGGTGAAAGAGTGATAAAAGCTTCACTCAAAGCCTACGTTTTAGTATCAGGTTGTGAGAAACTTCCATTTAAACATTCAAACAAAGTCCACTAGCCATCAATCTACAAGCACTAAATAAACCCTTAACACACCTCTAAAAGAACTGCAACATAATCATCTACCCAATGCTGACAGAATCACCCTTACACAAATGCTGATGAAGATCAGAGAAATTTCCTCTCAAGCAGGTCAAAGTAGCTGTAGAATGAAACAGCATCCTGTCCCACTTCCACCTTTACCTTTGTGCATAGCTTCCAATTGTATGCATCAAAGAGAACACAGACCAAAAATTGAGGGACGGGAAGGAACTGGTTTTATCCAGGTTTCAACAACTATGAAAGTTTTTCTAGTATCCTTGCATCACTGCCAGGTTTTCACAACTAGGACATCTTTCTAGATTCTTAAAAGTTACCGAGATATTGCAGTAGAACACCAGGAGTACAGTTAAGAACTCCTAGCATGATGGAAACTGTTTTCTACTCTCTTATGTGGACAAACAACATACTTGAATAAAAATGAATGCTACTATTTCTAAAGGTAGAAATAACCTTCAAATCCAAAATAAGATTTTCTGTCAGAAGTTTTTGCTGGTTGGTTTTGTAAGAGAGAGGCAAATAATATTTTCAGGTGAAGAGATATGGAGGACTACATTTCACTTTTTGTTGAAAAATGAGTGATTTTCAGTCTTCAATGCCAAAGATGTTCCCAGATCATGATGAACAAAGTTTCTTTTAGACATGGTAGACACTGATACCTGTGAAACTGCAAGTACCTTGACAGAACTGCAGGAGAAAATAATTAAAGTAGTAATTCTAGAGCACACAAACTTGGAATTAGGTTGATTTTGACAGCCAACTCATTTGTAGTTCAGCGTCCTTTTGTTAAAGCTTTGCCTTATGGCTGGCATGGATAACAAAGTTAAATAGTGAATGAAGAAACTGAGATTAAACATCTTGGAATAAACACATTTATTATGGAGTCAATACTGACATTCTGGAGCATGTGCTTCAGTTGTAAAGACAGATCCAAAATATCCTATTCTGATAGCCTTTCTATGGTGCTTTGTGACATAGCCAAATCCATTGATTGTCATTTATTCATTGGAGACGTTCTAAGTAACATCATCTGAACCTAGGCAAGGAAGATTCACTGGGAAAAAACTCAATTCATAGCCAGCTGCAACACCTTTAGTAAGTGGGCTCAGTATCATCAGCTGTGAAAATATCCTACACCTCCTTTTTTTAGGAATATAAACCAAGGTTTTATCTATCATATGCTATATCTCCTATCCTAACTGGGAACAAAACTTTAATCTACTTTCCCAACACAGCAGTATTCCGATGAATACGTATAAAATCATAGAATCAGTCAGGGTTGGAAGAGACCACCACAAGGATCATCTAGTTCTCACCCCTGTGCCCTGGGCAGGGGCACCTCACACTAGATCAGGCTGGCTAGAGCCTCATCCAGCCTGGCCTTAAACACCTCCAGGGACAGGGCCTCAACCACCTCCCTGGACAACCCATTCCATGTTCAAACCACTCTCATGGTGAAGAACTTCCTTACGTCCACTCTGAATCTCCCCACTTCCAGCTTTGTTCCATTCCCCCTAGTCCTGTTACTACCTGATATCCTAAGATATCAGGTAAGATGAGTTTACTAGTACTTTGCTCTATATTGCTCTTTCTCCTTGGGAAAGCCTTTAAAGCAGATTCTCTTCTATATACACTTTCTATGCTAATACACAATTAAAATAAGAACACCCGTTTTCTTTTGTATTTGCAGGTGTCTTTTGCTGTTAGATATATTGGCAAGTTGATGCAGAGAAATGAACTGTCGTTATCAATATTTAATAAATTAACCAGATCCCATATTCTAGGCAATTTTATCCATACAGTCCATCTCTATTAATACTTTTCAAATTTTTTTGAGAACTAATTTTCCAAGTGCAGAGGTTAACTTGTCTTGTTTTAGTACTGAACATGAAGCAACTTCTTATTACTTACGACAATAAGGAGTCTTGCTCTACTGGAAGTCAATGAAATCTATCAGAAATCAAATGTCAAAATTCAGAGATGGGGTCAGAATATCAAAATGTCCATATTGTGCTGTGCAGAACAGCTCAGCTACTTGCTCTGATAAACTATAATACATCAGAGTAAGCATTATAAGAAATTCACACTGAAAACTGAAACATGTCTTTAAAAGTATTAGCAATCACAGATTTGTTTTCATACATCAACCACTTCTCATAATTATGCTTATTCTAGTCACATCTATACTATATAAACATATAGCCATATATGAGGCAATACAATAATTTTAAATTTTAACTGAAGATTATTATTTTTGCATATAATTAAAGTGCACATTTCTCTGAGTATGATGTGATACACCTCTAAATCAGCTTATTCTGAGGTGGGCTAACTAGGCAGGCTGAATGGCCAAGTTATACTGTATTGTACATTTACAAGCTTATGGTATGAAAGGCTGGCACTTCCACAGTCTACAGACTCGTAAGTAATTCTCATAATAATAACAAAAATGGTTTTCCATTCATCCCTGAATACAGCAGTTAGTGTCATTACAACCACTTGGAAGTGTACACCTCTGCATTAAGAGGGCACAAGCAACAGCCAGCCAAACACACTTCAAGGTTCTCTTTGGCTGTGTTCACACTGTCTTTTTAAAGAGGAAAAAAACCTCCTCCCTTGCCACCATGTGCAGCACCACTGATAGCAGTGACTGCATTATTTAACACAGGCATCCATTCAGGTGTTTTTAACTGCAGTAGTCCTTAGTTTTCAGAGACACTGACAATTTGTGATTCTTAGGGTCTACAAGGAATTCCAAGTAGTTGGGACTTTTTAAATATCAGTTCTTAAAACCTTCCAGATGAGGTCTGAAAAGGTCAAAATAAACCCAAAAAACACTGGCAATGACAAAAGTATTGTTTATACTGTTTCTTGAATCTCTGCTACCGCAGCCTTCACATCCACTCCTCAGCTTCAGTAATTGCTGCATGATGGCAGCAGAATTAATAAACAGGTGTAAAATATACAAGAAAAATTTCAGCAGCGGATAGAAGAAAAAAGCAGTAGTGACTTTTATTTAAACAACACAGCATTAGAAAACTGGTTATTTGGTGCTAACTTTTGTGGTGAATTCTGACAACTTGTTCTGAAGTCAGCAAAGCAAGTAGGCATACAGACCTTTTCATAATCTATTCCATGAAGATGCCGTTGCATTGAACTATGCAAAGAAAGATTGTATGCTCCTCTGTTGGCTTTACTCCTCTTCATCATGTGACTGCTCCATGTAAATGAAGTTGTATCATAACTGATCCTCGAAGGCTTCATCCAATCATAACAATAATTTTCTAGGTTT